>NC_049213.1:16972415-17602415 GCF_013347855.1 Anguilla anguilla
TACATACACACACACACACACACACACACACCCACACACGCACACACGCACGCACGCACGCACGCATGCACGCACACACACACAGTACTGCTTGTTTCTTCCGTGATGTCCAGCCCAAAATGCAGCGTATGCCTCTTGGCGCTCGCTATCATGCTACTGGACACCGTTTCTGCTGTGATCGTTCTCACTGAGGTAACCCCTAACGAACTGGGCCCCTGCGCTGAACGCAGCAGGCTCTCCGTTCCCACTCCTTTCCCTCACGCGCTCATTTCCACCACGGCCTCCGGGCCCGTCCACGAATTAGCAGACAGTAATTAGACCAGTGGTCCTGAGAGTCACGTGTCTGGGGACGAGGAAGTGGGCCACCGTCTCCGCTTCACTCCATTTCTGCCATTAATTATTCTGCTCTCTCCGTCCAGAGTAAAAACTACATGTATTTAACTATCAGAGAGAATCAATCCCACTAAAGACCTAGTCAGACGCAAATTTTTGACTTAAAGAATAAGATTTAAATAAGCCATAAGTATGGGATGTGTAAAACGATGAAAAGATTCCTAAGCCTCAGTCCCAAGCTGTGTCAGTCATGTTTGAATGCGTTGTGGTTTGGACTGTGAAATTATTTCCTCTGCAGTAACTGGGTTCAAAATAATGTCTGAAAAATGTAGACGACAATCAGATATTCTGTAGTAGCAGCATGCCAGTGTAATTTCCCGTGAATGACATTTGTGTGACATATACTGCTGAAATGTATAAGCCATATGGACATACGCAGTCCTAACTGTTCAAACAGCTATTGCTCAAACGATTAAATTAGCAATGTAATCTGAAGCAAACATTTTATTAATAACGCCTTAATCCTACATTTAGGACTTTAAATTCTATTTTAGCCATTAGTCTTTATGTTTGTCCTTTGCACCAATTGTATCACATGTACATTTGAGCTTTGGACCACTGGAATCATGTATATTTGACCAGTGGACCATTGGAATCGCATGTACTTCAGACTTCTGGGATCACAAGTGAACTTTGTACCACTGAAATCATATGTACATAGGGGCGGGAATCGTAGGGGCAGGCAGAGACATTGTGTGCCACAATATGAATTTGGCTATATCACCTATACCGGTAGGGAATGGAGTTTGACTGTTACATTCGAGCGACAGTGCAAAAATTATGGTCAGAACAGGGCTCGATAATAAGAAGTGCCTGCTGTTCCAGGGCCACAATCAGATTGGTTCAAGCCAGTTGATTGATTTGTCACTTTCCCAATCAGGCCAGTACATTAAGTATTATCTGGGTTGAAGAGAAAGAGTTGTTTTAACCATCCCGGTAGCATTGTGAGATTGTGAGAAAGAGAAAGTGGTTAATTTGAATGAAAAGTCGAAAGCGAGATGTCACGCTCTAGAAAGCTTGTTCAACATGAGTAAATTAAAACAGAAATTGCTTCATGGGTTTTTAAAAATATTAACCTGTGTGGCAAAAATTCTTTTTGATTAGAACACTATTATTTGTATCTTATTACATACAGCTGTTTCACCCTGCTTCTGTTACAAGTGTCATAACAAAATTATAACGGCATACATTTATTGTGTTATTCTTGTGAGTTGGCATATTCTGGAAAAATAGTTATTTTTATCAGGACGCGAGTGAGCTGTAAACAATTTCTGATTTTGAAATGTCCTGCGGTCCAAAGACGCAGCATTCCATGGGCTAGCGCGGCCATTGCATCCGCTCTCTACTGTAACATGCTAATCAAAAACTTCCTTACAAATAACCAACCTAAGCTTCATTATTCATTCATATTTACACTGACTAAAGTCTCACTCGATTTGAAATATTTGCTCGTAAGATAAAACAGCTATTTACTGAAGTAACATTAAAACGATAACAGGATCTAGCCAACTCATATGCCAAGCTAAAAACCATTAACAAAATGTATTGACTAGCTGACCATATTATTTCTGCAGCAATGGTTCTATCCTCAGTTAAATTGCAAGCATCTCACCTCAAAATTCAGAACCCCCAAGAAAAGAAGTCACCCCCGATTTCCAACATTTGACATCTGCGATTGGTCGGAACCACTCTGAAAGATGAAGCTCGTCCATAATTCAATAAAGGACTAGATTTTTTGAATGTAGCACTGTAGACAGGTGCTTTGACATTTTTAAATGCAAACAGTCTGTATAATCTCCTTTATATACTTATATTTATTATGGCAGCTGTGCCAGTGGAAAAGTACCTGGGGCAACTAGAATACTGATGAAAAAATCCTTAATGTCGAGCCCTGGAAAAGGTATTTTTCAAGCCGATTGCATCACTACTTGCAAACTCTTACAGCTGTTAATTCAGGCATCATCACAGATAGGCCAATAAAAACGTGTGGGTGTATGCTTCCATTTTACATGAAAGCAATAATGATCGATTAATAATAACCTCGTAGTAAACTCCTGGGACCAGTTACTAGCCCTGAGTCTTGCATTCCTTTTAAAGCATGCTCTGTTGAAATAAGGAAAAAACAACTGTGATACAGCATTATTGTCCAAAATTCAAAATATACTGTGATATAATTTTTACGCCATACGGCCCAGCCCTACGTGTAAGTGTGAATTTTGGACCACTGGAATTATGTGCATGTGTGAACTTGGCACCACTAGAAACAGATGCAAGTGTGAATTTTAGACCACTGGAATCGCGTGTACATATGAATTTTAGACCACTGGAATCAGGTGTACATTTGAACTTTAGACCACCAGGACCACATGTACATGTGAACTTTAGACCAGGATCACATTTATGTTTGTTCAGAGGCAACCTGGATAAAGATCTCCCCAGCCTGCTGTGGATTCCTCAGCAATTACCGGGATTGCAACCAGTGTGAGCTCAGAGAGCTCCAGCTTAACAGCCTTACATGCAAAAAGATGTCAACTCTGTGATTACAATTACTGATAAAGTGCAGCTATCTGCAGGCTGTAATTCTGTTCACAAACCGGATTACTCTCGCTGGGTCCCTCCGAAATTGGAAAGGAGTGGAGCTCCTGAAGAACGACGGCGAAGTCAAGCCTGACTCCATCTTGCCATGTCAGATACAGACTCAGAGGAAGCAGAAAAAACACTCAACCTTAAAATGGAAAAGTGTCACTAAAATATTTTTAGCGATATGGCACACCTGCGCACAGCCACACATCCTTTTCATTCTCAGCATGTACACAGAGCGCTAATGAGCCAATGAGATCACTGGGCCTGCGAGGCAAAGATCCTGTGCACACAAGGATTTATTCTGTGTGTGTGTGTGTGTGTGTGTGCGTGCGTGTGTGTGTGTGGGAACCTTCACCATGCCAGTCCCAACCGTGAGGGGTGACTAATTACCGCAGCGTCACCCAGGGATTGAGGGTTTCGGTTGGCAGGGTGCTTCCCACCTCAGCAGCCGTCGGCAGCTCCTCTGCTCAGCGGGGTGCCTTAAATCTGCCCGTGCCAGCTGTGCCAGCTGTGCCCACTGCCCACTGCGCAGGGCTGGGAATGCCCGCCTTCCAGAGTACACCTCTGTGAACCGTAGGAGGAGTCTGCTCTGAAAGATGCTAGCTATTACGACCGGGTGTGCAACGCTGGGAGGACCAAAGCAAAACCAGGAATGAAGGAGCATTAAATACAAACGCAGTTCCCCGTTTCTATTGGCTCAAGGCTGAGATTTTGAGGGAAAACACTCAACAAAAAGCAACTATTTGTGAATTCGCTACGCTGAACTTTAAAATGTTGCAAAAGATGAAATGGGACACTACCCGCCCAGTCAGACCAGTGCACCTGCGCACACGGGGGGGCTCCAACTGGCTCCCAGGGCGGGGTATTTTACCACAGATCTGTCAGCCCCGACAGCTGAAGACTCACTGGAGAGAGAGCCGGCGCTAACCGCTCCTTCCCCTCCAAACTCATTTCATTTTAACCCTGACACGCTGTCGGCCTCTCGTGGCGGCTCCACGCGCTCGTCCCGGCGAGAGCCGCTGGCCGCGTGCGTCTCCTGGCGGGAGCGATCGCCCGTGCGGCTCGAGGAAATCCGGCTAACGAGGAACGCTACGCGCCAAGCGCCGTTTTCGTTCAAAATGGCAATCGGCAACAGGTTTCGAAAGCAGGAAAACCATGAACGGTGAAGGCCCCATCGCTATACCTTACTGTTCCTCTGTCGCTACGTGATTCTGGCCAAACATTCGCCATATGCTCGTAAGAACAAACGGTATTCGTTGCGTTTCTACGGGCGGGTTGGATTCTAGGTTTTACCACAAGCGTAACGCAGCTGTTTCAGTTCCAAATAAGGGAGCGACATTCCAGCGGCGCGCTCAAACAGATCAGCCCGTTCCTTAAGGGAAACCAATGAATAAATAAACCCGGGCTGTTTCTCTGGCGCTCCGCCGCACCTTGTTAGCGCTCGCGTTCGCCGTCCTTCAGTTCAACAGCCACCTCGACGCCGCTTTGCAAAGGGGACTCGACGCAGCGGCTTATTATTCAGCGCTATCTGTCCTCGGAGCCGCAGAAAGCTGCCCACTTCACTCGAGACCGGCAGGCATTACCGACGCCATTGTGATCGCTCGACCTTGAGCCTCTTCACCCGCATAGCATAAGTGAATGGTGCTTGCGCTCTCTGAAGCTTTTGTTAAGTCGGTGGAAACATTAGGGCTTTCGTTTCAGATCTCTTCACGGTGGAACGCGGGCTGCGGCAGGCATCGACTCGACCGCCCGGTGGTGGAGCGGTCAAATTTGGGTCCAATAAAGCGCAAATGTGGTCAAATTGGAATACCGTAAATTGTAAATCTGGGAACAATCCCAAAACAAGCCCCTTCCACGGGCTACGGTTGAAGTTATGCTACCGTGAGAGGGATGGGCCACAGTGGTACTGGCTGGAAGACTGGGGAACCGGGATGCTGCTGTCTAACACGATTTTAGATTTTCACAATGGCTCCAGATTCCTGTGGACAAGCAACAAGCAACCAAAATTAAATTTACACCGTCTCCCTACAAGCTGTAAGATTAAACCCTAATGTTATTATTGTATAGGTAGGCAAACGATGAGCCAGCAGGAGCTGAACAGACTGTTCTCCTCGGTAAGATGTTCTGAGGTTCCAGAAAGGCAGTCCATTACAGTAACTAATGGGAGGGAATGTGTGCTGCATTGTTCTTAGACCATGTTCAGGGTACTGCTAATCTTTCCAAAGCAAATGTGATAAAACGCGCCGGGGTTTCTGTGCAACTCGCGGATCAATTCTTCGGCAGACCTTGGCTCAGCGGAGAGGCGGACTGCGAGTGCTCCTTCTGCCATCTAGTGGAGAAAATAAAGAACTTTGGCTCCTGGTCATGTTACACCCCAGCTGTGCTGTTGGTGCATGCACCTGATAACCTGATGGGCAGCAACAATCAATGAGACACCCGCCATCGGATAAAAGAAAGGTTTTTGCAGCAAAGAAAAGAATGAATGTCAACACAGAACCAATCAGAGCTCACCAGACCAAAATTAATCAGCGATTTAGCAAAGACAACATTACATGCAATATGCATGGTCATAACTGCTTATTAATTATAACTACACTGATAAACAGCACTTATACGTAATATTGAACACTAATTCCAAATTGCCTTGGATTATGCCATGTCGGATGGGCACAAGCACTATTACCTTTCAGGGGTAATAAATGTCAGACAGCTTTTGAATGATTATGAAGGCTGTTAAGCAGGCTCATGAAGGCTTATGACTGCTTGTGAATGGTTATGAATGCTATTAAGCAGTCTAATGAAGGCTTATGACTGCTTGTGAATGGTTATGAATGAGGCATTATGAGAAATGTCTTTTGTGTTGCCATAGTTTCATATACTTTGGACTTGGGCTCAGATTCTCAAATGATTCTGGAAGTGGTCTTTGCTTTTTCAAATAAAAGGGACCATGCAAATTCAACCTGAAGCGATACCAGCATTCTGAAGTAGAGTTCACACAGAGTTACACAGGCCTTCATCCGCCCATAATTACTTTTTTCTGGACAATTTAGTCCCTAATGAAGCTCTCTTATATGACTGAAGGTAGTATAATTGATTCCCCTGAACCGGAAGACTAGAATGACTTCAGCATTACTTAGCAAAACATTTTGTAGGCCTGCAAGAGAATTACTAATACACTAGTCTTGAGACAGCGATAATTCCAAGATTCACTGAACGGCACCCAAACAAAAGATGAACGTCATTATCATTCTTCATTTCCTGAATGAACAGATCGCGAGGTCTGGTTATTTGCTTGAAGCGCAACAAAGGTGCGAGTCTGAAGTTTCACACAGACACGGCACCGCCGGCCTTGAAGGCTCCAGTAACGGCGGCCGGCTCAGCCAAAGAGGCCGCCGTAAACCCAGGCGGGACGCCGACGAAAAGGAGCAAGAGGAAGGGGCCCCGACGCAAGTATAACTTATCGCCTACTACGCCCGCGGACCGCCGAGGCATTAACACAATTTAAACCAGACGTCTCTTTGATCCCTTTCCCTCTCGCAATGAAATGAATCTCCCGGAGACCGTTCACGGGGGGCGAGCAGGCGCCGGGCGGGAGGGATAAGACGATGAAAGACTCGCGGAGGAGCAGGGCCGCGGTCGGTCAGAGGAAGACAAAGGGCGCGGCGGGCGGACTGAAAAGCCGGAGTTTGAAAGCGCCGGAGTTTGGCGCGGACGCCGGGGCGAGCCTGTGCCCGGGTGAACGCCCCCTCTCACAATGTGGGCTGACAGATAAGGCTTCCCAACCGCCCAGAGCATTATTACACTGCCGGGATCAGCCGTTAGAATGCTCAGTGTGAAGGTCTGTGACCCTGATGCATGAGTGGCTTGCGCTGATTACATTAATCAGTCATTCATTTAATGCGATACACATGCACTGCGCCCCAGTGGCAGCAGGGCAAGCTTCATCAACACAAAAATGGGCGGAGCTACTGTATGCCATCAGTGACATCGATTTGAGCTGATGACTGCGTTTAGCCGTGGAGACAAAAGCCTTCAAATTTGTTCAGCCACGTCAGGGGGTTGGCAGCCCATCGTAGCTCCACCCATTTCGGGATTCATGAACCCTCGCTCCCCCATCACCACAGGACCTCTCTCTGCACCAGCGAGCTGGGCATTCCTGGCTCAAATGGCTTTGTGCTCTTGAGTGACAGGCGCCAGGTTCAATTCCTCTGATCGTCTGACTCGCTTCACTATTAGCAAGTCATGAATAGGGTGGAACCATGTTGTAAACCACCTCGATAGCCAGCACAATAGCCCCTCTCTGTAAGAGGACTGTTGGGATCCACTAGTGAAATCACCATCTGTGCTGATGCGAGTTGTAACCCATAATGTGCCAGCCTGTGCTAATGTTGCCTACCAAATCACACTTTCAGAATTGCAATTACATGAATACTACTATACTAAATCCTCTTACGCAAAGGCAAGTTTGTTCACCTTATAAATTGTTCATTCTTGTTCATTCCGTTGCGCCTGAATAACCTGCAAAAATGAGCCCACTGATAGCTCAATGTCTTCTGCTTTGGTGATAAAGGTTGTGAGATACAGGGACTAGCTTAGCTAGTCATAATCATTTAGTTCCAAACCATTTGGCCCACCATTTTCTTACCAGGGACATCTGCCACTTCCCACCACCCCAAGTTCATGGACCACTCTAGCCCGGACCCTCTCCAGGCCCAAGCCCACATCAGGCCGCAGATGTGTCACCTCTCCCCTGCCATACCTATTAATACACATTTCTTTGCTCGGACATTCAATTTCACCACCCAGTTTAATACCTCAGGCTATATCTACCCAGTGACTGTCTGCTTGCTCCGCTAGATTCCCCATTACCTGTATATTACCACGCAGCTTATCTTTAACTGCTAGCTCTGGCCTGGCCAGCTGAGGACAGGCTGCCCCTCTATATCCGAGTTTCTCTCGAGATTTCCTCCCACCAGGGAGCTCGTTTCTCACCACAGAGTCTCTTTCTCTTCCCACTGGTGAGTTTTGAGGGTCAGAGGGTCTTTCCTTCTTCTGTTTCTCAGAAAAGTGCCTTTGTGACAGTGTCTCTATAAAAAGCCCTATGCAAACAGAACAGAACTGAGTATAATTCATGCGGTCTAAGACCATCGGTGGAGTGATGTGAGAGCTGATCTCCTCAGACCAGGCAGCCCTGGTCCGTAAGCAGGGCGCGCCGCGTTCCCGCTGCCTAAAACGGGCGTGGTAATTTCACGTCTGCGCTGACGCTAATGCGGGAATCACGCAGCGCGTCTGCTCTCCCGCGCGTCTGGGGGCTGTCGGCGTCGACGCCGCAGGAGCCCTGGGCTCTGCGCGGGCGGAACGGCGCCCTCCTGCCTCAAACCGCCGCGTGACGTTTCGCCGATGCGTCGAGATAAGGTGGAATCCGCGGCCTGGCGCTTTGAAGTCGGTGCTTCTGAACTTTGTATGAAGCTCAATTCCTATGCAAGCCTGCACAGGAGATACTGAAATCATGCCTGGGTGAAAAGACAGCCCCCACCAAGCTCAGAAAATAGGGGTAGAGGGATGCTGGGTAGTTTGCGTTGTTCCAGGATCAGCCTCATGGTGTCTGGGGTCGGACTACTGGAGGGGGAGACTCGGTCGAATGAGATAACCATGTCTCAGTGACCCCCACCCCCCGCCCCCAGTACCCAGCATGGTCAAGTTACACACTACGCATTTCTTTAAAGACACGTCTGTGACGCTCCACCAATGAGCCGTGGAGCGAGGACCGGCAGTGGCGGCTTCACAGTCGAACGTGGTTCAGCTTTCCAAACATGGAGGAAAGGAGGGGAAAACAAACAAACGTGAAGTGATTCGGAAGCAACGCGTTCCAAGAGACCCTCTTGCCGTTGACTTTCTCCAGAATGATCTGGAGAATCGCTGAACCGACCCATCTGTTCCCGTTTCGGTATTTTGGCGGTTCTGCATGTCGGTGTTTCGCAGACAGATGCATCCCAGGCGATCAGAAGGAGCCGGTGGCAGGCGGGCAGGCAGACGTCAGGCGGGCAGGTAGACGTCAGGCGGGCGTCTCCGTGCGGCTCGCGGCCCTGTCAGGCACCGCAGCCCCTGCAGTCATCTCCACTCTGCAGCCTGCCCCTCACGCTCCGTCACAGATAACAGGAAGCGCTTTCCCGACGCGGAACGCTCCGAGAGATCGAGCGTGCCCGGGTTCGCTAAGCACAGCGCTCTCGGCCTCGCGGCACCTCAAAACATCTACTTTTACGTTTCCTCACACCAACTTCCGCCCCAGTTTGGAATGCCCGATCGTGCAGTGGCGCTCCTGCTGCGATCCACACAGCCGATGCAGGAGCGCACGCAAGCGCACACTCTCCTCCGACGCGCTTGATGCTGCCGGCTGCTTCTTTTCACACCGCAGCCCGCAGGCCAAGCACACACAGACACGAGTCAGAGGACATGCTCAGCTTTAGCAAGCCCTAGCCCTGGGCACCTGATCGACCAGCAGGGGATGCTAGAGAGCGTCGAGACGCAGATCCAAGCCAACTAAAACCTACCTAACCCAGGGCAACCCTACCGCTGATTACATGTCCCCTTAAACCAGACCACCCATCGTCAGTTCACCCGGCTCTCATCCCATCCCTAATTATTCAGCTGCAAAGATGCCTGTTGATCCAGGATCACTGCTTTGGGGCAAAATTCATCCAGGTCACCCAAAGGGGATCATCCACCATCACTTCCACAGGCGCCTGTGACAGCGTTTCAACACTGCGGCCAGCCAGGTCATTTAAACCTCCAACAGCTGCACTCGCGGGGCACATGCCGGCCCTGTAGCCAATCACAGAGGAGTTTTTTTTAATGAAATAAATCACAGCGTCTGACCGGTTTGGCGCTGTCGTCCCGCACGCCAATCCCCGTCATTCTTGGGACTCCCGACTTTCCCAAACAAGGGTTGCCAGGGCGACGACGTCTCCCTCCGGCGATCGATGGGGCGGATGTTCCCGGCTGCAGCGCGGGCGGCCCTAACAAGTGGACTTTGTCAGGCGGACGCCGCCCGAGAGCTAACGCATATCGACTGGCGTGGCAGAAAACAAAGATAATCAGCGCCCGCGGAACCTCATTACAATCATGCATTATTAAGCGCTTAGCGCACATAGCAAAAACGGGCCCGGACGTCTTCATTCAATACCCATTACGCTCACTTAACAAAAGCACACCGCGCGAGGAATCAATCACCCGACAGCGCGCGCGTAACGGGGGGACGGGAGGAAGCCTCACAGACGCCCTCGCTGTGTGCGCGTCGCCGGACTGCAGCGGAGACGGTTCTCCGCGCCGGAGCGACGCACGGATCGATGGACGGTGATTACAGAGGCCCGATAACGCTCCCTGCGCTGCGACAGGAAACACCTCACCGCTGTGGCTTCAGGTGGGCTGAGCGGCCACGGGATCCAAAATGGAGGCACGTCAGACTACTGCAATTAATCCCATCCAAAACGAAACTCCCCCCTTCATTCCGAGTTACGGCTTCCTCTGCGTATCCCTATTTGCGCCGTCTCACATAAAGGATGTTTCCCCCTTTTCATCTTAAGTTAACGGATTATTCTACGCAGTCATGACCACTTGTATTTCAGCTTCTAATCACACAGCCACACCCCAATGGACCGTTTCTCCCGAGACAAAACGTTTCATTCTGGTGAGAAATGACAAGGCATCAAACTTGGTCAAAATCTGAAAGTCGGGGACAAAGGTTTGTGAAGAGAGGAAACGGGAATTTTTCATCAATTTGAAATCATTTGAAAAGTTTTATACTTCGATAGGTTGCTATCTGAATCCCAAAAGCATTGCCGGCACATCATTTAGACTGATAAAAGGAGGCCGATATTGGGAGGAGACCGAACTGAAGGGACGCACTGGGAAAACTCAGAGCGAGCGCAGAAAGTATGAGAATGCAATGTGCATCAAATATAAATGAAATAGAATGGAGTAACTTTATTTTTTCCCAGGGGGAACTGTAGGGAACAACAAAACTATTTAAGTATTATTCAAAAATAATAATGCAGGCAAGCACAAACTCTTGTGTATGACCATCTGCACAAACATTTTCTTCAGTTAACACTTTCTTAATACACCATGTACAACTCTTGATTCTGTTATTTTCCCCAGTCCAGACTGCTGATATGCCTGAATGTATTTCCAGGCCTAGCTTATTGCTGTTGTTCTTCTGATTGTACGCTAAACCCAGGGTACTGAGTCCTGACCAGACGGGCACAGAGATACGACTGGGCGCTCCAATTTCGCAGAAAATGGAAATCGTCAAACCTACAAACCGGTTAAATAACGGCATTTCCGTTATTCAGTGCCTTGGCAGAGACGCGGTTTCCCCGCAGACGTCAGGAGCGATTCTTTAGCACCCGTGAGATTAGCGCTCGCTCGCGCGCTTTGATTAACTCTCAGCGGCGCCGAGTCATCGCCTCCTCAGTCTTATCCAAGGCTGCCCGTTAAGAGCCAATCTGCAGAGCAAGCGCTCCCCTCGTCCGGAACGAGGGCTGGAGCGGGCTCCGGCTGGGCACCGGCACATCAGCCGAGCGCCGCTCCATCCAGCGCCAGCCAGAGATGCAATAAGCGGGAAGGAAAACTCACACAGAAAAACAGCCCTCAGCAAGTTCTTTATGAGAGGACGTATAGTTTAAGGATCGCATCCCCAGTACTGCATAATTACAGACAGCACAATGGCCGGGCTTCACCTGGTAGTCAAACCAACAACCTTCAAACACATTTAAGGGCCCATTTCCTGCCTCGTTATGTCAAAGTGCCGCCACTGGTCTCGTGCTGAAGCCAGTCGAGTGTGCAAAGCAGATGCGTGGACAGCCAGCCTGGGTCATTCTGCAGGAGTTTCTCAGGTGCTCTTCAACCGGCGCTACTTTAGCATCCGTGTAGCGCTAGCTCCACGATGTCAGCGTCTGAGTGACTTTAATGAAGCGGTTAACTGAACTCTCGTGGTAAGCGCTCAGTTACACGGCAACGCTGCTGGAAGCCTGGGCTCTGAATCCTCGGTGTATGCACGCCGCTGCGAAGTCCCATGCCGTGCCCGACCCGATTTTGCGGAGGGGTCACTCACCAGCTGTTTGGCCCTCTCCGCCTCGTCCCGGCCGTGCGCCCTCTCCCGTAGCACGGCGGTGTTGACGTCCCCCTGCCCCGCCTCCCTCTCCTGCCGCGTGATCCGCGCCAGCTCCTCCTGCACCATCTCCTGCACCCGCTCGTACCTGAGAGGCAGACACAGACTGATCACTGCGTACACGCCCTGCTGGCAGCCTGGTGCGCACATGCACACTGCAGGACTGCACACTGCCGCCTGCTGCACACCCGCACACACACATATATTACTGCTGCTTACTGCACGCAGACGTGCATGTACCTGACTGCTCACTCGCCGCATAAACAGGTAACAATACATTACGTTCATTACACACTCTTATTCAGAGGGACTTACGATGCAGGAGAACACAGGTGCATTCACCAGGTTTATAAGAGTAATAGCGATAGACCTGGCTAACAACATTCCCAGGGCAGCAGGTATAGACACAGCACTTCTAAAGCACTCATGCAGGGTTACTATGCTTATCAGGAACCAAAATACAAATCCTGAATACATGCAGAAGCCCTAAGAAAAAAAACCTAAAGCCATGAAAACTACCATAACATGAATTGATACAAAAGGTAGGGCTGTTCAGAGGTAGAGATCAAGATGGGAATGGTGATGCAGGGCATGTCTTCAGTCGGCATCTGAAGATGGGCTATGATTCCACTGTCCTTACAACCTTGAGAAGTTTGTTCTATCATTGGGGGGGGGGGGGGGGGGGGGGGGAGCGATATAAAGGCCTCGCAGCTGGGGAAGAAACTACAGAGGGAGGGGATAGCCAGTTGCCTCAATGTTATGGAGTGAAGAGATTTGGCCTGGGTGTAAGGTCTGAAAATTGGCTTGAGATATGGTGGAGCCATTCCACACTGACTGCCCTGTAGACTAATACAAAGAATTAAAACTTTCTCATTGCGCATATACCTCTACTGTACATAAGGCTCACTGCCTGCAGACACACTATTTTCCAGTTTCACAACATAAGGACACAATATAGGCTACTCACGACACAATACACACTCAGACATACAACTGATGGCTCTCAATAGACAATAAGGACAGATAGCACATTGTACTAATTCTTCTATCAACAGACAGGAACTGGTCTCAATGCAGTCCCAACTAACACCACTAGATGACAGCAAACACAACAAAAATTTAATAAAACTCCAATACAAAAAAGAAATGATTTCAAGAAAAAGGCTTAAAGCATTTTTGTTTTGTCTTCTGTAGTTTCAGCATGTTAAATGTAGTTCTCCAGCTCACAGTGCCAAAGACTGAAAGTCTTGAGCTAATTCAAAGTTAAACTTTGATTCTTTGGGGGCAGAAAAGCTAATGATTTTTAAAGGGTTCAAAAAATCAGACTAAAGAGCAGGTTGGGATTCAGATAATACTAAAACGGTGCCAAAACACATCAAACCCACCACCGGAGTTCAAATGCAGATTTTCTGTGTTCGTATTGTATTACTGAGGTTGTGTTTTTCTAATGTTTTGCATCATTTACCCCTACACGAATCTCACTTCTTCAGTCAGCTGTTTTTTTGAGGTTATTCAGGCATTTAATGTACTGAGTTCTTACTTCTAAAAAGCCACCGAGTGCTTTGCTCTTAAGGAAGCACTCTATCCCCCATATTAAAGGGTACATAAGAAATGCACAGTAGGATGAATCATCATTGCTGCCAAGTGTCAGTAAACCAGTGTAGAAATGACCTCCAAATCCAAATTAATTCCATGCCAGTTAGAATGTGAATTCTAACCACCTTTGTCAAGATGACACTCAAAACCAAAAATTCACACAATTTAAAATTCAGCATGTTGTCATTTTAAACTATTTTCAACATTTTCAGCGGGCACTGTGGAGGGACGCCCGGTCTACCCACCTGTGACGGAGCTCCTCCTGCACCTCGGGCGCAGTGGGTCCTGGCTGTGGGACTGAAAGTGACATCACTCATTACCAAACAACTCTTACATATCAAGACCATCACGCCATCACACCACTGACAGGCTCGTATTTTTCCATGAATGTGTCCTGCTTCTATATCGTTTCCTGGAGTGTCTTAAAATCAAATCATGTACACAGCGACAAAAAGTAAAACTTGACTGTACTCTCTGACTGCGTCCAGCGATCCTCTGTAACCTATGAAGTAGCAGCCGTAAGCCCTTTGTGGTTGCTGTTTGAGGCAGAAGCGCAGACTCATTGCGGTATCGGGTGAGGGGGTCGTGTGGACAGCGGAGGAGAAGGGGGCGGGGGGTCGTACCTGGGTCTCCTTTGGGGCTCCCTGTGGGCTTCGCCTGAGAGACTGGGCCGTGCACAGAGTCCCGCATCCTTTGCAAAACATCCTCAGAGAGCTGGACACAGAAACCTGGATTAGGAACTACACTTCCTCTCACACGCCATCTGCACCAAAAATTCAGCACTTCCTTTTTTGGCATTTCTGCAGCTGTCATTGGGTTTACCAGGACGGCATGGCCATCCGCCAAGTTACGGCTTGGTTAGGGCAGGCACTCAGGGTTTCCTACAGAAATAACCACAATGACCACAGACTTTCAGCCAATGGCAGAGCTTGAGTATTAGGACAGGGGGAGTTGCAGCTACATGACTACAAGGTAGGCCCTAAAACCTTGGACTACTGTTGCAGGCTTCGCCCAACCACGGGCCTGATCTGCAGGCCTGAAGCTGGGTACTAATGGAGTCCTTTCGCAACACCGTTACTCGCAGTGATTAAAATGATCAGGCAAGATAAATGACAGTCAGTTGATCTAGCTAGTTAAATAAGGGCAAAAAAATCTATTAATAAATATCGCAAAATAAACAACATTGTTAAAAATGGAAAATATTAAATAATAAATATCCTTCACGTACTCCAGCTCGGGAGTCCCTGGAGTAGATGTATCCCTAAGCACCAGCCTCGGGTAAAGTAGCATTACGTACAAATTCCTTTAGATTGGGATTATGGTTGGATCAGCTGATCATGGATTCATGCTCAGGGAATTAGCTAAAAATACAGTGAACTGGCTTTTTTGAACCAGGATCACCATACTGCCTTTATCGCATTCAAGTTCTTTTGTAAAACGCCTTCTGCAGTGGCTTCCCAGTCACCATCCGTGCGCAAAATCTGCTTGGCCTGACTTCACATCTCATTTTACAACTTATTTTCTGTTGATTTACTGGAAATAAAATCAAGGAACCAGAACCAATGGCCTTCTTATATTGCACATGATTTTTGTGCAATTAATGCAATTAATTCAAATTCTAAAAAGTTTCTTGTATGCAACTGGCGGAGGTTCTGAAACCGAAGTCCAGAGATCACCTGGATTCCACTGGAGGCTCAATAAAAATGTAAAAATAATAAATAATAAAAATAAGTGCTAAAGTGTTAAATATACGGTAATACATACCTTGGAGTTTCTATAGATATAAAATATAATGGCCTGTTAACCTGACC
Organism: Anguilla anguilla; assembly: GCF_013347855.1. Lineage (NCBI taxonomy): Eukaryota > Metazoa > Chordata > Actinopteri > Anguilliformes > Anguillidae > Anguilla > Anguilla anguilla. The sequence continues at coordinate 16,987,968 of NC_049213.1, forward strand.
TGACCTGTAATGTTATTAAGGCCTGAACAAGCTTTATGAAAACAACAGAAAGTTTCAAGACATCCAGCAAGTTATTCTGTGGTACAAATCAATATAGATCACCAATACCTACCTACGGATACAGATGTTCCGCTGTTTCTTCGTGAAGCGCTCAAAACCCAAAACCAGAAATTTATCCATGTTTAGGTGAGTGCGCCAAAAAAAAAAAAAAAAAAAACGGGATGAACTAAGGCCAGTCTGCAGTAGGATGCTCTGTCATTCGCTCCGGTCAAACAAAAACGTTAAAAGTGCAACACTGGACCCGTTAGCAAGTAAGAATCTGAATAGATAGCAACCTAAAACAAGTGCACTGTGTACACGAGGAACGACGAATAATACAGAATCTGCAGCGGATTAAACCGACGCCTACACAGCTAACCAAGAAACCTTCCACCATTTGGTACTCACCAAAATCCAGTACACTGACTTCAGTCACAGACCGTGTCTGCAATTATTCACAGAACACGTGGGTGTGATTTAAACAATCTAAACAGACGATCGAGGACGACAGGGGATAATCACTTGCAATACCCATACAGTATGTTTCACTGTTCCATCACCCCCACTGAAAATGTATCTTTAACTACACAGATAATTATTTAAGGTATTTCCATTTAACAAAACGAATTATATTTAAATCTACAATATAAAATTGAATACAGAACTACTTATGCATGTAGTCCTACCGAGTGCATAGCAAACATCCAGCAATTATTCAGTACTTCATTAGCCAACAAACTAATTTGCCAGAAGCGGGAGAAAATAGTTATCTCTCAGCTTGCAACAAAACTCCGAGAGCACGAGCATCTGAATTCACTCTACACGCGCGAGACACAATCATCGTTTTTATCATCTGGATTACAAACATTTGCTCATGCATGTCGCTAAGGCATGGCAAACTGCAACAGGAAGCACTGCTTTTTGTGATGAGAACATGTCATTTGTGTCCTTTACAAAACCAAGTACTGTGGACAAGCAAGCGTTACACATCTGTAATAGCAAGCCTGCTCGTGAAATATCTGCTAATTAGCTAACTTTGCCACCGGATTGTCACCGACCGTAACCCACTGTCCATCGTGTCGCAGTATCAGGCATTGCACAGCAACCAGCATGCAAGGTTGCTCAGCCGAGTTCATATAAGGTCATGGAAACATTTAGTCGGCTAGCTGAAATATACGTACAATTTCCTTGTACATTTGGTTGCTAAGTGTTTCTGTACTATGAACACAAACCAGCGAAAAAGACAACCAGACAAAATTTACATATCAATGCAAGCTAATCATCTAACGGGCTAACAACAACACCCATAGCACTACATATCTTTCTAGTTAGCTTCATATGCTGTGCACTTGACAGTGGGTCAGATTTTCATTACCTTCACTCCATGTAAAACCTTGACTCTGTCGTCCTCGTCGAGCCCGAAAGACACTTTCCTGGTCGAACTCTCACCGGCGCCCATCGTCGCGACTGCAACCTGTACTTGTAGACAGTAAAAAGCTGTCAAAGCCGGGGTAGGGGGATGTAAGGGGTTTCCCTCGGGCAATTAAGAACTTACCCCAGTGCAATTGTCAGGCAAGTTCTCTCCAAGAAAGGTCAGTTCTAGGACATGGCAGTATTCTCAAATCGTATAGGAGGATAAAATAATGAAAATCCAATTACATTTTATCATGTATCATACACCCACGAGGAGCCGACTGGGTACTGTAGTTCAGTAGTGACGAAGAAAACTGGCAAAAAGCGTCAAAGCTGATTGGCTCTTAAACGGACAGTTCTCTCAAAAACTACAACTTTGTGCAAAACCCTTCAGTTTCATTTTTCTTTCTTTGAAAAACTGCTTGGCTTTTTCTGGACTAGGATCTTTCTGCAAAACATTACGATAAACATTTTAAGGTGAAATTGCTTCTTTAATGTGAGATCATTTTATATTGCAATACTGTTCATTTTGAACGTTAAAATGTATGCTTACAGTATACTTCTACAGTAAATGAAAACAATATTATTCTAAATAAGAATAACAATATCCTGCATATGAAGTTTCTTAAGAAATGTAAATAGTACGTATTTGGCATTTAGGGATTGCATGTAGATTCATTTTCCTAAAACCTATGCACAGCATATGCCCATATTCCGCCATGGTCTGAAGACCCATCTCTTCAAACTATACCTGGACTGACTAACTAACTATCACCACTCTGTGGGGCACTCCCTCTACTTATTTCCTATAGAACTTTCATGTTACACGTGAAACTCCTTTGCCACTTCATGTTACATGTACCTCCATCCAGCACTTATATTGTACTTTGTATCATTATCTTGATGTTGTCATGCCTCCTAGTTTGACTTAGCATAGGTTAGGTCAGAGAGTAATGTCTACTGTGTGAACTGGACTTAATGTGTTCATGGCTATGACTAACTGTTACAAGTTATTCATAGTACTGTATTCAATGAGTACTGTACCTCATCGGACCTGTGTTTTGTAGTTGTTCCAATGACCTTCAGTATGCACTTATTGTGCATCGCTTTGGATAAAGGCGTCTGCCAAATAAATGTAATGTAATGTAAAGCATATACGCCAAAGGTGTATCATATTGTGCAGAACAATATAAAAAGGTACACCTCTTCATAATTTAAACCACATACACTTTTAGCTTTGTATGTGAAACAATATTGAGCATTTTTGCTTACTTACTGTAAGTTTAACTGCACCACTGTAGAACAAATACAGTTCCACAGCACAACACACAGAATTTTATCTTAAATTAATTTGGCAGTCAGGTAAATGTAATAAAAAGGATAATGTATGTCCTTGTATGATCATTGAATAGTTGTATGCAATAATTACATCTTAGCTGGTTCTAATGTAAACTATAGGTAAATATATTAATTTATCAGGTCTAATATTTATGTTGTATTTCACAAAGTCTCTGGATTCTAAAACTTAAGAGAGAAAATTAGTCTGCACAATAAATATGCCAAGACTATCTTTCAGAATTACTAGGGGTACAGTTGTTTCCAAAACTCCTATAACTGGACCGAGAGGCACAGCACTTGGTTAAGATAGAATATTAAATCGAACTTCAACTGTTTCCAATTAGTATAATGAAATTCATTCTTATTTATTAAACAAGTTTTTAAAAATACCCATTTATAAAAAGGATAGTCTTCAGATTGTAATTGCTGTGTGAACTAGCTGAACATGGGGGTCAGGGAATTTCGTGACATTTCCTCTGTTTAGCCAGCAGGCAACAAAAATTGTTTTAAAAAGTATCGGGCTAAAGTACATGTTTTGCATGTTTTTAACACCCAGGCCATATATTTAGGTACTTAGAGAAGGTTCTGATTACCAGCCAGGTTTACAATGGCAAGTATAGGGCATTCTAAAGCAAGAAAATATACTGTAATTCCACATCAGTACAGTGACATTATGCCGTCAGTGGTTGTACCTATGTATATTACCCAATTATTCTTCAAATAAATTATGTTTATTATTTTTGTTTGGAACTTATTTCATATTGCACATGCAACCTGAGACCAATGTGCTCAAGAAAAGAAGTACCAGCATATTAAAATTGATAATAATGTTTATAATTGTGAATGAATGCAATAAAATTATTGCATTCATCATGTATTTATGAATCCATTACACTCATAAACCTGTTACTGAATTTCTTAGACATGCAATTGAATGTCCATTTTATTCCTTCCAATACCTGTGCTTAAAAACAACACAATACACTGGCAAGTGATCTTAGGTCCCTTGCCAGATGTCAAGTTAATTAAGTACAATAGGTACTTGTATAACTGGTGCATGCAGCATTAACTAGTGCACCTTTTTAATCAATTAACACTGCCCTGAAGATTGGCTTCAAGTCATTTTATGACCATAATTCAGGAAGTCTAGCACGAATTAGCTAATTTAAGCAAGTTCCCAATAGGATTTCCTTGAATTGATAGCTCGGTTGAACTCATTGTGTTGGTGTATCAGTTTGGCCTCAACAGATTAATTTGAATGTTAGAGCATAATAAAAGGCTGTAGCTCAGAAATGCTGTGTGGCTAAATGAGCTGCGATCTGGTGTAACTTTCAACGTTCAGTTGAAACTTCAACCAAATGTGTTTTCCAGGTTTTCTCATGCACATAATACAATTATTCTACTTTTATAGTATCATACTCTTGATATGTATGCATAATACATAAAATGTCCTGACATACATTTGTTGACAACCCCCCCCCCCCCCCCCCCCCCCCCCCCCAAATTGCACCTTCAGTTATAATTTATTTGATGGTTGCCCAGAATTGACATTAAGAGTGGACATAAAATTAATTTCTTTTTTTTTACTGAAAGAAAAATTAACTATAAAATATAATTTATTAACACGCTTTCAAAAATATCCGAGTGTTTAACCTTAAAATCAATTGTTACTATTGTTGAGGTCAGCCAATGTTTCTATCTGGGCTCTGTTAATCTTGTCTGCCGTATTTCCTGAACAAATCGCTGTGGAAGTACTGACGTGTTCACATTCTGAGAGCTGCTCCACAAGAGGGAAGCCCGAGCGGAGTAACACAGAGGCAGCAGGTGAGAAACTATAATGGTTTTGCTGGTAGGGCTCTTATTTTCGTAAACTGTAACGCGTGTTGTAAAGGGTCACTCTGTATTATATGCAGCCTATTACTAAATAGTATCGGTTCTTTTTCTTTTATAGCACATCTCAATGAACATTTAACTTCCTGTAGCCGAGTGCTTGCCGGAAGTGAGTTGTTCATTATGCGGGCGTTTGTGGGTAGTTGGTGTTCTGTGTGATTGAGCTGTGATGCAATTGATACTGCTGAAAGGAGATAACAAACTACAAAAACCGGTTGTTCTCCAATAGCGATTGCGATGGGAATGTACTCATTAGCTTATGGGAATAATAGTCCAATTTTACTTTTCGATCGTTTGTTTGAAATATAAACGCTAGTAGGAAAAACTACATATTCCAGACAGACAGTTGAACGTTAGCTAACGTTTACCTTGATGGCTTATCAGGTTCATTATAGTAGCATAGCTTGTTGGCTCACTAACTAGCAAGAAACAAGGCTACTTTGGCAGTAAACCATAGCTGGCTAGCTAACCATCCTTTGTTTTGAGAACGCATTTTAATTTATGTTTGGCCGTTATCATTAATTTATCATTAAGCCGATTGCTTAATGATTTGTTGATAGGTAATGTTAGGTAGATTTCTTATCAGCTAACAAGCTAACCAGAGATGTCCAGCGACAGCTAATTAGCCCATGTAATAATATATAACTAGTACTAAAGTATGCTGACGTTTCTTGAATGAAAACGTGAATACCGTATAATAGCATACACGATCAATCGGTAGATTTAAAGCTGGGTCGTGTAACAATCAAAGTTGCCTAATTAAATAATTTTAAAATCATCTTTATTTGTTCTTCGTATTTGATATTCCCACAATGGGCGGCTGATTGTCTAGCAGGACTTAAGCTTGCCATACCACCCAGTGACGAGCTAGAAAGCAAGATGTTTCCTTTTGAACAGTCTTGCAGACGTCGAGCTAACTTGCCATTTAATATTTTGTGATTCGAAGGTTTGAAATATCGTTAACACATTGGGGGACGGTAAAAGGTCACACAGTTCCGGTGTTGATGTCTAGCCTTCACCCCCTTCTTGTCTGCAACATCTTGCCTGCAGGATCATGTCAGGGTCACTAGAGCAGTGGTTCCCAGCCTTGGTCCTGGGGACCCCATGTGTATGCTGGTTTTTGTTCTAGCCACAGTTGCAATCCCAGAATATTAACAAGATGTTAATTTTTCTTATTTGGGTGCTATTTATGTTTAGAGGGATTATTTGCCCTTTTAAACCACATTTTCAGAAATAGCTATGCATGCGATGGAGAATAAAAGTCCGATGTGCACATTGTGCTTATTGTGCCATGTTGCAAACAGCTACATTAAAAGAAGTAACAAAATTATTTAACTGTTCAAACTGTGATGTAGGAGATGGAAATTAATAAAAAAGAACTGAATAATGTCCACTTTGGGTAATCGCTGAACAATTCCAGTCTCAACTACCAATCCATTAATAGGAGCTGCCAGGCTTCCATTAACCTTGCCAGTTAGATAATCTGTTATTTATTTTAACTGAGTAAATCCTAGTAGCTCTTTAAAAAAAAATGTGTGCAGCTTCAATTAGCTACATTCAGAAAGCATGAGTTTCAAAAAAAAAAAAAAAAAAATGAATCTGGCACTTTGTAACTGCAGACAGTAGACATTGTGACTGTATGCCAGGGTGATGTTGCTAGAAGGCCTTTGTAGGAAAATATCCTGCCTCGCTAAGGGGCTTGACTAAGTCTTTTGGTGATTAGGTAATGTTGCTGCACTAGAACTGGAAGACCGTGGTTCGATTACCACATCTGACAAGGAAGCTCTTCGAAAATCCACCACCTGCCACAGTTCCAGTTCCTTTGATTTATCAGATAATAAGCTCACATATGGTTTTGGTCAACTGAAAGCATCCCAGAAACAGAATCTAGGAGGCAATACCTCTGTATTAAAATAAAACATTTTCTGTGTGAATCCAAAATGTCAATTTCAGCCTCCACAAAAAATCAGGCTATATTGTACATTTTATCTGAGATATTGGGATGTGGAACTATAACAGTATTTAATATCTCCAAAAACTGAGAGTACTCAGCATATGCATCAAGTCTGTTCAAATGAATGGTTGCGATAAAGTAAATCAGAGTCTAATGGGTGTGGGGTTGTTCGATTAGGAATCCAATGACCTGCTAGTGCTAGGGCCCTAGTCAATGGTGTGTGAATCGTCAGTTGATTCCGTTTCCTTCCTCAGACAGAATGTCAGAAGGGGACAGTACAGGAGAGTCCATTCATGGGAAGGCATCTGTAATCGGCAGCTTTTTCGGTGGCATCGGGCAAGTATGTCTGCATTTCACTTATTCCATTTTCGAATGTAAGTCAGGTAATTACTCAACTTAAGCCCAGAATTCACAGTTTCACTTAATGACATCTGGGATGGGAAACTGAAAGTGAAAAAATGTCACTCTCCCAAAAACTCATGGCATCTCTGTAATTATTATTTTCTGTTTTTCAGGTTTATCAGTCATGGTTGGACAAGTCGACACCCTTCTCTGCCGTGCGATGGGGAACCACCCTTCTGTTAACTGCTATTTACATGATTAGAGTATATCTATTACAGGTACATCGAGGCAGCACTGTAATCTTTTCTACATGTACATTCTTCTGGTGCTCATATGAATTGTGAACATGAGGTCATTTCAGCTGGTGGCCTTTCATAAATGCTAATTTCTCATCGTTTTTCTGACAAATGCAGGGATGGTACATAGTTACGTACGCTCTGGGGATTTACCATCTGAACCTGTTCATCGCTTTCCTGTCACCGAAAGTGGACCCGTCATTACTGGATGACATGGGCAAGTCTAACTCAATGATTCATTTAAATACTAAAGGCTGTTAAGCAGTGTACAATAAAAGTAACTGCTCATCGATCAAAAAATGCATTCTAATCAGGCTCAGATTTTTCAGTGTTTTTTTCACATAAAGCTTTCTCATCTCTGCGTTATAGACGAAGGGCCTACATTACCCACAAAGCAAAACGAGGAGTTCCGGCCGTTCATCCGGAGGCTGCCAGAGTTTAAGTTCTGGTGAGAACTCGGCACCGGTCTTAAGAACAGCTACCACGGCTATACTGTTCATCTGGTCTTTACATCTACACGCTGCCTGTTTTAATGGCTGTTGCTGTCCTGTCTGTTGTAGGCATTCTGCCACAAAGGGCATTGTCATTGCGATGATCTGCACCTTCTTCGAAGCCTTCAACGTGCCCGTGTTCTGGCCAATACTAGTCATGTACTTCATCATGCTGTTCTGCATCACCATGAAGAGACAGATAAAGGTATGGACACCTGAAAAAGGGCATTCTTTCTGTTGACCGAAAGTTGGCTCAAAATTTACAAGCTCTACATTGTTCTGGTAATGACAGCTTGTTTTATATATTAACGTTATTATTCTGAACCTATGTTTGAATTGATTGTTTTCTTTGCTTTTGCAGCATATGATCAAGTACAGATATATACCCTTCACACATGGGAAGAGGACCTACAAAGGGAAGGATGACACGGGGAAGACTTTTGCAAGTTAAAACATGCCCATTTAAATTTAATGTCATCAAAAATTAGTGGGTTAGGAAGGGTATGAGTTGGGGTGGGGGATTGGTTTAAAAAAAGAAAAAGAAATTTGTTATGAGCCATTGTAACAGTGCAGGGTTGGAGGTGGGCAGATTGGTTTCTTGAGCAGTTATGCTGTCTAGGATCCAGAACATTTTCTGCCTGTGGGTTTCTGAGCAAAAGCAGCTCCGAGTTCGTTTTCTGCCCTTGTAACCCTGCAGTGAAAAATTGCATTTTCATAAAGCGCCTTTCAAAGAACTCGCTGCGCTTGGCGATAAGCGGGAAGAGGGAGGGGGGACTCTCACTGAGGAGCCCCCACCCTCGGGTGTGAAGGTGTGGTACTGAACGCAGGGCCAGTCTTATATTTGGTGCTGTTCCTCTGACACCTTCGGGGACAGAGAACTAGAACCGTGCTCAAACCTGTGGTCAGGTTGTAGTCCACCTTCCACAGTGGCTTTAGTCAGTGCATTTGAATGGGACTGAATGGGACGACACGCATCTAGATGAAAACTATTAGATCCTCACGTCACGTCAATTTTTAGGTATTTATTGACAAGTTCAAATTAACCTCACTCAGAATCGCCAAAAACATGCTTTGCCTTTTGAAATGGATTTGTTTTTTTAAACTACATCGTTCCACCATGGTGCTGCATTTGTGAATCACGGCACATTTGTTTTTCAACCCTCGAAACGTACGTTTAAAGATGATGACGATCGCCGCTAATCCCCACCATTAGTTTTCCTGCCAGCGTAATGTTATTCAGAGAGGTACAACTGCTTCAAGGCATGGCTGGATATCCCCTGTGAAGCATCTCACTACTACAACCCCTGCCCCCACCCCCCAAAGCACCCCCTTTTCCCCACACAGTTACACCCCATAACTTCACCATTCCAGAAAATCGTAAGTAAGTGTGAAAGAAACTGGCACACCCTACGAAGGAGCTCGACTGCAGAACCAGCGTCACACCTGCTTCAAATCGGGCATCATATCTGTAGATGTCTCGCCACCTCACGACTCAAGCAGGATTGGCTTGGCAGGATTTGATTAAGATGGGTACACTTCAGTATCCACAATATTTCCAAATACCTGAGATATGCGTATGGCTTTGCTCTAAGTCCCAGCTCCTCAGACTGTAGGAATTCCTCATGTTGTCTTGTGTAATTTTCACATTTTCATTCAGTGGTTCAATTTTTCAAGGTTTTCCTCCAAGCAGCCCAGTCCTTTTTCCATAATTCATAAAAATGTTATTTACACTGCTACTTTATTCATGTAGGCGAAGCACTGGAAGTAGAAGTAGTAGGCCTACCTATGGTTGGAGACTGCATTCAGTTTGACAAGAAATATTTTTTAAATGGAAGCAATCTCTGCCTTGAAAAATCTCTACCTTATTTAATGCACATATTTTGTGTTAGATTCTGGTTTGGGCAAGATAATTGGCATTGATATAAGTAACAACAAATGATTTTCACCCCTAACACACCCTCCCTCTCTTTTGGTATCCTGAGTTTGGTGGGCCAATCAGCAGCATCCTGTTGAACGAGATCAGGTATAATAATGATGCTCAATATCTGAATATTTCAAAAACAGAAATTCCTTTGTGAAGCATCTAACCTGGGGAAAAGGATCAACTTTACAAGCCTAGTTATAAAGGACTTTCTATAACTCATAAGACACACAGTCACACCAACTGCCTATCAAACTGTGTGCAACCTTAAATAAACCACTGTTTTGTAGGTTCCCAATCTTTTGCTTTTGTCCAGGCTGCATTCTCAGCTGGGTGATCTCCATCATACTGCACGCTTCGTATTCCACTGCTCTCTTGCCGAATTTTGCTTTGGTCCTACCGGAAACCGCACACAGAGCATGGCTCTTTTTGACTTGCTTATTGTATAATTTGAATGGTTAGTTTTCATTGGTTGTTAGTTGCCCTTCACGGTTTGTATACCCGTCACTGAATATTAATTTGTTAGGGTTTGACTCATCTTGTGAGACGCGTGCAGACGCAATTATCATATCTCGTGGGATGGGACGTACGTTTAAGGTGTTGAGTCCAGATACGATTTTGGCATGCATGCGCCGGATTTTGTGGCAAGTTCACAAGAACACAATGTGTTCAGTAGTCAGCGCAAAAATATCCCCTTCCTCGTGCACACTGGTGTTGTGCACTCTAACCATTCCTATCAAAACCTTTGATTCTCCTGCAGAACGAAGAAATGTTGGGTGCTTCTAAGATTTAGGTCTTGCAAATTGCTGAGATGTATAGACTTTTAATCATTTTTACGTATGGCGGTTTTTCAGTGTGCCAGAGACGTCCTGTGATATGACTGATGTGGTTTTTGTAAACCTGGGATTCAAATCTGGAAATCCTGAAAATGTCAGTATAGGGAAGGACCAAGCATTCTCCCTAAAGTGCATAAGGGTTCTGGTGACTGTCTTTATATTTTAAAGATTAAATGGCCTGAGATTATTTTGATTGTATTTCCTTAAAACATGCTACAGTATTTTCAGTTGTTTAAATTGTCAATGTCATTAAAAAAAAGGTTATAAATTTGGTAAATCGCTTTTACAATGTGTTCATCAAATAAAATAAATTGCATGTTATAAGTGCAAAGCATTCAAAAAACTTCTGATATTTTTCAGTCAAAGTCCTGTTAAACCCTAATATACAGATGTCCATATTATTTGTAACATTAAGAATATGTGTTGTTCTTTTTATTATCATTTAAGTCTTGAACATCAATGTCGATGATCTAACAGATGATTTTAGTCTGATGTGTGGAAATAAAGCTATATTGAAATAAGTGCTTTTGTAACGCAGTGTCTTGTGCGTAACGCAGTGAACTTGTGTGTACACCCATCTATGTATGACTGTAATACAGGAGAAAGCAAACCTTTGCATATTATACATTTGCAAGAGGAAGGAGCTTTGCACGGACAATTTAATACACCTGCTCTGTAGTGCCTGAGTTCTGTGTGGTTTCCGCATACCACACATTTACAATATTTGCTAGGCTAACAGCCCTGTGAATTTGGGTCTATATGTTACAAATCAGGACGCATTTATGTTCTGCATTTTCAATCTGGAAGTAACCACAAACTCCGTCTGGTAGGAAAGTTGGAATTTATACTTGTATCAAGTTCTGATCAGTGTTCTTGGTTTTTGTTTGAATACACAACCACATACCACATCCTGACTCTATATATTACTCTAGAATCTAGATGTATAGCCCCCACCGCCACAGGAGGAGACTGCTTCACAGAATCCGACAACTCTCACTATGTCAGGTAGCTGGCATCTGCTATTGTTAGGTAACTAATACAGCTAGCTAACTTTGTTCTCTAAGACCCTGTACTTGGCAAGTTTGCTAGCCCACTTCGATAAATAATTAATCATTTCTGCTTTTAGCTGAACTAGCGGAAATGTACATATATGTACATTTGCTGTCTTTCTATGAAACCAGATATAGGCTGTCACTTTCAAATGTAAATTTCAAATATTTATTTAGATTCATCAAGGAAAAAAAAAAACATCCTGGATAAGAGAAAAGTTTACATTTTTGGCAGAGAGATTAAATACCCTGCTCACGGGCAGCACCGGGTCTAGGAATCTGGCCCACAATCTCATAGATACAGGGCTGCTTCTCTGTCTCTTATTCTATACAGCTGCATTTAAAATTTTTAAATGTATACATTGCAAAAAATACACTTTTTAGCAGCCACGTAAGGCAAAGCCCATTTCAACTGGCACGTTGAATTCAATTGTCCACAAACTTATACGCTCTAGCTTTTCAGTCAGTAGACTTGTCATGAACAGACTATTGTATAAGGCATACGTTAGCAAATTTATTAGCCTTTTTAATTGACTGATGAAGTATTAAATGGTGGGCCATTAGACTTCCCACACCCCTCTACACAGTTAACTGCACAATCATAAAAGCTGGACACTAATGCCACCAGGAAAAACTGGCTGAACAGAGGTGGGGAAGCTACTGCAAATGACACTCCGACCAATAAACCATTGCTATTCCACTGATGAAACAGGCCTGTCATAACTACTCGTTGACGACTGGTTTTGAACTGGGATGAGTTCAGCTTTTTAATAACTCACATGAAGATTTGTAATAATGTTCTGTGATTTTCTCTGCGTTTAATAATGTGTTCACGTTTTCTCTTACAACGTGGTACGTTTGCAGGTGAATCAAGGAAAGATGGAGGTTTTAAGTAATTCATTTTTCTCCAAATGTCTCATTTTCTTGGTGAGGAAAGCTATTTTGAAATATTGTATCACAATTGTAAATGGCTATGGGTTTTTAAGCTAATTTCGCATTTTCATAAGCATTTGTCAATTGCAGGGGTGTGTAGCCTTATTTGAAAAGCACTGGTGTGGGTGTAGGTTTTTATGATAGCCCAGCACTAAGACACCTGATTCTACTTAACAAGGTCTTGACTGAAGTCCAGGACTAGTTCATTACTTGAATGAGGTGTTGTAGTGCTGGGTTAAAACAAAAACCTGCACCCACACTGGCACTTTTCGGATAAAATTGGATAACCCCGGTCTATTGGAACTTTTCATAAACCTCAGCATGGCGTAGGGCATATGCAGGATGTGGTCAGAAGCACTTTTGCAAAGCTCGGTACGGAAGTATGGAAATCAAGTAAAATGTAAAACGACATGATAAATGACCCAAGCTTCAGAAGCAATACGGAACAAGGCAAAGGGGGGCTTTGAAGTGTTGTTTAGCCCCAGTAATCATGTCAAAAGTCATGACAGCAACACAAAATATGTGGCTGTTATTAGCCACTTTGGTATTTCGCTGGGAACAGATAAAAGTAGCAGGTGTCTTTCCAGGTTTTACTTTGCATGGAGAATACAGTATGGGAGGCCTTTTTGCAGTTCATCGCATCAGTGACATTCTAGAGTACAGAATACCGGCAATTTTGCAATGCGACAGGTAAGTGAAATATCAGCTACCTAAAATACAGTATGTACCGTGCTCCATTTCGAGGGTAAAATGAAGAAATCTGAGAAAATGCTTCCAATTTTGTTTGTCAATTTAGAATCACGGGGGACTGGTTAAATTAGCCACTTGTGTTTTTAATTATGATTAATGGAAGGAAGTTAATGTTGCTTCATATGTAATAAAACAATATACTTATTCAATAGTCTTAATCATTGGATAATCACTATGTGAATGTTTTCTCTTGATTAAATGTTAACCAGTGCATCTACAAATCTGAAAATCACAGCTGATACTAAAAGACTACATTTACACCGCAGGTCTTGATGCCCAGTCCCGATTTTTTGCCTATATCCTATTATTTTGACCGCCTGTTTACATCTACTTTTAATGTGACCCATATCCGATACCTGTGCTCACACGGTTTACACTTGAAACCCGCATGCGTGCACAATGGTTGGGTTACCAATACGAAAGTAAACCACGCCGCCACAGACATATCACCATCTACAATGGACACAAAATGAGAGAGAGATAATAATTACACCTGTTGCTTTTTGAAGCGTCTTAGGTCTGCAACAAACACCCCCTGTATTTTGGCCTACAGCCTACTGACTCTTTGGCCCACATACTTAAAAGGATGTAATAGAGGTATTCGCCACTGGACCGAGCCTTCATCTCCTGTTTAATTTCTTTTAACGTTTACCGTTACCAGCGGAGAGTGGCTGTGCATGTGATATACGCTACACTTCATTCAAATGCTAAAAAAGTGTGAGAATATCATATTTTGAATGACGTGCTAATCGCAATGATTGGGAAATTCCAATCTGCACGGTTAGATGACAGTCGCATTGGCGTGACATCCAATTCCTATCGGATTTATTTCCACATATGAATGTGGCCCAAAACGGTTCTGAAAGTATCAGATTCCATGTGCTTTTTCCTTTTTTCACGTTCATAGTACATATCTGATCTGTGCCAAAAATCAGAATTGGGTCACTTCTCCCAGGCGGGTGCCCCCGCAGTTTACGCGGGTATTGCACCTTGCGGACACGTAGCATTAATTTTTGAGGACGTGCACAAAGGACACTCTCAATGACCGCAGGATATGCATGACAGCCATTTTGCGTACACGTTCACGTATGGGGGAAATGATTATTTCCACTAATTTTTGCACGGCCTGCAAAAATTTTCCAAAAGCACAGCGTCAACTCATACAGGAAGTCGCAAAAGATCCCAGAAGAACATCCAAAGGACTGCAGGCCTCTCTAGCCTCAGCTAAGGTCAGTGTTCATGGCTCCACAATAAGAAAGAGACTGGGCAAAAATGTAATTCATGGAAGATTAGCAAGGCGGAAACCACTGCTAACCAAGAGAAACATCAATACTGGTCTCACAAAAGCACCGTGATGATCCCCAAGCCTTTTTGGATAATGTTCTATGGACAGATGAGTCAAAAGTTAAACTTTTTGGATTTCACAGGTCCCGTTATGTCTGGCGTAAAGCAAATACAGCATTTCACAGTAAGAACATCCTGCCAACAGTGGTAATGTGATGGTGTGGGATGCTTTGCTGCCTCTGGACCTGGACAACTTGCCATTATTGAAGGGACCATGAATTCTGCTCTGTACCAGAAAATTCTTACAGAGAATATCCGGTCATCTGTCTGTGAGCTGAAGCTGAAGTGTCATTGGGTTATGTAGTAGGACAATAATCCAAAATACAAAAGCAAGTCCATGGCTGAAAAGAAGCTAAATTAAAGTGACTGTAAAGATAAATCCATGAATGGCTTCAGACTACATTGTATGGGGTCACTATGATACGCATCAGGCATCAGTGACAGTATGAGAAATCAATTACATTGCTATATCAAATTATATCAGTCTAAACATTTCCATCAGTTCCTATGTGCAGATTGAATGGGTGGAGTTCAATTTGCCAGGCTCTGAGCTGTTGGGTCCAGGTCCTTCATGATGTCATGAAAGACTGATATATTGGCCAATAAATGTTTTAGTCTCACCGCATATCTCCTCCCATAGTTTGAGGCAAATAAAAGTATTCTCTCTCACTAAAACAACCTCTGAGGCTGAGCAAAACACTCCTTTGTCATAGAGAATCTTTGGCCCCATTATCAATATAGATAGTGTATTCTGCTCTCTTCACAGGTTCATTTGTATGAATTAGCAGACAGCGAACAACCCAAATAAAGTTCCAGGCTTGCAAAATGAAGTTCCGATACTTTACTGGCATGATCATTTTTTGTAAAACTGCAGAGAAACAACAGAAATAAAGTTTGTCACAAACTTACATTGTTTGTTTCTTTTTTGTATGCTTTTTAAAAGTGCCTTTTAATAAGCTTAGCAACAATGAAACAATGAAATGTTCTTATCAAGTGTCTTTCGTGACCTTAGGCTATGTACTAAAATAGGCTATACACTAATGTTAACCACAAGAGCAAGCCACCTGCCTATGAATAGTGCAGAACATTCACCTTGAAGGAAAATATTCTCTAATATTGAAAAGTTGGGTATAGACTATTGCTAATTGTTTTCCTTTATGAGGTAGGCTACAGTAAGTTATATGTAGGGGCTCATATTTCCCATTTTGCTGAACTCGTGGAGGGATTCACAAAATCTGGGTTAAAATTTACACACAAATCAGAATGCGACAGAATTGCGAGATCTTTGTGGAAATTTTACAAATTGTATTTGGTGCTTTTGAACATCAGGGATACCGTTTGCATAGGTCTGATGTGTGTTTGTTTAGCCATGTTTTTGTTTACTTGTGGGTGGGACCGTTTTGGATGAATTTGGTGTGGTGGAGGGGTGCTTCAAACCACCCTCATACAATCCTGAGGTTTTTTCAATACAGATGTTATGCCTGATTTGAAACTAGTGTTAATACAGTTATTGACATTACTTTGAATAGATATTTGGTGGATCTGTAGTGGATACATCTCTCTGTGATTATTTATGGTTACTTCAACTATTTTCAGCCACTTTTCAATTACTTTAAAGTTTTGAAGTGGACAAGTCAAAGTCCTGACTTGAACCCAATAGATGTTGTAGTGACTTGTTATTCTGTCTTTTTACTTTTATACCTTTAGCACCACAATATCATTGAGTAGTGGAATTGTTTATGATAAGGTGGGCAACTAACAAGATGTTTTTTATTTCAGGTTTGATTTTTTAACTGCAATCTTTCAACAAGTCCAAGTAATGAGGTTTGCCGTTGAGGAAATCAACAACTCCAGCACCCTGTTGCCAGGCGTGAGGCTCGGCTATGAGATTTTCGATGAATGCTCAGAGAACCACAACTTCAAGTCCGTTCTTGACTTTCTGGTGGTAAATCGCTCGGTTCCAGTCAGAAACAGCAGCCTCTACTATGAACCAAAAATCATAGCTGTGACAGGACCATTTGGTACCACGGACACAATAAGTGTTGCACCACTCTTCATGTCTAACCTTATTCCCATGGTAAAATTTCATTTCTTCTGCCTTCCCTGTTGTTTATACAAATATCACGCGAATATAGGCCTAAGTGATAGACTTTTTTCCTTCTTGCAGGTAGCTCATGGAGCCACTAGTGCACAGCTGAGTAACAAAAAACGGTTTCCCTCCCTTTTCCGAACCGTTCCAAGTGACAAGTTTCAAGTGCAAGCTCTTGTACGTCTCCTGCTGGAGTTCGGGTGGAATTGGGTAGCGTTCATTGGCGGCAACGATGACTACAGCCGGGACGCCCTGCAGGGGTTTACAGAACAAATTAGGTCCGTTGACATTTGTTTGGCCTATCAGGACACAGTCACAAATGACGTTTCAAAAATTCCGGCTATGCTTGACATACTGACCGCTTTGAATATCAGCGTTGTTTTGGTGTTTGCTAACGAGGAGTTTGCGGTTCCTTTCATCGAACAAGCCATCAAACGAAAGCAGCCGAAAATGTGGATTGCCAGTGAGGCATGGTCTCTTAATCAGAGGCTGATGAAGACGAATGGAATTGAGACCATAGGCACTGTTTTGGGAATTACAATCGGGGGAATAAAGACCTTGCAAGGGTTCAAGGAGTTTGTCGTACGCTCGCTGACGCACGAGAAAGGGGCTGCCCAAAGCAATGTGTCGCTGGCTGGCGTAGATGACACGTGCAATCAGGAATGTACCGAGTGCCTCACCGCAGACCCAGATATAATCTTCAATGAAGATCCAACCTACAATTTCGCCATTTACTCCGCGGTGTACGCTGTAGCACACGCACTACATAAAGTCCTTCAGTGTGAATCGCAAGGTTGTAACAGCTCAAAACGGGCCTATCCATATATGGTAAGCTCAGCTTTCCTTATAATGTAGCGTGGACATTACAAGAAGGGGATTGGTAATGAGTATTTTTACATTCATTGATAATTCAGTATTTCGGACCGTGGTAGCCAGTACGCTGTGATAATAATCCTTTTTTAATCTGGCAACCCTAGAGGCAATATATTTCTACATATGACAACGTAAATTTGTCAGCGGTAAAATAACTCCTAAATACAAGTAGCAGGCTCCATTACCTCATTAAATTCTGTTAATTGGTTTTTGCTCGGAAAGCCCCATGGATGATCAACAGGACACAAGTGCAAAATATACACGGAAAACTCACACACAGAGCCTGACAAAATAGAATAGAGTTTTTGAGGAGAGATTCTTTTAAATATAGTTATCACCTTAAGTTTAAGAGTGAATACTAAGATACCACAATTCAAATTCCTAATTGAATCTTAAACATTTTCAAGTGAAATAATGCCATATATATATATATTGCAGGGGTTCAGTGTCCTGACTGTTGCATTCATTATCATGTATGGTGTGTGCATGTTCTTCATAAACAATATTTTGCCTAACAGTTTTCTCCTCCTCACTCAGGTGACCAAATCTCTGAAAGATGTTAAATTTGATTTGTACAACCAAAGCATGGAGTTTGACAAAAATGGCGACCCGCCTGCCTACTATGATATTGTATACTGGGACTGGAACTCGAGGTCTCATGTGACTATTGGGTCTTACGAAACAAGCAAAGCAATCAAATTCAGCATTAACCAGACATATATTTACTGGCAGGGTAGAAGGATGGTAAGTATTCTAATTACGTCACCTCTGTAGGACTTTATTATTTGTTATTTATTTATTATCTTTTATGCAGTATGCATTACTTCTGACTTATTTCCTCACAAACATACACAACACCCAAGTGTGCACTAATAAGAGTGCATGTACTCACAATAGGGGCAGATAAGTACATACACAACACCCAAGTGTGCACTAATAAGGGTGCATGCACTCACTATAGGGGCAGATAAGTACATAAAGAACATAGAAGTGTGCACTAATGCAAAGCACAGAAGTGCGGCACGTTCATCTGAAGAATGACCGTCTTTGCAGGTGCCAGAGCTGAAGTGTTCACCAGAGTGCACAAAGGGTTACAAAAAGGTACAAAGAGAATACCACACCTGCTGTTTCGACTGTCAGATCTGCACAGAGGGAACATACATCAATTATACAGGTAAGTGAACACTCGTTTTTAGTGAACACTCAGCTTGACAGCCGAGTCCTAATAGGGGCTCTATTTCCATCTGCACAGCCGATCCCACCGAGTGCAGGGATTGCAGAAGGGATGAGTGGTCGGCGAACGGGAGCGTGCGCTGCACCAAGCGCTCCGTGGAGCACCTCATCCCCATGGAGCCCGTGGGCGTCGGCATCCTGCTGTCGGCCGCCTCCACCCTCCTCTCCTCGCTGGCCATCGCCGGGCTCTTCGCCTGCAGGTTCCACACCCCCGTGGTGCGGTCGGCGGGCGGCAGCATGTGCTTCCTCATGCTGGGCTGCCTGTGCCTGTGCTCCGTCAGCGTGTTCTTCTACGTGGGCCGCCCGGGCCCCGTGCACTGCTTCCTCCGCAACCCCGCCTTCGCCGTCTTCTACACCGGCTGCATGTCCTGCCTGGCCATCCGCTCCTTCCAGATCGTCTGCATCTTCAAAATGGCCTCCAGGCTCCCCAGGGCGTACGACTACTGGGTGAAGCACAACGGGCAGTGGGCCGCCGTGGGCGTTGCCATGGCCGTCCAGCTGCTCCTCTGCGGGCTGTGGATTGGCGTCGACGGGCCCCAGCCCATCTCCCACACCATGGGCAGGGCGATTGTGTTCGACTGCTCCCTGGGGAACTCGTACATCTTCTACACCATCATGGTGTTCCTGGGACTGCTGAGCGTGGCGTGCTTCTCTTTCGCCTACATGGGCACCGACCTGCCCAAGAACTACAACGAGGGCAAGTCCATAACGTTCAGCCTGGTGGTATTCTACATCTCCTGGGCCATGTATCTGACGGCGTACCTGACGCTGACGGGGAAATACCTCCCGGCTGTGAACGCCTTCTCCGTCCTCAGCACCCTGCTGGGGATCCTCGTCGGCTACTTCTTTCCCAAGTGTTACATCATCATCTTCAAACCCCAGCACAATACGGCCGCCTTCTTCCAGACTGCCATCCAGAGCTACACCATCAACAGCAACACGTGAAGCGTCTGCTCATGGCCGCGCCTTACGCACAGTAAATAGACTGGAGTTGTAGAATCTAGGGTGCCGACTACTCAAGTCTAAAACAAAAGGAAGACTGCGGTCCCTTACTTAGTTTATTCTTTCATCAGAATCGGACATGTTTCAGCGGTTTCCGTCATCTGCATTTCAGTCTTTACAAGGTTATTAGAGCCTTTAAACTTTGAAACTCACAGTACATAAATGACACCATCTTGTCTCAGCTCAGGTGCACAGAATTCCCAAATCAAACAAGTTAAACCGAAATTTGTAGCAATAATTCTGACATTCTGGCTTCAACCTCATATTAACCTTACCAATACCAACCTATAATAATTATTTTCTTTGCTCATCTAATATAAGTTTACTGTTCCTTACCTAATTTGATCCAAAAATCCCAAAATACATTTAACATTTAAGTGTACCATTTAATATTTAGATCATTTTTAGATCATTTTAGAAAGCGCAGACAGAAAGAGTCATAATACAGGAACTGCAGCGATTTTATGATGTGAAAATAGGAAAACAATGGTTTAAAAATCATTAGCAAATCTGTGAAACATACCTCTCCAGTTTTCAAACCCTTATCAGTGTTCAGTTAGTACAGTATGAACAGTTCATCCTCAGCAGGGCCAGAGTAGGGAAAGGTTTTTTAAATTATTCAACATGTCGTGCCCCTCATATTGTACAATAGTCACGGAATTGACCTTCAAAAACAGAATCAAAGATTTTGCACGGAATTTAGTATTTAGTGGTTTCCAATGCACTTTACATACCCTTAAAGCCTATTAAAAAGCGGGGAGGGGTTGTGCTTGAAACATTGTGCTTAGTAAGTAAATTAGCCAACAGTCATGTTGTAGTTTTAGTATACCCCAAACTGGCACTGTTTTCTAGCTCAACCCATCTTAAGTTCACAAAATTTTGCACACCATCAAACTTGCAAGTAGCCTAAGATTAGAATGTCAGGGCACCTCTTCTACACTAGGGCTGTCACTAGGACCGGCACCATTTCATTCCATCAGCACTTTATAAAACCACTGGATTGCTTATTTTGTTATTAAAAACATTAAATTATTATTCGCTTTATTTAACTTATCACAAGTTTGCAGTTATACAGATAAGAGGCCCAAGCATGTTAGAGATGATTTACAACCATTCACCACATGGTGTCACTATAATTCAAGTCAAATCATCAATCTAGTCCTCCCAAGTAGGCTATTGCCAACATTTTCTTCACAATTTTGAATGCCCAATTGGATACATCCGTGCTGCTGCTGCAACCCCCACTGCCGATGGTGGACAGTGCAGGCAATGGGCTCTCCTCTCTGCCAGCTGCTGCAGCTCACAAGCCAAGCTCGCACAGACATGAGTCAGACAAAGACGCTTCACATGCAGAGCTTTAGCAAGCAGACCATGGGTAAACCAAGGTCCCAAATAAGTACAAGGTCTTGCTAAAGAGCTACAAGATAAATATAGAATGTCTTATAAAATGGAATTATTTTTTCTCACTATGCCCTTCTTTCCTTTCTATTTTCTAGTTATTATTTTTTGTAATTACTGACCTGTGGTAAACAACACAAATAAAAAAATAATGATCAGTGGTCATGTTAACTCTGGATTCTGTGTCTTATGCAGAAAAAAGCCATGATACACTGTGTTCTATAAACACAGATATGCCAAGGTCTTTTTTAAAAGATTACAATAAACGATGACCTAGACTTAGACCACAACATAATATTTACTCCTGTATCTTTGAGCTTATCATCTTTTCGAGTCTGACATTTGCGTTATTTATCGATCATTTTTACACAGCCATTAGTAGCATTGAAAGATTCAAAGGGAAAACGCTTAATTTGAATTAAAAGTTAAAAACAAGATGTCATGCTCTAGCTAGTTTGCTCTTATTATTGCATATAACTGTATAGGGCCATAATGTTAAACCATTAGTTAGATGTTTGTTTTTCATAAATGCTTGGATTTATACAGTTTTTCAGTTCCAATTCCTGTTAAATCTGTCAAAATGAAATTATTATTGACAGCTGCTTCTATAGGCTAAATGATTGTTATTATTGTGAGGCACATTAGTCTGTGTGGCAAAAATTTGTTTTGATCAGAATGCCAAAACATTATTTCTAGCTTATTTCATCCTGCTTCTGTTAAAAGTCATAATAAAATTATGAATGACATACACTTATTGTGTTATTATTGTGAGTTAATAAAATATGCCTAGTTATCAGAACGTGAGTAAAACGCTGATTTTGAAATGCCCTACGATCCAGATGCAGAATTCCATGAGCTAGCGTGACCACTGATAAAGATTCAGAGAACAAAACATATCTCATGCTAATGGCTCTGCAGTCTGTTCAGTGTCCTGCTCAATTCCCATACTTTTTTGGAAATGGCCCATTTGACGTAACCCATTGATCAAATATTGGCCAAAGGTGTATCCTAACAAAATCATGCAATGAAGTTATAGAGCTGTGCTAAATTCATCCATAGATCTGCCTTACCTGAGCCTGATCTGACAGAGAAAGACACTCCAGCTGTTCCACTGTCTGGTATGTTTGTAACAAAAAAATCTGGTTTTTACACAAACAATTCAGGTATCAAGACAGCTTTTTGTGCACCATACTCTCTATCACACGCATCCTTAATATATTGCGATATATTTACTCACTTACAACTCCTTGGGACTGTATCTGATTTAATCTGGCCCCAGTGGTTTTAAAGGTTCGAGAATAATGAGTACCCAGGAACTGCATCAGGAAAATCATGATACTTTGCTCTGGACCTATGAGAATCCTCCTACAGTCAATAGGTGGCTAAGATTTCTGCATGATATGTTACCACTGGAGAAAGAGAACACCCAGATTTTTGTACAAAGCAGGTACTCTTATGTTACTGACCCCTTCAATCCCACTGTCTCTCTGGACTCATGGTGGGGAAACTACAGAAAGGTTTGGATTACAGCAACTGAATAAACAGTACAATGTCTATTCTCTTTCATTTCTCATTCTGTTCTTTTTATTTTAATTACCTGTTTTTTTTCCAAGCGCTTACAAACAATGTAAAGAATAAGACTTAACAGAGCATACACAGACACAGAACTTTATGGTAAAAATGAGTATTTTCCCATGTCATTCAGTGTGTTCCAACAGTCAATACTGTAGCACTGGCACAGGAATGGGAAGCTATAAAAAGTATTTCACAACAGCGAGTGTGATGACGCCCTGCTTGTGACTGCATACTGTTAGTCGCTATGATCTGTGATGGCATGCGGTGAGTGCACATGCTACATAACTGCAACAAACACAATGTGTTCACGGGAAAGCCGGGCTAACTTGGTCACAAGATTCTAACCTACTAGGCATTTTGGCATTTAGGAGGAACTGAATTTCTGATCAATTAATTTAGGTTGACAATTTGACAAAAAAAAAAAAGATTTTTTGTTTGTCGAACGTGTTGAGGGCGAGTTGAAATCCGGCTGTGTTGCAATGGCCACGTGCTGTAAGGATATACATTCTTTGCGCCCATATTTCAATCTCCCCCCCCCCCTTCAACGCGGTGAGGGAGACTGAATCGTTCCCTCTGTGTGGGGGCTTTGTGGCTGGTGGTGCTGTTGCCTCCTTATTAACAGACAGCTGGCAGGTGAATGGTTGCCAGAAGTTGCCTGTGGTGAATATTTTAACAAATGCCTAAACAAGTGTGCATTTACATACAATGATGTTACTGCAGCACTGTTCTGGCATCTCTGTGTGTCTCCTATGTTTCTTGTTCCTTAGAATAACGTGTGTGTGTGTGTGTGTGTGCGTGCGGGTGCATTCTAGACTAATAAATAACTGCCAGGAGCTTTGAAATGTGCATCTGGGACAGTTCCGTAAAAATCTGGACATTAAAAACTATGACCACTACAGTTCCAACTTCAACTCTCACCCAGGTACTGCTAAACTCTGTGGCAATTATCATAAACTGTTCATAAAAAGCCAATTGAAATCTGGGCTTTAGTCTGCCGGTGGCGTGGTTACATACAGCAAAACTACCAGAGGCACCAGTCTGAGATAAAGACCGTTTGTGAATGGCTTCCACCAACATCTGTCCATGGTTTTGACAATCGAAACTTGATGTGAGCCTTTTCTGATCTTGCCATACTGCATTTGTGTAGAGTACCTGTGTTCCGCTTTGCATAAAATTTATGGATTAGGGATAAATTATCCAAAGGTGTTACAAGCACAGCACAGACTGCTATTATAGTTTACCAATTTCATGGACAAACCTTTTGATCAAAATACCAAGATTTTGCCCTTCCTCTTTATTTGCCATTTACAATTTCATTTCTTAAATGTGCTATGATGCCGTCTGAAGCATCTATCCAACTTTTTACTTCCACTGTCCAACAAGTATTAAAAATACCAGGGTTCCCACTGGTTGAATACAGCTAGTAACTGTGGCTAACTCTCACAGCCTCTCAGTGACAGTCATAGTCATACAGTATACATAAAGTCAGCCATGCAGGAGGAATGTTATTGTTGTTTAACTGGTATAGCACAGCATTAATTAAAATAACCATTGCCTACTAAGGTACGTATTAGCTGTGGATGTTGTGGTCACTGTGTTCAAGAGTATTTCGGCTGTATTTATACTTCCTGAAAGAATACCAACCGCATAATTATTCTTTAAACACAAAACACTTTACAGTTTCATAGGTTTATGATTCCAATGAAATGTATTCAGGAACTTAAAGACATATACCAGAACTAGATCTGCATATCGAATGGCTGCTGTAAACTGTCCTTATGCACTACACTGTGCGTGCACTAGGAAAGGAGAAAGTGCAAGCTGATATAAGGCAATGTCCCTTTAAGACTGCAACGTGCTGCAAGCGGCCAAATGTCTCAGAGAAGAAGTGATCATCCTCCTCTTTATGGATTATTCAACAAGTGGCCCAGTCCGTTCAGGCATCGTACGCAGCCATGGTTGGCGGATAGAGAATGCGGGTTCATGGCAGGAGAACTCTAGGAACAATGAAAATAATGCATGAAGTACGTGCATTAAGATGAAGTAAGTGGACGACTTGTTTCAGATAGTGGAGTAGCCTATTGTAATGAGTGTTCTGGGGTCAGCAAGTTTGTGCTGTCAGAAGAAACCTAATTCTGCAAGGGGACTAGACACAGCACCGCGTAGCTATATGAAAAAGGGCCTCGCGCAGCATCCCATTAACTGTTTACCTTTAACGCATTCGATTCGGTCATTGACAGCAGTTTACAGACGCCATTTAGTTTTCTATATAGAAGCGTTTCAACAAGTGTCCATGGACAGGCTGCTACAGTATAATCTCTCCAAAAATAAAATAATGTCTATCTCCGCTTCGATTATTCAACTTATAGATTTGCTATGTTTATGCTATTAGTCAACACGTGCGACGATAATTTATCATTCAGTATGTAGAATATGGGGAGAAGTAGCTTGTGCGCACAGATAAAATCCAATTCTAATAACAAGATCTACAGGACATTTAGGCTATAAACGAAACTAGATTTGCATAATAATATGTGGCAATTGTTTTTGATGGAGCCGTGTAATATATATTTCGGGAGTAAGTGACCAACAGATAGCATGGTGGTGGAGAAGGCCTTTCTCGCCGCACGGCAGGGTGATATTCAGACTCTGAAAGTGCTCTTTGCTGAGAAAGTACTTCACAAAGATGTAAAGGACCCTCTCGGAGCCTCTCCCGTGCATCACGCTGCCCGGTCCGGCAAACTCACCTGTCTGCGCTACCTGGTGGAAGAAGCTGGGCTACCCGGCAACTGTCTTGCCAGGAATGGCGCGACCCCAGCGCACGACGCGGCCGCAACCGGTAACCTGGCCTGTCTGCAGTGGCTAATAACGCATGGAAGGTGCAAGGCTTCGGTAAGTGTTTTATTCCTCTCCTCTCTTTGTGATAAACGAGAACGAACTATTAAACAAATAGCAAATAGTTTTTCTCATATAAAAACGAAATGCTTGGGAAGATGTGGTCCGGTGAACTACAGTAAAATCTATTCTGCGCGCACTGTAATAAATTAGAACTAATTAGGAGGTGCATTAGTATTACCACGTTTGTTCTCCTGGTATTTAGAATAAACCACGTCGTAAAACATTTTAACTCTGATAGAGGCACTTTATCATCTCTTTCATTGCAAGACTCCTCCAACGAGCTTAAAACATGAAATATACACTTGTTTCTGGAATGTCAGCCATTTGAGTCAGTATAATAATACACGTTCCCCTTGGGAAATACTTTCTCTTGAATTCTGGTCTTAGGCACTGCCCTCTATGAACACTACATCATGAACTGCTGCCTGTGTTTCCGAGCTCCAAACACATTTTAAATATGATTCTGTGCACAGGATTAAATCTGGTTGCTTCCGGTTCATAGGTTCCTGAACTGCTTTGCCCCATAACCCTGTGACTGAGGTGAAAGTAGTTAATCCTATAATTTAGTTGTCCCAATGCTGCACAGTGAACCTTATTCAGAAAAACTACACAAATCTTTTACGGCAGAATGTCATCATATTTTCAACAGGCATTTTGTGCTGTTTCACTATGCAGTATTAGCCCCAATATGTAGCAGTAGGCATAGCCCCTCAGAATAAGTACCATTTAAATTATTTTGATAGAGTAAAATTCTGGATATCATGGTCTAGAAAGGGTTTGTGTGGGGCTACAAATAACGAGGACAAGAACATGTGAAGTCACTGGTTTACAAACGGACTCTCCTTGGTACCCAAAGAGTGTTAAGGCTCTACTGAGGATTTAGGGGGAATCCTATATATAGCACAGAGGTGGATTAGGAGAACATCATGACAGACTGGGCACTGAGAGATGTCCTTTGGCATGTAGTGGGGAAGGCTGTTCCCTCTAATGCAGAAGTCTCAAACTACAGATCTGGAGGGCCACAGTCTCTGCTGGTTTTTGTGATTTTTGAGATTCAGTCAGGGGCCAATTTACGCCTTCTAAACAAGGTTTGCAGAATTATTTTTCAATCAATGACTTAAGTACAGGAACACATCAAAAACCAACAGGCACAACAGCCCTCCAGGATTTGAATTTGAGATTCCAGCAGTTTGATGGGCTTCTGTCTGCATCAGTCTTTGCCCACTGCATTAGGTGAAGTACCTGTTTAACAGTTAGGGAAGATGCAGGCAGTCTGTCAGTTCATAGGTTCCACCAATCACATGCTGTACACTGTTCAGTCCCCCACACCCCCTTTGCTATACTGGTCAGATATGCACACTCACTCACTCTCCTGCATTACTGCATTCATTCTTCTATACAGTTTATCCAAAGGTGTTCATTCACTGTGCTGCTTAAACTACAGAATCATTTTATATTTGATGTAGTTAAAACAATGAAAAATAAAATTTCACACAATATCTGTCCTCTAGGCTAGAGTAGAGTGTGTGGGTCATTGCTCGGTGTTGCAGGTGTTGCAGGTGTGCGGTGGTCAGATGCAGGTGTGCGGTGGTCAGATGCAGGTGTGTGACTCATGCTAAAACAGCCTGTGTGCAAAATATGTAGGCTATGTTTAACTCGAGGATTGTGCTGAATGTCTGATTGCATGAATCTGTTCCCTCACAGCTGACCACAGTTTTCTTATGATTTAATGTACTCCTGTTTTTCCACTTCAGACACTCCTGCATAAGGAACAGGAAATTCTCCGCTGATGTGCAGTGAGCCCCACTTCCTTTTCTGTTTGAGTGTGTTTGGCCTCTTAGCTCACTAGCGCCTCCTTCTGGCAGGATAAGGACTGGTCTGGAGCCACCGTCCTCCACCTGGCCTGCCGCTTCAGTCACCATGAGATCACCGACTGGCTGCTGAAGGGCCAAGAGGCGGACCCCAGGGTTCCCACGGATACGGGGGTGCTGCCTGTCCACTACGCTGCTGCCAAGGGAGACCTACCATCTCTGAGGCTTCTGCTCGGGCACAGCCCAGGGTAAGAGCATAGGACCGCTTGAGCACAAGGTACGACCGCTCTAATATAGCACAGCACAGGACCGCTCTAATACAGCACAGGACCGCTCTAATACAGCACAGGACCGCTCTAATACAGCAGAGAACCGCCCTAATACAGCACAGGACCGCTCTAATACAGCACAGGACCGCTCTAATACAGCACAGGACCGCTCTAATACAGCAGAGAACCGCTCTAATACAGCACAGGACCGCTCTAATACAGCACAGGACCGCTCTAATACAGCACAGGACCGCTCTAATACAGCACAGGACCGCTCTAATACAGCAGAGAACCGCCCTAATACAGCACAGGACCGCTCGAGCACAAAGTAGGACCACTCTAATACAGTATAGGACCGCTCAAGAACAAGATAGGACCGCTCTAATACAGCATAGGACCGCTCAAGAACAAGATAGGACCGCTCTAATACAGCATAGGACCGCTCAAGAACAAGATAGGACCGCTCTAATACAGCATAGGACCGCTCAAGAACAAGATAGGACCGCTCTAATACAGCATAGGACCGCTCAAGAACAAGATAGGACCGCTCTAATACAGCATAGGACCGCTCAAGAACAAGATAGGACCGCTCTAATACAGCATAGGACCGCTCAAGAACAAGATAGGACCGCTCTAATACAGCACAGGTGCCTTTACCAATTAAGCTGCTGGGCAGCCCGTAATGTTCCGTTTCGAGCTCCCGCCCTTCACAACGCACTGCAATGTTTTCACTGGCACGCCTACCCAAACGCACCTCTGACCTCTTCAGTTGCTTATCTCACATCCTCTTACTTCCAGTCATCTGCGAATGTGTACCTGGAATTATTTTGCTCTGTTCTTAACTAAAAGGGCTAAATTTAGAGTACAGTCCATTCCCATTTAAAATGTCAATTATTGTGCCACCACAAGTAGATAACCAACCATTTTTTTTTTTACTGTAAGAGCTTAGCCATGTACTTCCTATTGATAAGTGGGGCAAAGTTTGTAATTAGCCTATAATTTGGAACATTTAATTCCATTTCCTCTGTATAGAGCCAAGCTGCACCATCGATTGCAGAGTCCCCCACATTGTTTGATAGGTTCCTGCTCTGAAACAGTGCACTGCAGGCAAAATGTAAACTCATGTTACATGATGATAAATAGAATCAAAGCATTTTGCCTCAGAAGTAGTGCACCGTGGTGCTCGTGAATAAAATCAATATCTGCGTAGCATTTGGTGAACCATTCCAGCTAGATGAAGTTATAACTTGCCTTGTGCTGTTGAGTCATTAAATCAGTGCATTCAATTTGGTAATATTTCATCAATATTTGTCAGGGTGATATTCAAAAAATTATGGTTGCAACCAGGGATAGAGTCTGGTTGGATATAACATTTTTATAGGAAAGCTTTGCGCTGCCAGAACACAGTAAATAACCATTATGTAATTCATGTATTTGCAAGAAGGAAACCATAGACTGTCACAAAAGTTCAGCACCCCTCAGTTATTTTTGTCAGTTTGTTTGGCAGACTTCAAAGTTTTCCTGGTCTGTTTTTCAGGATTAAAAAAAACTGTAAACCTAGAATTGTGTGTGGTGATCTCACTGAAGAGGTTTCTGTCAGAATAGGGGAAGAAAAGATTCATACTTAAAGCAGAATGTGCACAGGAAAAATCTGTGGTTAATTAGTGCAGCTTAAAAGCTTTGCCAGGGCTTAATTACTGTGTGGGTCAAAGGAGGAGGCGGGGCTTCGTCCACAAACATCACATGTGAAAGTCCACCAATCGCAGCCACTCTGCAGGAATTTTCTACAGTCTGCTTACAGCAGACTCTCTGCAGAAGATGTTTAACCTAAGACATCAAGAGATTTACATTTACTCTCCTGTACAAGTCAGCTCCTCATTGGCTGCCTGGGATTGTGTGCTTTTCCATAACCAGATAACTACAATTATCCGTGATCCCAAACATAATTAATGTTGTTATGAAGGACTGACTCGAGTGTTTGTTCCCTCTGTAACGATTCCCTCAATTCAGAGAATGTTCTCAATATGGACCAAATAATTTTCCATGTTATACTTTTTTTTCAGACATCCTTATTTAGAGGATGTACAGAATAAGGTTGTATCACGTGGTTATGTAATGGTATACATGATATAACAGCACTCTTCATTAACTAATAGAAAGTCTTTTGGTGTGCATTATTATACATTATAAAATGTAGGTATTGTTCTATTTTATTTTTTTGAAGATGTGAAATATAATTTGGTGTGATGGTAGGCATGAGAGTGCGTAACAGTGCAGTGATGGCCAGGTCTCTGGATTATGTTCATCGCAGTGCTACCCACACGTGTTGTTGCTCCTCTTAAATTTCTGTTGAGGTAAAGCTTATTATTTAAGGTCTGAATTATTCAAACAGGAAGAGCCACTGAAACAACGTCAGGCTTTAGCAGGCAGCCTACTGGAGCGGCAACTTTAATTATTATTTTTTAATAATTAAGGTTATTTCATTGTAACTCGTTACACTTGTAACTGAAAACGACTGTTGGGCAAGGTGCAGTCAGAAAAATACCGCTTTGACCAGCAAAAGCAAACCCCGAAGGTACGCCTATCTGTTTCTGTCACCGCAACCAGCGACTGTTTGGCAGTGCGTCTTCCATGCATGTAAGAGTGTTTGGGTGAGTCAGGTGGGGGTGTCAGTGTGTGTGCCTGTGTTTGTGTTACCATAGTATCTTGTGCCCCACTCTCTAGGCCTTGTTTGTACAGGAGAGACCTCAGCCTAGATGCACTCATAAATGATTCAGGCACTTCCGCACGGTCTGTCCTGATGAACATTCACTACCTGCTGATTATCATCAGGACTCTTGTGTTCAATCTGGGGATTAATGGCTGCAGTGATGTCCTGTAAGGACTGCACAGATGTATGAATGACATGTCATCATGAGTCTATTACCATGCAGTTATTTTCCCGCAGTATCGAGCCTTCAGTTTTCCGTTTGTGCTTCGCATTTCAGTGCGGTCAACACCCAAACAAAAAATGGTGCCACGCCCGTTTATTTGGCCAGTCAGGAGGGCCACCTGGAGGTGGTCCAGTACCTGGTGAAGGACTGCGGGGCGGAGCCCCGGATCAGAGCCAATGACGGAATGACTCCCCTGCACGCCGCCGCCCAGATGGGACACACGATGGTCATCGTCTGGCTGGTGAGCGCGTCGTGTCATCGCGTGCTCTGTGGCCATAGCAACGGCCTCTTGTCCTCTGGAAACTCCATGAGTCGGGGGGATGATTCCCAGGTCAGGTCAGGTGACGTCCCCTCCGATAATGCCGGCCATTAGTAACAGGACCACCGGCGGACAGGCTCAGTTACCGAGCAGACTCTCAAATCTGGGATGGCTTACATGGTTCCACCCCAGGACCTCCAGTCCTGACCCTCTGACCCTGCCAGAGTCATCTGCGATGGAATACTTCTGTGTAAGCGTAAAGCTGTAAAGCAGCGGTTAAAGCAAAAACATGGACGCTTGCTGATGTGCGCTCTCGGATCGGTCTCTCTGCAGATGAGCTTCACGGAGGTCGGTCTGTCGGACCGCGACGGCGACGGCGCCACGGCCATGCACTTCGCCGCCAGTCGCGGCCACGCCAAGGTCCTGAGCTGGCTCCTGCTCCACGGGAGCGAGATCGCCCCCGACTGCTGGGGCGGGACCCCCCTGCACGACGCTGCGGAGAACGGCGAGCTGGAGGTGTGTGTGGCCCTGTTGGGAGGCTCCTCCCCTCTGGGGGAGCACTGGCGCCTCACAGAACCTGGACAGTTTCAGTGCTGTGACGCAGTGCAGTGTCTGTACCTCAGTGCAGTGATGCAGTAAAGCGTTTTAGTGCTGTGACGCAGTGCAGTGTCTGTACCTCAGTGCAGTGATGCAGTAAAGCGTTTTAGTGCTGTGACGCAGTGCAGTGTCTGTACCTCAGTGCAGTGATGCAGTAAAGCGTTTTAGTGCTGTGGTGCTGGACAGCATCTGTAGAGCAGTGCAGTGATGCAGTAAAGTGTTTTAGCGCTGTGAGGCAGTCATACATATCATGGAGCCAAAAGTCCAAAAACAAAATGGCCAAAAACTCTCCAGAAGAGAATAAGAGAAGAGAAGTGACCTGGGGAGGCTTCACCCAACTGGTTCCCTCAGCAGGTAAATTTGAGGGATTCAGAGACTAATCCAGCACTCTCAACCCTACTGTAGCATATAGTTATACCCTCACAAAAGTATGGAAGAATGATTCATTCATAATTTAGGGTTTGAATTTATCTTCAATTAGACCACTTGACAGTTCTGTACTGTAAAATGGTTGAAGCCCCTGAATTTATTGTGAGCCCACATAAACACAGACATTTAATGATGAATTTCCACATTGTGTCTCTGACCCAGAAGCAGTAGTTTGTACACTGGTGGCGGTGTCACGTTTTACTAAGAGGACGTTAAGAACGTTTTATCCTCTGGCCAGCCTTTTCTACTGAGGGCTAAAAACCACGGCGACAGTTTTCCTCCACTGGCAATGTGGGGTTTTGCATTACAGTAATAGGATTATTAATGGAATGCGTTCTGATTTCCAAAGCTGCGGGCTGTACCTACATGTGCTAGCTCAGAATCGTTCTAGTACCACACACTGCTGTGTGGGTTAAATCACTACAGGGTTCAAACATTACTGACACTGCAAGCCCTGTGGAGACACTGCAGGCACGGTGGAGATGGGGGTGTACCTCTGTTCCCCCAGCCCATTGTTCCCTCAGATGTTCCCATAATGGATTTCCCCACCAACTTCCCGCCCACCCCCCCCCCCCCCACACATCTTATTTTATGGCAGTGTGTGAATTTTATTAAAATAAAACCAGGGAAGATCATATGACAATGCCAATGATGCCATTCGCAGCAATAAAATGACTCATAAAAAATTACTTAAATTAATTCAATAATGAGTCATTAATTCTCAACAATGGCATGGCTTACTTAAACTAAACTGAACTGACCAATCTCTTTTTCAGCCTTTGGGGGGTTAGCAGGGCAGTTACTGTTTGCATATCTTGCACGCAACCTTCTACTTGGTTATTATTTTGTCTCCAATGGCACAGAATCTTTAATATTTCCAAATGGTGCTCCTGATGTGTGGTGGAGTTGCTATTTTTCTCGGCTCCTCCATTTGGAATGTGTAGCCTACACCAGCAAGAAGGATAGCATGAACTTTATTTTTAGGCTACCTAACGGTGTACCCACCAGACAAAACGATAACAAAGCTTGTTGTTTATCGGCCTCTTCGATACTGAGTTCCACCATGAGTGCAACACGTGAGCACAAAGCACAGCTGGGCTTATTTTGCCTAGACAACAGGATTTTAAAGTTTAAAACCTTTATTACATATTTTCAAGTTTTTAATTTTCCTGAGATTTAAACTATCAAACAAAAAAAGTGACAGTCCTAGTGGAGACAGTGGGCTGGGCCTACAGGTGCAACTGGGCATCCCAAATGTGGGAGGAAGCTGGATTCAAATTTTTAAATTACTTTGAGAGAAAACGTCTGCAGAGCTACAAATGGCACCACTATAGGTATAACAGCTGTATTAGGACATTGAAAGGAACAGACTGCCAGCCAAAGGAATGATGAGATTTTATATGAGCTGATGAACAAGGGACGTGTGTGTGTGTGTGTGTGTGTGTGTGTGTGTGTGTGTGTGTGCAAGCGTGCATGTACGCAGTTTACTGTGTAGCAGTTAGGGAGCTCCTACATTATTTATATTACCTTGTACTAACTGGCTTTGCACAATGAAGACGAGTGCACTGTCGAGCATAAAGGAAGGATTTAGCACCTGGGCATTCAGTCAAGCAGCACTTCCACTGCAGAATTAGTGTGTTTATTGAGTGCAGCACTGATCCAATGACTGCTCCCCACGCGCAGTGCTGCCAGATCCTGGTGGTGAACGGGGTCGATCTCGGGCTGCGGGACAAGGACGGCTTCACAGCGGCAGACCTGGCCGAGTACAACGGACACGCGCAGTGTGCCAAATATCTACGTACTGTGGAGAACATGGTGAGGTCCTCAGTCAGCTCACCCCTGCCCCCTCCGCCCTTTAGCCCCCAAACACTGCCACCCTGCTGGCCCCTCCTTCTGCCAACCTGCCTTCCCCTCCCACTGCCAACCTGCCATCCCCCGCCTCTGCCACCCTGCTGTCCCCTCCCACTGCAAACCTGCTGGCCCCTCCTACTGCCAACCTGCTGACCCCTCCCACTGCCACCCTGCTGGCCCCTCCCACTGCCAACCTGCTGACCCCTCCCACTGTCACCCTGCTGACCCCTCCCACTGCCAACCTGCCGACCCCTCCCACTGCCAACCTGCCACCCCCCCCCCCCTCTGCCACCCTGCTGTCCCCTCCCACTGTAAACCTGCTGGCCCCTCCTACTGCCAACCTGCTGACCCCTCCCATTGCCACCCTGCTGGCCCCTCCCACTGCCAACCTGCCGTCCCTTCCCAGTCACCCTGCTGACCCCTCCCACTGCCAACCTGCCGTCCCCTCCCACTGCCAACCTGCTGACCCCTCCCACTGCCACCCTGCTGGCCCTTCTCAGTGCCACCCTACCAGCCCCTCTCATATGTGTTTTTTGAAAAACATGCCAAAGCACACAGCAGTCAGACACTGCACTCCACCGAGTTCTGCTTTATGAAATATAACAGCTGGCTGCCGTGTGGTTCCAGTGTTCACTGGATGAATTTGTGCTCCTTGCTAAACGGAAATGGTGTAGGTGTCTGTGTGCTCAGCACATAGGTATGCCTGCCATGTTCTATAGGTTTAGTATGTGTTGTGTGCTTTCTGTTTCCCTGTGTTGGCTCCATAACTTTATTAGCACAAGTCCAGATGATGTTCACTGTGAAGCTGCTCTTTGTTATCTTGTGGGACTGAGGGAGGCTTTCTGTACGACCCAGCTGGACCAACTGGAGTTGTGGTTTAACCCCCATCATGTGTGTAGCAGCTGTTGTACACTGGACATGAGCTGTGAATTGATCACAGATGACAGGGTAGAAGATGCTAGTGCTATACTCTGTTTCGGGCGCATGGGCTGCTCAGAGGGGATTGTGTTTGAAAAGCTGAAGTTGTGAGGACAGGTCTTAGCCCCTCTGATTAAACAGAGAGCAGAGCTCTCTAGGCTGTGTCCTCACTATGCCTAATGTTGTGATTCACAGTAACAGCCATGCAGTACACACACACACACACACACACACACACGTTAACACACCCACACAGGCACACACTCCTGCTCTCGCCGCCTGTCAGACGTAATCCTATTCCGGCAGGACGCGGAGGGACGGGGGGGCCATCACTAAATCAGGCCAGCTGTCACCTTGACCAGAGGGACTGATCTGATCAGCTCAGATCTTTTCTTCACAGGAGGCACTCTGGTATCAGACATTAACAGCCACTGACACCGCCTCCACGTCTGCTCCCGTGCCAGTTAAAACAGCAGAACTCTTATGATCTTAGATTTCTACCCCCAAGCCGATGCCAGAGCTGGTAATTGGTATGACTTACAAGATGACATCAAAAACATTCAGCATTAAAGAGAAGAGGCCAAGCTGTCAGTGATTTTTTTCTTTTCACATATTTTAGAATTTTGCTCTGATTAGTGTCTCCTGTTGTGTGCATGTGCCATGTGTGCGTGTGTGTACGCCTGTGTGTGTGCGCCTGTGTGTGTGTGTGTGCGTGCGTGTGTATGCCTGTGTGCGTGCGTGTGTGCATATCTGTGTACACCTGTGCATGTGTGTACGCCCGTGTGTGTGCGTGTGCGCGTATGTGTGTACGCCTGTGTGTGTGCGCGCCTGTGTGTGCATGTGCACGCCTGTGTGTGTGTGTGTGTGTGTGTGTGTGTGTGCGTGTGCGTGCGTGCGTGTGTGTGTGTTTCCAGAGCGTGGGGCACCGTGTGCTGTCGCGGGACCCCTCAGCAGAACAGGAGTGCAAACAGCCCGATTCAGGCGTCTCTTCCCCACCTGCCAACTACGACTCCTGCAGCTCTTCCAATGCGAGGAGGAGCACAGCGCCACCTGCAGGCAACCACATGGGTCAGCGTTTTACAGCGTTCGTCTTAAACATCACTGCATTGGGAAATATGAGTTTCCTGATCCAGTGCAGGTGGTAGGGAGTGAGCGGTCTTGGTTCTGATAAACACTGCCCCTGTGTTTGTGGTCTTTGCTGCACAGACCCGAATCGTACAGACATGGACTCCTACATGGACCTGCTGAACCCGGACCTGGCGACTGCAGCACAGAGGAAGGACGAGGGAAACTGCGCTTCCCCTTCCCCTCCCCCCCCTCCGGCCTTCCCTCCTCCCCCGCCCCCTCCCCCGCCCGACACCCAGCGGCACCCCCCTCCCCCGCCCAGTTACACCGCGCCCAGCACCCCCGCGGACCAGGCCTCCGCCGAGATCTACCTGCAGGTGAAGAGCAACCTGCGGCACGTGGAGAAGGACGTGAGTTAACACGCGAACACGCCCACGCCCACACACACACGCCCACGCCCACGCCCACACACACACGCGAAAACGCCCACGCCCACACACACACGTGGACACACGCACGCACACACGCATGCACATGTACGCAGACACACCCGCGCGCACACACACACACACGCATGCACACGTACGCGAACACGCCCACACACACACACGTATGCGGACACGCCCACGCCCACACACATGCACACGTACGCGAACACGCCCACGCACACACACGTATGCGGACACGCCCACGCCCACACACGCATGCACACGTACGCGAACACGCCCACGCACACACACGTATGCGGACACGCCCACGCACACACACGTATGCGGACACGCCCACGCACACACACGTATGCGGACACGCCCACGCCCACGCACACACACGTACGCGGACATGCCCACGCACACACGCTTGCACACGTACGCGAACACACACACACTCGTTCTAGACACAGGATATTGTAAGTCCTCCCCCCCAAATTTTCAGTAACTATTAAAACTTCCTTAAATAACCTTGTTGTTGAGCATATAATGGAAAAGTTATGACTATTTTGCAAAAGTGCCAAGAAACTATTAACAGGTGAGGGCACACTTTTTCACAGTACTGTACATACACTCACACACAAATTTCTCTTGATTTTCACATACACGCACATTGCTGTGTTAATATTTTTACCAAGGGCAACATGCATGCATGTACACAGATTCCTCTGCAGTTTATGTAATGTGCACACACACGCAAGCGCTTGCACAGACACACGAGCGCACGCGTCGTTGTCATCTTTGCCGAGGGAGAGGTAATCTCTGAGCCCGTGAGACTGGAGATCGGTCAGCCATGTTTCACCCAGTTTTGGACGACGGGCTTCTCGTGCGAGGCAGCAGGGTTTCCTGCTCCGTGATTGGGCGGGTGGCGGGCGGTGACGTCGCGCCGCCGCGCTGCGATAGGTCGGCTCTGCTGGGCAGGGGGTAAGGTGAGAGGCCGGCTGCGGTGACACGGACACCGGGGGCAGGGCTCGGGTGACGGGAGGCTCTGGGAGGCGGGCTGCGGGGACCGGGCACAGGCAGAGATCAGGGGAGCCCAGCCACGATGTTCGCCCTTCCTGCCTGGGACGCATCTGTGGCCCTGCACGTAAACAGCAGGAACCCAGGAATATTCCTGAAGCCTTTCGATTTTTCACACTTCGTACACTGAAGGGGAGGGTGCTCAAGGTAAGCTAGTTCAAAGGGATTATTCTACAAAAGCCTTAACACAAATGTTTTTATTTATTTATTTATTTTTAAATTTATAGTAAGTTTTCACTATTTTATGTACTCAAATAGTTGATGAGGAGTTGGGTTCATTATTTTACTGCTCTCTAATTTTTTTTGCTATTTTATGTGGTCAATTACTTGTGGGATTCAGTTCAAAGTGTACATAATAAAGAACTGGGGGTTATAGTAAGCAGAGCCGGTTTGGACCTGTAGTACTAAACATCACATGCATTGTAACTAAAAACAAAAAGGTGAAAAAATAAATGCAAAGTATTAGCAAAAGGTAACTCATAATTGAAAGTAGGTCACTTTAATGTTGAACACCAAAGTGTAGGGGTGTGAGCATGTAGGGAAGAATCACTAGAGGAATGAGCTACATTTCAAGCTTCAAACTTCAAAAAGAGGAAAACATTTTAAAATGCAGTTTCCAATTGTCAGCAATGTCACTGCCTGTTTGTGATATATTTTCATCCAGGCAGGTAATGCATGGAATAGTCTTCCAGGACTCCTAAGAGAATCTTTGGAGTGTCCATCCCGATGTTTGACACTGTTAGATGCACTCTAGAAAGGCAAAGTGATGAGTCTGAGGGCTGAATGGCCAGTCTCATTACACCTGTGTTTTTATGGATGAGGGCTGTACTGGGGATGTGTCCTCTACTACACAATGAGGATTGAGAATGCGGTCTGCTTTGGAGGGTGTGGTCTGCTTTGGAGGGTGTGGTC
The DNA here is from genome assembly GCF_013347855.1 of Anguilla anguilla. Classification (NCBI taxonomy): domain Eukaryota; kingdom Metazoa; phylum Chordata; class Actinopteri; order Anguilliformes; family Anguillidae; genus Anguilla; species Anguilla anguilla. The sequence goes on from NC_049213.1 coordinate 17,026,184, forward strand.
TGTTTTGGAGGGTGTGGTCTGTTTTTGAGAGTGTGGTCTGTTTTGCAGTCAATGTCTCTGTTCCAGATACAGGGTTAACGATATGCTTTCTTGTGTAATACAGACAGTAGAGAACACAGTCTGTATGTGACTAAAACTGACTGAACTGTAAATTGTATTTGGATGCCGTCTCTACTGAAGCCGTGGGTAGTTGAAATTCAGTGATACTGACGCAGTTGGCCGAGTTTTCTGAGTATTCTCTCAGCTACGTTACTCGGACCTTATCAATTCTTGCTTCGACTCCCGGAAATCTTCATGAATTTTCAGACAGATATATGAGAGTGAGAGAGAGAAAGGCACATCTCTCACTTCAAAGACTGCTAGCCTGTGGGAGCTGAGCAGGTCAATGGGAAGAGCTTAACTTACACCCTTTAAACCCCCAGCAGAACAATGCCAGCTGTGTCCTTTCAGACAACTCTAAAATCTAGTCAAATTTAAAATTTGAGGTTTCAGGCCGCAAATACAGGCACACCTTCTGATGTTCACCAGAACCCAGCTTGTTTGTAGCAAAGATGAATGGTAAAAAGACCATTTCTGACTGTGTCATAAAGGTTTTTTAACAAAGGCACAGAGGTCATCCTAGCAAATGGAATGCTGCCTCTTGAAAGAAATGTCAAAATCTGTGTTTTACAGTAGTTCACTTTCATTCTGATAAAAATAACTATTTTTGCCATAATATGCTAACCCACAATAATAACACAATGAATGTTCGTCAATCATAAAATTATTGTGACACTTGTAAGAGAAGCAGGATGAAGTAGCAGGATTAGTGGGATGAAATAAGCGACAAATTATTTTTTGGCGTTCTGAGCAAAGAAAATTTCTCCCACACAGGCTAATAATATTTAAAAACCCTAGAAGTGATTTATGTTTTAATTTACTCATGTTGAGCAAGCTAGCTGGAGCGTGACATCTCATTTTCGACTGTTCATTCAAATTAAGCGCTTTCTTTTTGAATCTCACAATGCTATCAACTGCTGTGTAAATATTATGATCAATAAACAACACAAATGTCAGACACCAAAAGATGATTGGCTCAAAGAAACAGGAGCAATTTTTTTTTTGTTGTTCAAGTTTGTGTCATCGCCTTTGCAATCTTAAAAAAAAAAGACCTAGGAATATCTGTGTTTGTAGAAAGTGATGTATTTTATTCTGCATTTTGGCTTTTTTTCTGTGTAGAAAACGCACGATCCTGCGTTAACGCAACGTCTGAGGCATAAATGGTATTAACTGCACACCGTGTTCCGTTTCTCTCTGGAATAAACAGACTCCGAGAAACAATCCAGACAGGCTGCGAAGGGCCGACTCGAACAGGAAGTCCCGCAACTTCAACAAGCAGCCCAGCACTGGGGACTACTACAAGGCCCTGGGCAGCGACCCAGCCGAGCACCGCGGGGCGAGAGCCATGGTGCCCAACGAGCAGGTGAGCCGACTGGCCCTCAGCACCAGCGCACAGCGACAGGCCACAGGCACCTACAGCGCAGAACGGATACTGCTGTGCTGTAGGAACTAGGAAGCGACCTTCCAATGAAAAATTAATGTGGATGATATACACCGGGTGTAACTTCACCTGGTTTACAACGGGATACAGCGGGCTGGCACTCCGACACTCAGAAAACAAACTAATTAATGGCATGATTAAATATATATTTTAAATCGTGTGAACATCATTATACGAAGGACTGAACATCAGCATAGCTGTTGATATTTTAGTTTATAGCTTCATTTTTATCAAATGCTGGCTTTTCAGGCATGAAACCGTGTGTGTGTGTGTGCCGCACATGTGGTGTATGTGTGCATGTGTGTGTGTGTGTGAGAAAGAGAGAGAGATGTTCTGTGTATGGTATATGATTCTTTCAGGTACGTGGTAGCCTTGAGTGGTTCGATATGAGGTTACAGGTTGGTTTTCGATGTGCAGTGATGGTCCATACAGTGTGTGGTACTCTATGTGGTGTGAGGTAATGAGGATTTGGGACTGAAAGAATGTTCATTTGTCCCCAGGGTTCTGAACTGTTGGAGGAACCAGCGGACAGTCCCCCCGCTCTAGATAATGGGCCAGTGGAGGGACAGCACCCTCCACCACCTCCGCCACCTCCCCTCCCCTCCACCAATCCCCCTCCCCCTCCCCCTCCACCTCCACCACCACCACCACCACCACCGCTGCCCCCAGAAACTCCGCCCCCAAAGAGCACCGAACATCGCCGACCATCCTCCTCTTCAGGAAGTGAGCACGCCTTTTTCCTTTTTCTCTCTCCCTCGCCTATGTGGTCTAGAGCAAGGAAATACAGTTCAGGAAACAAAGCAGCTTGTTCGGTGACGTTATGTTTCTAGAGGTTGTGCATGTCAATAGTTCAATTTTATAGAGTTTACTCGCAATAATAAAGATATATATCAGTTTTTATATTGTGCCGTACTTTGTTCTTTGAGCGCAGTGTTGCCATAGGAAATAAAAACCCTAAATGTCTCCATAGCTGCCACTGAAAGACAGCCGGTCCTCAGAAACTTTTATGAATATCTAAAACTTCCTCACACAAAAACCTTCTGGGTCAATTGTAAACACCAACTAAAGCAGAAGTAATATCAACGAACTCCAGAAAATGAACTATCCCTAAAATGAATATACAGGTAGAAATGGCAAAAATTCCACCTGCTCCTCTGTGGCATGCAGAATATTACTGCCATCTCTATTCAATGAAAAAATGTGTGCTTTTATGCAGCCAGATAGCGGTTCATCTATTTTGCTGTGTAGCATAATTTCAATTAATATTGCTTTGGAACACCTGCACAAATGTTTTTTTTTCTTTTTTACCATTTTTTCTTTAACCCAGGAAGTCAATATGACTTAGACAGTCAAATTCTAATTTGCAGAATGAGGGCTCGATGTACACATTTCCCTAATAATGCGGACACGTTTCCCAGCGCCTCATCTCTGGAGAGAAATATATCTTAATTTGGAACTCTGTCTCAGTTTGATCACCAATCCGACATACAGCTCAGTCAATGCCAGCAAGTCCTTGCAGACCGTGTATATGTGGTGTGTCTCAATGTCACCTTTTACTGACTCTGCAAAAAGGCAATTGGCAGATTTCATTTCATTCTTCTTACTTTACTGCAAAGAATAAGGCAACAATAAACCAATACCACTGCAAAAAACTGCTTTTTCATGGATTAGTCACTCATTTAATAATCACCCTGAAAGTTAGATTTCGTTGAAGACACAGACCACCTTCCCTCACAGGTAGTTTTGAATCCTGAGGAGGATACTGGGGTGTTTCTTATAATTTCATAATCGGGGAAAATGTAGCATATTATTGCAAAACAGCTGCTGGTACAGTGATTGCATTCAGAAACAATGCCATTCACAAGCTCCACCTGTACTTACATTGAACCTTGGGTTAGGAAATTATTCAGTTCAATGAATAAAAAATCTTTAAAAATTTTTAAAATCTGAACTGATAAGGAGTTGCTAGCTAATTCATATTAATTAAATTTAGCTAATTTAGGCCTATTGGTTTTCCAAGGGGTTCGGAGAACTCAGGCATTCTCTGCACCTCACAGCAACTAGGGCAGAGAAACAGACATGGCCGTCCTCCCTGTGCCTGATTACACATTAATGTTGTGTAGTTGGGTACTGTTACCGTGGAAACAGGTATAGCCATTAGCCTTTTTAGGGAATTACTCTTTGGACCGGTGATGTAACCATGCCAGAAGAAACAGGGTGTGGGCAGTCTGCACTGTACTGTACAGATTACAGTCACCTGGCAGACTCTCTTATCTATAACTCAGAGACTTCAAGAAGGAAGAGGGCAGTAATTATTAAAACACACATACACGTACACACACACACACACACACACACGCACGCATGCATACACACACACACACACACACACACAGACATGCATGCTTACATACACACACACACCAAAAAATCCAGTTCTCAGGGTTACAGGTTTTTTTCTTCATGTCCAAGGTAAAGTCTAACCATGACTGGTTAGACGCTAGGAGAAAACCATTCCACAAGTCAGATCACGTAGGCCTGACATGATCAGCATAACACAATCATGAAAATCTGCATGGCATTTATATCATTCTACATTTATACCATTTTTCTGTTTGGTTTCATGTAAATGTTATTTAAAAAGTTGCATGTGTATAAAATTAGAATATTTTCTCATTCCAAATGGAGAATTTTTTTAAGGAAGGGGTTGAACTTCATTTTTAATTTGTAATGGCATTCCACGGGTTTCCCTTAGATCAGATAACTGTTTGTATCACAATTTAAATGCTGTACGATCATGTCTCACATTTTCTCTCTCATGTATATTATCTTTCCTTCATGATACTGGTCTTTGTGGTCATGAAGGAAGCCTTAGGTTTAGGTTACAGTACTCCAGCTTTAAATTAAAGTGAACAGTCAAGCACCTTTCTAAAAGCACAATAAATCTTTCTACCATCTATTGTGAACCTTTCACTAAACCTTGCACTTCTACATATTACTTCTCCACATCACCAAAGTGTTTTCTTCTTTTTCTAACCCTTGTGTCTTTCGTTCCTCTCTCACCCGTTCATCACCATACCCCTCTCCCTCTCTCGCTCATCTCTGCCTGCCACCATCCCTCTTTTCCAACGCTGCCGTGCTCTGTCTCCCTCTCTGTCCTGCTCTCTACGGCTCTGTCCAGAGGGCATAAGCAGACCAAAGAGAAGTGAGTACTGTGAAGGTTTTGCGTATTTCTTTTGTTTTAGAAATGTGATCACTTCTGTTTGTGCCATCAGGCATTGGATCTTTTTCTGCATTTTGCCCTTCATCTGTAGAGTTGTAGTTACCATTGATTGCACTGAGTAGGTATTTACATTGCCATTGTGTTTACTACTGTGTGGGAAAATTCACCAGAAAAAACGATACTTTCCGCACAATGGTATAATGACATTGCTGGTTCCTGCAAAAACTTATTTTTACATGCTGCCTAAATGTTATACATTGAGCTCTTACCATCTCTCAGTCAGGATACTGATCAGTACCACATGGCATATTTAGACTCAAGGTCTTCCATGTGCAATGGAAGGACTGTTGTGCCAACGTCAGTGTGTCCTTACAAACAATGACGCCAGCACCACAGCTCTGCCCATGAACATAACTGCACTTTCTAGTCAGGACACCAAACACCGGACTGCCAAATGACCCTTCGCATGTTACATTACATTTATTTGGCAGACACTTTTATCCAAAGCAACGTACAATAAGTGCATACTGAAGGTCACTGGAACAACTACAAAACACAGGTCCAATAAGGTACAATACTCATTATGTAACTCTCTGACCTAGTCAAACTAGGAGGCATGACAAGCCACAACATCAAGATAATGATACAAAGTACAATATATGTCATGCTCCAGTTGGCTCAAAAGCAAAGATACAGTCCATTACATTTGCTATAGATGTTCCCCTTTCTGACATTAGAATAGTCTGACAATCCGATACATAATGCTTAGCAAACAACATACTGTTGGGATATTGCTGGTGGCCAGTGTTAGTGAGATCTTGTTGACCCTTTGAGATGTCAAGAAAAACATGAGATCATATTTATTATCTGTTATGCCATAATGGCCATTATCTGCCCATCTGATCTCATGGAAGGCATCTCCTGCAAAACAAGGTTGTCTTAGCTCAGTATGCATCAGCTGATGAATGAACAGTGACTAGACAGATCCGCTTCTGCAGTGCTGTTAACATACTCAGTTACCAGAGAGTTGCCATAAAGACAGCAGTCTAACCTTTCCTGCCAACTAGCTAGAGCTAGCTGAGAACCAAACTTAAAACAGCAGCCAAGCAATGCAATGACCCCATAAGGAAAAATAAAAGACACAGTTGCAGAATTCAACCTCAATATCGAAGCTACAAATAAACACGAAACAAAACTGTAGCACCAACCAGACCTCAGCATGCATGCATGAGTTTCTCTGCCCTCCATCTTTATGGTTTTGACAAAAAGCAACGCAAATCAGATTGTAATGGGGTTTTTTTTTTTTGGACTGACCATGAGTTAAAAGTAATGAACTAGTGGCGAAGCAGCAACAACTCTTTAAGTAAAAAATGCTTGCCTACCTTAAAAACGGCGAAGGGTCGGTTTTCTCAGTGCACTTGAGCCGAATAATTCGTTTATCCTTAGCCAACGTATTCGACCGATGTCGGTGTTCACAGACACAGCCATGCATTTTTATATACGCTTTCAAAAGTGCACAACACCCTAAATTGAGAGAATGTAGGCCTTCGTCTGAGTCCGATGGAGGAGCAATTTTAAAACAAGGCGCCATCTTTCGGCTCTCCATTTCAACTTAGAATATACCACCCCCCGCTGGTGATCTATAATTTTGTTCAAAACTGAGCAATGGATGTTCTTCATAAAGGCTGTTCATTATTTTTCCGGTGTCAGGTTTTTTTGGTTGCAAAAAAGATACGATTTTTTAAATGTATATATGAATTCGAATGCGGTTCTGAGATCTATAAAATGGGATGCGCAGGGTTAAGCAAAGAGTAGTCGAACTTTATAATGACATTGATATTAAAATATAGCCTATATAAATTTACTGAAATTGAACAACATTTGTACTTTTAATTATTTAATTATTGGTTAACGTATTTATAACTGTTGCATTAACGGCTCTGACGATTTAGTCTATTAATATCAATCGTTTGATTTTTAAAAACGTTAAATGAGTTATTTAAATCAAACACGCTTCATGTTGTAGATATTGGACTAAAGTCATATCTAATAAAGGAATTTAATACATTTTCTAAAGAAGAGCGCTTTGAAATTTTTTTTTTTAATGTTGATATCAACCATCAACCAAGACAGGTAACCATTTTCAAGGAGTATGTTCTATATTGAATCACTTCTCAGTATCCTAGCGATACTTTATTCTTTTTTTCCCAACAATGACTCACTGTGTGTGGTTACTGCAGGCACAAAGTCATTCAACATGATGTCCCCAACTGGTGACAATGCGGAGCTGCTGGCAGAGATCAAAGCAGGGAAGAGCCTGAAACCAACTCCTCACAGCAAAGGATACATTACTGGACACAACAGCAGCAGCAGCAGCACAGGGAGCAGCACAGGGAACAGCGTAGGCGGTGTTTACATGTCTATTTCGTTTCTTAATCCTGTTCCTTTTATGAACAATATTTTAAAGGTGGCCCCTGGGGCTTGTGTGGAAAAATAGGGTTTATGCTAAATGTAGTGCATGTAGGTCAGACTACCATGCTATATATGAGATGCAATGAAATTTAAACAGTTATATTTGGGGTGTGTATACGTGTGTTGTGTGTGTATGTGTGAGAGAGAGAGAGAGAGACAGAGAGGGAGAAATGTAGATGTCCGTATATAATGTTATCTTACAGGTGGTAAGAGCCTCTGGTGTGCTAGTAAAATGCACAGTGACATCACAGTGGGAGTGGCATCCCTGATGAAAATGCTTTGTCCTCTTTTCCAGGTGGAGGCCCCTTTGCCTCCGCCTGCAGCTCCACTGTCACGGCCTCCTTCCCCACCTCCCGCGCCCCTTCCCCTCGCCTCCCCTTTGCCAGCGTCAGCCCCCCCGCCTGGCCCGGCTGGCGGCTCCGCCCACAAACTCCCGCCCGCCGGCGGCTGCGACCCGGTTACCCACGCGGTCAACGGCAGCGTGGATTTGGGGCACATGCGGCGGGGCAGCCTGGTGGACGTGGAAGCCCTGGTCCCCACCCACGACGAGCAGGGCGTGGCCATCCCAGAGTGGAAGCGCCAGGTCATGGTGCGTAAGCTGCAGGTGAAGATGCAGGAGGAGGAGGATCTTAAACGCAAGGTACGTTGGGTCAAAGGGTGCTGCACGGGTTTGAGGATTCTGTCTGTATGTTTGTGTGTGTGTGGGTGTGTGTGTGTGTGCATGTGCATGTGTGTTTACTTCTGTTTCTTTTTTGCATGAGTTCTCTTATTTTTGGAAATACGGTATGTAAAGACAGCAGGTATATGAAGAATATGAAGTTGGAGCAGCAACTGGTTTAATGTTTAATATTACCCTCAATTACACAAAAATACACACACATACAATTCAAACTCATTCTAATTAATTGGGCATTAACTGTACAAATATATCACATATTCTGCACAGTAAATCCAGTATGACCCAAACCAAGTTCTAAACCAAATTCCATATTCAAACACACTGGCTGCGTAAACAGGAATGAACGCTACTTCTCCGAACCAGAACCGTGTTTTGATTTGCCAAAATATGACTACAATTTCCATCTAAAATGAACGCAAACAGCAATAGGACTTGTTTGTCTTAACTACATGAAATGGGAGTGTAACTTGCTTCTACCCACATAGGTAAATAAATAGGAAAGAAAATGATAATATCCAGAAGTAGACTTCAGTGCATGTGTTTTGTGTGGGATTGCATTTTGAGAAAGCTTTGCTAATGTGCGTTGTCATGGATACTTACAGAGAGCAGTGTAGATCCCAGTATTAGCCTCTTTGCCCCAGCACAATTGGCTGCACTGGTATATGGTTTTTGATATACCGATGGAGGTGCTGTTCAACTCTATGGAGGAGGCTATTTCCTGGTGACTGTACACTGTAGCTCTAAAGTGCTACATGCTGACTCAGTGGTGTTGTGCAACGTCTTTGATTTGTGGGGCAGTACTAATATGTCAGTTGTGAAGGTCTTTGATTCTTGTTTTTTTCATCTTTCTGATCTTTTTTGATCTTCTCCTCTTGGTTTGGTGTCTGCAAATCTCAATCTGCTAGACAATATCAATTTGTGCTGACAGATCATCTAAACAGGGCTTGAACATATTCTGTTTTTCCACCATAACATTTTATCAAAGGAATTGAATTCCCTGTCTGTCAATGCTCAACAAAAACACACAGATTGTGGATTTGAGGCCAAATCTCCAAGCGTTTCTCTGCTCTGCTGCATCTCCTGCACTACACTGTGCTCTACACTCTGCCATTCAGCCCGGCTCTGACCAGCCCACCATTACACCACTGACTGCATGTAAATACAGAACCAGTGTGCAGTGAAGCTGTCCAGCGGTCAGTGCCCTGAGGGCCATGCTTCTCTTCTTTTGTTTGACCCCTGGTGTAGTTATCTGCCCAGGGGTACGGCCAGCCCCAGGACTGGCACTACTCGCACACCCACAACGCCATCCTGGGCCCGTTCGGGGAGCTGATGACGGAGGCGGACCTCGTCCGCATCGAGCGGCAGATTGAGAACCTGCAGGTGATGCACAAGGTGCAGGCAGTGGAGAAGGAGTTGGAGCAGCTGGAGCGGGAGCTGACGCAGCTGCTGCCCGTCTCCGCCGCGCTCAGCCACCGCCAGCACTTCTCCGTCAACCCCCGGCAGGTCCACGGGCAGGCGGAGGACCTGCCCGAGTGGTGCAGCAAGATCTCCACCCTGCTGAAGAACATGGCCATCCTGCTGGCCACCCTGGGGGGCAAGGAGATAGACATCCTGGACCTGGTGTACTCCGGGTACATACGGGAGGAGCGCAGGGACCCGAGGACGGCCCCCGCCGCCCCGGCCCCGCCCCCAGCCACCGCCCCCGCGAACATCGGACGATCCCAGTCGTTCTCCACCAGGGAGGAAGTGGAGAGGGAGATCAAGCAGTGCGGCGTGTCCGTCAAGAACCTGAAGGCCAACTACGAGCTGCAGAGCCAGCCCAAGACCGAGGACAGCGCCAGCAGGGTTTACAAACGCAAGCGGTCCCTGCCTGTGGGAAGCGAGCCCGCGGGCCACAGGTCAGAGCCTATCTTAGAGGAGGACTTCATCTGCTCCACAGAGGACATCCACTGGACCGACGCGAGCGGACCTCCGCCGCCGGACGCTACGGGTGCGGCCTTCAACGGAGAGGCCGTGACCGCACCCCCTTACGCTCCTCTCAACGGGGCATCATCGGCACACCTGGCCCAGCCCGAGCTGGACCAGCACTCCCAGACCCAGCCCGCGGACCCCCTGTGTCGCCCCAACCAGCCCACACGCAGCCTGGAGGTGCAGACAGACCTCAGCTACATGCAGGAGTGGACGGACCTCAGGAAGGAGCGAATCGTCTTCCTGTTCTTGGAGCACTGGAGGAAATACACCTTCGCCGGCGCCGTCCGGCCGCGGTCTCCCAGGAGACAGGGCAGCACGGGCAGCGGCGGGGAAGGCAGCCTGCAGAGCGAGGACGACCAGCTGATCTACCTGATGAAGGAGAAGCAGGTGGTGGGGAATCTGATCTGCCACTGGAGGGCGATCTTCAGCCAGGTGCCCAGCAGGCAAATCCGCCGCCTCAGCCGCGCCCAGATCATTTACTGGCCCCAGCACTTCCTGCCGCACATCAACGGCATGCCCGTGGCCTACGACGGCCTGACCCTCGACCTCTTCATGCTGGGCTACTTCCAGCTGCTGGAGATGAGCATGACGCGGAGCGAGCGCAGGTTCAGGCACCTGCTGTGCTTCGAGATGTTCGACCGCCTGGGCACCCACAGCTGGGAGCTGATCCGCCAGTTCCACCGCGAGGTTATGGAGGAGCTGGAGGCCGGGAGGCGGGACTGGGCCGACGGCTTTGAGGACATAAAGCGGAGGTACTTTGGGGAACCCGCCGAAGAGCCGGATGGGGCGCTGCCTCAGGAACTGCTGATGATGGCCCCGGAACCTCCCGCAACACAGCCTGGCCCCGCCCCTGGCAATTCACCGAACGGGAAGGAGAGCTGTGACCCTGCCCCCATTCCTGATGAGGGCTGGAACCCCCCCACACAGGACATGAAGGAGAGTGTATCTGTCCCTGCCCCCACCCCTCCCCCCATACAGGACAGCAATGGTAGCCATTGTGACCCTGTCCCTGCCCCCGTACTACAAAGTATAGAGAGTGTAAGCTACTCCGCCCCCATACAGGATAGGAAAAACAGCTTGTGTGACCTCACCCCCCTGCTGGAAGAGGAAACAGCAGAGGGTTCATGGGAGGAGCAGACTCCCCTCCCAGTGACCCGTAAGGACTCCATTCAGGTGATCTCTGAGCTCGGAGAGTTCAGCAACGAGGAGATCTGCCGGTACATCGACCGCAGCTTCTCCTTCTGGAAGGAGAAGGAGGCAGAGCTCTTTGACATGTGACCTCCTCCTTCTCTGTATAAAACATGGAGAGACTACAGCTCCCAGCCTCCCTCACACTGACGTGTAACTGCAGTAACTGGGTCACAGCTACCCTGCTGTGCTGTCCAGGCTTTTGTAAATTTAAGTAATGCAGAGTTTAGCGTTCAAAGGCCGTTGAAATGCTAGTTCTATCTGCCCATTGCTGCCTGAAGACGAATCCTACAATAAAGAAAAAATAGCTACTTGCTAAATACGTTTTTTTTCTAAGAGCTCCTGCTGGCTTATTATGGGTCATTCTTGGCTGAGGTTTCCTAGAGCTGCAAATGTATCTTACTGAAGCAAAGTGGGATACCATAATTCATTTGTGCATTTTATTTTATGCAGCTTGTAAATTGTAGGTGTCGCTGGCTGACTCATTCTGTCAAAGCAATGGCTGACTCATTCCAATGTGTTTGGATGAGCTCTACAGACTGGTACAGAACCCGGACTGTGCCTGATCACTTAGTCATAAATCCTATTTCTTTGCTAATTATTAATCCTTTTTTATCTCTGTCCTTCCCAATTTTGAATTCAAAGTCATATTTCAGATCCTTCATTTCGGAAGAGTGCTCTCTCTGAAACACATGCAGCCAGCAGGCGTTCTCCACTTCATGAGTTAGACCCAGGAGTAGCTGGTTCTGGCAGACTGCAGGCACCTCACTGACCAGAGGAGGTGCTATAATGCAATGAGGCTGTGAATAGCCTGACAATGGCATCCCTCCCTCCCTGGGAAAGGCTAAGGCCAATTTATGCTTCCTCCCTGTGGGATAGTCAGCATGAGGATGGTGAAGACTGAATTCTAGACCATTTGGAGCATTACTGTAACAACAGCCACTGCTTTTGCTGGATGAACCAACAAAGAGTCCATAATGTTATATTTTGACAAAAGAAAATCTTTGTTTATCTGTACTTAATGTTTTTTGGGTTGTGAAGTACCTTGCTTTTTCAAAAGGTATTAAAGAGGTGAGGGGGGAAGGGTTCAGAAAAGGATTCACATTTTTTGTCCTTGAATTTTTATACATGCAGTTGCAGTTTGTGTGATATTATGTGTTAAGTGGTATGTATTTTGACATTAAATATGTTCATGTTTTATGAAATGTGAACAGATGCTTTTGAATTTGAAAGTATTACACAGTTTATCTAAAATTATATACATGTCTCACACATTCTGTTTGTGTCTTTATTACAGTGGCTGGATTATATGTTCAGTATGAATTTTTATATGTGCTTTTTGTGTTACTACAAATACCATCCCATATTCTAACAAATGGTTAAAGCAATTTAGTTCAAAATGAGGTGCAGTAAAACATAAGAAAGGAATTTACAGTTTGCTTGACAGGTCATTTGGTTTTGATGATTTAGACTCAGCCTTCTCAGTGACCTGATTCACATGACAAGGTTCAAAGAGTTGTGTCACATGATTATTTTTCACCGAGAGCTGCTCCTTGGAATGATGTGATGTGTTTTTCATTGTAGATAATAGAAGGGAAAACCCAAGACATAAAATGAAAGTTTGAATGTTTGGTTTGAATTTTGGAGATAATGTAAAGCAACAAAAGTCTTCCACAGATTGAATTGCTATGTAGATTTATTAATTTAGCGAAGTATATTTCACCTTATGAAACTTTTCTTATAATAGATATATTTTTTGAAGAAAAAAAATGCTAATATAAAAAAAACTATGTGCAGATAAATATGCTTGTGCCAGAGCATGTCTGCAATTTCTGGTGTGTGAGCACATGCAGTGTATATAGTGGTCATATGAGTGAGTATTTACCGTAGGTGTTTGAGTTGAAGGCAGCGGTGAGTTGGGGAGTGGAGGTACATATTGTGTGTTTACATGGGAAATGAGTTGTTATTTACAAGGGGTGTGACAATGGATCTGTATCTACAGTGTTGTTAAGAATGGGTCTTGAGTGGAAATATGCATGGGTATTTACAGTGGATGTATGAGTGGGTGTTTATAGTAGGTGTATGAGTGGAAATATGAGTGGGTTTTTACAGTGGGTATGTACAGGAGGTTATGTGAGTGGATGTGTACATGGAGTATGTGTGTGGATGTATATAGTGTGTATGTACCTGGAGTACATAAGTGGATGTAGGCTATACAGTGTGTATGTACCTGGAGTATGTGAGTGGATGTAGGCTATATAGTGTGTATGTACCTGGAGTACGTAAGTGGATGTAGGCTATATAGTGTGTATGTACCTGGAGTACGTAAGTGGATGTAGGCTATATAGTGTGTATGTACCTGGAGTACGTGAGTGGATGTATATAATGGCTGTGTGGGTGAATGCATATAGTGGGCGTGTGGGTGGATGTATATAGTGGGCATGTGGGTGTGTGGGTGGATGTATATAGTGGGAGGATGTATATAGTAGGCATGTGGGTGTGTGGGTGGATGTATATAGTGGGAGGATGTATATAGTGGGTGTGTAAGTAGATGCATATAGTGGGTGTGTAAGTGAATGTATATAGTGGGCATGTGGGTGGGTGGGTGGGTGGATGTACATAGTGGGCACGTGGGTGTGTGGGTGGATGTATATAGGGGGCATGTGGGTGTGTGGGTGGATGCATACAGTTGGTGGGTGTGTGGGTGGATGTATATAGTGGGAGGATGTATATAGTGGGTGTGTAAGTAGATGCATATAGTGGGTGTGTAAGTGAATGTATATAGTGGGCATGTGGGTGGGTGGATGTACATAGTGGGCATGTGGGTGTGTGGGTGGATGTATATAGTGGGCATGTATATAGTGGGCATGTGGGTGTGTGGGTGGATGTATATAGGGGGCATGTGGGTGGATGTATATAGGGGGCATGTGGGTGTGTGGATGGATGTATATAGTGGGCATGTGGGTGGATGTATATGGGGGCATGTGGGTGGATGTATATAGGGGGCATGTGGGTGTGTGGGTGGATGTATATAGGGGGCATGTGGGTGTGTGGGTGGATGCATATAGGGGGCATGTGGGTGTGTGGGTGGATGTATATAGTGGGCATGTGGGTGTGTGGGTGGATGTATATAGGGGGCATGTGGGTGTGTGGGTGGATGTATATAGTGGGCATGTGGGTGGATGTGTATAGGGGGCATGTTGGTGTGTGGGTGGATGTTTTCAGATAGTTACGGAGAGGCTGTTTGCTCGGCTCATGGTCCCTTGCTGCGTAACAGACACAGGAGGAATGTTCCCGCCTGGCTTCCATGCCTGCCTGGAAGAGAAACATCATGAAGAAAAAGATGGAAGATGAGAAGTAAGTCCCCCACTGTTAGCAGTTATCATCCCACTGAGTCCCCTTCCCTCTTAATGTCCTCCTGAGTCTCCTTAGCTCTTAGTGTCCCCTTCCCTCTTAATGTCCTCCTGAGTCTCCTTAGCTCTTAGTGTCCCCTTCCCTCTTAATGTCCCCCTGAGTGCCCTTAGCTCTTAGTGTCCCCTTCCCTCTTAATGTCCTCCTGAGTCTCCTCAGCTTTTAGTGTCTCCTTCCCTCTTAATGTCCTCCTGAGTGTCCTTAGCTCTCAGTGTCCCCTTGTGTGTCCCCTTCGCTCTTAGACCCCCATGTGAGGCTTTTCCCCAAACTTCCACCAGAGGGAAGCAGAAGAATGCTATTTTTCTAAATGCATGCCTGCCACAGTCAAGTTACTAAGACCCATCAATATATTATTAATTACTGCTCTACATAATAATTGTCACCAGCTGTTAGAAAATAGCAATTGGAAAATAGCTCCATTAGAATAACATGTCATCGTATGTATTCTATGTATTCTAATCACTTGAAGATGATGTAATATGTACCGACAGCTCTTGCTTCCAAATAACCGAAGGTGTATATGCATCTGCATAGACTCATCTGTGTGGATGGCACTGCGTAGGAATGCCATTGTGTGGGAGGTACATCACTTTAGTTTCTGTTTGTTTTTTGTGATATCTGTAATGTTTTTTTTTTTTTTTCCCCCTTCATTTTATTCTTATTCCTGGATCGGGCAGGGAGCACAAAAGGTAAGATGGTCTTTATAATTCTCATTGATTTCTGTGTGAGTGAAAACCCTTTAGACTTTAGTACCCATTAAGCAACATTCACAAGAATAAGACACAGTTCATGGTAAAATATAATTGGAGAGCTCACTGCCTTTACAACGTTACACACTAATTTACTCCATTTTGTATCTCCCATGTATGTCTCAGTTTACCCAGTAATCACAGTTCCCAAATGTACTTTCACCATAACTGTTCTACTTATCATTTTTCAATACAATGCAATTTTGTTTAAGTAGATTACAAGCAATTATTTCCCTATTTCTTTGAAAATAAATGTTCGCCCTCACATTTTTTCTTTATCACCGATTTGGAATTCCCAATCTCAAAACTATGCAACCTTACGGCTGCAGCCCCCTCCAGCAGTTCAGGAGGGTCGCAGACTGGCACGCTCAGAGACGCCTGCGTCCGACTGCCGCTTTATATCACTCTGCCTTCCCCGTCCGCTGAGCTGCACAGCCGCGCGGCTGAAGGGCTGTGCTGCTGCAGTGAGTGCAGTAAGACTGCAGGCATTCCTCTCCTGGACAAGGGTTGCACAAGGGTTCCTGACTGCTCTCTCTGGGCAACACTCAGGCATTTTATGCTTCGCCTTGCTACCATCCCCACTGGTACGGTCAGGATTTAGTTCCAGACCGCAGGGCTCTGAGAACCAGGGCTTTAGTTGAATACGCTTCTCAAGAGCCCCACTAATTATTTATTTTAAACTCTGTGTTGATGCTGGAGTTGCACTATATATTAGAACATATACACGGCTGTGAATATAGGACTACAAAAGGCCTGTGGTTTTAGATAAACTATGAGTTCAAGGGTTCAAGTGGCCACTTGGAGGTTAATATATTATTAAAACAGAAGCTTTGTCCATTAGTTCTGTTCAGAAGTGTTGTTTACTCACACTTTAAACATAAGTAGTCCCTCTCATTGCTGCAGGGATTTTGTTAGCTCGTTCTTTACTCTACCTCACTACTCTCTTTGATACTGACAGAAAAGAAGAGGAGAACCGGAGGATGAAGAAGGAAAACATGGAGAAGAAAGAGCTGGACAGAATCAGAACCTTGGGATACGACGAGAAGAAGTTGGCACCATGGCAACGGCAGATCATCCTCAAGAAGGGAGGGAGGGCAAAACATTAGACTCTCAAAATCCATCATGCACTGTGGAACCCCATGAAAGACGTTCTCACTGTAGTGTCCCAGCATGCATTGTGTGATCCTGTGTAAGGCATGCTTTCTTTAAAAACCCAACATGTTTTGCACAGCTCTGTAAAAGACAGGCTCTCTAAACACCCAGCATGCACTTTGAAAGTATGCTTTATGTAGCTCTATAAAAGACATACTCACTGTGAAGTCCCAGCAGGCTCTGCTCAGCCTTGCGAAATATATGTCTAATGTGAGGTCGGGGCACAGCAGATGTTCAGAGTCTCCACACAAGCCACCCGTCTGAATCCTCTTAGCAGATTCCTCTTTGAAGACTTCGCTTAGGTTAACCCTTCCATCCAATTCAGTCCCAATCAACGTGTGTCTGTCCACCCTTCACATTTAGTCCAGTGCTGTACTTCCCATACAGTCTGATTATTTGAGCTGTCCAGCCGTCTGTGTATGTTACCAGGTGCCTATACCACCTCACATATGACATGATGTAAAAAGTCAAGTCAAAAGAAAAATCAAGTAAAATCATTGCTGGTTTGGGCTGCATTGCAATGCTCTCTCTTAAATACAGCCTGCTTTGTGTTCTTTTACAGTTACACTTAAGCTTGATGAGGTTTATATTCAATGTCATATCATTTTGCTCCCTGATCTTGTGAAACACTAATTCACAGCAACACTGTTCCTTCACGTGGGAGGGCTCTGGTAGACTTGCAGAAGAAATTTGGGTTGGTGTGGCATGTCTGTCTGTTGGGATTTTGTTACATAAAAGGCAGTTCTCATGGTGAAACTTGGTGGCACCTATGCCTATGGAAGAAATTGGTGTATGTGCCAACATGTTGGGCAAAGCACTGTTAGGTTGTAGAACAAATATGGCAAATTCGTGCTCTGGAACTTAAAAAGCTCTAGAACTTAGAACTGAAGAAAAAAAAAGTAATGGAACTTCCTTCTAGAACAGCATAAGCAATGTTAGATTCTAGAATAAGACAGATGTTTTCTGATTCTGCAACTTGTGGAATTCTGCCTTGGTCCTAGGATAACACTAGCACAGTATGTTACTAGAATTGTATTGGTTTAAATTTGTCTTAGGGATGCAAGGAACCCAGAAAATGGAATACCTTCCAACCATGGCTTAAAGGAAATCAGAGGTTGAAACTTTGACAACTTTTGTCTGCGATGACTATGATGCACTTTTCTTCAGTCATCCAATACTATCATACTTTTTGTTTAGTTTTCCACAGCCCAGAAATTGAGAAATGAATAGTGAATAGCAAATGGAGCTCCTTGTCCTTGGCTGTACGATTCGGGACAGCATGACAACAAGTTACAAATTCTAAAAGAAAATCCTCTCATTACCGAGGGCAGATTTGCAGTTCACATCCAGTTTCATTCTAGCAATGTTTACACATTATTATAGGCTTATTGTCCCTTTATTTAAAAACAAAAACAGATTTTTGAAGTGGAAAAACAAGTTTGTTGTGTTCGTAGTGTTTCCTGAAGTCATACTTCTAATGTCATTCAGCCTTAAGATTTTCTCTGCCTGGTTCTAAAATGACAGACTTCTGTCTGACTCTAGAAGAGACCGTATCCTTCCTTAAGTTTTCACTTTTCTTTAACGATTTTCTCCTTGTGTCTGAATGTGTGGAGAGAAATGGAACGAAATCTATCACCCAGGGGGTACACCTGTCACTGAATGTGGTACTGTATGTTGAGGCAGATAATGTTAGGTTAACTCAATGCAGTGGTTGTAAATTTTTTAAATCAATACTGTGAATTGTTATGTGAGAACATTTAGATTGTAATTAGACACCATATTATTGATAATTAAGAAGGATTAAAGTAACAATTATCAAACGTTTCCTTAGCTTTATTTCCCACTCGTCCAACATCTGTTTCGTTATTACATTATTTCAGTATCTCTGACTTGTTGGTGTAGCCAGTATATTGGTTTATTTAATAAAGGATAATGAATAATTATTTGAGGTCTTGCTTCGTATTAGATGTCTACATTTTGAGTTGTACCTACAGTTTGTTTTGATGTAGAAAGTAATTATACTAGTTATAGATCACAGGATACTGCACAGCAAACCAAACTCCATTTGTGGCTACCACAAATCGAAGATAGGGTATGCCAGTGCCTTCCAGACGCAAAAACATTTTCACCATGTGTTGTTTTGACTAATAGGCGGTGGTTCTTAATTATTTTAATGTGAATATATAGCACATGGCCAGAAGTATGTAGACACCCCTTCTAATTAGTGTGTTTGGCTACTTCAGCAACACCCATTGATAACAGGTGTATAAAATCAAGCATACAGCCATGTAATCTCCATAGACAAATATTGGCAGTAGAATGGGTCATACTGAAGAGCCCACTGACTTTCAACAAGGCACTGTCATAGGATTCCAGCTTTTCAACAATTCCAGTGAAGGGAAATCTTAATGCTACAGCATACAATGACATTCTACAGAAGTGTGTGATTCCAACATTGAGGCAACAGTTTGGGAAAGGCCCTTTCATGTTTCAGCATGACAATGCTCTGTGCACAGGGTGAGGACCATAAATAAATGGTTTGCCGAGTTTGGTATGGAACTTGACTCGCCTGCACAAAGCCCTGATTTCAACCCCATCGAGTACCTTCGGGATGAACTGAAATGCTGAGAAGAGTGGAAGCTGTTACAGCAACAAAGGTGGGGTCCAACTCCATATTAATGCGCATGGTTTTGGAATGAGATGTTGAGCAAACATATGGGCGTGATGTCTGTCTGGGTGTCCCCATACTTTTGGCCATGTAGTGTATTTTCAGACCAAGCAGCCGACTTAAGCGCTAAAATGTGAAACCTTATTGTATTGTGTACTGTACGCACAGTACACAAATTAACAGAAAATAACCGGAACAGGAACAAATATTTATCAGATAGGTTATGTAGCGACATGATACGTATCGTTAATTGCACAGTTTAATGTGTTCTTTTTAACTACTTTCACTCTCAGTGTTTTTCATATTATTCACATGTTGTAGCCTACTGCGGAAGGTGCAATCGTACATAGCTCACCTGAGTGAGTGACGCAATCCATAAAGTGGAGTTCAAACTAGTGGGAGGAAGCCAGGAAGTTGGGAAAGCGCATCAAACCCAGCTACAATCTGTTGAGGCGGCGCCTGGAAATTTGCCAGTTCACGAATTATTTTCCTATCCAAAGCGTGTGAACGCAGTCGGAGGCTTTTGTGAACCAGAAGGTATATATTTCTGCTTTGAAAAGATGCTTTATTAGTTGTTTTGCTAATGTCTCCAAATACATATTTCCAGTAGGCATATATTTGTTCTATGGAATGCGAAGACATTTGGTTGGATTTCTGAGCTGCTGAGCAGGACTGTAACTTTTTTAAAAGCGGGTAAGTCGATTCAATGTGTGAATACCTGCGTTTTAGTTGTGCGTGAATGTGTGCATTTCCTATGTGAGCAGTACGACAATATAAAGTTATCTTCTGGTTTTGTTTGTTGACATATATCGTCGTTCGGTAACACAATGACATCTGGTAGGCTACCAGGGGATCTAATAATTTGTCCAAGTCTGCCGAGTAAAGTTGAATAATACTGGGCAAAACGACAAATTAGTCCAAGTGCCTTGTATATTATCTGTCTGTAAAGACACATTCTACAAAGCACTGTATTAACGTCCACATCTGTAGCCTATCCATAGAAATGTATCAGCATGCATCACGTTTAGTAAGCCCTGTGTTTAAATCTGGGCGATAGCGTTACAAGCCTGGTCTCGTACTGTAGACGCAGAAAATACCATAGTATATTTAATAAAGGTATATAGCAACGAGTTGGGTAAAGCACTGTAATATATTGTGGCAGTATAAATTTCCGCCGTTGGCTATGCGTTATTTGGCTGCAAATGAATTGGAGACGTGCCATTTCAGTACAAAATGATTATGCCACTAGTTTTTTAAAGCTGTTATATATAATCCATTATCAGTGTAAGTTGCGTGGGTGCGTTCTTTGTGTCCGTTTTTTGTTGCATTTTGCCGTGAGTGGGTGTGCGTGGTGAGTCACAGAAAGAGTCGGGCTTGTCCCCTGGGAACAGACCGTGGCATGCTAGCGGGAGGGTCTGGGAATGGCCACGAGTTTAATATGGAAATAAAAAAGACTGGGGAAGCCCCTTATCAGAGTTAAACCATGCAATGACTGAATTGAAGAGCATCATGCCCAAACTATTTGGACTTTTCAATTCCGCCGGCAATTAACAAGCAGAAATTCAAATAGGCTATGCGGTGAAGCTGGTGGCGTTTCAGAAGCCTTTGAAGACACTGGTCACTGGTAATGTCGTCTCTTCTCTTCATTGTGTGAAACATGCATACAGTGTTGTTACATTCTCTGAAATATGAGTGGTTAGTTACGTAACTCCCAGCTGAAAGTGTGTGTGTGTTTACTCCCTTAAGTGCAAAGGTCTGCAACAGTTGCTAAATACACACCTCCATAACATGATTTTTTTATACCTCTAAACGCAGGGCTCCTCCTCTCGTTGCCCTGAGAGACAGCGCAGGTGATGCCTCTCTGGTAGGCAGAGTGACCGGTCTGTAGTGAATCAGGGTCTGTGATCTTGGAGCTGCGCGTCTCTCGGACAGTCTGACGGCTCCATGGGAGACCAGTCGCCCCTCCTCCTGGAGCGCCACTTCTCCTCCAACCTGCAGCTGGACGCCATGGCTGACCCCCAGAGGCAGTCGGGGGGCCTGGCGCCGCCGGGGATCCAGCCCTGCGAGGAGAGGGGGAAAGGGGGTGTGATCCTCAGCACACAGAGCCAGGCTGCCCGAAAACTGGGCACCCAGCAGCTCATCCCCCGGAGCCTGGCGGTGGCCAGCCGCCCGAAGAACCGGCACCACACCACCATCATCACCCTGCCCGTGGAGATGACCATGGACAAGCGGGTGTCGGCCCCGGCCCCCGACCTGTCCTGGGACGACTACGACAGCGAGGGCGAGGGCCTCTCGCTCCGCAGGAACCGCAGGAACAAGTCGTACCGCGCCGCCGTCAAGAGCCTGAACCCGGCGGCCCTGGTGGCCGGCTCGGGCGCCTCCACCCTCAGGCCCGTCTGCGAGAACAGAGCCCCCAGCCCCCAGCCGCGGCGCAGCCCCCAGCCCAGCCCCCGACGCAGCAAGGCAAGCGCAGCTCATAACCCACCCACCTACACACCTGCACAAGCATAGACTCACATCCGCGCACATGCACATACACACGCACACATGCACAAGCATACACTCACATCCGCACACATGCACATACACACGCACACCTGCACAAGCATACACTCACATCCGCGCACATACACATACACACGCACACCTGCACAAGCATACACTCACATCCGCGCACATGCACATACACACGCACACCAGCACAAACGCACGCACACCTGCACACACACACACATGCACATACACACTTGCACAAACATACTCACATGCTCATACACAAACAAAAATGCACTCACTCGCTCATATATGTACAGTGACAACACATACTGTAACCTCTTAACAGATGAAAGTTACTGTTGGAGTTATGCTAAGTCCCTCTTAAACTGAGCACTAATCCTAATCACTTATGGCTGATAAATGCTTACTGCTCTCTCCCTCAGAGAACATTGGGAAGGAAGAGGAACCAAAAGCACGGGGGGTCCTTCAAAGATGGTACGTCTGTTTCGCTCATTTTTGTAGCCTCACGTCTAGTTGAGTGTGAGTACTATCTTGTACGTGTGGCTTTGTGTGTGTGTGTGTGTGTGTGTGTGCGCGCGTGTGTATGTGTATGAGAAGGAAGAGGGAGGGGGCAGACGTTCCCTTTTGCTGAGCTGGTCTCTCTCTCGGACCGTTTCCTGCAGAACCCCGTCTCTACCAGGAGATCCGTGAGCGCGGCCTGCACTCCAACAACCAGAATGCGGAAGACGACCTGCTGGAAGACCCGGTGGCTGGATCTCCCGAGCCGGATCAGGGCATCGTGGTAAAGAGCTACCGCCCCGTCCAGCGCACCTGGAGCCAGCTGCCGCAGGTAAGAGGTGCTGTCAGAGATGCCCGCAAGATTCTGTTGTGTCTGTGAGCTGGGGTGGAGACTGGGTGGTGCTCCATTGGTTAGCCAGGTCATTACTGTGATGCTCCACCTTTGTCCATTATGCTAGTTCAATGAAAGCATTGTATACACACAATCGAATACCCGGTATAAGATTAACGTGCAGTTTAAACAAAAGATTCTATGGAAGTTCAGCCACACAACCCACATTAATTGCTTAATTTCTAGTACAAGCTGTGCTGTGTTCAAGTAGGAATTTTAGGTAGGCTGTAGGTATTTTTTTTATTTTCTTCCTTCCACCATCCATTGATTTTACCGTCTCATAATTTGTGTGCTTAGCTTGTAATCCCTTTTCGAATGCTGTTCTCTCTACCAGAAAATTCAAAGCCTTTCAGTTTATTTCTTGCTGTTTCCCCTTTACTCACACAGGTGATGGTAGATAACAGGATACAAATTTTTTTACAAGCTAAAATGATAGATACCAGTGGTTATTGCCAGGCATTGCTCTGCCTGGTCTTACTGTTCATCCACTGTGACCTTATATTACCGCTTTAAATACACACTGAAGTCAAACCTTCACGTGTAGCCGTGCTGTTTGAGGACAGAAGGTCAGAGTTTGAGCAGCTTTCTTCCTGAGTCCATGAAAGAAGCTGCGTGTGTGAACGGGAGCAGAAAGACTGTGTGTATTCACAGGAACAGACAGAAACCAGGAGAACTGGTTCAGTACCGCCTGGAACCTGAAAGGAACAGGAGGTCGTTCCACTGGGTGTGACTGTAGAAATGTATCTCTCCTTTTTTTTTTTTTTTGCTCAGACACAATAAACTTGTAAACACAAAACGAATCGGATAAAGGTATGGAGGAAGGAGCAGCCTGAATGAACCGCAACCTCACATTGCCGCACGTAACGTTAAAATTGGAATGCATAAATTATTAGGTGCATAGTGCATAAATTATTAGGTGCGTAGTGCAGCAGTGTTAAAATGAAGGTGTTAAAATCTGTCATGATACAGCTTTAGCTATCTGCAGACTTCATAAATCTGCGTCAGTGCAGATGGCCTGTGCCTGTAGCACTGTTTACTGGTCGGATGACTGGTGGCTCTTTCAGGTGTCGGAGACGGGTCTTCTACAGCTGATCTCAGTGGAAGAGCGCAAGCGACAAGAGGTGAGTGTGTGTGTGTGGGGCAGTGTGTGAATGTTCCCCCTTTTACTTCCCTTCTTAATATAACATAATTTAATATAATAATATATATATAATATATAATATAATTGGTTTCAGGGCAGGGATGTGCCCCCAAAGTCTGGTGCTAAATCTTGACCACACCAGCATTGACTGTGGTTAGCAGTCCTGTGGGGAGGCGTGTGATTGGCTCCATGGAAGAAGGGATTCAGTCCGAATTTACAGAGATAACTGCAGTGATGAAACAGGCCTATGGATACTAGAGAGAATTACGAATAGCCAGAAATTAGGTCACAAATATGTATTTTGTTTAGTTTTAAACTATACCATACATAATACACAGTTTTTTCAGGGGAGTAAAATTATTAATGGCTATATTAGAGTAATATTCTGTAATACTGTAACAGCTTTTATCCTATAATGACCATGCAGTGGTTATGTCCTGCAGGCCATATTCGAGATTATTACGTCCGAGCACTCATACAAGCACAGCCTGGACATCCTGGTGCGCCACTTCAAAGGAAATATGGACCTGCGAAACACCATGACCACAACCGACCACCACCACCTCTTCTCTAATATCGCAGACATCCAGGCTGCCAGCAAGAGGTCAGGAGTCAGGGGTCAAGGGTTGGGGGTGCACGGTAAAGAGGGATTTGCAAGAACTCACCCTCCCATCTCCTGCTTGTTGTGTCTGTCTCTCTCTGCTTCGATCCCTTTCCCATCATCATATCTGAGTGAGATATAATGTACATTATTTAAAAAATTCACAACCTATATATTTATATAGGCCTATAGCCTAACAAGTTTTGGACCATTTTTTCTTTTGGTTCTGTTGTATGGTGTATGGTTAAAATCGCATGAAATGCAGAAGCCACCACAGAAATGTTGTATTCCTTTAGGAAATTTTGGCAACTGTAAAAATAAAGGAAACACCAACCCTGTCAAGTTCTCGACGGGTTGTTCTTGATGTTATGTCTTTCCCTCAGTCTTCCGTGCCAAGATCACCTTAGCAATTGTTCCTCATGAAACATCAGCAATTTTTATCATTTTTACTCTCTGAAACTCCAACCAAACATACCCCAGAAACCACACCTTTTTCAACACCAGTGAGATCTCTTCTTCTAGCCATGGGAGCCAAAATAATAGGCAACTGAGCCTGCTCAGCATTTTCATACACACCTGTGAGCTGGGCGGTTAATTGCTTAATTAACTCAAGAACCCAAGCAGCTGCTTTCAATATACTTTGTATCCCTCATTTACTCAAGTGTTTCCTTTATTTTGGCAGTTACCTCGACATTTGTCAGTTATTTATAAGCTGACAGCTAGAACATTTCTTTTTCCAAATAATTTAATTCATGAAACATCCTCTATAACCCAATCCTGCAGTGTTTCTCATACCTTCATTTTTACAGCATAATTATACTGTCATGGCTGTCAAATCACTAAATTGTGCAAAGCCATCTGGGAATTCAGTGGAGCAGTTTGGGAAATGTCGGTCTGCAGAGTAGGATTAAACATGCCGTGTGATTTTGAAAACTATTTAGCAAGTGCATATAAATGTTCCCTAAAAATACTAGTGCTGAAACAGGCATGTTCCCAGTGATTATTAGGCATTGCGCTAACATGTTTAAAATTCAGAAGAAAAGGCACTTGTGCCTCCACCTGAGGAACCAATTGAGTTGGAGAAATCAGCCCACTCCGTCACATGTATTTTTAACACCACAAAAACCTCGCACTTATCTCAGTCACTGCAGCATTCCCAGAACCTTGATATCAGTCTGTATATACATCAAAGTATTCTGACAAGCAGTATGTGTGTCACTGTATGTATGTATCTCGGCCAACTTAGTACTGTATGCCAAGAACGTGTGGAGACAGGCCCAGGATTTCCTTATATCAGGGCAGCGGGGGTGGGGGTAGGGGTAGGGGGTGAGCGGGGGTGAGCGGGGGTGAGCGGGGGTGGCTCTGACCATTTGAAATCAGAATCGGCTTGGGAATACCACACCGCAGATAGAATATCTCAAGCAGGTGTTTATTTTACCGCTGTTGTTACTGCAGCTGTACTTGCACTTGCTGTCGTTGTTGTTCTGGCATTCTGGCAGAGAGGTTTGGTAAGTGAGTGCGGAGCTCTGGTCTTTGGGTCTTTCCAGTTGCAGTGCAGGTTTGGGGATTGCTGCCGAGCACTGGATGTGTCGAGACCTGCCGCTCGGCCTGACGCTAGCGCCTGCGGGCTCTGACGTGTGGCAGCACGTCCAACCAACTGCCGGTTTTAGCTGCGCCCACACACACTGTCTAGCGGCACAAAATGGCGGTGGTGTGTGAGG
This sequence comes from Anguilla anguilla, assembly GCF_013347855.1. NCBI lineage: Eukaryota > Metazoa > Chordata > Actinopteri > Anguilliformes > Anguillidae > Anguilla > Anguilla anguilla. The sequence goes on from NC_049213.1 coordinate 17,052,106, forward strand.
AGAGATGAGGTATGGGGTGTGGGGATAGCTCAGGTAGAGTGTGGAGAAGTGAGGTAGGGTAGAGAGTGTGGGAACAGGTCAAGAGGTGAGAGTTTCTGGACAGGTGAGGTAGAGAGACTGAGGACAGTGTGATAACTGGACCTCTCTCTCTCTTTGTCACAGGTTCTTTGAGGACCTTGAAAGGCGCCACCATGACAACCCTGTGATCCGAGACATCAGTGACATCGTGCAGGATCACGCCAGCCATCACTTCCAGCCTTACATCACCTACTGCGCCAACGAGACCTTCCAACAGAGGGCGCTACAGAGGCTGCTGTGAGCCAATTACTGAGCAGGGTTCTCATGAGCATCATACAGACACATACAGTACTGTGCAGAAGCCAGAGACCACCTTTTCATTTACTCAGTTTCCAGTCAAATCGGTCATTCAGTGCAAATATCTTTTTTCAGTGTCAGACAATAATGCAGGAAAGCTATATTTAACAGAAAATTACAAAGAAAGCCTCCATCACTACATATAACTTTAAATATATCAGGATTTGTCCACTAATTTTTTGTGCACCCTACTACTACATCCTTCCAATCAACAAAAAAGTTACAGCTGTGTCCTCCCAACAAAAGTAATCACCAAAAGTGTCAATAGCATTATGTTAGAACCCTAACGGTGATTAACATTCAAACAAACAACTATATAAACACACCTTAGCTGTCTTGTAGATTTATTTCTCATGAGCATCTGAAATGGCTAAAAGGAGATATTTCTGACAAGATTAGATAAGATAATTCAACTGCGTAAAGAAGGTGAAATTCAAAGTAAATTAAGTGGTAAAACCGGAGTTTCCAAAACTGGAGTTGAAAGGATTATTGTAGGATACAATGCTAAAACTGACTCATAACAACCATGCAAGAACTGGTAGACTATCGCCATAACCATCACAGAGACAGTACTTGAATATTTTATCTTTTTGAGATAGGAATAAATCAAGCTCCACGCTTGCTACAGATCTGAAGAAATCCACTTGTGTTTAAGTCAGTCCTGCCACTGTGAGAAGACACCTCAGTGCTGTGGGTCTGAAAGGATGTGTCAAAAAGCCACTACTGAGAAAAGGAAATGTGTTTGGCATTACATGGATCGTGAGAAAGCGAAAAAACGGAACTTTGGAGCTGTCTTTGAAGCATGTCTCCCAAAGAGAATGGAAGCTGTAATAAAGGCAAAGGGTGGACATCCTAAATACTGAAAGATTTCATAGTTGTGATTTGATAATGTACACAGTCGTGGAGGTTTTTGTGTAATTTTGTGCTATGTACAGGTTTGCTGCATTATTTTCTGACACTTAATGGCTGTTTTCACTGGAAAGTAAATAAAAGAAAGGGTGGTCTCTGACTTTTGCACAGCGCTGTGCATACACATACATACAGATGCAGACACACATATGAACACACCTATGCACACACTCTTTCACAGAGACTCACACGTTGACACACACACACACATAGGTACACTTGTAGTGAGTGGTTGCGCTGTTTAGTGCCTCAATTAAAAGCTAAATCTTTTCAAAAGACAAACTGCTATTTGCAGTTTCAGTGATTTTTACTCGTAGGCATTATCTGTGAAAACCAGAAAGATCACATTCCTTCACCTAACGCTCCAAAACAGCGGGAATATGGCTCCTCTCACTGCGGGAGTTCACATTTTCTCACACAGCTGCGCAAGGGATACACTTGCAGTTCACTAGAGGAATGCAAAATCATTTAGCTGTGTGTGTGCGTGGAATTGTGCATGTAGAGTGTGCTTGAATCATAGCATGTATGTACGTTGCTGAGCGAGTAACTGTGTGCGTGTGTTTGTGTCACAGAGCAAGTAACGCTGCGTTTAAGGAGGTGCTGAAGCAGATTGAGATGAGCGCGGAGTGCGGGGGCCTGCCTATGATCTCCTTCCTGATCCTGCCCATGCAGAGGGTGACCCGCCTGCCGCTGCTAATGGATGTGAGCGCCCCCTGCAGGCCTAGGCTGTGACACGCTCAGACTCCTCTCGCCTCACTACCTCCCCCGGGCACGTCGTAACGTGCTGCAGAGGGCAGATGGACTGCCAATCACGCACAGCCTGTGCAGGATCAGGAAGAATAGATGAAGTAGTTAAATAATGTCCATATCCGTATAGATTTTGCATAGAAGCCATCACTGTTTTAAGTTTGCACACTTACCCAGGGGGCGGGCGGGACCGGGGGGGGGGGGGGGGGGGCGCTGCAGCACAGTGACCAATGCCTTCTCTCCACAGACCATCTGTCAGAAGACCCCAAATCAGACGGCAGAGTACTTCGCCTCCGTGTGGGCATTGAAGGCCATTAGCAAGGTATTCCACTCCACCCCACAGGCCCCATAAGCCTGTCCTACAGCACTGGTCCCACAAACCTACGCTACTGTTTCTCCAGTCTTGCGCTAAGCTGCCCTATCCCATAATGCCATACTACAGTGTCTGGCTACAGTCCTATTCACAGTCCTAGTCTATTGTACTGTCCGACAATCTCACTGCTTTACTATTTCTCAATCCTACTCTATTATCCTACCCGAACATCCATCTCTGAAGTACTGTCCTAAAAGCCCTACTTTGCTACGTGTATCTTTGCTAAGATAAGAACATGACTGATATGTCATTGGTAAGAAGTGTGTTTTCATTTTTTTTAACATAATTGTTACATCTGTGGAATAAATGCAGCACCCTCACAAGATCCATTAATCACATGCATGCTTACATAAAATAGTCCTGCCAGTGACCCTTTATGTAATCTGGACGTCTGCACAGCACATGTGCATAGCGTTCGTGTTAAAATCTTTTCCTGAAAGGTGAAATTTCAGCCCTGTTTTTATATTACTGAATTGCATTCCAGAAGTAATGCAAACCACATGGAAAATCCTTTCAGCTTTCTCCCCTGAACATGTGGTTACGCAGCTGCATCCTTTTATATTGTGTATTTTTATGATAATGCTTTTGAGTCAAAGTGCAAAGCATGTAATTAAAAGTGTTTTTTTTTTTTTGGGTGTAGTCCGCGAAGTCCAGATGTGCAGCGCATTCTGATAATACGCGTAGCTTGAAAGCGAACAAGTATGATTTCAAACCCACTTAAAAATGGGATGCAACAGTTCTATTTCCTGTTGCTCCGTAATTACAGTCACATGCCTGTGTGTTGATTGCCCTGACTGATTTTCACACTGCCCCCAGCTGGTGAGGAAGTGCAATGAAGGAGCTCGCACCATGGAGAGGACAGAGCAGATGTACACCATCCAGCAGCAGATGGACTTCGGCAAGATCAAGGTAGCGGCAGCAGGGCTGACTGTAGTTCTGCCTGAAGGCCCATTCACGCACTTTTATGCAATTGAACACAGTTTATGTAGTTTACACACTTTTACAGTTTACACACAGCTTTTAGTCTATGTGCTGCTTTTACTCTGTGCTTTTACACTGTTTGCACAGAGCTTTTATTTTTAAGTGAGTCATTTTTCATTGCATTTTCACTTCAGATTCAAAGAAGTTCTGTAACACTGAAGTGATTTTAGGGGCATTGACCGTAAGGATACAGCTTCAAAATAGGTCACATTCGAAAGCAGTAAACAAGTCAAATAAGTCTTTTCAACTCTCAAAAGCCTTTTCCTTTTTTATTTTTTACAGCACGAGTAGGAGACAGACACATAGCAGACCGCCAAAACGTCTGACTTTTTAAAATTCCTGTTCTGTGCTTTAATGAGCAAAAGCCCCACAGCAAGGCCCTTTAGCGTCCAATCAGGAGGAGAGAGAGACAGTGGGGTTTGTGTTGGCACCTGTGTAACGTCTCGTTTTCCTGAAACCGCCATAGCCCTTCCCCCTGGTCTCCGCCTCGCGGTGGCTACGGAAACGGGGGGAGCTGACCGTGTGCACCGACGACCTCAGCATGTTCTGGAAGGCCTTCAGCACCAAGAGCAACTACCTGTTCCTGTTCAACGACGTGCTCATCCTCACCCGCAAGAAGAGGTGGGCTCCTCCCTCCCCCCCCCCCCCGCCACGCCGCAATCAAGTCATTCCCTCCCCAGCCAAGGATGAGGGCGAAATGGGTGAAGGCTCTTTCCGGTGGTAATGCGAGGGCATTAGTGCATACTCTTGGTTCGATATCACTCTCTGGAAGTGTCCCGGTGTTTAGTATTTAAAGGGCACAGCCTTCTTCCGCTGTGCTTCCCCCCCAGTCTGGAATGCTATTTGCTGTTCCCCTCCGTAATGCAGAGACTGCATTACTGACTGCACTACGGAGACTCATTAGGAAACCTCATGAGTCCTCACTGTGAACCCTTCTTATGCAGACATCTTCAGCGAATACAAGTTTTTAAAAAACAAGTAGAATAATGTGACATATGCTAAAGAAAAAAGATGTGGATATATTCTGTAGCCTCTTTCATTTCATAGACTTTTGTTGTTTTTTGGATTGGCAGATCCTTTCAATGTAAGAGTACCTCGACCAATGCATCTGTGTGCACTTTGAACTTCACTACGGTCTCCTGTGCCCGTTTTGGTTTGTTTTGATTTGTTCTGGGTTTTTTTTTAACGTTTACAATACCCCAGAAATCTTTCGTCAAATTGATACCGTCTGAAGAAAGTCCTTAAAAGCCATGGCTAAGTGGAAGCCTGTTGTTGAACAGACTTTCCAACGGCACCAAAATTGGTTGATAAGAACGAGCAAGGCTTGCAGCAGCCGTCAGAATTAAACTGGAACCGCGTTTAATTTGTAGCAGGATGCGTAGGAGGCGGAGCCTGTGCTCTTAGTGCCGCTGAAAATTCCAGGCCTGCGTGGAGGTCGCGACCCACGCATTCCGAGGCGTGCTGGGAGAGGCCGGTGAGGGGCGTGCGCGGGGCGACCCCCGCACCCCCCCAGATGACCAAATCACTCCTGACACCCTGCATCAGGACAGTGTCAGTGTACGGGCTGTCCTCCTTTGCCCTGTCCAAATTCCCTCCCTTTCTCTGCCGATTTATTTGTCCCCTTGTTAAATTTCCATAATAATTCCCTCCCTCTCCTCCTCAGCTCAGCGATCTATTGCAAAATGGCTGCCACCCGTCACCTGGCCGGGTGCTAATTGATATAGGTTGAGGTGAACTTGGCCCCTCTTTCTCTTTAAAGGACTTCTAAGATCATGAAAGCTGCCATCTTAAATGTCCATCATTATCATCGCCAAAGAAATGCATGGAGGCCCAGTCTGGATGTGTACTCGCTCTGATGCACCGTACACCGCTCTGTCAGGGCCCTTCTGCAGTCTGCATTCATTTCCTTAGACTGAAAGCAATCCCCCCAGAGCAGTTTGAACTGGAACTGATCCCAGATCAGTCTGGGCTCCACCACTGTCCCCCACACAGTCTGCTGGCTCAAGCTGCTTGTATGTTTTGGCCCTAACTATCGATATGGAACCATTCTTTATGCAGTGATATTATTGCCAGGGAACAAAATTAGATTTTACATTAATCTACTTGTGACCATGTGACTGTTTTCTTATTACGGGTGTTTTACAATTAACAACATTTAAGCGCATCAAATCCTTTTCTTTTGGTGGCAGTCAATATTTGTTATACTGAGGGATTATGGGATACTATGCCTGTGTTTGTGTGTACCCAGTGAAGAGAGCTTTGTGGTGATGGACTACGCCACTCTGGAGAATGTGGAGGCGGAGCTGGAGCAGTCTGACGGACAGGCGACTTCACCAATCAGGGCGAGCAGCTCGGCTCCCTACTCCCTGAAGCTGCTGATGAGGAAGAACAGCGAAGGGCGGGCTGAACAGATTGTCCTGGCAGCCGAGACGCAGTCAGTTCCCTGGGCTTTTAGCGTGTTTTAATGTTCGATTTTCAGGCAACGGCTCCCTCTGGTGGCTATTGGCTAAACAGCAAATAAGTAACTTGAGATGGGAGCATTGACTGGAATTCCTGTATGTTATTTAGCTACTAATAAATTGCTTACAAAGAAACTTGGGCTGAATACCTATATATGAATTTTCCCGGGAGGTTTTTGTGACGTCGGTGTTTGTGATGTACTGTTTCTCTCAGGATTGAGCGCGCTCGCTGGGTAACAGCTCTCCAGCAGCACAAACAGATGGACGTCTACGGGAATAAAGAAGGTAAGGCTGAAGAAACAGATATATTTAGCTTTGTTTCAACTGAAGTCATAAACGGGGAAAAACAGCCATGAACAGCGGGCAGCAGCAATGACTGGACGCAAATACCGAAAAAATTACCAAACATTATAATACTAATTTGAATACGGTGGAACTAGCAACAATAAGTACTTCAGCCATATATACACCAGTAAAGCTCTGTGCTGAGTAGTATGCCAGCAGGCCTGTCCATACAGTGGTCTGCTACTGTTACTTTTAATGAAAAATTGATTATTCATAACAATCCTTTGAATTTCTTTATGGAAAAGTCTAATGCTGATGATATTATGTTCAGCATATATTTACAATGGGACCATTACATATCACAATCCATCACATATCACAATATAGTTGTACAATTGCCCAGTGTAGAATGTATGAAGAGCCTGTAGGAAGAGCCTATCAAATCTAAGTTCTGATTGTGACATGTTCTGAAGTACATACTTCCAGACACATGCCACATAGCACATTTGGATCCTAGTGAGGAACTGTGCTGTAGAAGGTCACCTGAGATCACTCCCGCCAGTGTGACTCGTAATGACTCGTGTCCACAGTGTCCTGCAGGAGATGGCACCACTGTGCGCTGCGCTGCGCTGCGTAATGGCGTCGCATGCTAAAGGCTGCGCTGCGCTGCGTAATGGCGTCGCATGCTAAAGGCTGCTCCACTGTAAATTCGCCCAACTGTGAATCTTGCGCTACCGTTAGCACCGCTGCAGCACACTGAAGTGCTGAGGGAAAGATTTTATTATTTTTTAAAGTAGAATATTCAGTCAAATCATATGTGCTTTGCAAATGATCTATTTTTACCTTTTCAGAAACAAGAAATAAAGACAACCCCTATATTTGGCTTGTTAATGGCCCACTTCCTAAATGACTAATCCCGGAGAACAGGTCTTGCAAACGTAAACCTTTCATATCTGGATGAACTCGATCCAGTGCTTTTGTTTTGTTTTTGAAAAACCTGAATCCAGTCCGTCCAGCGAAGCCGACTGTGGTTGTAACTTGAATCTCTGTTAGTTAATATTTCTTACCCTAAATTCCCCTCTCAATCAGGTTTTCGAAAGGCTGGTGTGTCCTGTGACCCAACAGGGACTTTTTATCCCCAGGGAAACTAAACTTGAGTCCCTTTCCGGTGATACAACTTGATTCTGAGAACAGAATTTTTAAAATATTTACAATTGTGGATTTATGCAAGTGACGTTCACGCTATAATTTACAGTAAATGTATTTTATATTTGTCTATTACAAAGCATTACACGGTTTCTCAGATTAAGTGGCCTGATTAAGATTTTGAAAAACCTACGTCAAGGGTATGATTACAATTAACCCCTTGTAGAGAAAGGGAGGGGTGTTAGTTTGAGTCTGATAAAATGGTTCTTTGATGCAGGGTAGCTCCTCTAGCTGAGTGCGCGTAGCTCAGTGTGCTTTTCGGAACGAGTGTGCGCGTGTGACACGGTGTGTATGCGCGTATGTGTGTTTCAGATCTGCCGCAGTGCGAGGTGACCAAGGCCTACATGCCCCGTGAGCCTGACGAGCTGGGCCTGCAGCAGGCCGACGTGGTCATCATCCTGCAGAGGGTGGAGGGTGAGGCCTCTCCCTCAGTCTGTCTGTGTCCCTCAGTCTCTCCGTCTCTTTCTCTCCATCTCAGTCTTTGTCTCAGTCTCTCTTTTCTCCTCATTTTCACAAGTAGGGTCCTGTGCCTTTTCAGCTGGCTAGTCTGTTGCTTCACCGTGTGATTATTTGATTATCAGAAGATATTTTCCACGTTACCCATCCATCAGCCAGGGAACAGATGGTATCACGGCTCTAGAGCAGAGTTTTGGGCCAAACCCAGACACTGCGGTCCGCCGCTAACGCTGCCCTATTTCAGGCTGGTACCACGGGCAGAGGATGCGGGACGGGGAGAGGGGCTGGTTCCCGGCCGGCTGCGCCACGGAGATCACCAACCGCATCGCCGTGCAGCTCAATGTCCAGCGCATGGAGCGGCTGCGCAAAGAGACCAACGTGTGAGAGCACGGGCCGGAGCGTGGGGGGCGGGGCCTGCCGCGGCCAATAGCGCTCCCATGTGCCCCCCCCCCTTCAGTCGCAATTTGAGAGACCGTGGGAGGAAAGTACTGACCAGGAAACAGGAAAGAGCCCCCAGAATGTGTGGGAGGTGGAGCGCGCATCAATGTTAGAAAGGGTACTGTGTCTGTGAAATATAGTGTGTGTTCTGCATTGTACATTGGATTAAAATAATAAATCTAAATGCTAAACGCCGTACTGCTAAGTACTAAATGCTGTGTCGTAAAACAATATGTATAACAAATAGAATTATGTTGCAGCCGCAACTATTTATGTTGATGTTTTGAACGCATATTCTCAAAATGTGGATGAAGCCATTTAGTGAAAGTTAGAATGTCGTTTCATCACCTTGTTTAGAATAAAGATTATTAGGGCATTTCTCTGGCCAGAATGTATTGTTTATAGTGGCTCATCAGGTCTAGAGCTTTGATCCACTGACAGCTTAGTGCCTCTGGTTCTGATTGGCTGGGTCATTTATGATGCCATTGGTTGAATGGTGGTTTTTTGTAACCAATCTAATTAGGAGCATGGGTCGGCACTAAAATATGTCAAACAGGCAAGAAAACATGAGGGGGTCACTGGTTGGTTAGAATCCCTTCAAATGAACTGCATGTGAATTTTACCATATAAAAAACAATCATATCCAAAACTTTGCATTTGACTTTTATTTTGCGCTCGCCTTCCATTTTAAAATTCATGTTGTATACATAAAAACATTTTCTTTTTAAAAAAATGTCAAATTGACCAGATATCAAATAACATCTTAAAAACCATTTGGTGTAAAAACGAGACCGATTTACAAAATAATCTGCTGTTTTTTCCCCCCGATAAAATCATTTTTTCTTTTTTTTAGCGGTCTGGTAGAAGCGCTGGTTAGGGTGGGGCTGCATAGACTCTGCAGGCAGGCGGTCTTCTGGTCAAACGCGTGGCGCGAGCTTTCAGGGGTCCGTTCAGACCCGCTTCTTATTGCTCAGATCTTAAGGATGGTTCTTTAGGATGTTCACAAAACTGAAACAGAAAAAAAACGCCAACGTAAGACTCAACAGACGGCACTGCCTTCACTTGTGACGGTGATCATTTGCATAGCTTGTAAATATCCAAAAATGTCATTTGAATACTTTTAACATGTGTTTAACAAGCAAATAAATGTACATTGTAACAAGTGCAGTGTTCAATTTGACTGTAGCATCAGTGGATAGCCTTGTATATGACAGTATGATTGACAGCTGGCGGTGGTGGTGGGGGGGGGGGTGTCATGACCTCTCCTATCCATCATTTGAATGACTCACAACTGTGAAGGTGGCAAGAGGTAAAATAAGCTGCACTCTACACTTTTGAAAGGGTAATTTCACCCCAGAATAACACCGCTTTTAATGGAGAAGTTTTCAGGCCTTTCATGCGATAAGCCATTGAAAGCCACGTCACATTTCAGCTACAGCCCCATTTCTGGCCTGTTACTTTGGTGGATGAGATTCTGTGCGCAATATAAATGAACATATCAGTACAGCTCCTGAGTAGTCTGTGACACTTTAATACTCACTTAGCGGATTCAGAACCAAATAATTTACTGCGTACGACTTCAGCGTCTCTGAAGTCAGATATATGTATATTACGCCTGTGGTCGTCTTTCCATTATTCCACCTGTTCAGCCATCTTGCTTCACCAGTAATCTCCCAGGTGAACACAAGGGCAGAACTGGTCCAGAAAAGGCTAACACAGTTCTGCTTGCTAACTGGTACCTTCACCTTTTTTTATACCTCAGCTGCACCTTCTTTTTAATTGAGGCTCCCCGATCGCACAACAAATCCTGGTGCTGCCAGCTTGTGACACTGTGAGGAATCGGTCTATCCACTGAAATTCTCCTCAGCTGCCACTGCGATACATTAAAATGTCCGAAATAAAACCACATACCCATGCAACTGTAGAGTTGTGCGCGACAACATCTAAATTTACTCCCGCCACCCACGCCGATTTCACAATAACGCTGGACGAACGCCAAGTATTAAAACGCGCCCACCAGTTGGGCCGACCAAGAAACTAAGCTGGCCGCGTTGACCATCCAGACGTCTCCTGAGCTTTCAAGATAAATACCAATACCCTGTCATTAATCTTTTTGATGGACGTGTCCGTTTTATTTTTAAAGTGGATGGTCAGTCCAGAAGCCTAATATTTCATAGCCCTGTTTATTTGGCACAAAGTAGCAAGGACAGCGAATGTCTACAAGCGAGCGAGTACTGCCAGCCTGCAGCAACTGCCGTTCTGACACACGTTAAGTTAGCTGGAGAAAATGATTCTGGTTTGGGCAAGAGGCACTGTCTGCTAACCAGACAAAGTGGAAACTGTTGCATTTCAGTTTGTTAAATCGTTCCACAATGAACGCCTCTTATACACACACTTATGCTCAGCTGATCTCAGAACTTGCTAACAACTGTCCGCAAAGACCTCATCCGCCAAAACAATGTACCGTAAGCAGCGGTCTCCAAATGTGTGTAAGCAGTCCCAGTGCCACACTTCAGCTCTGACCTACAGAGCTGGATGCCACCTGACAAAAACTAAAATGGCCGTGGCCGAGCGCGGTGGCTACGCGGCGCACCTACCCGGGGGTGGTACAGGTGGTACTCCGGTGTTACTCAGCCCCGCCAGTCCCGGCCTCAGGAGCGCTGGGCTTCTCGGCGGGCGCGTCGGCCGGCTTGCCTTCCTTGCCCTCGGAGGGTTTGGTGGTCTGGGGGCGCCTGCGGCGGTAGTTGAAGTGACGGCGGTACCGGCGCTGCTCGGGGTCCTGGCTCTTAGCGCCGTCGGACTGGTTCTCCTTGTCCTCCTCGCCGATGCCACCCTCGCGGGGGGGTCTGGGACGGGGGCCACCCCTGGAGGGGTAGAGGGGGGGGAAAGAGAGTTCAGCCTGGTGTCTGCTACCCTCAGCAATTTCAGGGCTCTCCAAAAACTTAGTTTGAATACATTTAATAAATTTAAATTTAAGAATTTTCTACTGTCAAAATTTCTGTAAAATTAAAGGAAATGAAACCAGGGAACATCAACTTTTGCTCAACAAAAAGAAAAAATGTAAACACATCAGTCCATCATCAATTTATAACAATGGCATGGCTTACTTAAACTACACTTAACTGACCGATCTCCTTCAGAGGGGAAAACGTAAGACTTTTAGGGGCTAGAGGGCAGGTGTTGCTTGCATAAATTGCAGGCGACTTTCTCCTTGGTTGCTATTTTTTGAGGTGCAGTGGGGTTCCAATTTTCCTTGGCTCCTCCACTTGGAATGTATAGCCAACAGGCTACGTAGATACTGTAGTATGACCCACACGTGAACTTTATTTTTAGGCTAACTAACGTCAGACCAAACAATAACATGGCCTGTTTTTCAGCGGTCTCTTTGATTTTGAGCACTACCATGAGCGGAACATGAATGAGCGCAGAGAACAACTGGGATCTTATTTTGCCTAGGCAAGTCCAAACCCTTAATTACATATTCAAAACTTTACATTTTACTGAGACTCAAACAAGTTTGATTACTGAAAAAAAAAAGACAGCCCTACTGGACTCCTTCCTCCTTTTATAGTTTGCTTGAGCCTTTAGCAGGTCAACTTATACATTTAACATTACCATATTTTTGTGTTTTCTCATAATGAAAGAAAAAATTTACTAACAGAACGTTCTCTTTCGTTATGGTAAAAGAATAATGTTCTGGTCCGTAACGTTTCCCATTAGAGCACCTTCGAGGAGGGGCTGTACCTTGGGCGGAAGCCTCGGTAGTAGTTCTGCCTCATGGGTTTGTTGGCCTGGTCTGGTCCGGCCCGGTTCTCGTCCCCGTCCACTCCCTGTGGGACAGACAAACGGAACGGCGTGAATCTGCGGCGCTGCCACGCGCCCGGGCTCACCTGCACGGCTTCGCCTCACCGTCTCCCAGAAACGAAAACAGGAAGCAAACTCTGCCGAGCTGCGGGGTTATGGTCCGATTCTGCCATCTCCCAACTACTGCACTGCGGGGAAAGGGCAGAGTGCTCCTCCACCTCTCACAACAGCATTAAAACATGAGCTTACTGCTAGCCAATCAGAGTATGGGGGAGGGAATTTGAACCTCCCTGCAAATCACAATCCCCTCAGCAAATGTGCTTTGTAAATGAAAGCTTCTGGGGAAACCAAGGGGTTTGCCATCTCTGCTAGTCAAGGCGAGGAAACTGTACCATTTCCTCACAAAAGTGTGGACGTAGCGGCTCTGTAGCACTGTTCATCCACGGGGCAAACGGCTCCCCTCAAGCGTCAGGCTTCACAGCCTGCAGTTTGTTACTGAATAATAACAACGCGTTTGCATCGCGTACCTCAGGCATCTCCCCGCGCGGGGCGTTGGTGTAGGGCGGGCGGCGGCCGTAGCGCCTGCGGACGAAGTAGGGCGGGTAGCGGCGGCGGGGGGGGAAGGACGCCCGGCGCTGCTGCGTCTGCATGTCCCCCTCGGGGGCGCTGTCTCCCCCCTCCCTCTTCTCCTGGCCCTCCCCCTCGCCGTCGCTCTGGTAACCCTGCGGGTAGTCCCCACCGCGGGGGGGCCCGCGGCGGCGCGGGTATCTCCTGTAGCGGTTCCTGTCCGCCGCGTACTTGCTGCCCTGGACGGGGACCCCGTCCGGGCCCGTCACGTTAGCTGCCTCTGCACCCTGAGAACACACAGACACCCTGAGCACCGCCTATTATACACACACACAATACACACACACACACACACTATTCACACAATACACAAACACACATATTATACACACACACAGGACCGATAGGAACCTCCCCTTTTCTCTGTTGTCGACCTCATTTGTTAAAAAATATAAAAATTATAAGGAATGCACTGCCTCAAAATACACCTCAACTGCCACAACTGCACGTTCAGCTGCCAACATACCCGTCATATTAAACCATCTGCGTTTACCTACGCTGACTCCTCGGCTCCAGAGCGAACTTTACAAACAACTTTTTAATGCTTCCTTTTAACAACAGTGTTATTTCTTTTTTTTTTTTTAGCTGGAAGAAAACAATGTCCTCAGAGCGCTCCTTCCCAACTAAATGGCAAAGGAAATGAAAAATGATTTTGACAGCAGGGCCATTAATAGTCATAAAAAGGAGTAACGATTCTAGCAGAACTACTGGTGCCATTACATTAATGGATTCATGAATTTTTATTCTTCGAAGGATTAATCATGTCCATGCCAGGCTTAACAATTACAAAGAGTATATTATAAAACGATATTAAATACGTGCACATACTTCTAAGTTGCTTAACACAGACATACACAGATGTACACTACCTGATTGAATAGATTTTTCATAATGCACTATGAAAATTCCTTCATGAGCACTACGTCAAATAAAAACTGATGGTGTTGTTGACCAGTTCAGATATTACCAACAGTAAGTATAAAGAACTGACAACTTCATGATAAGCACTATGAATAATGAGTGAGAGCACTACTCTTGAATAAATGAGGAACTCGAAAGAGTCAAATACATAATTACACACAGCTATCTGAAGAGGTCACTCACATTTTACTGCAATTTAGGGTTTTATTCTGTTCAAATGAACAATACGAGGACAAGTTAAAACGCCTTACCTGCTTAAGTAAATATTAAAATGTCACCACGCTTGGCAGCTCATTACTAATAAGCCATAAATACTGTATGCCTCCATCATTAAAACGGTATTCAATCAAGCACTTCAGTCCCTGAAGTCAGGATGTGGCCCAAAGAGATGACAATACTGAAGCAGTCCATTCATTCCCCAACCCTCCACTGGTCAAGAATAAATGGATCCATTTGTAGAAAAAATTGTTTCAGCTCCAATAATGTTTTATAAATTTTATTTAAGGAGAACAGAAAATCCACCATCCTCGCGTCGTTTTTGTTTTCATTTTATTCAGAAGGGGAAAGCAGAAAGGGTCAAAAACAAAGATGGGGTCACAGTACAGAGTACCGTGGCGAACCCCCAGGGGGCCGGGGATTCGTGCACGGGTTGCCAGTCGGCTACCCTACAGGCTGCACCTCACGGTCCCCGGTCCCCCCCCCCCCCCCTTGGTTCCTTTCGGAAACTAATGTACGTTTTTGCGGGTTACCTTTTCCCCCTCTACGACATCGAACTCCACCGTCTCTCCGTCTCCCACACTGCGAAGGTACTTCCTGGGATTGTTCTTCTTGATCGCTGTCTGTTTCAGGACGCACGGAAAACACAGTTAGCACACATTCACCTGCAGAGTGCGAGTCCAGGAAAACACATAGAGCACACCTCGGTGCACTTACCTGGTGCACAAAGACATCCTCCTTTGTGTCATTCCTTGTTAAAAAATAAAAAATAAAAAGTGAGTATGACACAGGTCAGAATAAACAGCTGATCAGAGCAAATGGCTAACGGGCTAATTCCATTTAGAGCTTCATTTTTATTTTATTTTTTTAAATGGCCTCTGTGCCTAGTCAACACAAAGCTGAAGACAAGATCAGCATCCTTTTCAGCCACAACGTTACTTCACAGATTTGATTTACCTGTTGATGAAACCGTAGCCATTTCTCACATTGAACCACTTCACAGTCCCCAGGACCTTAGTTGCTGAAAAAGAAGAGAAATTCCTTCACCTTGTCCCAAACACATCTGCAACAGAATATTATTAAGCAGAGAGCTTAAGAGAGTTAGAGTCTCTGTATAGTTCTGATTGGGAGATTTGGGGGTAAAAATTATATATTAAAAATAAATGATAAATACGAGAGATTCAGATGACTGTTGAGTCCACTCTGTTCTGAACATGACATGCTCACTTTATTGACAGCTTTGGCTGTGTATCAAATGAGTCACCTCTCTGGCTGATACATACTGCGTTATCATATCAGTCAATCTTAACATGGGGCCAACCCCTCTAGGTTTTGTTTTAAGCTATTAATTGGCTGATACCGGAACCACACCGATATTATTGAGCATCCATAGTTATTCTGGCAATGTTCATGTTGTCTGCCATAAAGGACTTAGGCCACTTTGAATGAATCGTGTGCCAAAGAAACAGACGGACTAAGAACCTTCTGAGGTCTTAACCTAAGCCATGATACAGCAGGGGATTGTTTTTATCATCAGTAACTTCACCACTCTTCATCTCGCTGTCAGGGTGGCCAATACATCTCCTAAACTTTGCAACTGCAGCAGCAAGATTATCCATCCATTATCTATACCCGCTTATTCCAGGTCAGGGTCGTGGGGGGGGTGGTGGAACCTATCCCAGTACACATTGGGCGAGAGGCAGGAATACACCTTGGACAGGTTGCCAATCTATTGCAGGGCACACACACCATTCACTCACACACTCAAACCTATGGGCAATTTAGAGTCTCCAATTAACCTTGCCACATGTCTTTAGACTGTGGGAGGAAACAGGAGTACCTACAGGAAACCCACACGGACACCGGGAGAACATGCAAACTCCACACAGAAAGGCCTAGGCCGGTTTCCTGCCCGCTGCACCACTGTGCTGCCCCAGCAAGATCATATCAACGCGAACCTTCATAATAACATTAAATATATACACAGTTTAATATACCTGCAGCAAATAACAAATAGCCAGTAAACTTATTCCAAACCCACTGTACTATGATCAGTATTTATAGCACATAGGGCCAAGTTCAGATTCACAGCAATTCGGAAGACAATTTTTCCATTTTTATTTGCTAGGCAATTGACAAATCAATACTGAATCATACAGAAGGACGGAAATTATTCTTTTAAGTTCTTTTTTAACTTGCAAATAAAAAATTAGCCAGTAAAAAAAACATAACTAAATTACCTCAGCCCTCCCCTTCAGCGACTCACTTTATATATCTTCACCTGCACATACGATTCTGGCCTCAAAGTGGCATACACTACACAGGTTAAAAGGCTGCAATTTAAATGTCAAAACGAGGAAAACCAGATTTCTGGGAATTATCATATTACCATTTTAACAGCTGAACAGTTTATGAAGGTAACATACATTTTAGACCTTGACATGCATTAGCTGTGTACTTGTGTAAGTCAGTAAATCCACTTTTATCTTATGCTTTCTATTTATCATATGTCTTCTAATCATTACCTTTTCCACTTACTTTGAAAATATAAATCTGCATAATCTGGCAGTAATAGCAGATTAAACATACTTTGAAGCCCTCAAGAATATGGCCACACTATTCAATTATGAAGGACATTTGACTACAGACTGGTGAACAATAAGAACATACCCAACAAGGTTAAACATATTCACTATTTAAAACAGAAGTGGAATTGTATGGTGTACACCGTTATGTTAACAGATGTGATATTAATTTAAAGCTATGGTATCATGAAGAAGGGGGGGGGGGGGGGGGGGGGAACAAATGCTACTGCCAGGGAATGCTGGACCCTGACTTCGCAAGAACGTACAAGGACTTGAAAAAGTATCTGGGCAGTTACTATATTTAACCGACGACTGTTGGACTTTTTATAGATTCTGATGCAAAACCCTAGTAGTGCCTTACAAACCAACTGGTACGGCGGTATGACAGGGTCGTTATTCCATATGCGTTGGTGGGCAGTAGTGACCAACTCAGAATGAGCGAACTTGAGATCCCTGCGGGAGCGTAGCAGTTTCACATTACCCCGGCACACAGCAGGTGGTTACATGCGTCTCAACGTAGGCCTACGGTTAAAATGTAACTCGCGACACGTGATTTTACAAGTTGCTCAGCCATTTTAACATTTTAGCCTCGATATCGACACGGAAATACAGATAAGTGTCACACCTACTATTGGTATGATTGGCTCCATCGAACAAGGAAGTATTTCAGTGTAACACGTGTTAATGGTAAAAGTGAAATCCATATACATTGCACGAGGTCAGATATAGACTGCCAAAAAAACTAACCAGATCACACAATGTTAACGTTAACTGTGTAACAGTGGCTTTCTAGATTAGCAGTTTATCTAACAAGTTACTTGGACAAATCCAACTAGTAAGAAGCGTCTGTGGAGGGAACCAGAAATAATGCCACGCGCCAAATAAACGGCGAACCCAGTACCTAGCTTGCCACCATTAGCTACAACTATCACTAGTATTCAACCTAAATGCAATGCTTAGATAGCTTAGTTGGCTAGTTTAACTCAAAACACTGTTTCCAATTCCCGGTGCCTTCTGGGGTCTGGAGAAATAACAGCGTAGCCCAAAAAGAAAGAAGTAGCTCTACTAAGATAACCTGCTATTCCTACTCAAACATTACGGCGGACATTTTGAATAGCTAACGTAAGCTTAATGTTAATTTTGGGTTGAGTCTGATTTTGTATATACTCTCACTCCAGCTAAGGTAGCTTGCTGCTTGGAAGCAAATAGTGTCACTATACTCAATGACCAACTGGCCAACTGCTGTACCGTGGGAGACTCGTATGAATCCCTGCGGCATCATGTTTTTTGTGGTTGGGTGGGAAATGGCTAGCTATTTAGCTAGCCACTAGCTAACCAGCTAGGTAACGTTAACTTGGCTAGATACGCATACCCATCTAACATGTCCTAGCTAGAGCTATATTAATTCACCCGAGCTAGTTTTTAATAGGCCAGTTTAACAGAGCAAATTACCAACTTATTTAATAGACTCTGAATTAGTCATTCTGAAATTAGCTCCATGGTTGCTTATTGCATTTTATGAACAATAGAGTGAAGTACATCACAAGCATTGCTTGCTAGCTTCCAGACCTAGCCGTAGCTTGATTTTGGGTGGCAGGGAAAGCCGACGAGGAAAAAAATGTTGCTTAAACAAGCTTGCACAGTCCCTTCCCCGGACGGGTTTTGGCCATGGTCATGCTCAAGTCCACGATCAGGATTCTGCTATGCTAGCAGCAGTCTGCCGTGTGAGCTAGCTAACATGAGGACAGACACAAAGAACTAGAACCCACGATCAAATCTCTCACTGCTAGCTCTCAAATGTGTGCTGGCTTGGTCTCCGCATTGTCCTGCTAACACCGATATATCTCGTCAGCCAGTCACACGATTCACGCCATTCAAAGTGGACTTTCGAACTCCGTGAAACCGTACCTGGCTGTACTAGTAGTAGCGCAGCGAATTGGTTAGCCAACGTTAATTTAGTTCGCTAGCATGCTAGCTGGTACAGACACTTTATTTAGTATTCTCTACGGATCTGCCTGTTAAAAAAATACTTCCAAGTAACACTACCCCGGCCTGGATCATATCATCAAGCATGAGGTAAAGTGATCATGCCACCTCTAGCCAACAAAGCATTCGAGTTAACCTTGCTAGACAGAGCTGTCGGATGCACCTTGCTAGCTATCGTTACACATTACAAGTTATCAAGTTGACAGGACAGCTTGCAAGCTAGCTAATTTGACACCGCGTGAACCCGTTAGCTAATCGACTCGACCTATTTCCATTTTACAGACCCCACGTAAAGTGATTGACATATCAAGTGTCTGGCTTGCTAGCTACCTACATCTTGGCAGATTCTAATCTATCCACTACTTATATGAATGGGAGAAATCCGTAGTTTGAGAAGTAAAATCTATTCCCGGGCCGGTGGCTAAAATCACATCCGGGATACTTACCGATGACCTTCTTATCCCCCGCAGTATTTTCTGTCGCCGGGCTAGATGGGCTCTCCTCTTCGTCAGGCTGTGGCGGCTTCTGCGTCTCGGCCTCGCTGCTCATGTTGGTGTCTGGTGACTTAAACTTGTGCCGGCGGTGACTCTCTAGTTTGTTTTCCCGGTGCTAGATGGTAACCTGGGCCGGCGGTGGTGGGGCTGCTGCCTTCGGGCTCTCTTCTTGCTTTTCTCCCTTCCCGTTGCCGATCGAACTGGGCGGAATGGGATTCGATTCCAGACAAAATCCATGAAACGTTCCCTCCCATTCTGTCTTTTCATTGGCTAGAAATCGTTCGTCACTGTCTATATCCTGTGTTCTTTCTTTCTATTGGCCAAAGCAATATAGGCGCTAGAGAGAAGTGTGTAACGCCGCAAGGAACCTTAGGAGTGCTGTCACTATTTCAGAAAGATGGCTTTGTTCCCGATTGGTGCGTTACATGGCCAGCGGTGACGATAGCCCTCTCCTCAGAGGAATTCTGTGAATACGTTTTCCGCTTATTTACAGGCACTCGTTCCCAGTAGGCTATACACTGGTCTATCTGGGCTTACGGTTTTGGATTTCCCAGCAAAAACCGAGTGAATTGTCATTTACGTCGTATGGGCCTATGGGACTGAAAAACCAATGGGAATTTTGGCTGCCCTCTCCCAAAACGCACATTGTGAGTTAACAAAGACTTGTTAGAAAGGGCAGATTCTTAGATTTGAAACCTAGTTTGACGTGTAATGTTGTAGTTTGTACTTTTTCATTACTAGACAGTAGCATTTTTATTTTACTTCAACTGCAAACTTACTGTCTAAAACTAGTTTGCGAATAGAAAAGGTATTTTAAAATATCCAGAATTTAAAATTCTCGCCCCTGAAATTAGCTTAGCTTTCTCTAATTCTGGAACAGGTTCTAATAGTCAACACTTGCCCTATCTCTTATTTCTTGAACAGTTCCACATCTAATCGGGCATTTTGTCAGTTTAAATTACTTATTTAAAATTGAGTTCTTCCGTATATAAAGACTTTTGTAGTTTTATTAAATGTAGTCATTTCCCTCAAATCTACCTACAACATAAAGTTGTTTTGAATGATTAATACTTATATTACAGACACTATTTCCGACAGGATTACATAACTTCTCTCTTTGCAATATTTGTAGATCATGCTAGGATGTGCTTTTTCCTTCTTATAGGACAGTCCTGGCTCAGTTCTATCCCAAAAGAAAGGAGGCATTCACAGACCCTCAGACCTCCCCAGCCTGCCTACCACCTTTGTCATGCAAATTTTTAGCAGGGCTGTTTGTGAGCAGTGCCTGTTGGATGACAGGCTTGTGTTAATGGCCGAGCCCTGTTGTCCCACACAAAGGACCCCGGAGGCCTCCTACCTAGCCCTAAACACTTCCTTCTTTGTCTTGCACGTTTAGTTCAACTGGGAAAGATGCTATTGTGGTGGAGTCCAAGGCTAGTTTGGGGGAGGGGCCGGGTGACTGGGTTCAAGTCTGCAGTTCGCTCAAGTTCAGCTGAGAGGATTGGCACAAGGTGATTTGCATCAGGCGGTGCCCAAAAATGAAGACCCTTGTCATAGCATGATTTTGATGAGGGCACTTTAGTGTGTTCTAGCTGACAAGCCAGGGCAACCACCTCCTGATGGATCACAGTGATACATTGACCTGACAAATGTTGTCTACGCCTTTTGGGGTTGACTTTGGATCTTCTCATGAATGGTTTGTTAATAGTTGTAGATTGATTTGATATATCTGAACTTTAATAAAGGGTGAATATATGACAGCAGAGTTCGAATTACACTCAGGCTTTCAGGGGGTCTGTGATATTGTGGACGGGGGGGGAGCGGGGGACGGGGTTTCAGGTCTTTTCAGGGGGCTGAACTCTGCCCGATACCCCCAAAATGCAGACCCTGCTATACATTCTATTTTAAAAATTAATGTGTTAATGTAATGAGTGAGTCAAGCTCACTCAGGCAATCTCAATGGTTAAGAAATGGTATAATTCACCGTAGGGATGTTCAAAATTTTAGTAATTTTTTACTATTAAATATTTTTTAATTTTTACTTCAGACAAGGTTGGGGAAACACATTTGAATATTTACTAACCTATTAAAATTACTTTGTTTATGTACAGATTTTATAATCTAACCTTATTTTTACTTCAGGAGGGGTTCAAACCTAAGTTAGGGGGTTAGACCCCCCCCTGCAAACACGCTGTAATTCCAACCCTGTATGACACTAATGTTCACTCATTTATGTCAACTCTTATGGCAGTCATATCAAATATCCAGTGTCCATGTAAACTCTCAATATCCTTACGGTGCTGAATCACGACACTTACTCGTGTTTTTGTAATGAATTCACCTCAGTCCAAAATAGCCCACTGTCTAAATGCATGAACAGAGTCAGCTGTGAAACCTTGCATGATAAGACTGGAAGGGAACGTTTCGTTATATATCGAAACTCCATGTAAGACGGCAGCTAACTACCAAGAATAATTAAAGGTGGAAGCTTAGGCAAGCACATAAAGTGCTACCTTGGCATCTGTTGTTAATCTGCTCTCTTCGTTAGGCTCTCGGGATGTAGTACTGCGACTCTTGATATTTATCCTCCGTCACTGTTTATCCATCAATGTGCTCCACTCAGTATTCTCTCAGGTGTTCTTTTCTTCCCAGCCGCTGTTAGATGTGGGCTAGGGTTGCAGGCACTTTTATTGGGCTTTATGCTAGATCTGTCTTCAAACAAGGCCAAATGAGGCACAAGAAAAGAAGCAAACCCCCACACTGCCAAAGTAAAACGCAACACTTTTAATCCCCAATAAATACATAATTGGCCAACTATTATCAGGTCACAACGTGACAGAGAGAACATTGGAATGCTCTGTTTGTGTGTGTGTGTGGGCGTTCGTGCATGCGTGTGTTATTTCCTGGTAAACATTAGGCTTGATTCCTGGAAGGAAATGATTATAGCATGTTGATTAAAAAATGGTGCACATTATGTACAACAGAACAAATATTGGTAACACCTAAAATAGGGGCACATAGTGTAATGTTTAAATTCATGAACTATTATCAACAACTTAAAGACAAACACTGGGGCATGGACTGATGCCTCCAATTTGTTGTATTGGAGAAATGCAATTATAATGAAACAAATTTAGGAAAACCATACAAACTACTCCAATAAAAATATTATATATCAAATTTGACATAGAAATGGCAACCCTGGTCTGGGGACTAGTCAGGTTGTGCTGTTATGAAGGGGACACATTCAGGAAAAGTGAAGTAAGCGGGACAATGGTTGGATTTGACCTCTGAGGTTGCTGTTGGCAGGATCAGGCAGCATAGTTACATTCTCTAATCAGACCTCACTAAAAGATTTTGGATGCCCAGTGTTGATACTTGAGCTGTCACCTTCCCGTCACCTATTTCTCACAAGCCCACTAGTTGGCAATAATCTATGAAATATCACCACACACAAAACTGACCTGAATTTTTTCAGTAAATATTCAGCTATATTGAATTGTATGTTAAAAAAAGACATTTAAAAATTAAATCAAGTTCACTGAATAAAGCACTTTTCAACATTGTAATGGCAAAGGCGTTAGGCTACTGCACAAGGTGAGCCAATGTTTACTCATGGAGGGGTCAACCACATTTACTTTTACATTTATAGTTGCGAGCAGTTTCTGTGTTTAAAGTAAAACAAAATTGACCTTTAACCCCATCCAGTCACTCACCTCGCAGTTTGATCTGCTGAAACATGGGGGGAAATTGATTGTGTGTTAGTGGATACCCTGAGTTCTGGAAGAGCCTGAAGAAATGCATAGCCTACACATCTTAAAGTAAGTATTTTCAGAGCAAAATTGTCTGTGGTGAAATGGATTGATAATTGGCTAATAATAAACTGCATTCAATTGTGGCTACCTTGCCAGCTAATCACCTTAACCTTTTTAACGAGAGCTTGTGATAAATAATTAAAATGTAGGGATGACAGATTAACATTAAACCTTTCAGCTGAACTGAGGCAGTATGGTGGCTCAGCTTGTGTAATCTTGTTCCCCATTTTTAATCTGTTGTATCTGAGCAGTGTGAAATGTGCTACATAAATAAAATTTGATTGGATTTCTTTTAACCAATAGCCAAGTGAATGACCAATTCCTTCCTTACAGTCGATCTCACTCCAGTAATGTTTAAACTTTGGCTTCTTTGATATCTTCAACTGAACCAGAGATTGCGTGACCAATTTTTACAAGATTCTTCCATTGCAATCCTGAGCACATGTAATGCAGGTAACTGCCAAAATAAAAGAAACACCAACTAAAATATCCCTCTCTGTTACGTTCTTGTTGGGCAGTTCTAGAAGAAACTCCCTGCTCACTCCCTAGATTAATATTTGCTTTCAACTGATTCAGAGATGCTTATCTGTTTGTGACCTGCTGCCCTTAGGTGATGATGCATTTCCCTCAGACTTCCACGCCAATGTCACTTTAAGCCCCATTCCTTGTGCAACATCAGCAGGTTCAGCAGTTGTAGTGACTGAAGCCGCTGCCAAACGTGCCCTGACAACCTCCCTTCTTTCGGAGCCACAGTGAGCTCCTGTAGCCTTGGCAGCTGCACACACACTCAGAAAAACAAAGAAAGCAAGTATGCCAGCATTTTTATACGCAGCCGTCAGCAAGCTGGAATGTTATGTTTAATCAACTAAGAACCACACCTGTGTGGCAGCACCTGTTTTCAAAATATTTAGCATCCCTCATTTACTCTAGTGTTTCCTGAATTTCAACTTTACCTGTGTACTTGTTTGCACAACCATCTATCCCATCAATAATCATCAACCATTTTAGCAGATAAATGAATAAACAATGCAGACACCAATGATAAACTCTTATCCGACAATGTTAACACAATTTCAATTCGTCCAGCTCCCCAACCCCCCACTCTGACCGAATATCAGGAAATATTAAAGAGATTAACTTTTCATTGTTTCAAAGCAATGAATTGCATTTATTTCCACAAATATTAATATTTTTGTAAGAAAATCCAAATTATAATTGTATTCAGTAGCAATTTATTATTTAAAGGGGTTACAAGATATCCCATTATATAAAAATAGACACAGCCAGTAAAATCCAAAAAACATGAACAGAGTATGGAGGAAAGGAACACATAAACAATGATCAGTTAACACCATGGAAGGAAAACTGAACCGAACTGTAAAATAAATGAAATTTGACAACTGGGATGGGTGGGGAAAATGGCATTCTTGAATATAGATACCACGATAAGAAGTCATGAAATAATATTAGTTATCATGGCCATTTGAAAAGGGACATACTGTTAAGTGCAAGTATTGCGTCTTTCAATACCTTTGTCATCCTTTTCAACAGACTCATGAAACCTGGACTCTTGTGAGTTTGTTCAAAGCTAGCTGTGACTTTGTGTCCCATTACCTTCCAGCAGCCAAGGGAAAGGACACCAACGGACATGTATATTTTTTCCACCAATCCTCTGGTTTCTGCACATAATTTCTCCCCAACGACACCCTCAATATTGACTATTTTTGCAACCAGAGGTGTCTTTACCATTGTTTCAAAACAAACAAAAAAAAAACATACATACAAAGAGTGTTTTCAAAGATGGCCCACGCAGGTGGCCTAACCTGACTGTTCAGACATAATGGTGAGGGTTACATGCGTATACTCTTCTGATAACCGCTCAAAATACAGAAACAATCACAGAATGCTTATTTCAGGACTGGCCAAGACACCAATTTGTGGACTGATTTCAATAAACGGAATGAAGAGGAATGGTTTTTATCATAAAAAATAAAACTCTTTGTTCTTATGAAAAGGTAGCATATTCGTCATAGAACACCCAATCATGGCAGTCTACCTTTTCTGTGTTCAGAACAAAATGCCCTCTTGTGGTCAACACAGGGCACGGCAACTTAGAGCTGATGTACGCACAGCATTACCTGAGTTGGCAGGGAGAGGGGCTGTCATAAAGGCACGTGTGCACCATTCAGGGGGTGGGAAAGAAGAATTTTCCACACTAGGTTTTGATGGTCTCTGGCCAGTCACACAAATTATGCAGTATGACTGAGCCAGATGTCTCATAGATATCCCATAATCCCACAGTCATACAATCACATGACAACATAGAACAGGAAGCATATAGTTTAGATGCACCCCCACCCCCAACACACATACATACACACACACACACTATTCATATAATGTCTATCAAAATGTGCAGAATAGGGCTCCAATTAAAACAAGAGTATGGACACAGAAGCTGTTATATTAAGGCAATGACAGTGGGTGTGCAGTAAGGATGTAGGGGTAGCCCAACCCATGGAGATATTGTCAGTACCTCACAGTGACCATGCAAAAGAATCGCCACCACCACACAAGCAAAGACAAATTGTCCCCCACACAGAAATCCATGCTCTAGAGGCTCATGGGTCTCTATGAAGGTGCATTTTTTGTTGTCTGTTACAGCAGCAGATACCAGCCAAGGCCCAAAGTAGCCTTCTTTTTTAATAACACTGCTTCCTGCGTGCACAGGAAATACGTAGCATGCACTTGTCCAAAGAGAATCTGTACTTAAATAAGGTCTCAGAGTCACAGTGTTTCTGGTCACCTGAGTGAAATCCTATAATGTCTAACAGGAGTAATTAAGGAACTGCATTTCCAGAGCTGGACGTTAACACAGCCGAGCTGAAGGAAAGCACTGTGGTTCTGGATCTATGCCCTGCGCAGATTTGTGCATTATCAGACCTGCAGCGCACTAGCAGGCATCCCAAGACTCGCACTCTTTACACGTACATAACAGGCACTCTTTGAAATGGAAGGAACAGCGAAAGACAGATGGATGAAGTGTTGTTCTTTGAAGGCTCACACACACACACACACACAGACTAATTGTTTGACTCGGGCAGACAGGCTTACAGAGAGACAACATGGTTATTTAAAAGCTTACAGACATACAAAGCATGGTTATTTAAAGGCTGACAGGACAGACAGATAAACTGACAGACGGAAGGATGTAGCAGTTATTTGAAGGCTGACTTCAGCTCTTTAAAAGCTGCCTTTCGTTGCTTCTTCTCCTCCAGCTCTTTCTTTTTCTCCTCCTGCTCTTGACGAATCTCTGCCTCGAAGCGGTTGGATTCGCTAATGGCCTGGACCTGGCAGGTGAACAGTAATATTGTTATGTTCGGCCTGTCCGAGAATACCGAGACTGTTAGCGTTAAATTGGACATGAAGGGGTGAAAACTGCGCTTTGTGCTTTTTTCCAAATATGCTTCGTTTAGCATGATTTTATCATCGTGAATCTGAAAGATTGCAGGACCAACCAGGTGAGATATGTTGGGAAAGTCAGTGTATGTGTGTTTGTTTTTGCGTGTGCGACTGCACGTACATGGTCCCTGTGTGTGTGTGTATGTGTGTTTGTGTGCCTGCCTCCGTATCTCAGGTTAAATGTAACTGTGTGTGTGGGAGTGCGTGTACACATGTGGGTGTGTGCGAGGATGCACTTGTGTGAGCGTGTGGTCCTACTTTTGCCTCAAAGAAGGACTTGGCACCCTTCACGCCCTCTGTGGACACGTCGATCTCGGAGAGTGTGGCCAGGACTTGCAAGCCGGAGCCCTCCACCAGCTCGCCAGCTGCCGCCTTCCGGAAAATCAGCAGGAACTGGGCGGAGAGACGGAAGAGTTCGGTTCACCTCTGAACAGGTCGTCTCAGCACAACTGCAGCTACCTGCAGCAGTGAGCCAGGTGATGTGGGTAAAATTCTAGCTCTGTCATTGGAGAACACTGCCGCCTCCTCTTTCCTCCTCTTGCACGGCTGCCATCTGTTTCTGTGCTGTTCCCCACTGTCTATTCTCCTTCTCTGCCAAGCCTATTTACAGCTTTGTGTCTGCAAACAACACACATCATTCATCTTCCCCCCAAATAGCCCTGTTCCACACTGGATCTTTCAGAGCCAGAGTCTTATAAATTATTCAAACTGAGGCAGTGTTGACAGACTGAACACAGCCATAATCCTGACTTGGAATACAGAACGGAGACCCAGACAGAGAATAGAGGCCCAGCTTTCACAAAGGAAGTGTGAATTCTTTACGTAAGACCAGAACAGGAACACGGCACCCTGTCCAACGGACCACCCAGCCCTGGAGAGGCGCCGGGCGGGAAGATGGAGGTCAGGTTGGGTCACCTCTCTGAAGCTCAGCTTGTTGTCCAGATCCTCATCCACCTCTTTGATCATGTTCTTTAGGCCCAGGTGAGTCTGCGGAGCCTCCAGCTTCTCCATCATCAGTTTGAGCTCCATGAGGTCAATGAACCCATCCTTGCCTGCGTCATACCTGAATGCAAGGCACACGCATGCACAATTGCACCATGTCAGATGGGGTTTCACCTCAGGGGTGCCTGAAGACTGAGAACATGTCAGCGTTCAGCCAGCCAAAATCACTGCCGGATCAAATTCTGAACATCCCTGCTCAGAATCACGAGTTTAAAAAACAATGCAGTGGCATAAATGTCCAGCAGAGGGCAACAGCTAAAGCACATCGTGTACCTGATTTGTCCTTAAGTTCCCTTTGCACGGACAGACAGTCTGCTCTCACTCTGCAGCAGAACACTTTCTGACTCATAGTTTCAAAATTATTACTGACACAGTTTCTCAAGAAAACCATGTGGGACATAAAAAGGGCTTTCTCTCCCCCACCAGTGAAATGCACATCAGTGAACAACACACTTCTCTACACCTCATCAAAAAACAATAAATAAATACCTGTTATTGTTGACACTAATCTGTAGATTTCTGGCTGGGGTGTTTTTATTAGGAGGGTTTGGTGTGTATTCGATAGTCCTTTGGTGCAGACTGAAGACCCACTACTTGTTCTCCAGCACATTCTTTGCACTGCAATAATGTTTCAAATCATCTTGCTACACTTTTACTGATTTTGCGAGTATTATTTATCCATTGTTGTACTACTGCTGATTTTACTACCCTATTTGAAGTAATAAGATATGTTGTTTTATAAATTGTTCTGGATTAGAGCATCTGCTAAATTAATGAAATATAATCTATTTGTGTGGAGATAAGGATTGTGGACTGGGGACTGGGGTTTATGGGTTACGGTTTCATAATCCTTCATTAACTACCAAGAGGTTGTTTCTGTCTCCGCCAATGAGAATCCAGGAAATGTGATGAAATATTTACCCTGCACTATACTTTGATAAGTACTCAAATAGATGTATTAACCTGGAGGTGCAGTGAGTTTTTTTCATAGTAAAATGGCGAGTCTTAAATTTAAAGTCTTAAATTGTATTGAAAACCTTGATGGAGGTTACATGAGTGTTATGAACAAAAGGGAAACCACAGTTCAGACCTCTCTTAGATGGTTTACAGAAAGCAGTACAGCAGTGGGTGGATCGGAAGTTCTCATGACTAACCTGAATATCTCTCTCACAGCCTGTAGCGTGAAAAAATGACACCATTTCATAGCCTCACCTCCTGTATGCTTCTGCCATCAACTGTACAGTTAAGGGTAGCCATGGCAACAGCCATCTTTTTCTTAGCAAAGCCAAACCACAGAGCTAAGACATAATGACATTCAGAGCACACAATGATTTCTAACTGGTGACTGTGACATCATCATCTATGCTACTCATTCCTCCTGTAACTCCTCCCCTTTCTGATCCTCTGTGACTCACTAGTGCTTACTTCTCCCTAGTCCATGGAGAGACACAGAGCTCTCATCCAAAAATAAGAAAATAAAAAAAACATGGGAAACAAGTGGAGGAAAAACTGCAATGGAGCCTTTGTTATTTTAAATAGAGTGCAGTGTTCAGAGCGCTCGTAAATTAGGAAGTGTCCAAAACCTGAACCAATGGAAGAACTGTGCACAGCCGTTCTGTTTTAACAAAACAGTTTCCACTGAGGCCTGCGACCCTGCTCAGGATAAGCGGGTATAGATAATGGATGGATGGATGTTTCCAGTGAGGGTCACCAATTTCTGTTTCTCTCTCTTTCACTTACTCATACATTCTCTCTGCCCTCAATGCCCACACTCTTCCTCTCTGTCACACAGGCCCGTCCTCCTTTCTCACAGTCCACCCCTAACCTCAGGTGCATTCCACACATTCCCCCCTCTCCTTTAGGAGCAGCCGGCCGGTGAAGGGGGGGCAACAAAACAGTCACTGGTGCCCATTTCTCCAGGGCCCACTGCACAGTGTGGCACCTGTCCTGGGACACAGGGCTCCTATATGCTCTCTTTTGAGAGTGGTCATGTGTACAGGGCACCGTACCACGGCAAATCAGTCAGGGAAAAGCCAGGCACTGGCAGTTCAGAGGACAGAGCACGAGTGGTTGAATCTTGAATTCCTGGAAGCAGGCTCCGCGTGCACAGTCTTGTTGAAGAGCTGAAATATCTTGGGAACATGCCTGCCTTTTCCAAAAAGCTGTGCGACTCTGAGATGGAGAAAAAAGAACGCACTCTGAATTCTCCCTGCAAAGGTCTCTCGCTGTCCCTTTCTCCTGAACAGACACTGTAAAACGGGGATCAAGCTCCTGGACGAGACCCCCTTCTGCCAGACCCAGTACCCAAAGCTATTGGGGGTATTCTGAGCCCTGACTGCTGACTGTCCACAAGCCAATAACCAAAAATGAGCTGAATTCAGTAGGGAGCCTGCCTCCAGCTCTGGCCCCAAATGAGGAAGTGGTAGCTGATAATTTATGTGAACACACAGGAAGTGAAGGGTTAGTGTCTACATGACTCCACCGTCCACAGGAAGTGCTCGTTGCCCCAGCTTCCTCAATCACACAGGCGTTCTGACAACCAAGCAGGGGAGATATGCAAGAACACCATATATGGTAAAGAGGCCGACTCTTGTGTTCCTCATTCCCCTATACTTACCCTACCCAAAGACTCAGATACTTTAATCCAAGAAAAGGTAGACACATACACGCATGTCGACACATGCATGCCCTCACGTGTTTGGCCGCACAGCTTCTGTTTTTACAGTCCACCAGTCCGCAGGGAGGGGTTCTGTCTTTGGACCTACGTGTAATGACATCATCAACAGAAGATTCGGAAATTCCTGATGACGAAGCTAACACGGCAGTGTCATGCTTGTGGGCGATGCACCACATACACGTCGTTGGCTAGAGTACTGGTTAAAACTGCCATAAACTAAACCAGCTCTCAAAGTGATTACGTGTCAATGTAGCTCTCAAATAATATCTCCGTTTCTGAATGAGTCACAGAGGCGGGCAGTGGCCGTCAGCTACAGACAGATAACAGTCAGTGAGCCTGTTCACACAAGACACACTACACCGAACAAATCGAATTCCTCACTTCACGAGAATTTTCACAATTCTTCACAAGCTTCACTTGCGGTAATAAGACACATAACGCTCCACAATGGGATTACTGTTTAACATGAGGCTGACAGAAGGGAACTAGAGGTTGCAAACAATCATTTTTAATGGTATCAGATCCCAGAGTACTAGCACAAATACCGGTTTACTGTAAACTCCAGGCAAGCCAGCATGATCTGACTCAGTCATGGTGTCTAGAGCAACAAAGTCTGCCTCCAGCATGCAATGGTGGATGAAAGCCAGCTATGCCTGCTCTAAGTAAACAGTGCCACTTACTCCTTTTTGTAAAAGAGCTTATCTCTACAGTTCTGAAAAACCTTCTGACAATGGACACCACCCCTAAAATACACTGTCCTCTCTGGTGTTAGTTTTACACAATGACCAGCTCTGTGAAGGAAAAGACACCTTTCTACAGAAGCTTTTCCTGCAGAGAGAAATCTTTGGCGTGCATCAAAGAATAATTTGCAGAGCTTAATTAGCCCTGGGCCAATGATGGGGAGCACCAATGACCATTCTGATGCCACAAAAAACCCAGAGAAACAACACTGAAATAGCATTCTTAACAGCCAGGGTGTAGGGTTGTTTTTTACTGTTTATCCACTCTGTTCTTGACCTTCTAATGGGTTGAACATTAACCACAGAAAAAGCAAAAGCATGCCCAAGCTGTGCTCCAAGAAGGCGATAATTACTAATCCCTGGGCAATCCCCTTGGGACGTTTTAGACAGCCACACAAAATAAAAACCCTGCATTCCTGGTCAATTCTGGGGTCATCTCACACCAGTGAGAGCAGCTGATTGGTACTACCCATGCCTTTGGCTGATGACCTCTGAATTCACTACTGGCTCCTCCCCTTTTCACAACTTCCAACCTCTCCAAGGCTACACAGCCACCCTCCTACTCATTCATGGCAGCTTTGGTAATATTGGAATCCAAAGATTCACTCGAACTGCTGATTCTGAGCCAGATCACTAATAGTTATAGTCACTTATAGTTTGTGCTTAGACATCCCAGCTGACAGCTATAAACAGACACATACGACACTACAAGCTTCTAAACCACAATTACAAAATAGGGGCACAAAGAGTCTCAGCAGTAGCGTATCAAATTAATGCCCTGGTTCTTGGTGAGACGGTGCACCCCATAGTCTGGGATTAAACGTAGGTCATGCCAAAACAAGATCTTATATCCCATAGCAGGGTTCAGCCAAACTGCTCAGCTGCTGGACTGGAAAGGAAAAAGAGAGGGCAGCTGGGTGAAAGCACTTATGAGATAACACCTGCACCCTCCTGAAACATAGGGAGAACGTTACTGCAGTCAGACAGGTAAAATATGGGACAGGTAAAATAACACAAATACAATATATTTTTTAAAAAGTTTTTTCGAACTAAAAAAAGTTTCTGAACACCAGGGCAATGCAGTGAATACTACATATCAATTTGATCCAGGGCCTCATTAAAAGAGATGTTCACCATGCAGCTTGATATATTGTTCCTTAGGCACGGTAAATGGAATAGCCCATGGACATATGTTTGCCAGGCTGAACTCCTTTAATGAAGAAAGAAATAAAAGAAGCTGAGCGCATATGAAAGGAGTACATTAACTAGTAAATTTGCAGTAGTTAATATAACATATATCAAAATAGATAGAAAAGAAAGTGCAAACATTTAAGAAAAAAATCACAATACACAATGCATATAATTAAATATATATATTACTGTCAACAAAAATACACACATCTGGCCACAAACACACACACAGACATTTAATTATACATGTCATTATACATGTTCTTCCTGACATAAATATAATCACAGTCAGATACTGCATCTAGAAGTAACAACTTATAGAATGACCCGTGTGGCCGTATCCTAAAAGTGAAGGTGAGATGCTATCTGATTACTTGGAATTCCAAATCAACACTCAGAAAAGTACCAGTGTGAAACAGGAAGTGTGTCAGTTACACCTCAGATATGAGGACAGCAGTGCTGCAGAACCTCTTCTGAATATATTCAAAAATTACAGACGGTAGCCATTTTGCCACGCGGTTCAGAGTTCCCCCCTTTTTCACAACAGCAGTCAGGGCTTGCCTCGCTCTGCTGCTCAAAGAACAGTAGCCTCAGGAAACTAAAATGAAGAGCCTCACATCTGGAAGCAGACCCATCATAAATCAGTGAGATAAGAAGCATTCATTAGGAAGACTGAAGACAAAATCCAAAGCAGCTGCCAGAGTCACTCCATCTTCACACTTAACAGAGAGGCTTCCACAACCAAATGGCTTTATTGAAATGTCATAAGAATAAAGCCAACTCAGCACCAGAAAACTTAACCTGTATTACACCACAAACTTACTGCTGCACTAGTGAATTTTCCAGGGAAATCTATGAACTGGTACAGCAACCTTTGGGAACTCATAGCCAAACCAGGTACAAACCTGATTGTTCCTTAACTTAGCCACCGTGTGCTCTGAGTGAAAGTGACATGCAAAGACTGAACTATGTCAGTGTGACTTCACAAGAGTTTTGAAATCAGGGGTGGTATAGTATATCAGCACCTCATAAGAGAGACAGGGGCGTTCAGTTGGATCACATGACAGTTGTACCCAGGCATGCTGAGAGCTAAACTGTCGTATTCTAACAAGTGGGACAGAGTTCTGACAAGGTGCACCTGTGTGTACGTACCCAAGTTTATAAGCTTGAGCCAGTATGAGAGCATAGCTATAGAGTGTAATGTCGCATAAGACTATGATTATTTTCTTTGGATGGGTTAATCACAGCTGTTGTTCTGCCGAGATAGCTGGTGAGGGCCACAGTCCGAAAGCCACAGCAGACCTAACTCTGTTCCATGTACAGCAGGGTTCTCAAACTCCAGTCCTGGAGGGCTGCAGTCTCTGCGATTTACTTTCAATCAGCAGCCAGTTCAGGCCTTGGAAACAAGGTGCGCAGACTCTTCAGTGACTTACAGTAAGTGCATGAGCACACCACTGTAACGCGCTGCTGGCAAGCTTAGCGGCCTGTGCCCTCAGGCCACTACAACCAGCCAGACTCAATCTGGCAATTCAGATCCCTCAAACTGGTACATCAAGCTGTGAAGAGCACTGCCGCTCTCAATCAGTAGACTATGATCACACCATACACTCCAACCAGACCTCGATGGTCACCATCCTCCCACCAGCTGGTCCTCCCATCCCTTAGAGCTCCTGCCAGGCTCTCCCCACAG
The DNA here is from genome assembly GCF_013347855.1 of Anguilla anguilla. Classification (NCBI taxonomy): domain Eukaryota; kingdom Metazoa; phylum Chordata; class Actinopteri; order Anguilliformes; family Anguillidae; genus Anguilla; species Anguilla anguilla. Next base: position 17,085,545 of record NC_049213.1, read on the forward strand.
CCCAGGCTCACCTCTGCCCGCATCCGCCACGGTGGAAGGCAGATTCACAGGCTGTTTTCCACAAATGTCCAAAAACTCACATTTCTTTAATTGCACCTCAGTGTTTTGACTCCATTTTTTGATCCATTAAAAAAGAAACCCAACTCTGGCTTTATCTCACTGGTCTTAATGCAATCACCCTTAATGGCGACACCTAGGCTGTAACTCTGTCTAACTCTCACTCTTATGGTGTTTGCTTACCATGTGAATGTACTTTTGGTCATCAGTTTTGCTAAAAGTATCTCCTAAATGACTAAATTGTAAATTGTCAGGCCTAGGTTCAAGAGGCACAATGGGAGTTTCATACCTTTATTATATTACTTTTTATTTCACATTATTTAAAATGAGTTACATCTCTTTACTGGCAGGTCCCCCTGCTTGCACCCCCCCCCCCCCCCGCCCCCAAATCCCCTTCCCACACATTCTAGTCCAGCCCCCACTACTACAACCCAGCACCACTGCCACACCCTTCTTCTCTCATCTGAACTGCAGGTATGTGATGTGAGCAATACCATATAAGCCTGTGGCTAAACTACACTCCAAATACGTTCACACATTCACTCATTTATTCTTCATTGGTTAAGTACATTTTTCAGATGTAAAATTTCTGATACTTTTTGTCACTGTATACATCTATGATGTGCATATTTGTGCAGGTGTTGCGTGTGCAGGTCGTATGATGGTATGATAGATGGTATAGCCGAGTATGTTTGTGTGTGCATGAGGTGTGTTCATTAATACATATAGAAATCAGACTTCAGATTTGACCTGACATTTATCTGCTCACAGATCAGATGATAGAACAATACACTGAAGAGAAGATCATAGGGGAATTACAAGAGTACAATTTCCGCGTTGCTACAAGGCTCAGCACAAACTTAAACAAGACTCAGCCTGCGTAAGCATCCTGATGGATCGGACCAGGTCTTACGATGTTCCAAACTAATTTGACCAGTCTGAGCTAGAGGTGTGTCATGCGAGATTGCACACTTGCATGCATAACGCGGTGTGTCCCTGGCCATAGCTGCAGGAACCGATCACCTGTGGGAATAGCCTACTCTGCGTTATTTCTGCGATATCTGCCCCAATGTTTTCGTTGCCCAAGGATAAGAAAGTCACACGATACTGGCTCACTGGCACAATTAATAAATATAATTACACGTCAAGATCACAATACAAGAAAGCACACGTTATAGCGGCAGTTAACCATACGGTTACACTGCTAATCAATGTTGCGCATCGACAAAGTTACTTTGAAAAACTTTGGCTATATTAAGAGATATTTCGTACATTACAGAAATGGTTCTCATAACAAGTGCGACACATACTGAATTTTACATTTAGCTATCTTGTAGTCTATGTATACGCGATACAGACCATGTCTCTTGTAATATACACTGGCTAGATAAACATCTAATTAAAACTACTGTAAATTTGAGATGTGTGAATAACCGGCCTTCTAACTGCACTCGAAGGGAATACTCACTGTTTGAACATTTTTTCCATGTCTTTGATTTGCTTCCGGGAGAATTCCTTAAACTCCGTGTTCGGATTGTACACCCTGTCACTGGGCTGCTGATGTTGCCCGACCCCTTCGTTCAGCTGCCCTCGGCGCAGTAGTTTGGCACCCAGTTCATTGTCAGCGTTGGCTGTAGTCGACTTCTCATCCTCTCCGTTTTCTTCTGCCTCGTCCACGGCCACCGCGTCCTCGGTGCCATCCTCTATTTGCAGGCGCCGTGTCAGTTTAGATGCCAGCTCATCAGATGCCATGGTTGTCGTAATTTCAATTTAAAACAAATATGTGAAAACACTAGAACAAATATGTGTGTTTTACCGAATCGAGCGTACAAACCAGTGCAATGTGATTAAAAATGAACGGACCGTACGGCACTCTAAACTGTGCCAACAAGAAAACTTCGCACCCTCGCTCTAGCAAAATAGGAGCGGCCAACCGCTGTCAAATTCAAAGACGCAGGACTTGAACGCGCCTCTTCCTCACCTCGGCGTGTTCAGCCAGTCTGCCACGCCTCTTAAATATGCAATAAAGTCCTGGATGCAAGCACCAATGGAATGTTCCGTTTGTTTGTTTTTTAATTACCTATTTGCTTATCTTCACCGAGGGCATAGATTATAATCTATTTTTAAACATTATTCAAAATCATGGACAATTAGGCAATTTATAAATCCATGCCAAGTACCTTGCTCAAGGGTAGATAACAGCTGCAACCATTGAGACCGGATTGTGACAACCTGGATACAAGCCACTTATTTTTACCTCCTCAAATTCAGACGCAAACATTTCAGAAATAAAACCGTTATAAATAAAGAGAAAGGTCTTTTGACCTGACAATGATAGCTCTCCACATCGTCATTTTGTAGATTTGCCAGCCTAAAGAATGGAAGTCTTTGTATGAGGGTTATAGCTAAAGTTTCACTTTAAAATCGGTTTGAACCAAAACCTCAGTTCACGCACAATGCATATGTAAGACTCCCCCCTCGGGAACGATCAAGTATTGCAGGAGCACACCTAAAAAGAGCTAGCACAACTGCAATCAAATTTTAATGGCTTAGTAGAAATATGGATTCTCCCAGGGCCTAGGAGTTCAAAACTTTTTATCTCAATCAGATCTGATAAGATTTTGAAATCCCATATTTTGTGATCCAGGATCAGACAACTCAACTAAATTTTGTCCCGGTATTTCAAAGCAATTCAGGATAGGATCATCCTGATCCAGATTCAGACTTTCCAAGATTAAAGCACTGGTAATCAGGATCTGGTAAAGCACTGGAACATTACTGAGAAAGATTACGATTTTCTAACCTTCACATTATATATAATATTCGGGGGGCTTTAAAGGTGCAATATGTAACTTTTTGAGTGTCAATTTTTATGGCCCTACAATTGTTAACAACTTTTTTTTTTTACAGCTAATACTATCTTTTAGCTCTGACAGCTCTTGATACAAGGAATAGCAGTTTGCAAGTGCTAACATTTTTGTATTTGATTTAAAAGCCAGAAAAGGTTTGTTTGTAAACATTAAAGCAAAACAGGCTTGTATTTTGATGAACTTATTTGGTTGAATGCACTGTTCTGAGAGGTAGGCTAGAGGTCACTTTAAATGTGACAGAAAAAAGCAAATAAAAATTTTGCAACCATTGAGCCTACAATGTATTATTTTAATTTACAAACTGTACAATTCCCTGCAGTTATAACAACAACAGCCATGATTTATCTATCATATACTCCTGGAAGTTTAGATTAGTGGCTAGGTTGTTTTTAGGCTAGCGTTGGCTACTTCATACAAACTTTCCATTGCGGATCATTTTGGACTGCCCAGTTACCAAGATCATTACATTTGTCTGCTTCCATCCCTCTTTGTCCTCCTTCTATAAGTCTCATAACAAGACTCCCTTTATCTTCTTATTTTCCCCATTTCACATTTCCAACTCATTTCCAAACCATTTTTCTCAGGTCATTTTTCAGCAGGGCATCGTGCACTGTGGTCTGATAACACGAGGGCCTGGAGATCATCCAGGATCTGGAAAATCTCAGTGGAAAAACAGTCAGACAAGAACCATGGAATTATTCTAAGTAAAACAGCCCATGGGAACCTATATGCTAGCCTAAAACACCCTTTTACACCCCTTATATGGTCATTATTTAAACACAACTGGGATAAGAACGCAGCTGTAAACATGTAGGAAGTATTGAAGTATCTTGCACATTGACACTAACTCCACAGCAGCAGACATACCTAACGAGTCTGGACAAGAAAAGCAGGGAAGGAACTCATTCATTTTTTCTCCATATAAAAAGAGAAAAAAAAGTTTAAAAAGTCAGCCCATTATCACTCACCATTCCAAAATGGATACACATGCAGTACCTTTCAGGAACGTTATGATATTCAGCTCAGTTCTTGAAAAAAGTATAAAGCGCTCACAGCTGGTTAATGCAGTGTTTCTAATAAACTCTGGGTCTGTCTATTTAGAAAGGCAACCATTTCTTGAGTGCTGACCTCAAATGAAACAATATCGGCATAATTTGAACATTAACCATTTCCTGAAAATGTTTGAAAGGCAGGAAGTTCTGGCTTTTCCAGGGGAGAGGTGTACTTCAGTGTGCCTTGCATTGCCATCTCTTTCCAGCATAGAGTGATCGGCGTGCTTCCATACTTTAAGCATACTGGAAAGTGCACAGGTTTTATTACAGAATCTGGAATTGCACTGAAAGCACAGGTGTGGGAAGAGGTTGAAGTTCAGTTCTCACCTTAGGGCCATACCACAGATCCATTGTTTTCCATCAGTTAGGGGGTCCAAGTACTCAGCAAATACATCCTCCAAAATATGTGATGTCAGCCTACCACTTCCTTTCCATAGTAATATAATCCATATAATCGTAGTCTACACGCTTGGGCGGAGACTAATTTTAATTCTTAAGTTAATTTCCCTCTGGGTAAATTTCAATCAGCGCAGGAAAGTTAAGCAGAAAAGAGCACATCAATTTCTGTGCAACAGATTGGGTAATGACATGCACCTTCACTCCTTCATATAAGTGGAGTGGCGTACTGCAAGTCATTCATCTTTAGCCCATTGTGGTAATCCCAGACAGGAATTAACATTACAGCTCCTCGTCCCCCTGGGTCTCTAATGCAGGTTGTTTTGTTAAAAGCATTCTTTACAACTGCCTCACTGCAGCCAGAAATGTTACGAAGAGGACTGTGAGTAAGTGCGGCAAACTCAATCGATTACAAAAGGGTCGCCCTCTTTATCTCAAGGTACCTTAAAATGACAACCCAAATGTTGAAGAATTCCACTTCAATAATATGGTGAAATTTCATCAAGAATACACTTCAAGCTTGAATGCAATGTATCCAACTCACAAATATAAATGTCTAAATTGTGATGTCATTATATTATGGATCTGCACTAGAGGTGGCTATTTACACAAAATACACTGAATATTTACAATGAACATAGTATTGCCATTAAAAAGCAAAGGTATACCAATGTACTAAACTGCTAAGCCTCATGAGAGTAATAGTGTAAAATGTTTTAAAATCTAGTAGTACATTTCTAGATAAGCCAAATATTTACATTACCTCTTACTGTACTTACTATTACAGACTCTCCTTAGTAAATATTCCAACAAATCAATGTTTAGTTTTCTTTCATTCTTATCAAGTAGATTACCTACTGCACAGAAACCAAGGCGTGCACAGGTGATGGTTACTACCGTTTTCCGGATGGTTTTGTTTTTCTGTTAAAATTGATTTTAGCTTTGCAATTGAGCTCATTTGGAATATGCATATTTTTTTCCCCCAATACTAGTGCTGCCATCTTGGCAAGTCTCATCAGAATATTATTGGGACTGCAGGATCAAATAAAAGATAAATTACCAAATATTAAGCACAACATTATCCAGGCACACATGAAAGATGGAATACAGTCTCAAATCAATTCTTTTTTTAAATTGCAAGGTAATTAACAACATTAAAAAAAACTCACCTGCTGAAAGCTGCCTATTCACATAACTCTCACTTAGGGGATAAATCTCATGGTGTCAGACAACACAATAAAAAGGAATGGGCGCAGTCATGTTCTATGCTCCATCAGAAACTCCCCTTGAAAACTTACAGATTTGCAAAGGACCCTAACAAGCACAAGTTATCAAGGAAAAGTTTACCTCACTGCAGATTTTTCTGTTCAGGTCACCTTTGACATTGAAGCAGTGAATGTAACTGAGCATGGATCACCACTAGAGGACAGTAAATTCCACCGCAGCAGCAGTTCTTCGTGCCAAACACACAGTGTGTACCAACAGCAAGACACAAATAAAAACAGGCCTCCCTTAATATGTAGCCTACTAAAGTAACAACAAAATGTAAACATTCTGATGAAGAGAAATGTTTTAATTCACCCACAAATTATGATTGAAAGTAAACAGCTTATGGATTTTTAAAAATAAATAAATAGACAGAAAAAATGGATCTGCATTTTAAAATACTACAACACACAGCCCCCTCCCTGTCCTTAGAGCTAATGTACAGCTCCAGGGGGTTACAGTAGATCAGACATTACATCAGCCGGCTCACACTGAAATTACTCCGTTAATATGTCTGTTCATTCGTTACGGGCTTGCCAAGCCCCAAAATATTCAGCAGGGCATTCTTCCAGACAGAAAAAACTAAATATTTACTCAAATGTACAGTTTGAAAGCCCCCCCCCCAAAAAAAAGAAATCATTTCAGACAGTTCACATTTTTTGCTCCCAAGGAAACATATCCACGCATTACTGAAAAAATAAAAATAAATAAAAATCAAGCCCACATCTCTCTACAAGTAAAAAGTTACAAGAGGACAGTTCAAAATTCAGTAGCAGGTTAATTTTATACTTTGAAGTTTCTGCTGAACCCACACAGAACCTGAGAGGGCACCGACAATAGGAACTGGCTTCAGAAGACATGAACCAAGGTACCGCTTCCAAAACTTGGTCCTGGGACCACTGTGAATGCTGTCTTTTGCACCAACCAATTGTGCAGTGAGGCTAGTTATGGTAATATAGAGTTTACAAATAATGTACACGCTTCACTGCTTTTTTTTTACCTTTGTTTTAATGTTAACTAAGGGTTTGCCTCAGGTTTGGCTCATTACCATTTTGCTTTTTTAAACAGTTTAACTGAAGACTGCACTTGGAACTGTGTTTTGATGACTCCTCCGTCAACCAACCACCAATTTTTAAGAAAATCCATGAATTAGCTGAATTTGGGAAGGCATGGGCAACAGGCACAGAGTGTAGCCCCTGACTACAGAAACTAACCCACAGACCCCATGACTGAAAGAGGAGATCCACTGTGGCTAAAATTCTGTGGTTAAATTGTAGTGGATGAGATAAGTTAGATTGTAGTGTAGTTAAGAGTTGATTCTAAATCGGGAAACTCAAAGTTCAAAGTTATTTTGTTAACAGGTCTGTGGAATTAAAACTATAAAAAATATTATTCATAATATTACAAAGGTAACAAAAGAATAGTTTTGAATTAGTGCAGAGGGTAAGAAGGATCTCCAAACAAAAGGTGCACACAAATCTCAGAGACAGCAACCCCTGCCCCCCTTTTCCAGTTTCCACTCCCTCCAATGTAGGAAATGCCACCGTACACTTCCATGTCCATTCACTTACAAGTGAATTGACAAAATGATTTCAGAATACATGCAGTCACATGTCCTTTTGACCTCCTCCCCCCATTTTGTGAAATTTCCTGTGGTAACATGCTCCTGCTGTGCAAGATGGCGATCACCAAGCCACAGTTGGTGAATGACAGAGCCTAGGCTTGGACTAGCAATGTCAAGGCTATACGGCTTAACATAAACTCAATATACACCCAAACAAATACACGCTTTAACAAACTCAATATCAGCCCTAAGAGCATGTTTAAAGAGAAGGTTCCTTTTCTGGGTTCTTTTTTTTGATATGTCCATTTCAGAGTAAGTTTTTGATTGACCCAGACAGATTTTATGCATGAGGAAAATTAGATATTTAGAGAAGTTTCTGAAAACAATTCCAATCAAAAAAATACACCAAAACGGAACTAGTATCCCAACAAACCCCAGAGTGAACCATCCCATCCTGGACATTTAGGGAGGCCTTTATTTAGTATAACGGCTGTTGAAATGGACTGTAAGACCTTCAGTATTGCCCCCTTCTTCTCCCAGGCTTCAGCATGCATAACGAGGTATTTACACATCTCTCTGTTGGACTGGAAAATTAATTATTGGATTCCTGTAGAATTGGTTACAAAACCACAGAACACCTTTATGAACTTCTTTTATTGTTTAATTAAAAATAAGTCCTCAAGTGAGGATTCCTGTCGTAGAAAAGGGGCAAGTAATAAATCATTTGTATAAAAAAAGGTTGAATTACATTTAAAAAGCACAACCCAATCGATACTCGTTTAATTATTTTTTTTTGAATCAATCTATTTTACAAATCTACATGCACAGGCCTGTGTTCTGCAGTTCACAGAGAAACTGGACCAAACCACATTACCATAACAGTATGTGGTAGTAGCAATGGCAATCTTTTTTGTTAGGGTTATAAATATATTATATTAGGGAACAACACTGATCGCGTTACTACAACCAGTAGGACTCCATCACAGCTGCAGAAATTAGGTTGATAAAGGACTGTGGCACCTCTTCACGCATCCAATTCCCAATTCCCTGGTCACCGCACAGTTTTCAAAGACTATCCCTCGATGTCGGACCTACAAAAAAAAAAAAAAAAAAAAAAAGTATCTAAGAGTGCCTCACCCCTGCTCCGCCCCGAGCCGTGAACACGCAAGGCTCGGCACTGTGGCCACAGGCGCCAGACTCTTCAGTGACATCACCAACATCACCGACAGCAAGCCGGACTGTTTCTTCCACACAGGAACCTTCCTCTGAAATTCGGGCAGTGTCATGCCTCCGCCTGCGAGGGGCGATCTCCGAACTCGGGCACCTTGTCCTCGTACTGCGGCGGGGGGGTGAGAGGCTCGATGGTGACCCGGCCGGCCTGCGCGGGGTTGCGGAGGTTCAGGCGGAAGTCCTTGAGGTGCAGCTTGTCGGATTTGATCCGGCGCACTTTGAGGGGGCGAAGGAGCCGGCTCGAGCGGGTGCTGTGGCGGGCGGGCGGGGCCGCCTGGGGCTCGGGGGCGGGCGGAGCCGCCTGGGGCTCGGGGGCGGGCTGAGGGGCCTCCGCGGCGGGGGCAGGCTGCGACGGGTCCTGCCCTGTGCCGGCTGCTGGCTCCCTCCCCTCGTTCTCTACAGCCTGGAGCAGGTCCTCGTAGGACGGGAGCTGGGAGGTGCTGTTCCGCAGGTTGCTCTGGCGAACTGGGTACTGCCCGCTCCCCACCGCCTCCTCATAGCTGGGGACATCATACCTGGGGAGAGGGTCCGCTTCCCTACAAACACACACGCACAAGCACGCACGCACACAAGCACACAGAATGTTAATATTATTTATGCGCACATATGCAATCAGTCATACAACTACAATAACCTGCCCTTCCTTAGTAAGTGACCAGTGATTTATTGCAGGAAGGAAGTTTGGGTTAAAATTAAACCTAAGTGAAATAAGTGTGAGAAAGCAGTTGTAAAGTGTGCTCCAATCTTTAGTGGGGAAAAAATGTTAATAACTGCCCAAAAAACGTCGTTTTGAAAAATAATGATCATATCAGAGTCAATACGTTTGTTAGAAAACAGTTATTCAGTCAGCAAGCCCCTAACAGTGGAACTAAACAGACTGGTTTAGTAGGGTAGCTGTGTTAGTCACTCTATCCAGGCCACACCCCAGGTTGTGAAACTCACACTTACTACATTGCTAACTTTTTACATAGTTTAAAATTCCTGTCATTTCACCCAGAGGTAAGATTTACATGTACCCACAAAAAACCTGTTAGCTGAATTAATTTCTGTTCCCAGCCTGATTTTTCTCCAGAAAACTTTGTCAGAACCTTTATTTAAATTCTCAGAGGTACAATTGAGGGCCAGGGTCTCATTTTCAATGTAGCCGAGATTACAAACACAATTAAGACACAATAAGTATAATAAAAGATCACAGAATATAGCAACAGTAACTAACATAGTATATAATAATAACTAGAATAAAATAAAGTAAAATATAATTTAAAAAATAAAATAAATAAAATCAAGCACAAATAAGATCAAATACAATCAGAGACAGGAATGTTCAAAACCAGCGATCTAAACTGCCCATAAGTTGGTAGAGAACTGATTTTCAGCAATTGTTGTAGCTCATTCCAGGAGGATGGGGCACTAAAATGAAATGCTGACTTCCCAATTTTGTAATACAAAGCTGGTGGATCTCCACAGTAAACTGAAAACCAACAGTGTAAAACTGGAAAAGGTCACTGGTGTGGGCCTCAATGGTTTCAGGACACTCAAGTTGAAGGGGGGGGGGAAGTTCTTGTGAAAGGAGGCACTCACGTTTCGCCCTGCTCCCCGGGCGCCCGGTACACGCTGTCCGCTCCCTGCGCCTGGCGCTGAGGCTGCCGCCGCTTGTTCCTCACGCTCAGGCAGATGGCCAGGAGCAGCATGGCCACGCCTGCCCCCACCAGGACGAACGCCACCGACGACGTCTTCCCCCGGGTGTCCAGATCCGATTCGCTGCTCCCGGACCCCGTGCCGCCGCCGCCGCCGCTGCTGCTGTTCCCCGCGGCCTCGGCGGGAACCACGCTCCACACGATCATCACTATGCCCAGGGCAATCAGCCCCACGCCCAGCGCGCACAGGGCGTACTGCGACCCGGAACTGCTGACCGACCCAGAGCTGGGCGACGCCCGGTCCTCCCCCCCACACACACCCCTGCTGGAGCACATCTCTTCCGTCCTGCGGTCACACCTCGTACCTGCACTGCGGAGGGAACACACAGAACTTTAGCTTGTGGCAAACCAATAACACAATCAATGATTGGTGCAAAACAAATACCATGACTAATCACTGGTCATGTTATTGGTTTTGCATATGCTAGAGGTATTAGGATATCAGGCCCAGAGTGAGAGGAGTTCTGTGGCAGTTTGGTGGCAGTGCACAGGTGTTAAGGAGTGGGGACATACACGTAGGCTTTGGGGGAGACGGGGACACATGTCGCACCCAATATTTTCATATGAATTCATTGCTAGACTAGCTAGCATGCTTGTGAGACTTGACGTTTGACTACATGAAACTAAGTACACCAGGCGTGTCTCCCCCAAAGAAATGAAACTTATGCCTATGAAAGGAAACAGAGGCCACCTGGCTCAAACCCCAGTCGTACCTGTGAGCCGTCTAATTAAACTTGAATAGCAAGTATGTAAAAATGCAAGCTGCAGCGGTTTCTCTGGATAAAAGCCATATGCAAAGTAATGTAGTAAAAATAGTCTAAGTAGATACAGAAGTCAACACTCCCTGCTGAAAATTCCAGCTGGGATGGTTTAAGCTGTGTTTTTGACATTTCTAGCTGGTCATAGCCGGTCTGTGGCTGGTTAAAGCTGGTCTCTAGCTGGGCAAAGCTAGTTAAGCTGGTACAGAAAGCTGGTGGTGAACTGGCTGACTATATAGGCTGGTCAGCTGGTCAACAACTGGTCAACCAGCTAAAAGTGATTAAAACACATCTTAGGCCAGCTTAATCATCTTAAACTGGTTTAAGATGGAATTTTCAACAGGGCTCTGAAATAATGAGGAAGTAGTCATCCCATGAACAGCATGGAAGGAAGGAGGAAGGAGCGTGAACATCACAGCTGGAAAAAACTCCGAATGCACATTACTTCAGTGGCAGTTATCAGCCTTTCCTGAACATCATTAAAGTTGTTGTTTTTTTTTTTAAACACCGTAGTTTAAACCACTCCCACTGGCACCACAGCACAGCAGAGAGGAACTTAAGGCCTGCCCAACCCACATGGAGTGATTCAACATCAACCACCCTTATACCACCAGCAGAGAGAATGATATACCAAAAACCCTATTAGCACTAACACACGGGGCAATTCTACACCAAATATCCATTCAGCACCAACACCAACAGATTTTTTAAATCTGTTAAATTTAATGCCAAAACAATTAGAACAGAAATAAATTATACACCATACATGCTTTCTCTAGATCGTGTTACTAATTTATCAGTATTACTTCATAGTAATACTCATAGCTAGTCGTGCTCTTCCTTGTCAGTAATGTAATGTTTGATGACAAGAAAAAGGCCATTCAGCCCATCTAGTCATTTTGCCAGCTGTTTATACTTGAAAGATGAAGAAAGCCAATTTAACTGAAAGCTCGCACTGTGTCATAAAACGGTGATATAGCCTACTGAAACAATAACACTGGGCAGGGCATAGGCAATTTATGGCATTATCATTATGCTTTGGATGTGTTAATTACGGAAAAGATGGAATTGTTAGTATTAACCCCTTATAGGCTGTGAACAGTGTCTAGTTAAAAGGAATGAGCAGGAGGGATGTACACATGAACACATACCCGTTATTTTGCCCGTATTCGCATAAATTACTTATTACAATAAATACACTGAACACATATGGTCTATCAATTTATTCCACGAAGGCCCATTGATGTTTCTTAGTTAGGTCGTTAACAGCAGGGGTTAACAGTGAATGGAGAGCCTCCAGAAACTGTTCAAAGCTCACAGAGTTAACAAGGAGTTCCCCAGATGAAGTGTTTTTGAAAGCGCCATTTTTATTTAGACCAAAGCCCAACATTTAGACCATTTGACTGAACTTTTGCTTTGAGCCTAAGGTTCAGACAGCAATACACAGAGACCATGGAAACACCACAAGAGACGGAAAGAGCAAATGATAAGGCCTTGTTCAGCTTCTCCTACACAGCAGAAAGGAGCACTCTGAATAATATCTTTAAAAGGCATACAACAGCATTTATCAGGATCTGATGAACTCAACTCCTAAACTACCCAGCTTTTAAAATCTCCTGAAAACCCTCATTTTAATTATTGCGTCAGTATTTATTAAAGCGAAAATTAAATAAAGTTAGACCGTGTCTCACCAAGATGATACTACTTACACAAGTTTTTATCACTAGTAGACTTGATTATTGTAATGCACTTCTCCCTGGTCTCCTGAAAAAGACACTAGGGCAGCTACCGCTCGTACAAAATGCTGCTGCCACAGTTTAAATTAAAAGGAAGCGAACATGCATGACTCTTGTTTTAAAGTCTCTACGCTGGTTATCAGTGAATTTCAGAACAGATTGTATGATTCTCTTATTGGTTTTTAAGTCCTGGCCCCTAATTACATCAGTGGTTTGCTGCCTAAATGTATTCCTAGCAGAAGCCTTAGATCCTCTTTATTCAATGCCCTTGGTTGTGTCCAGGACAGTGACCTACGGAGAGGCTGCTTTTAGTTCCTGTGACCCAGGGTTTTGGAACTCTCTTCCATGGGAACTGAGAACTGTCCGAATGGTAGACATTAAAAAATAGACCGGAGTTGTAATTCTTTAGCCTTGCTTTCACTTATACAAGTGACTTTGGCTTTGCTTTTACTTGGTACTAACATTACAGTATAAAACCACAGTGATATTTTGTTTTAAATTGTGTTTTATGGAATTTCTTAGCATCTTACTCTTCCTTTTCCTCTGTTGTTGTTTAAAATTGTCTTTTTAAAACTGTGAAGCACACTGTGTTGCACTTGGTGTATGAAATGTGCTATATACATAAAATAAATCAACCCTGCTTGAGAACTTGGAGTATAAGGGCGAGTCTGTTTTTATTAGCTGCGACCGCAGCTCTATAGCTCTGTCTGTCGGTCAGTTGGCTGGTTGGTCCACAAAAAGTGTCCCACCCCGTAGTGGCCACAGTTTGCGCCCCAGGAGGCTAAAATTTGGCATGGACGTTGGTCATGACCGAAGATAGAGCTGAGTAACTTTCAAGGCCAATTGACCAAGAGGGGGTGTGGCGACGGGTGTGCCCTATCACAAAAAGGCGCATAACTCCCGAATGGATTCGCAGATTTCCACAAGATTTTGTGGAAAGGTTGGTCATGAGCCAAAGAAGTGGTCATGTGGTTGTGTGAGGGTGTGTGCGTGGGTGCATGCACACATGGATGCATGCGCGTGTGCGGTCGCAGCTATTGCAGATTTGTGCTTGTTAAAGCTGAAAATACAGTTGAAAGTGAGACCGTAACATTATTGTCCGTAATAAATCAGGTATATGTAGAAGCTGCACAGTTATTACCTTTGAAATTAATCTGAAATGCCACAATGAATACTGAAGTAATATTTAAAACATTACTGGGCCTGTACATGGCCTCCTGTAAAGTGATGCCTGTAGAGTAGAATTATACAACATTTTACACTCCAAGCATTCAAACTGACCAGTTTTTAGACAACAAATTGTAAAAACCCAAAACTAGCAGCAAAGTCTGTAGTTCCAGGGCTCCCAACCTTTGGACTGACCTTCCTCAGTTCAGATGGGAAAAGAAGCTATTCTGGCCTTTAAATTGAGACTTTACAAAATATCTTTATATTCTCTTGTTCATCTGGGCCAAAGGACTACTGTAGCCTCAAGTCTAACTGTGAAGCAGTGTGCTAGCCTACAACTTGATGCAAGTAGCATTAAACAATAACAAAGACTAAGTTATTGTCATCACTACCTAGCCGCCGATTTCATTCTACGTAAATGAATAATTTTTGGGTATTCAAACAGTAATCCTTTCGTGCACGTACCCTGTTCACATCAGTGGACAGTGCCTCACAGCAACAATAGCCTGAGAAAATTAAGTGTCACCAAATTAATTGGATCATTGTTACTGTGTGATGGGCAGATATAGGAGGTTTTGCGCCTTCACTACATCCAGCGACCATCTAATTTTGCCGTGTTGACTTGTGCTGACTTGTCTTGCTGGTCGGCAGGGGCCTTTTTAAAATGCCGTTTAAGAGACGAACAGGTTCTGTGTTAATAGGGAGAGGTGCAAGACTCACTCACTCAAGTCACTACTATCAAGTTCCGGCAAGTAGAACATTTTATTCTAAAATGCACTTACAAAAAAAAAAAAAAAAAAAAAAAAATTAAAAACAAAACATCAATCGCCTTCTGCCGTTATTTTCATTTTTTTTTTTTGTTATTTGCTTTAGGCCAAACTAGATTTATATAGAAATAAATCACTTCTGAGTTCAGGAAGCCCACATTCGCTAAAACGAAATTCACTTATTTCTGCAGAACTGAAAAATATACGTTTACAGATATCAGTGCAAAAAAAAAAAAAAAAGTTCAGAAATACAATGACGAATACACTCATACTGGCGCCAATCCCTAAGTAAACAAGCCATGTGATGGACAGGACTTCACCATCCGTCTTCACTCTGTTTTATTAGCCCTGATAAATATATGGAAATATTTAACGAGGCCGTGCACTCTGGTCTGCACAGTTGGAGCACGTACAGACCTATCAGTGAGCCAGACCGAAACTATCCAGTTTTATAATAAATAATTGGCTAAAATGTTCACCAGAATCGCACCAAAAGTATCGAGTTTCAATAGTTTTGCCCATCAGAAAATGTGCGAATTGGTTACTTTTCACTACCTGCATCAAGAGCAATCACAATGGCTCATATTGCAGCAGAGGGCAGAGCTTGAGGTCAAACACACCAGATCTTGTTAGTGTGCGTTACAATATGACATTGTTTGAATCTGATTATTTGTTATTGGATTATTAAAGAGTCAAAGTAACTACATTATCAAACGGTTTCAGTATGATTGCTTAAGTGAGAGTAAGAATGTTTTCCTAATGCGTGATTGTGTCGTTATTTAAGGATTTAGCCCAAGGTCCCTGTTAGAATAGGTATAGCCTGGAGTTGGCAGATTCAATTGGACGTATTAATATGCACGTTGTACCACAGTGTAATTGACTCTAGTGTATGCTGTAAAACTTTGAGTACTTTTTACGTTTCACCTGGCTTGAAACAAAAAACTTAGAGCAACCCAAAGATGCTGCTAGTTTCTACGACGCATATCCTACGCCACAAACACCTATTCCATCTCTACTTCCGCACAAAAAAAATTGGGTGGAACTTTACAGAAGGACAATTTCTCAACCAGTCCTGAATTAAAACAGATCATCCCAAGTCGAATCACTAATTCATCTCCAGTAGAGTTCCACAGACATTTGACTTCGCGCAAAACCAGTTGACAAGTGCAGAGTAATTGGCGTAAGCCTATATTCGGTTGCCGAATATAGCTACAAAATGAACAGGTGAAAAGGAAAACACCGTTGGGGTGGCCTTACCTTGAGATTCTTCGCACGCAAATTACCTGGTGGTTTCATTCAGAAAGGGCCACCGACTATGCAAATGCTAATTTCTCACGTTTTCTTTAAAACAGCAGTGGACAAGCGCACGTGCAGTTCATTAAAAGTTACATTTACCTGGCCCTTCTCCGCCTTTTGTTCCTTTCAGTGTCGCGGAATATGAAAGGAAGGAACTTAGTCCAAATTCCACCCAACGGGCAATCTCTCCCAGTCGTAAAGCGTTAAAAAGTTGTCCCCCTGGTCTTAGTGTACGTAGGTTTAGGATACTTACTTGCTACTGCCTTTACCCTAATCTATCAGATACTATCAGATACACCTATTATGAAACGTAATATTTATGACAGATTATAGGGGGGCGTAGTATTTCCGCCCTCATTCCCATACCATTTCCACATAAACAATTGCCTTCAATCTTTTGAGAAGGGAAACTTAATATGTTCACGTATTCACTTGACTTTGACCACGAATTTATGTTATTTTTACTATTTAAATGACTGAGTTGACCTTTTCCGGTTTTTAAGCCCATTCAATTAATTTCCTAAATTTGCATTTCAGTTGTAGCCTACAGTGTAGTGGATGAGGGCAAGAATAGCGATGTTCATATTTTGTTTTTGAATACAAGCTTCAATGAAAATACGGATTTATTATTATTATTATTATTATTATTATTATTATTATTATATTAAGATAGATTACATTACATTGCATTACAGGCATTTAGCAGACGCTCTTATCCAGAGCGACTTACACAACTTTTTACATAGCATTTTTACATTGTATCCATTTATACAGCTGGATATATACTCAAGCAATTTCGGTTAAGTACCTTGCTCAAGGGTACAACGGCACCTAACCTAGATGCATGCTAACATTCACTTTATAAAAGTCCAATGCAGTACAGCTGCTTTATAAATATTTAAATATCTGTATAATTTCTGTCATAGTTAACTTTCAGGAATACGAATTGAAAGACTGAAATAGCATTACCGTTTGTGACCGTTTGAGGTTTAAAAATCGCAGTACCATAAATACGAGACAGAGATATTTTTAAGCGTAGATGTGCCATTCTTTCCACAGTCCACAAATGATGAGATACGCAGCACTGAAAATTATGTATGTAGCTTTTACAGAAATGTCTGGTCAGGCATTCCAAGACTGTAGTGTCCATTCAGGTGTGATATATGTCCATATATGGCCATATATACTAGGTGCACACACTACATCTGCAAATTCGTTGCCAATAAATATGCTTAATTACAGAAATCAACAGCAGCATGTTTACATACTTTATTAATATGAAAATTTCTTTGAGCAGACCACTCTGCCTAATTTTATATCACATTTTTATGTCATTCTTCTGATAAATACATTATTTTATTTTGTGGATAAGACACTATACACAAGACACAGCACACAATTTTACATTTTCAAGGCTAATAGTGGGATTTCCCCAAAAAAAAAAAAAAAAATCCAAAATTAATATACAATACTTTTTTTTTTTTCTTCCAAAAATGTGATATACTTGCCATGCATAACAAATTACACAATTCAACTCTGATCAGGCACTATAGAGCTGGCCAAGCAACTATCCTTTGCAAAATACACCAATGCACTATCAGCACTTGTATATAAAAGCCATATAAAATATTTTGTAAGGAAAGATCTAGAGAAAAACCATATCAATTATGTATAGAGGGGCAGAGAAATCATAGCATGAGCTTCATAGTTATATCTCAGAAAAGAAAAAAAGGCTTTTATGTTTTTTATACACACATGCTTACTTCTAATTATCCAGGAGATTAGCCAGTTCTCTCATATGGGTTAATTATTTTCTGCAGGGATTATCTTGGATTATCCAATCCAACTCGTTTCCAGGATCATTTCACTCTAAAGACAGATCATTAAATCTGGGCTTAGAAATGTCAGACCGCATTAATGATCACAGTCAGTACTCCTGGAGAGGTCATCTTTGTGGAAGCAAAGCCTGCTGGGACACAAAACAAACTGGTTTGTGCAATTATAAGGCATTGGGCTGTACAAAGTATAATAATGACTATGCTATGGCAAGCAGGTAATGCTCAAGGAGGTGAACAGCACTCGTTGGATGTGTGAACTGAACCCTGGTCTGCCACTCTGCAATGCTGTGGGGTTAACGAATTGCTAAAAGGCCAGGCTCATTGGCAAAGTGAAATATCATTCAGAGAGGCTCTTGTTATTGATGTCGCCCACCCTACCTGCCAGGCACACCCTAATTTTAAAGAATCTTTCTAGACCTTAGGTTTCTGAACAGAGAACTGGAACAAAATAAGCACACAGCTGGGACAGGGCAATCAGATTGCTAAAAGAAGGTGGGTACAGGAGTCAAAACATGTTTGAATCAAAAGCATTTAACCCAAGGAAATCACTGCAGATTAGCTCTGCTTTCCTATTTCCAATTCATGTGGATCTTGTCAGAGGTCTGATTTGCTTACATACATAACCAAAAACACATGCACACGCATGCACGCACGCACACACACACCACCACCCTGCACAACTTCCAGTGGCCCCATTGTAATACTCACACCTTAACCTGATCGGAAGCCTTTTGTCCCCCAGTAATATCGCCTTTAGCAGGTTTGAATGTAATATTCTCAAGGTGATTCATAAGAGAGCTTTAGTATACCACCTTGATATGATTAGTAGTTCAGACAGTCCCGAATGGTACAATAGAGATTGTTGGGTAAAGGGAATCACACACCTGGCATGAACAATGTCCAAGGACCCACCTTCAAAGGTAGAAACATTAATTTATTTGTCTTCCATAGCACTAGGCTCACAGCATACATTGAGGGTCTGTCCTTCTATGTGTCTTTGTTGTATCTGTGTGCAATAAATTGTTATTACGCGTTGCACCCACCTGAGCTGCTGTGTGATATCATGACCAGCAGATGGCAGTGTAGCAGATTTTGAACCTTTTCAGCAGCAGGACAATGTAACCAAACAATCATTTTAGAGCAGGGCAGACAGAATATACATATCTCCTGATAACATTCAAATCAAGTAAAAGAAAGGCATAAAGAAATCTCATATAAAAAGCAACAATCTACAAAATGTGTTGATTGCTACAGTACTGACTGCAAACAATGGGCCTCATTCACAAAACCTTTCTTAAATTATTCTTACTTTTGTTCTTAAAAATGTTTCGAAAAAAAAAATGAGATTCATAGCACATGTGCAGACCTTTGTTTTTGTGCATATCACAGGTGCATGAGATGATGAATGCTGGCTGTTTGTAAATTTTATGCGCAATCCTTTTCATGCGATACAGCCATGAACAAATACAGGCAGTTCACGATCAAAGGTGATCGTACACATGTTTCGTGAATGAGGCCCACCGTGTGAAGGCCAGTGGTGCAGTCATACTAATCATAAATAAAGCAAGAATACATGATGACAAGAACAGGTCATTCAGTCCATCTACATTTGTCATAAACACAGAGCAATAATCAATGCAGTACTGATTGTAAATGCAAAATTAAACAAATACTGTGGTTGGAACTAACAGTCTTTCTGATATGCATGCATTTGTGCTAGCATATCTCTCTCTCTCTCTCTCTCTCACACACACACACACACACACTCTACCACATGCACATACTTTCACGCACAGTCGTGGCCTCCTGTATGTGCAGTGTTAACGTATGTAAGATAGGGGCAGCTGGGCCATGGAACAGACCTGGGTCCACAGACCTGTGCTGCTTTACCCGGGAAAAAACACGAGACAGCGAGCCCAAACTCAGCACCTCCCTCTTTTTCTTACACTTCTGCTCCTCCAGGTCCTCCATTGACTGAGAGACACAGAGAGGGGGTGCGAAAGCGTCAGAGTGTGAGAGAGAGAGAAAGAAAAAGAAACGAATTTCTGCCATTTCACCACTAATTAATTTAAGTGAAATTTAATGTTACGTGAGAGAGCAAGAGAGAGCGAGAGAGAGAGAAAGAGAGAGAGGAAGAGAGGGAGGGAGAGAGAGAGAGACAAAGAGAGAGAGAGAGAGAGACAGCAGAAGAGCAAATTTTTAAAGAGCGGTGATTACTTGCAGGGTGGCCGCGGGCAGCCCTTACATTGCAGGGGGAGTGCGTCCTGTGGTGGGGGGAGCTGGTGTCACTGGGGGAGGAGGAACGGTCGCCCTCGGTAGCAGAGGTGTCAGAAATGATGGATGATTGGCGCGAGTGGCATATGCTGTTCCTCACAATCGCTGAGAACAAAAGGGTCACTATTAGGGGCTCTAGATCCTGATATTCATCATCATCATCATTTCACGCCCAACAAACATTGGGCACACCCATATTACCCTGCCTTACCCATTTTATGAAACATTAATGTGTGTGTCTGTGTGTGTGTGTTTGCATGTTTGTATGTGTGTGTGTGTGTGTGCAGGTGTTTGAGTGCATGTGTGTGTATGTGCTTGTTTGTGCATGTGAGCATATTTATGCGTGCGTGTGTGCATGCGTGTGTGTTTGTGTGTGTGTGTGTTTGTATGTGCGCATGCGTGTGTGTGTTTGTGTGCATGTGTGTGTGTGTGCATATTTGTGTGTGTATACATATGTGCGCACATACCTTGCCCGTGGCAAAGGGTCAGCTGACTCTGTCTAATGGCGGCAGTGAGGGGCAGTTCTGCCTGTTTCGTCCATTCCTGGTTTCCAGGGGTAACAAGCTCAGTGGGTGTGGCTAGGGAATGGCGCTTGGGGACATCCTTGGTGAGGCTGCACAGGGACTGCTTTGCCTGAGAAGGACATCGATCACCAATAAATTCAACCAGTCATTAGTGGTAAACAGCCACTCTTCTCACTGGGAGTGACAAAAATACTAAACTCCCATTTTTACAAATACTTTTACCTCATGATCATTAAGCAGTTTACAGAGAAGGTGAGATAACTCACCTCAAACATAATGATTAAAAAACACGTTTTCAACATAGAAAAATACCAAGTTACTCACACATACAAAGCACTGTCTAAGTCATTACTTCAAATCTAGGTCTGCCATTAAAAGTATTGATAACAAAATTGTGCCAAGTTACATGAAACAATGTTGGCTATCTTAGCTTGCACAAATTAAACAAGCTGCATTCCAAAGCAATGCTACTCAATGTTTCCTAAATTGTTTCAAGTAACTTGGCCCTGTCACTCATCCAAAAGTGTCACAGGCAGACCAGGCTACCTGGTGCACCACTTGTGAAGGAGACGTAGGAGCAGCAGTTTTGCTCTTAAACAAGTGCACTTGTATATATTTAGTTGTTTGTGAATTCTTTCTTTTGAAATGGGGTCAGAAGGTACAGAAATGAAGGTTTTTAAGGGCTGAGCGTCTGTGGTCATTGTGGTTATTTCTGTAGGGAACCCTGAAAAGTGCCAAACTCTATGCTGTATAGGTATGGGGCGTGCCACCCTGCCAAGGCGTAACTTGTGCATGTGTATCCACAGACAAGTATGTGTGTGTGTGCACGTGTGTGTGTGTATCCACAGACATGTTACTCACAGTGCTGAGTTCAGCCTCCAGCTCCTTGCTCCTTTTCTCTCTCAGCTGCAGCTTGGAGTGCAGGATGTTGGCGCAGTCTATTGCTTCTTTGCTCTCCCTCTTTAATTCCCACTTCTCTCTCTCCAGCAGGTCCTTCTCCTTTGCCAACATCTTCACAGCATCCTCACTCTCCTGTACACACACACACACACACACACACGCACGTACATTTGTGATGGTCAGTTAGCCGTGTAATTGTCAGTTGGCTGTGGGGGTAAATTAGTGATAGGTGATTGGCAGGTGAGCGCTATGACCTTCCTGTGCTGCTCGTAGTTGCGGATGAAGTCTCTGAGCTGCTCCTCGCGGCTCTCCAGCGTGGCATACAGCTCCTGCATCTGCTTTTCCAAGTCTTCCTTCTCCATTTTCAAGCGCTTCCGGTCAGCCTTCATCGCTGCGGAAAAAAAATAACACAATCAAACTGATGCCTATATCAATAGATACATTAGAGAGCATTGGCCATACTTGCTGAGTCACCTTAAATGTTCTTTAGCCACAAACCACAGGAACAAAGAGTGTACGTTTTCAGGAATGATACCGATATTTAGAGTGAAATCCATTCCACATCAGGTAGACTGATCCTCCCCCAAGAACTATGGATGACTCCACTCACACAATCACTTCCCTACTTCTCTCAAGGTTAATGAACCGATGTGTTCACACTGGTGCTAAAGTAAATGACCCCTGTAAACAAACTGATGTGATTAGTTGTGGTTTGGTACCAATCCCTGGGCAAGTGACAGTCTATCCTAAAGCTCTGTTATTATCATTGGCTTCTCTCCAATCAGACCCTTACCTTATTACCGTATTAGTCATTTTTAGAGAGCAAGAAATTCCTGAGCTCAGTGTCCTTCTAAAACACTAAACCGGAGGTCGCAATTTCCATTCCTTGAGGGCCAGTGTTTATGCAGGTTTTGTCTACCAGTCACTGTGACTCAGTTGGCTGTACACAAGAAAGCCAGTTCACTCATGGAAATGACAACAGTAAATATTTAATATAGGGACACAAGAGCACAGTCTTCAGCTGTTATTGATACATTTAGCTGGAATGTCAGATCATGATTAGGCATGATGATGATGATTATTATTATTATTATTATTATTATTAGGCTGTCGATGGTTCATGGGTTGGGTTGGCAGGCAGAGAGACATGCAGGCAGACAAAGAGACAGACAGACAGAGAGGCAGACAGCCAGGCAGACAGACAGACAGGCAGGCAGGCAGGCAGACAGACAGAGAGGCAGGTAGGCAGGGAGACAGATAGACAGACAGACAGATAGGCAGACAGCCAGGCAGACAGAGAGGCAGGTAGGCAGGGAGACAGATAGACAGACAGACAGACAGAGAGGCAGGTAGGCAGGTAGGCAGGGAGACAGATAGACAGACAGACAGGCAGGTAGGCAGGGAGACAGATAGGCAGACAGCCAGGCAGACAGACAGAGAGACAGGCAGGCAGGCAGGCAGGCAGACAGGCAGACAGAGAGACAGACAGGACTGGCAGGCAGACAGACAGACAGAGAGGCAGACAGCCAGGCAGACAGACAGACAGACAGACAGGACAGGCAGGCAGGCAGGCAGGCAGACAGACAGACAAACAGAGAGGCAGGTAGGCAGAGAGACAGATAGACAGACAGACAGGCAGGTAGGAATTTAATGGCTCTGACCTTGCAAGGCCTCCTTAGCACGGCGCAGTTCTTGGTCTCTCTGGGTCAGCTGCTCCCAAAGCTTGGTGACGGACATCTCCTCGGCACCACCCACAGGAGACCTGTCCATGTCTTTCATCTGATTCAGCAGCAGCACCTCCTCCTGCACCTCCTCCCATGACTCATCCCAAGGGGGATCTGCATAGAGACAGTCAGCTCAGGGACTTTTGTGTGCAGCAAAAACACACTCACCAAAAATAACAACCTGTTTGCACTCAACAGATTTGAAGGCGAGGGAGTAGGGCCACGGTTAACTCCCAGGCTTTTGAAGCAAGTTGACATTTTGAAAGCTTCGTTCACAATGCTTCACCTATCTGTTAAGGTATCCCTCTGTGTGACCCAGTCTCTATACCCATTCGTATATAGGTTCTTCTCCATCCTTTTTTCTCCCCTATAGTTGACTCTGTATAAATGCCTGCCATTGTGAAATACGCATTTGTCTGTCCACCAATGCACCTGCTCCACATGCATTGTTAGGAATTGTGGGATATCTCATACCGTGCTGCAGTGAAAGCTTCTGGCTTCATTCACCTCACTGAGTGGTATGTTCAGGGAGTAATACTCACCTTAGCCCTTGCTGAAATTCTCTCCCGAAGCGTTCAGACGCTCACTATGTCAGACTGGCACAGGCGCACACAGAACCACAGGGAAAGGGATGGAGGGATGAAGGGAGGGGTGGAGGGATTGCGTTTGCACACAGCCAACACTCTGCTGGTCCCTGGAGGAAATGGGCTGGCCTAATGAGCTCTGAGATGGGGAGCTTCTGATTTGCTGTATCATTGAACAGCTGTGAGCTACAGTATCACCATGACATTTCATAGTTTGTTGGAAGTGTTTAGCATTCTATTCCAATCATCATGGGTAGCATTTATAAATGTCATTTATATAAGATTCTTTTTTTCTTTAGCACACCACAATAATATACAGAGATTTCATTATGCTGCGGTTCACTCATTTGAGTGCACAAGTAAGGAGGTGGGTTTTGCATCTAAATAAAATTTATTTTTGCTTTGCCATCATCTTTTTAGGTGTGATTTATTTCTTGGTCTGTTATATGTGACATCATTTGCTGCTGGCAGACGGGGTTCTTCAGTGGGGGGGGGGGATGGGGGTTTACTCAAACTCAGTTGCCTGCACATCACAATCTCTGCATTTTAAGTTTGTAAAATTTTTCATTGAGAATGCAAATATTACCATTTGTAAGTTCAGACCCCTTTGGGACCTGAACGCCACACTGCCATGGCGCCCCCTCTGGTGGATCATTGAACTAACTACTAAATATATATCAATGACTGCATGAGCCCTCACAAACCCCGTGCCTTAAGTGGTGATCTCACCAGGTGTTTGCGTTCCATGTGAAAACTGACGCAGGCGTGGAGTACAAATCCAGCCAACCTTCTACCATTCATCCAAAGCCAGAGCGCAGCAGTTGCTAAGCAACAGCTGCAAGGGAAAACCTTAGGTTTTGACCTGGATCCATTATCACCAGAGAAAAAGAGTTAAAAGTGAATTCCAAAGTCCATCACAGAGCTTAAAATGTGCGTAAAGTAGGAAAGCAACGTAAGATTTATGTTTGTGGAAGAGAGAGACACTGAACTGGGAGCTCATCCGCAGTAAGGCACTGCTCTGCAACAGAAAATCCTGACCTGGAAATGTCTGCCACACCTTTGATTCATGAGGCTGGAGGAGAGCCGTTTGTGATTACCGAGCAGGACATAAATTGAACAAGTGGGGTAAATTAATTATGGAAATTAAATATAAATTTAATATCAGCGAACTGATCATTTCCATAAAACGCAGAAACTCTTTTTCAGTCCGGCACTGGTGGGCCCTGCAGCCTCCCCTCCACCCCCCAGCCATACCCACCGCCCCGCAGCCCTCAGACACAGAAATGAACTGGCAGGTACAACTCCAGACTGGGTGGAGGAGACCTGTTTTGACAGGTATCATGAATACATTTTATAAGGCAACAGTTCTCTGAATGAGAACAAGCAGGAAATCAGTGCATGACTGCAATGACATCCTCTCTCATTCACTGTAATGGTACACCCTTCTCCCGTACGTCACATGTGACCTGTGAAATACGGTTTGCACAAAGTCAGCTCGCCTACGCACCCACCAGGAGCAAGAAACAGGGCTGCGCACTGCACACTGGATCACAAGAAAAGCACACTGTACTGAATAAAGATGACAGAGAGAGGAGTTTACAGAAAAAAGGAAGGCTCTACTCATCCATGAAACCTCCCCCCCCCCAAACTCTCTTTTTCTCTCATGGAACCAGGGAAAGGACAGGGTGGCTCCTCTTTCTCCTCCATCACAGCTCTCACACTCCCCACTTCATCCCCATTTCACTCCTGTACAACCCCTTTACTCTGCCCTCTACACCCCCACTACAAAATCGGGGGCTAATTATCCAGCACTGGGAGATGCTTGCGCATGCATTTGAAATCCCGCATGCACCTTCACGTGCGTACACAGACACATAAAGAACACACGCGCACACACACGCACACACATACACACAGACACATAAAAAACACACACACATACAGTACACACACACATGCGCACACACGCACACACACACTCACGCACACACACACACTCACACACATACACACACACACACACTCACACTCACACACAAACACACATACACACACACACGCACACGCGCACACATGCACGCATACACACATACACACACACACACGCACACACACACCCGTTTTCTCACCGTGCATGTTGTGCTGGCTGGGATCGGCAGCAGGCATGTCGCCGGTCCCCAGCTGGCCCGGTCTGAGCGCTGCGTGAGGCCGCAGGATGGCCCCCTCATGGCTGCAGGACTGGACGGCCCCGTCCGCGCACTCGTCCGGCTGTCCGTTATCATCCATCAGTGTGAGGACCGTCCCCCGAGGATGCAATCCGCGCAGAGCCGCATGCCGTCAGCGCTCCGCAGAACAGCCTGAACAGACCCCCCCCCTTTTCTCTCTTTCTTCTTCTATCGTTTCATCGCCCGTGCAAACGCTCCGCGCACATCACCGTCGTCTGAGGACCAGGGCTGTCTCCTGCTGTTGTGTTATACTGTGTGTTGCGATTGCGTTTCTGTCTGACAGTAAAACAGGGAGTGAAGTTATACCGTAGGTGAGTGATAGTATGCCTGCATGTGAGTGTGAGCGAGACTAGTGCGTGTGTGTGAGTATGCGTGCACGCTTGTGTGTGTGTGTGTGCGTGTCTGTATGCGTGTGCATGTGAACAGAGCACAGTGATGGAGGAAGAGTGCAGGGGAGTCAGCGCTCTTACTATAATTATGCTCTACCAACAGCTCAAGCTGAGAGAGGATGGAGAGCCTTTTAAATGGACCATACCATCTGCAGCACAACAGAGGGGGGACAGAGGAAGAAAAATAGTGAGAGAGTGAGGATATAATGAGCTGCTTTTAAACTGTATACAGATTCACATCTGTGTCTCCTAGCTTTCCAAGAACAGTTGGCAATGTGGAGTCAATGAGCCCTTTAAAATCACTGAGTAAGCACAGTTGTCTTCTCAGAACCATTGTACTTTCAGAGTTTGGCTATAATATCAGTGCCTTTGACAAAGGCGTCGAAAGTGCTCTGTGTCTGTCTGCCTGCCTGCCTACCTCATAGTACACAACACCTACCCGTGGACTGAACCATGGAATTAAGTGGTGTAATAATAGATTTTTTAAACAATCCCCCGCCCCACCCCACCTTTTTTAAATTTTTTTATTTTTTTAGCATTCGCAGTTGTGTCTGGCAAGTTAGTGGCATGTCACCCAGGCAGACGGTCACCGCAGCAGAAGCCTGCACACTGCTGCCATGCCCTCGTCTTCAAGAAACCATTTCACATAATACAGTCCACAGACCACTACGGAAGAGACCTGGTGGTGATTGATGTGCCTCACTGACGATAACTGTTAGCCAATCATAATTGGCTGATGACATAGCCAAAATTTCCATCTGCATGTATGGGTCTGTGATTGTTGTGACAATTTGTGAGAACCATTTGGGAGCATCAAAAGCTTAAAAACAAGAAAATGGATTGGTTTGCAGTACACACATAAATGTAATAAAGAAAAACCAAGCACAGTGTTTCACTTTTTATCCACAATGCTTCTGAGGAAAGGTTTCTGTGACCCAAAAGAACATGAGTGACCTTGTTAAGAACACATAAATAGCATAAAGTTAAGTGCTCATGTTAAGTGGGAATAAAACATATATGTTTTGGCTCCAGGCTTTTTCCGACAGGAAAGGAGTATAGCGATAAAAGCTCTGATTTAGAAACACGCACTCCCTCCATTTTGTGTCTAATGTGAATAAGTTTTTAAGTGAGAGTGAATCTGAGGTGCATTTCCACAGAAAAGCAGAGGAGAGCAGAGATGCTCTTATCTTACTGCTTGTTTTCGGTTGTTTATCAGCACAGTTCCAGGCAGCAACAGAGGTTGGCATGGCAACCTCACTCAACCACTCTATACATCTCGTTGACAATCCTATCTGCTGGCAGGCCTGAGTGATAAGACACACCAGGGACAATCAGAGTCCCCACCATGCACCCATGCATACACTAAAGACCCTCTTAAACCATGCAACAGCACCCCCTGCAGACAAATTCTGATAACATAGCTTCAGTGCCCCTCCTGTTACAATTGCACATACATTCACTTAAGAGAGAAATGTACAACCTACAGATCCAAAAAGGTAGCAATCAGAACAAAGTGTCATTGTAAAAAGAAACAAACAAAAAACTATACTGTAACAGACATTTCCCTTGATTGGTAACATACTGAAGGGAAATATTAATATGAGCTAATAGTAAACATAAAAATTGTAAACTGCAAATAATGAAAGATCATTGACATTCATTATGAAAAGCACCAGGAGGGAAGTGGCTTGAGACCGGTGCATCAGACAAATGCTAGGAGAGAAGTGGTTTCTGTGTCAATAGTCAGTTAAGAAAAGGAACAGAATTGTTTGAACAGCAGCTGTCAGTTTATGTTAATTCACACATAGCAGTTCCATAGTTTTTGTGTAACCTGCTCTACAGGGCTATACTGGTTCTGAACTATCTATCCATTATTAAATGTGCAAATATTTTCCAGAGAATAATATTCTAGAAACCAGTCATTACAATAGCAGAAGCAGAACTCCACAAAGTATGATGCTGATTCACAGTTGAAATTCAAATAGAAATGGAACTGAAATGGTGACATGAGGTGAATCTGCAGCTGAATATAATGTCATACATCTGATGCCGGTTAGTTTTGACTGCAGACAGTGGAAGGGATCAAATTGTCTCATATTACCCAAGTGATTGGTGCATCTTCAAAAGCAGAATGAAAAATGTCTCTGGCACACTGTCACTCAACTTCACTCTCGTTACCGCCACGACACTTCCTGCTTTCATCCTTCTAAGTCAAGCCATTCTGTGAAGTGACTGATACTTCACACAGGGGGAACCTTTGGGAGGGCACAGCTAGACATTTTCACATCGGGTCAGGGGTGCTATGAAGGTGCACATTAATTTGACTGGGACTACACTGGATTCAGGGCCTGTCCCAGTTGTATTAGACATTATATCTAGTCTGCTCCTCGTCCTCACTATGTGCTAAAGGATTCTCAACAGACCTCTTTAGTCACGAGCTTTGAAGATCACTTCTTCATTCCCATTCAATTATTCATCCTCTTCTTTGAAGGGGGTGACATTCACTTATTCAAATATTGACATTTAGCGAGACACCTGTACATCTGTTCTGCTTCTGTTGAGCTGTCAGGAGCCAAAAGTGTTTCTGTTCCTACCAAGTCACTGCTGGTCAGCTGGAGAGGCAATATCTGTGAGGAAAAGCTTTTAAACAATTAGCAACACACGCACACACACACCATCTGTCCTGATTCAAACACAAACAAATCCTGGCTGTCATCAGACACACACACAAACAAACAGCCTAGAAGTCTCATGGCGATGATATAAAAACAGTACAGCATACTTGGTTAAATGTGAAAGGTTTGTATGCTGGAAGCTGGTTAATATTTAAAATGTCTTGGAAGGTTAGAAACAAATCTTACCTGCCATTTTCTTGAAGAGTCGATAAAGGTGGGGCACCCACCCATCGATGGTGCTTTCATATGCACTTGAGTCCCTCCCCTTTTTGCTCATTATACTTTCTGAGTTCAGTGGGATGCTTCCTAGACTACTTCTGGAATCCTCCAAATGTGGCCAGGTTTTATAACGTAATCCACACTGGTCCTCCCTTGCTTCCAGAATATTCCATCTTCTGGATTGGCATTATTGTTAAATAATTATCTCTCTTAAGCTCTCCCTACAACAGAGGATAATACAGGTATATGGTTAGCAGGGCTAACCACTGCTAAAAGCTATTCATAAATAATCTGAACACCCTTCGTGACCTATCACAGTGACTCTTTTTCTTTTCTCTATTTTCTTCACTCTTTACTCTGTTTAAATTTATACAGTACGCATGAATGTGTGTGTATACATATGTGTTTTTTTTTTATTTATTATTTGCTTGTCCTGAAATGTTATTCCTTTATTTTAGTCTGAGGTCATCACTTTCATGGGGAAACACTTGGGGAAACAGAACAGATATTATTGTGCTGTGATATAATTATGCTCATTAAATGCTCATTAAACAATTGTAAAATAAAACAAGAATAATTTCCGTTTATAGGTTTCCAAAATGTTTCACACGTCATGGCCCTATGCAATAATAGATTATTCTTCTACAACAGAATTTGACAAGATTTGACAAAAAATCAACTTCTGTAAGTATTGGAGTATTGAAAACATTAGTAAAATACAAAATACTAATCCAAAAGAGATATCCCTGGATTAGAATATTTATTTTAGATGGTGAATTGGAAAATGTCATTTAACGCACCGATGATAAAAATCCAGAGTCAGCTGAGTTACTGTTCTGAAAATCAGTTCTATGTACATTCTAATTGGAACTCAGAGTGGTTCTCAAACTGAATCTTTTAGTTCCTGACTTTAGATCAGTCACAACTTGTTCTTCGTTTACTGGAGGATACATTCAGCAGCACTGTTATAATAGCGGAAATAATAAGAGGGAAAAAACAGAAATAAAGAGTATGGAGAGAAAGATAATCAGAGACATGATGACGTAAATGCATGCACTTGTGATGTCGACAGCAGCTGTAACTTGTAGCTTTTCAGAACAGGGCAGACATTCCATTCAGTAGTACAGAATTTTGCTCCCATACATTATTAATTTTGCTCCCATTCAGCATCTAGTAGTTTTCTCAAAAAGCCTGTCACTTAGTTGTTTGGGGCATCAGCACCCAGTGCTGTCAAATTGCAAACTGGCCATTTACAAATGAATGGCCACAGATTGATATGCTACACTAGGAGCAAAAACTCCCCAGAAAACCTCAAATTTGAAACAAAGATTTTCTGACTCACTGAGAAAAAACAGCTTACAGCTGTTGTAAAAATGCTATTTTGTCATAAAATACTTGAATACAGCTAAATGTCCACATACTGAAATACTCTCCAATCTGTAGCATGGATGTGTGCTAATAAGGCCTTGCATAGAATAGAAATACTGACCTTGATTTTCTAAGACACATTGGCATGCTGCCACAGTTTAAAAAACATATTTAATCCAGCATTATCATTCTATAGTTGACTAGTCATATGGTAACAATCCAGTCTAATGAGATTTTTTGTAAAGTATCATCATTACATTACATTACAGGCATTTATGTAATGTATCATCAGATTAACAAAGGGGATTAAATTCAATTCCACATAACTTGCATTATTGTCAGCCCTGTTCAGCCAAAGATTAGTATACACAGGAAATATTCCAGCATCATAAATGCTAACCTTCGAAGAAGCTATGTCTGAATTTAAGAATGAGGTCTCTAGAATTTTCTCAAGATGCCAGCCAGTGAGAAGAATCTACTGTATATAGGTAGAAGACAAACCAATGCAAGGAAATACCTCTGTATTTGAGAAGAACATTATGTCCATCAAAATTCCTACAAAACAAGTAAATGTGCAAATTAAAGCCCTCACACAAAGTTTCAGTGGGAATTAAGTCATTATCAGTGCAGGTTGCCATGGTGACAGCTCCAGGACTAACAGAGAAGCTATTGCAGGGATCTAAAACTTCAAACCCTGGAGGCCCTGTAGCGACCCTGTGTCTGCTGGTTTTTGATGTGTTCCTGCATGTCCTGCAAGTGCTTATTCGTCGATTGGTTAACTCTGCACACCTTGTTCCCAAGGCCTAAAGCTGCTGCTGACTGAAAGGAAATGATAAAAACCAGCAGAGACTGCGGCCCTCCAGGACTGGAATTTGAGACCCCTGACCTATAGCCTAGATGTTGCGAGTTCTTAACAACACAGCATTGGCGTGTAGGGACAATGTAAGATTACCAGGTAATTAAAATCAGTACTTCTGTCACAGTGAGGCTGCAAAACATCAGAGTTAGACATGGGCTGCTGGGGTGCCTGTTCTGTTACGGCATGGTTCTAGAGCGCAGGAGGGTCACATGGACTGGTATTGAACCCGGACTGTGTCTGTGCTGGTGGGCAGCTCTGTATGGTGTTGCAAAGGGAAGGGAAGGTTATATTTGGCAAGTGATTCAGTTATTCACTGAAGACTCGATTGCAGAAAGTGTGACTGAAACTTATCAATAACAGTAACAGAGCAAATAGCAATTAGCCAGTTGCATTTTGCTGGAATAAGATAAAATACAACATTATGTAAGTACTAAAACATGTTGCACAGTTGCATGCAAAGAATGGTGCCTAAGCCAGAAACTGGCAGGTAGAAACAGGTATAGAACACAGCGGCAGAAGGGCTGCCAGAAATTAAGGTGGCAAAAACTGGGATGGACATATAGTGCTGAAGATTTTAATTTGGTCACCAGAGCCCTGGTCTTCCCATATTGGTTGACTTTTGTTTCACAGTAAAGCTGATAGGCTTCAAACTGGAGCCCAGAGAATGGGACAGAGACCAAACACATCCTTCCTATGACTGCAGTTGTGTGAGAATGGTCTGCTTGAGAAAGTCCCCAGTTTGGTTGTCCTCATTTTCGCTATGACGGCGAGATTTACAAACATTGTCAATATAAGGAATCCCTGTCTGAAGAGAATATGACCATTACACTCAGTTGTTCTTCAGAACAAAATAATCAGAATTACATGAACTTCAAGCCTGAATATAGAAAGGCTGTGCTGTTTTTTAAACCCTTGATTTACCTGTGCGTGTACTGAAAATGTATGTCTTCTTTTTTCTCATGTGATGTTCTTCATGTATCATTCTCTACTAACTTTATGAATGTGTCTAGAATGGATAAATGGGATCTTTAGAGCTTTGATGTTCATTCTGTCACCTTATGACACGTATTAACTCACCTCTAGAGACCGCACCTCAGCTCCACCACCAGGACCCTCTCTAGCACTTGCACCTGGTTGCAAGTACATTTTGTTCTGTTTTCATAGCATGCAGTTCTTTGCTGTTATTCGTATGATGGAGTTTGATGCTCAGTAGGGCAGATTTGTTACCGTTTGCTGAACTTTGTTCAATGGTCACTAGTTTACAAGTTTAATCATTGATATTTGCACTAGTATTCACATTTTAAAGGTCACTGAAGATCTCTACTGTCAGAAGACCATCGCACCCCTCTCTCCCCCTTACTTGCACTCCCTCACAAGCCCTTGTATGAGTGTGTCGATGGACGTTCAGGTGTATAAGACGCAGGGTGTTCAGCAGCAACTGCAGTCAGGTGTAAAGTGTTAGAGAGAGGGCTTCTGGAAGAACATGTTGAATCCCCAGAGTAAGTGAATATAACAAACAGCCTGTCTCTACATAAGAGATGCAAATTATAGGCCTTAATAGACCGTCGTTAGAGCACTCAACAAAGCATTAGGCTACATTACACTACCAGGTGTAGATACCTTCCACCATCAACCACCAGGGGAAATTTACCTGAAGACCAACAAAGACCAGGGCACTCCTCACTGAGCTGCCCCATACAGAGAGCATACAGCATGAACACTAAGATCCTACAGTCCAGAACAGCAGCAAAACCAAATTTAGCTCACATAACACAAGCGATACAAACACCAACCCATAGTAAAATAATGCAGCAGTCAAATTGAAAAAAGGCTTTAATATTTCAATTAGAACAATCTGTAATTACACTAGGAATTCCCTTCCATTTTATCTTTCTTAACCCCAAACATTTAACAGAACATTATCACTTATTTCACAAACTTCCCCAGAATTGGTATTCAAGAAATGCATACACGTAAATCATATAAAACTTAACCATCCCGAAAAGAAGATTTTAAATATATTTTTTAAAATATATAATCAAGTGACATAATTCTCCCACAGACAGGCTACCAGCAATTTACGCCATGCATCACGCTGTATCTCCCCTCAGACAGATGCAGATGTGTTGGAGCGATACAGTACATGGAAGGGAGGGAGACGCCTCCCAACAGTGATAAAGGAAGGAAACACAGTTTTAAGCTCTTCACAGAGGTAGATCCATCAGATTACAGGATATCACCACAAACATACAATAATTTAAACAAAACAAGATTTAATTCTACCATTCGGTGTTAGAACGCACTGCACCGCCCCCGAGGTTTGGGGAGACTGCTGTGGTTGCATCTCACGCCCCCAAACCCTCATTTCAAATAGTTATAGCCGACTTTACACTGCACGCATTAGCTTTTCGCCCAATGCTACCGTTTCAGCGTATTACTCATGTTCAGTTGAGGCCGGCTTTGTTGTGTCAACATCCTCTCTCTGGGATACCCTGTCTGATGTCCTTATTGCTTTCTGTTCATCTGAATATCTTCTGTTCTTCAGATGAACAGAGACTGGAGTTCAATGGGCTGTGCTGGGCTCTCCGATTCCCAGAATTCCACAGTGCCCGCCAATTTAACGCCACATCCAACACGCAAAGCATGCAGCACGTATACAACACAATGGTTTCTAGCAAATTAAATAAAGTAACAGATGAATCAAGTCTTCAAATGTCAGTGCTGCCCTCACCAACCAGCTGTGCACACCATCAATCTAACATATTGCGTGAGAAATTACCAATAATTAACTTATCCTCAAGTGAAAAATAAAAATGTGTTGTCCCTAGGAATGGGGGACATTGTCACCACCCCCTAAAGACAAACGACTACCCTCAATTCTTCAACAGAAGAGGTCAAATCTAAGCAGTAATACGAGGCAGGTTGTGATAATCTAAATTTGCCAGGCATTAATCCACATTTGGGCTACTGAATCAAAAACTAAGTGTTGTAACACAGGACTTAGGCACAAGTTCCCAATATTTCACCTGCATCTGTCCCACAACCCTTTGCCTTCAAGGTTTCAGTCTTATCAACACAACATTTTTTGCTGATAAGCAAATTGTACAGTACCTTTAAAAAACCTAGCACTAGCAAGGGAAAATGTATTTGTCAGAACCAACAATGCCAAAAAAAGAATAATAATTTGCATCTCAGCAGCCAGTTTTGGGGCTCATAATGCACAATGCTATAATATTTCTTGGAAATATATTGATGCTTGAAGGGCTTTTTAAAGTGCTTTTAAACTTCTGTAGTTTAATCTGTTTTCACAGCAAAAAAGGCGGGAAAATTATGGCTCTTCTCCAAACATTTCTCATTCACAATGACCCTTAAAGGCCTCCATTAGATGAACTCAATTTCGCCATATAACTGGCAGCAGCTACATTCTCGCCCTGCCCTTCATATCGAGAAGGATAGTCGCAAAAAAGAATGCGTTCACGACGCATGGAGCACAAATCTTTTGTACGGCAATACAGGCAGGAGCAAGGCTAACGGGGCAGATGGCTGTGACAGGCAGGAAAGGGGGAGCCGGCAAACTCTCCTCTCTCCCAGCTTGGAAAACTCATTCCCACAGTCACACTGCAAACAGCTCACCCCCAACCGCTTTTACAAAACCTTAAAAAATAAACTAAACTGAAAACCAGTTTCCTTACAAGACATGACTGCATCACACAAGTCCTTCTATAGCGTACAATATGAATTAAATACACATATATTTTTTAGTTTATAGCCATATGAACACTGTAAACGGGGTGTTGAAAGTTGGGTTTCGTACACAGACATCAGTCTAGTCATACTGAACACGTTGCATGCATTGGGGCTACCAGAAAGTAATAATCCTACGAAAAACCTCCATGACTTGATGCAAAAACTAAAAAACAAGAACAAGAAAATTCCAGGTGGGTTGTGTACAGGTAACATTTGCAGTGTTTCGCTGTCAAGGGCCGGGGGGTCAGGGATTAAAAATTTTCTGGTACTATTTTTGTAATGCACAAATTCAGCACAGGTTACATTTTTGGACCGTGGACCAACTCTCTGCACAGCGCAAAGGTACCACACCCTAAGCCCCTCCCATCTCATCTACTGTGGTAACTGCAATCATCAACAGCCCTGATCTGATTGATCTGACTGGTATCTCCATATGCCTCTCTGCAGTGGGGCAACTGAGCCTGGCCATCTTTGGAGGCGGCGGCTCTGATAGGCCAGTCCCAGCGTTTCAGAGGTTTCTCCACACGTCCGTCGGACTTTACCTCTCCAGCTTCACCAAGGTCTCCTAGATGAGAAAGGTGAGAATAAATCAGGCGTCCTCTTAAACATCAGCACAGAAATTCTCTCATTCCTCCGGATTCACACGGCCATGTCAGATTCCACAAAATTCAAGTACCCATAAAAAAATATATAGTGTGCTAAACCACAATTTTTCCAGATCCTCAATACAGCAGTACAATTTGCCTCACTATTCCTGAAATTGAATCCAGCACTTTCAACCCCAATCCAGCCCCCTAACATTGAGTAAACTGTGAATTCTGAAGATGGATCTGATCATAAATCAAGTGCATCACTTCTATGAAAGCTGCGCATTGCCAAATCCACTAAACAAAATAATTCACGGAGCTAAATTCTATTTTCCGGGATTTTTCAGGATTCCGGGAATACTACTCTCAATCATTAGCTTCTCAATAATGACATCTGAAAAACATGCCGACTACACAGGTCACACGAAGCCGCATTGTGCAGAAAGAACTTCACGGGTGCCCCCGTGTCGAGCATTACCTGGGTTTCCTTGGACTCCTGGTCGGGGGAACCCTCAGCCTCGCCTGGAGGCATCGCATTGGCCAGCTGCAGGCTGCGAGTGACAGGCCCGCCCACCCTGTCGCGCGCCTTCACCGCAAAGCGCTCCTCCTTCTTGGGCTGCAGAAGCGGTGACGTCACCTCAGAATCCTTTTTTGACGGGACCTCTTTGGTCCCCCGCTGCATCCTCCCAGCAGGGCGCTGTGCAGGGGGGGATTCAGGGGGGGGTTGCTGCTGCTGAGCAGGGGGCGCCCTGCTTTTCTTGCCCAGAGGAATGGTGGCAGCAGAGGAGGAAGAGGAGGACGTTGGACTCTTCAGCTGCGCCTGCGAAGCGGGGGGTCTGCCTCTAGTCGGCTGGGGTTTGACGGGCACACTGGCCATGCCCTCCGCCGGCCCAGAGCTGCCAGCCTTGCTTTTGCCCACGGTCCTATTCCCCAGGTCCGATCCCTCCTTCTGCATCTCGAGATCAGCATTTCTCCTGGTACTGCGAAGATTACGGTTTCCTTCTTGAGCGATCGAGTCGTCAGCTCCGCGCATCTTCGATCCCTTGGAGGCAGGTTTCTTGGGGCAACTGACAGTCATGTGCTTGTTGAGGCTGCCACGGTATGTGAACTCCCGCTGGCAGTGCGGGCACACATGGATCCCCTGCTCCTCCTCAGACTGGCTGGAGGCAGTGGACCTGATCCTCTGGGAGAGGGCTCTCTGGACAGCCTGGTTATTCTTCTTGCCTGTGGGCTCCGGGCCAAAGTTGAGGCGCTTGGGCAGGCCCATCCTGCGGAGGGTGGCATGTGCTGCATTGGAAGTTGCTGTGGGTGACAAAGTCCCGTTAAGGGGCTTGACAGCCTGTCGGAGGGGGATGGGGTTCTTCTTCGGGGTGTAGCGGCGCTTGTCGCTGGCATTTGCGCAGGTCAAAATGTGCTTGTGGAGCTCAGGCATGTTGTCAAAACTCTTGCCACACTTGGTGCAGCGGATGGCGGTGCTGAATGTTTGTGGAATGTTGTGGGTGGTGAAATTGGTGGCAGACTCTACGGAGCTGGCAGGGGTGCGGTTGTGGTAAGGGAACGGTGGTGGTTTGAAGCTGGGATAGTGCTGGTTGAGTCCGAGGCGAACATCTGCCGCTTTCCGCTTGCTTCCTTCGGAAGCCATGATCTTAATTGTAGTGTACAGTTCTTCTGTTGGGTCATCCATCTCCTCTGTCTCCTCATCATTCTCGTGTTCCTCCCTCTGGATTACAATGGCCCCTTTATCATCGCTATCAGCTGAAGGCTTGGAGTCTGTTGTAGAAACCAAGGGCTCTGTGCTGGCTTTGGTTGGGTCTGTGAAATTCTGGGGTCGCAGTTTGCCATTTTCCAGCACTGTGTGCGTGTAACTCTGGCCAGGGTGCAGGTCCAACTGGTGCTGCTGGAGGTTGCAGAGGAAAGCAAACTCCTTGCTGCAGATGCAGCACACGTAGATCCTGCCCACGCCATGCAGTGTGGAACGGTGCTCGAGCAAGGCATCGCCGTTTCCAAACAGCTGCACACAGAACTCGCATTTGAAGGGCCAGTCCTGGGCATGGGCCACGATGTGGCACCGCAGTTCCTTCATTGAGCAGAATGGCTCCTCACACACGTTGCACACAAAGCTCTTGCAGAACGTCTCTGGCTCCGCGGGTTTCTCGGGGGCGTCGCTGGCAGAGTTGGCCGACTCTTCCTTGTGGTCATATTCCTCTTTGATCACAGTGGCGGTGAGGGGAGGGGGCAGCCTTTCTGATGAGGCTGTGGAGTCAGTGTCGGAGGAGGGCACTGGAAGAGACGCCTCCAGAACAGGAGGATGGGGAGACTGGGGCTGCGTGTGCAACGCGGCCTTCTGCTCCTGGTTCAGGTCCAAGTTAGGATCAGCCTCAGAAGCCAGAACACAGCCTACAGGTGACTGTAGAGACGCTGTAGGCTCGGGAACACACTTGCCACCAAGATCAACTGGTGGACTCATTCTGAAGTCACCTGGGGGATCAGAAGGATCCACGGGAGGAACACACACAGATTCAGAGTCTGTGCGAGGTTCCGCTGTGGAAATCTTTGGGTTTGTTAGGCTGATAAGGGGGTGGGTGAGATCTTCCTGATCTTTAGAGTCTACAGTGGGGTCTGAGTGTGAACTATCCTCATCAGGCAGTCTCTCTGAACTCACAGTGACAGAACCAGTCTCTGCAGAAGCTGAACATTCCTCCTGATCTACCTGCATTAATTCGGAGGATTTGGGTGATGGAACAGGGACAGGAGCATGCTCAGGGGACTGACAGGGCTGGTAGAGTGGGGAAGAAACAGTAGGCAGAACTGGAGGGGGTGGCGTGGTGGACACCAGGCTTGCAGTGCATGGGGAAGGGGGGTTCAAGGGAACAGGAGTCAGTGAGGGAGGGGGTGGGTGTGGTGAAGTGGAGGGTACAGTTGATTTATCTCCAAGTACTTCAGGGAGTGAGGGAGCCGTATCAGGGGAGGGATTAGATGTGGCATTCCCTGCAGGCTGAGCAACAGGGTTTCCCTGATCATCAGGCACCTCCTCCTTTGCCAGCTCCAATCCACTGTACTCTTTCATTAGCACCTTCTCCAGTATGCTGGTGTTGGGCTTCCTCTTCTTGGACAGGGGCTGGGGGGCAGGGCCTACTTTTAACTGAGTCTCATCAGAGCTTTTGCAGTGCATGCTCAGGTCCAGCACCGCCTCCCCCTGGCCAGTTCCATCACCGTTTTTACCAGGTGCACCCGAGAGGTCCAGGGGCTGCTGGTTACAAGGGCTACCACCAGTCAGGGACCCCAACCACTCAGCCCTGGGGGAGCTTGAGGCGTCTCCCTCTTCCCTGCTCCAGGCTGGGGACCGACCATGGCTTTCCAGCTTCGGCACCTTGAGGGCAAAGGGGGCACCTGCCTCAGAGCTGTGGCCTTTGCATATAGGGTCTTCCTGAGGTGAGGAGTTTGGGGGTGAGGCGGTCCTTCTCTTGAACCTCCCTGATCCAGAAGAAAGTGGAGACACTGATAGTCGGGGAGCAGGGGGGGTCAACCTGTGGCCCTCCTGGTTCTGCAGGAGCTGTTTAAGTTTTGGGGAGAGATACAATGTTTTCTCTTTGGGAAACGCTAAGGCATCCACAGCTGGAGCGACAACAGTCCCTGCTAAAGATGACGATGATGATGACGATGATGATGATGATGATGATGATGAAGACAATGAAGAGGAGGAAGATGCTGAGGAGGAGGAGGAGGAGGAGGATTCCGATTCAGTTTTGATTTTGGGCAGCAGAGGCGGAGTGGAGGTCCTCCTTTTCGAAGTCCGGGGGGTTGTGCTGGGAGCCTCTCTCGTCACACTAGCAGCCGTCTCCACCTTCAAAGCCTGACTGATGATCACGGTGTCCAGGCCCAGCAGCGTGGCCGAGCCGGCGTCCACCTCGATCACTTCGCACCCGCTGCCCGCGCCTGTGGATAGAATCTTCCCATCAATATACAGGCTGAGGTTCTCCGAGATGTTGCTGGAGATGTCCACCATGTACTCTTCTTCCCGGTCACCCTCGTCTTCCGCCTCGTGGCTGGGCCGGTAGACCAGCTGGGGGATGGTGCCACGGGACCCCTGGGGGGTTGTGGCAGACTGCTGTGGGCTGGGCTGCACCTCCTGCAGGAGAGAACCTTTCCTGCTGATGCCTTTGGGCAGCAGGTGGCGCTCGTGGATCCTGCGCTGGTGCCGTCTCATGTTGGTATGGGAGCTGAAGGCCTTCCTGCAGTACTTGCACGGGTGAAGTTCCTTGGACTCTCCATTTTCATCCAACAGGAGGGCCTGTTCCACCTCAGCCACACCCTCCCCTTTCTTGCCTTCACCTGAGAGCTCTGGGGTCACGCCACTAGTTAGCGAGTTCACAATAAGGATGCTGCTTGCAGGAGCCGTGAGGTTGGAACTCAAGTTGTCAGTCTGTAGGGAGGGGTTGAGCGAGGAAGCAGTGCCAGCAAGGGAGCCCGGCCTTTTCTTCATCCCACTTTCATGGCGTCGCTCATGCCGACGCCGGCCAGCTTGTGAACCGAAAAGTTTTCCGCAGTAGCGACACTTGAAGGTGTGTGTGTGCAGGTTGGCAGAGACATGGATGTGCGTGTGGCGCTCCAGGCCTTGCTTGGTGGAGAAGTGGCGCTCGCAGTGTGGACAGTGGAACAGAGATTCGCCCTGGGCTTCGTCCTCGGGATCGAAATTTGGATCGGGCTCGGACACCGAAAGAGAGGAGCCAGACATGGGGTTTGGCTCAGAGCCCCTGGCATCATCCATCTCAGGATCCCCCTGGGAGCTTAGCTCCTCATTAAGCTCTGTTTCCATTTCCTGGGCTTCGCATGGGATCTCCTCCTCTACCCCTGCAGAAATCGAAGACTCTGCCGTGGTCATAGACAGGGCCTCGTCAGGAGGGGTCAACTCTGGGAGCCCCAATGAAGGGCAAGGTGGCTCATCCTCCTCTTTCATACCTGCATTCCAAAACACCAATACACAATTGTTGTATTTTAGAAGAGGTAACTGCACACCTTTTATTCCACTATGAAGACAGATTAGCAATCAATAGTACAAACAGAGGTAACTCCCCTTTAATATTATTCAAGAATGGGCAGGTCTGAAAAATTTCAGTATGGCTTGAACATTACAGCCCTAACTGCTTTTGACAAGTTATACTTTTTACCTAGTTAACAAACAAGCATCCACTTTTGTTCAATTTTATCATAGCAAACAGGGAGCCAAACATTCACTATGGCAGGGCCTGCTGTAATGCTCACCAGCTTCACAATCCCTAGAGTCCATTGCAACAGGCGTGGCCCAAGAGCCGACCAGGTGGTCTCTCCTCACCAAGCTGCCTCCAGCTGCTTCCTCCTGGCTGTAAGGAGAGAGGAGGGGTTTACCGCCAGTCTGCCACACACCCAGAACTCAGTTCAAACCCCAGAATCGCTTAAAAGTATTTGGAAAGACCGGTGTGCTCTTACACATAGGGCCAATGCAGCAGCTACAGTAAGGGTGAGAGTGTGAGCAGGAGGGAGAGACCCAGGGGAAAGACTCGGAGGGAAAAGCCCAGGGTTTGAGAGACCCTCGCTTAACCAAGACATGTGAAATGTACAACTGAGACACGCCCACAGAGAACGAGAGAGAGCAGAGACATACAACAGAGGGAAAGACCCAGGGGTGTGCAGGGGATTGGAGCCATATGCGAGACACAGATCATAGAACTACCACAGAGAGACAGTAAGTCTGAGGCATAACGATTCTGACTGCACTCATCAACCAAATTTCTGAGGTAATGAGCTTTTCCACTGGAGTTGTCTGCCTCCTTATTATCCTCATTTTATGACAATGACTGATGACAACCACTTAATGGGCAGCATTCACATAAATGTCCAAATATCCACACATGCATTTAGTTTAGCAGTCCTAAGCTGAGAAGCTTTTATTATGGTGAGCACAGCAATTACGAACATTCAAGTGAAGGCTGCCGCACCGCATTGTCTGGACTGTTTTAACCTTCATTGTCAATTTTCCATGCATCCTGTTCACTGGCAAGTTTTTAGCGCCAACACTAAATTTTTAGCCGATGCTAAAAATGTACTACAAGTGAAAACTGGAATCTGACCTGTGATCAAGAATCAAAAACAACACTGTCACATACCTATATTCTACCCAACATAGCCAGTGAAATGTCATAATGTTCTCTTGAAAATACCTCACATTAAAGGTATTTTCAAGAGAAGGTATACAAGTCTATAATTGGGGCCAGATATTGGAAACCAGTCAGCCAGCTTTGAACGCAAAAAGAAATGCATCAGAGAGCCTACGTTTCAAACACTGTATCAAATGCATTCTGACAGATCTCCCACAAACAAAACACAGTTGCATGAAGATGTTAACGAAAAGCGTCTCACGGCACTGGTTCCGACAGCCAGCCCCTCAACAAAGCCCGGTTCATAAAAGGCTAAGGCAGGATCCCGCCAGCCGTCTGTCCATGTGTGTCGCAGGTAACACGCTTCAGCAGCAACTTCCTGCCACTTATTTTTATGTCTGCCAGTAACAAACAACTGTTCACTTTTGTGTCCTGAAACGGTCGTTGCATTGGACTGTGAACAGAGCAGACAGCCCCTGTTTAAACACATAGTACCAAAAGGGGGCACGCCACATTGTGAATGCCACAGGACGGATAAAAGATATTACTCAGTATTTCCCTAGGGACAGGGTGTACGCTTGTGGATTTAAGTCTCTTTTACTGTGGTACAGTATGCACTGCATGCAGCCTACAACTCAGATTAACTTACTTAAACATTAGCCTTGTGGTAGTTTGATTTTATTCCCCCACATTTCATTCTTTCTTACACGCAAAAAAGAACTCTCAGCATGGCAAATTGCTTCTACTCTATTTTACATGCTGAATCAAACCAGCTGCCATTCACAAAACATAACACCACATGTCACCAGTCCACTTCTCTAAGCTAGGCAGTGAACCATTTTCACAGCTTGATGGGGAGCACAAGCGGCAAGCAAAATGATACATCTTTAGGACTTCTCAGTGTCAAAACCAGAGATGAGAGTTCATATGAATTAAATCACATTTACTTTGCTGTCACCATCAAAGAGATTTGCCAGAATGGACATTAAACAGACTTAGGCTTCCAGTCTACCCACAGTGATAAAATAAACAGAATGTTAATTAAAAATTATACGTCATCAACATTATTTCTGAAGTCACGTTACCAATGAGCAGTTAACTGATAGCTGCCCTGTAAAAGAACACAAGCCTATGTTACGTTTAACCTATAATTTACCACCTCATAATTTGTCTTCCTCATCATCCAAGGATTTTGAATAAATTAAAAAAATAAAACAAGAGACTGGTGAATTAATTTCAACGGCCAGGCAGCAAGAACATTTTTTTCTACTACATTTTCACTTTCATAATTTTTTTTATTCCCTTGTGACAAAAATGTATGCTGAAGAATACTTCAACCACATTATTTTATAAGGCAGCATACACACAAGTATCATTAAAGAGTTATAGAATTATGCTTCGAGTGTCCTGATGTAACCATTTCGCCCGCAAGTGAAGCTTTTGACGGACATTGTCCTACAGAAATTGAGATTTGGAGATGTCGAAATCAGGCTTGTTCAATATTAAGGCCCGAAACCTGTGCGTGAACATTTGACTAACTGAAATCTCCATAATGTTATATTCGCGTTGCCCCTTACACAACACACACAACCTATTTCGATCTCTAAAATTAACTGAGGTGCATACCACACTAGCAAATATCTCAAAAAGGACTGGATTAAACAGAACCAAGAAACACACAGAAGGCCACTGCTAGTCAGTTTAACACACTGGTTGTGAATGGTGCTGTTGCCCGCAAAAATGGTCACATGCTCGCGACCAAATCCATAAAACTAAAACTACCTTTTCAAGCATAATTGTCAATTTGGCTCAACAACCAACAACCTTTCCCCTAAATATATGCATCCGACTGACATTTAAGTTGGGAGATATTTTCACACGTTGCAACCTAGGAGAAGGACTGATGTAGGCATTTTGCCATTTCGTTAGGTTATTACAATTAGCTAGGTCAAATTAAGAAATTATACACATGTTAGATGGCTTACTGTAAATAATAATAATAATAAT
Source organism: Anguilla anguilla (assembly GCF_013347855.1). Classification (NCBI taxonomy): domain Eukaryota; kingdom Metazoa; phylum Chordata; class Actinopteri; order Anguilliformes; family Anguillidae; genus Anguilla; species Anguilla anguilla. The sequence continues at coordinate 17,129,455 of NC_049213.1, forward strand.
AATAATAATAATAATAATAATAATAATAATAATAAAGAAATAAATAAATAAAAATATGGTAGCTAGTTAGGTGCCAAGTAAGCTACCCTGCTATTGTAGCAATGTCAAATATTGAATAGCTGGTGTTTAACTGAAAACTAGCAAGCGGTAGCACGACTACCTACACATACTGGAACTGTGTACACGTACAGAAAAATGGCTTGTGAATACCAAGCAAGGCGTTTGGGCCTAGTAGCTAGCATCTGGGACATTTAGTTAGGTAACATTTGCTATAGGCTACGTCCGTTTTTGCAGCGATAATTCATGGTAGAACGTCAAAGATGCTTCCCATTTAAAATTGGGTATCTAAATCCGATGCAACTCGGTGCATTATTGAAGTTACGACTAATATGTCAGTCTAGCAATTCATGGCAAGAACGCGAGGACAATACTAAAATACTTTGACAGATACTGAAGTTAGATAACATTACCTTGTTCGCTGAGTACGTTAACAATAAGTTACCCGTGCTAGTAGTCAGCAGTTTCTATGAATGCACAGGAGGTTTGTCCAACGATACCAGACAGTTCGCCGTAAATGTTAGCGTTAGCTAGTCATCGAGCTAAACAGACCACGTCCCAGTTAAGCAGTTGTTGACTGTTCCGAGATAGGAGTCTGGAAGGTCACTCACGCGTATACGTTATAAACCTCAATAACGTTCCGCTTTACACGAATGCCCTTTAGCACCAAATTGCTGGCTGTAGATGGCACCCACACTTGTTATAAGGCTATCCAGCGAACTAGGTTTCCCACGCTGTCCAGTCAGTTGGCAAGTCGTCTAGCTAGCTAACTAACAGGTTTAAGCCCTCTGTATCGACCGGATCTCACAGATCGGTGCGCGTAGAATAATGTTAGTTTATGCGATTCCTAATCTCCAGGTTCCCCTACATTCTTTAAGAAGAAAACTTATACGTTATCTACCGGGTGAAAATAAATAGTGTCTCGCATACCTCTCTTGGCTCGGCTTGAGTTTCTCTTGCCCAAACTGTGGTCTTGCTCTTCCTATAAAGCAGCTGCTATCTCCGGGTTGTCTTCCCCATTGTACTACACCAGTGACTGCTCCTCAGGTGGGATTGGCTCCAAGGAGGAAAAGAATGTCAGTCAGGGCCAATCACAGACAGGTTTGTTGGTATGACAAGTAAAAAATTAAAGGCCTCCGCTGAGCCTACTGAACAGTTCAGTGGCTGAGGCCGATGCCTGAGCTTAGCAAGCAATGAGTCCAGTGGCTGTTCTAGGGGCAGGCGCGTGTCTTGTCTTCGGGAGTGCTGAATTGTTTTTCGTCGGAGTTAAACTAAATTGAACTGAATGTGTCCGTCCGTAACTCTTGGTATATGAAACCAGATCGATATGCAATCATGGAAAAACAGAAGGCCTCGAATAGCGTGCTTAAACAAGCGTCCACGCACATTGTGGAATGTCACACAAGACATGCAGTTAAACGTTCTTATGATTTACAATTCAGGAGGCTTATGCCATAGCAAACTATAAACTCGCACGATTTATTGTATGATTTCAAGGAGGTATGTTTTCCGTGACATTTATTTTGGATTGGAGATGCACTGCGAAGAGACATTAATTTTATGACCAGAGTTAAAGCTGCAGAATAGGCTACCACTTCAGAGCACTTCAGAATATTAGCTACAAACGTATAATTAGCGCAGCCATCAGAAAACTTTGTGTTGCAATTATACTCTCAGCACTTTCCCCCCACAGCTCACCAAATGATGGAGGATTGGTTTACGTGTTCCTAATACGAACCAATTTCATAAAGCACGTCCCAAGCCCTTTTCGGGGGTTTATTATCAGCATGAAGATACAGAGGTGTTTAATACAGGGCCATTGATTAAAACGTGTTCAAATCAGGGCCATTGATTGAATAATTTCTCACCACTGCGGAAAGAAACTCAACTTCCCTCCGCTGAAGTGCTGCGTAGCTTCAGTGCTGTGGCCTGTAGGAGAATATGTTCAGTTTGTTTTAAGGGGCAGTGTAAGTGTAAATAACCTAATAATAAGAATAAGAATAACCATAAGACCCTGGTAGGCTAAAAAACAATAGTAGGCCTACTGACATGGTTAACAAGCCAATTACAGTTTTCTTTTTTGCTTTTTGAATAGACTTACACTATTGGCTACATTTCTATTCTAAACTTCAAATCAAAATTAAGTCAAATGTGTAGTTTAAATAGGCTACCAGCTGCCAGTAAAATTTGGACACTCCCGCAAATTCCCGTGAATTTTACGAACAAAACATGGGAACATTAGAATAATGGCAAGAACAGCCTACAGCCCAATTTTGCTCTGAATACTAGGCTAGGCTACTAGAACAGTGGCGTATGTGGTGCCATGGAGCATTGCAAATTGCGAAGCAACGAACTTCAGGACGGACAAAATTGAATGGATTTTTTCTCGGTATATTTTATCATCGCAATATACTTTATTTTTCATGGAGAGAGTAGCTACGCTATGCATTTTCAAAATTTGGCTCTTACAGAACAGCCTGGTTTTTATCTTATGTAAAATAATGTGGGTTATATAGGACATAGGCTATAAGACATTCCCACACAAACTTTAACATATTCAGTACAATTATTTCACAGGCAATAATGAACATAAATAGTTCGACAAGGTCAAAAGATGCATCAAACGTATCTAATGGATATAGCCATTCGACACAACTTCACGTGTTAGACCACAGAACTGCATCACACCTGAACAGCAAATCCCTGTTCGACAGCTTTGGAATGCATTTTTGTGATCTAGTGGTTTAAACTCCAGCTAAGCGCACTCTAATGAACCCATTATATTCTGATCGGACATATTTTAGTTTGGGTCTCTGTTCTCCAGCATCCCAAAGCACCAGTCTATTTTCCAGACAGCGGTGCTGCAGCATCCATTGTTCCCGCGACCATGCATCAAGGATAAGATACACTTCAGCCTTTGTGGAAGTCCATGTGAGTATCACTGAAAAGCACTAGAGGGCGCAAAATATGTAGCTAAGCAGTAATTGTTTACAGTTCCTTCTGCTATTTTTACTGAGGCGTCTACATTTTTTTTTACAATCGACAGAGGGTGATGTTGCTGAACAAATAATTTCCCCTTATCCCTATGCGTCTTCATCTATATTATGCGTTTTGCGGTGGACCTTTCTAAAAAGAAAAAGGAACGCCATTCTCAAAAATGTAACATCAGAAAGTTATCATAGAATGAATAACTATGGAAATACTACCAAAGTAATTATCTACAGCTCAGGACAATCTACCATCTACCATACTACCTACCCTATAGCATCTTCTAAATGTTTTGAGTTTCAGTAACCCGGGCTGGGCTTGAAAAAATCTGTTTTAGAGGGCCAGAGACAGTCTCTGGTCTGGAACAAACAGTACCAAGATCACTGGAAACACAACCCTTCGCTGCGACAAGGGCTCCAAGGTGACTGTTATTGTTCTTATCGTAACTCTTAAGATTATGTTCTTCTGAGAACATTCAAGCAGCTGTGAGGAGGTTAAAGTGGAAATACACCTTATGCATCAGACAACTGCACTACAGTTAGTGAACAAAAATAATACAGAAACAATAGTGTTCCAACAGTGAAGTGTTCTGGTGGCTCTATAATGGTGTGGGGGTACATCTAGCTAATTAATGGGAAATTCTGGAACTATGCCTGAGACAGAATTTTCTACTTCCTTCTAGTATGAGATGACTGACTTTAATTTTAACAGTTTGCGAGTTACTAACTTTCCATTCCTAGCCATAAAACCTTGTTTAAGTGTGATAGAGAAGCTGATTTATATTTACATAAATTACAATTTGCTATGTAGGTAGTAATATAGTTTTGGTTAACTAGTAGTGGCTGTGTCAGTAATAATGAAACCAAAGTATGTACTATTTATATTTATCTGCTATTCAGCATTGATATGTTATAGCCTTTAATGTTCATGAGTATAGCTTGTAAATTTGCAGATTATGTTTCACAGACTATATAAACATTCGGTCCAAAAACAGTATTATGTGAAGTATTACATAGTACATAACCACAGCATATTTCAATGTGTGATTTTAAAAAATGTAAGCAAACACAGTAGAAACATTGTTCAATGTAGTGCAGAAACATGTAAAGTTAGTGTCTTAAGACAGGAACTAGTTTGCTTTTGAGATAAAGCCAGAATCTGGATTGTGACTACGTAATCCTGAGAAATTTGTGTAGTCTGGCATGTTTCACACCCAAACTTAATTCTTGGTGGAGCCGGGTGATTGGCCAAATGCGTGATTTTTGATTAGGGGCCGTCATAGTGAGAATTCCAGCTGCATCGTCTGAATGTATGGTAGTCAGTGAAATAAAATCTCATATATGTTCCAGGACACAAGTGTTTTGGTCCTTCTCTCTTCACCTCAAGTCTCCAGCTCACAGTGCACTGTCAGCACCCCGTCACCCCCAGACTTCAGCTGTCTGCTGCACTCAAGGTCTTGGGCTGACAGCATATCCAAGGCTTCAGTGTTTCAAGCAGGGCTTCCACATGAGAACATATGTTACTCCGACTCACGCACAGCACACGGGTGCACAAACACAAAGTGAACGGAAACACACGAGTCACACACAGACTCTACCAACTAACAACGACCCTACTGCCAATTATCGGTCTGTACACGTCTTGTGGCTGTCGAGGTGGTGCGCAATCACTTAACTGAAACTGGCTTTTCCATGGCAGTGAGAACCAACAAGAAGGGTACAAGGGCTAGACCCTGGAGAGGGAATGAGAATCGATTTTACGAAGCCATAATTTAGAAGGTAGACTTTTAAAAATGTTTAAATCGCACAAGCTTCCTAAGGGTTGTTTTTCACTTTTTATTGAAACAAAATACAAACAACACCACTGCAAGTTGCATAATAACACAATCACAGACCAACATTAACATGCAAAGGACATGGAAAAGGGAAAACTAGGGCCCTGAGTTGAGTTGTTCCAAACAGTTTCCTTTATTAGATTTGCTTTGCCTCCAGGGAAGCTATACTTTCAATGTGTGCATTTACGATGAACTGCCTTCCACAGAGATGCAACATCATATTTCTTATCTAGGCTTTGAACCCATGGCCTTCAGGTAAATGAGCGATTGAATCTTGTGATATCAGCTTCCCCACCCTGACCTGGGGCCACATTATTCAGTCTGTTCTTTTTAAATTCCCAGTGAGCTCCCATTTAAGTAGGTCTAATTCAGCTGCTAAATTAGTCTAGTAATTATGATCTTTGGCTGAAATTTAAGATATACATTTAATCTGCAGTGTATTCTGCTACATTAATAAGTAATTTCCCTTAACAAAGCTGAATATGTGTGTATTACTGATGTGTTCTGAAGTGTCTCCAATAAATAGAAATAATTTTAAAAGTTTATATGTATCCTTCTGTATATGCTTCAGATAACACCCGAAAATTTGAATGATGTCAAATCCAGATCAATTTTCAAACAGCAGCTCAGTGAAACCTAAGTAACTGACAGCTCACTATGCATCCCCTCAGTAGCAGGGTCAAGGAAAACTACTCAACATTACCTACTTGGCTAAATAATATGTATAAATAATTATATAATATATACAGTGCTGTGAAAAAAATATTTGCCCCCTATCTCCTCAATTATAGCATATTTGTCACACACATTTCAGATCTTTAGACAAAATGTAATATTAGACAGTGGGAAACTGAGTACACACAAAACATATTTTTAAAATTATTATTTAAGTTATTTAATGAAAAAAGTTTATGATTGATTTAATGATTGATCAAACAATTCACGCGTGGTTAAAGTGCACATTCTCTGCTTTTATTTAAGGGTATTTGGAGTCTGTTCTTGGAATTTGTCAACATGAGGACCAGAGTTGTGATAATTAAAGTCAAGGAAGGCTGAGAAATAAAAAATAAAAAAAACTGCCAGAGACATAGGTCAAATGATATGATTGCCAAAATGAGCTGTTTGGAACATTATTAAGGAGAAAGAAAGCATTGGACAGGGCTTCATCCTTCAGCAAAAAAATTATCACTAACATGCCACTAAAGCAGCAAGGTAGTTTTCCAAAGCTAAAAACAGGAACATTCTTGACTGGCCAAGTTATTCACCAAATCTGAAACCAAATGAACACGTGTTTCATATGCTAAAGGCATACTAAGGCAACTAGGCCCCAAAGCAAGCAGGAGCTGAAGATAGCTGCAGTACAGGCCAGGCAGAACATCACCAGAGAAGATACTTAGTACCTGGTGAAGCGGTTGTTGCATGCAAAGGATATGCAACAAAGTACTAAACATGACTACCTTCATGTACATAACATTAATATGTCCTAAATAATACAATGCCTTGAAATTGGGAGCTATGTATAAAAAGTGCTGTAAAATCTAAAATTGTGGAGTACAGAGCCAAATCAACAAAAAATGTCTTTGTCCCAAACATTATGAAGCTCACTGTAATGCTTGTATTAGCAATTGTCAGGCTTTCCAAGGATTCATGACCTCTGAAACAAAATTATAGCCATAATAACAATCATACATGTAACATTGCATGCAATATGTAATGACACATATATGGAAACTATTCCAATGAATACCTGCAACCATTTATACCAGTGGAATGAATGGGTTTGAAATTGACTTCACAGTTGTGCACATCTTCATTGTGATCAGCCTGTATGTCTGTAGTCCTCCTGCTAAATCTCACATGTACTTGTATACGTATAAACTTCTGTAACCCAGATTAACTTGTACTCCTAAGAAAGTCCATATCCACACATTAGTTCATATCCAACTGCCTGATCAAATGTACTTTAAATGGGGCTGGTCTGGATCAGAACTGTACACATTCTATGGTCATGTCATTGATAATAAACCCCAAGTACTGTTGAAATTCAGATAATTTTTAAAAAACAGTTGTTCTTTGCATTCCTGGTATAATAAGCCAAAACAACCAATCTACAAATATTGTAGTCCTTAGTTATGATACACCCCGTATAATCAGCCTAATGAACTATACTTTCATTTTTGTTCTTTTTTAATGAAACCAGTCAGGAAAATAGCTTTCCTCTTCAGAGAAACACAATGTACAAGGGCATACAGTTAACACAAATCAATCAACACATTACCTTTCTGCTGCAGGACAATCATACTTATGTAAAATGCAACTTAAGGACCCTGAAGTTCAGTGTTACATTCAGTGTCCACCCTTGGGGTGGGGTGGGTAACGTCTCCCTGCTTTAGCAGTCCAGTGTCCTGGAGACGCAGGAACATTTGCATCATGACAGGAAATGACATAGTTCAGTAGTTTCCAGCACACTTGGTAGTCCTTCCTGTCAGCTGGCTTCCCTCCTCAGGGTCTGGGTGAATGCCAGGTAAACAGCAGATTGACAGTTACAGAATTGCAGAGGGAAGGGGTTGATTACAAAACTTCAGAGGAGATGGAGTTAGTCACTGAAGATAGATCATTATATTGTTGGATTGGGTGAGATGTTTAATCCAATGGAGCAAATAATATATTTTATTTATTTTATGAAACATCCTGTGTCGGTAAAAGATTCCTGCTTATGACATCAGATCAACAAATATTAGGTGCAGTTTTTTTTAAATTATCATCAAATCATATGTCCGTTCTAGTTCAGGGTGTGACAAAAAAGAATGAAGAGTTTTCGATCAGACATGATTGCTCAGTAGTTTCTGTGGATGCTTTACAGCTGCTTGGTGAGGATATAAATAAATGCTGATGCTACTAGCACAGGAAGTAGGCCTGCTTCATCAAAGGTGATTCTTATACCCTTCAAGTAATCCAGCATGCTATCAGAGATGAGCTAGGCTATTCTAGTAGTCCTGAAAGGAGCCACAAGAGATATGGACAAATCATGCAGATTAATTTTTGCATACTAGTCTTCCTGCTGACAATCATGGCTCAAATTGTGAATCTGAATGGGTTACCTCATTCTAACAGCTCAGAATAGCAGACGTGTTACTCTGTTACTCTGATTATATCACGTGCTTTAGTAAGGCTAGTCATCTGTGTTTAAGTACATTTAACCAGATTTTTTTCTATTTCCTAAAAATAATTAAATGGATTTTAAATTAATTGGTAAATGAGGTTATTCAGTTTGATGTGACTTCTCTGTAGCCACCATGGCATATGACTGCCCTTGGCCAACTGTGTCTTCAGTTAGTGTCAATTATCATAGCTTGTTTTTGTAATGCAAAAAAAATATATATATTTTTAAGTCAACACTTAAAATTCTGGCAATGTTTCACTAGGACCTCAGGAAGGATCTCTTCCTGATTGCTGTGAATGTATGCTGTACCTGAGAGACTGAGAAAGCCTTTACCCATCTTTATCCATTTGGTCTTTGAGTAATGGGAAAAAAAATCCTTTGAGACTAGTAAATGACAGCCTGTATAGGAGGCCTATGGGAGCCATTTTATGGGGGTTACTGAAAGGAGTCATCAAGAGAATCAATTATCTGTGCTTAAGCTATGCATTACCTAGAATACATTTATGACAGATAATTGCCTTTTTTATTTTTTACAAATTTGTTTAATATAAAATATACAATGCATAAAAAATCTGAAATGATCAAGGAGCAAATTTCTTGAATACTTACGTGTATCTGCCCACCTTGCTTGAAACCACCTTCCCTGCTGAGCCTACTGCGATCAGAGACACCAGCAGACCAAATACAGTGCCCAGAACCAGGCCCCTGCTCACACCTAGAATGCAAAAAGACACAATAAAACCACGTCACAATCATGGGCTAGGTCAAAGCAAGACAGCACAGCTCTGGGAACAGACATCCAAACACTGCTCACAGATAGAGAGAAAAATATTCTGATGAACCGTTTCAGTAAAATGGGCCGGGGGGGTGGGTGGAGGGGGGGGGGTCTTACCTGCAGGTTTTTCCTCCAGCAGAAGGACTGTTTTTTCAACCTCATCAGTGCTATTTGAGGAGGGAACAGGCTCTGGGGCAGGCACGCATATAGGGATCACTTTCGGTGGAGGTGCCTCAGTTTTTACCTCCGGGGGGACAACAACAGGGTCTGTTGCGGCAGCATGGGCTTCAGTTTGAGCTTCTGTGGGTGGGACAGGGGCCTCTGTGGGGAGGGCAGAAGGGACCTCTTCAGGGACAGTCTGTTCTTCTGGTGCAGCTGGGACAGGTTCTTCCTCTGGGGCAGCTGGGGCCTCTTCAGTGGAAGGTTCTTCCTCAGGGACAACTGGAAGACCTTCTGGGTCCAGAACAGCTTCTTCGTCTTGAGAAACTGGAGTAACTGCTTCCTCTGGAGAAACTGGAGCAGCGTCTTCCTCTTTCACAGGTTCTTCCTCAGGGACAACTGGAACAACTTTTACTTCCAGATCAGCTTCTTCCACTGAAACAGTTTCTTCTTCTTGAGAAACTGGAGCAGCTTCTTCCTCTGGAACAGTTTCTTCCTCCGGGACAACTGCAATAACTTCCTCCTCTGAAGCAGCTGGAGCCTCTTCAGGAACAAGCTCTTCTTCTGGTGCTGCTGGAGCCTCTACAGGAACAAGCTCTTCTTCTGGTGCAGCTGGAGCCTCCACAGGAACAGGTTCTTCTTCTGATGCAACTGGAGCCTCTACAGGAACAGGCTCTTCTTCTGGTGCAGCTGGAGCCTCTACAGGCACTAGCGCTTCTTCTGGTGCAGCTGGAGCCTCTACAGGAACAGGCTCTTCTTCTGGTGCAGCTGGAGCCTCTACAGGAACTAGCGCTTCTTCTGGTGCAGCTGGAGCCTCTACAGGAACAGGTTCTTCTTCTGGTGCAATTGCAGCCTCTACAGGAACAGGCTCTTCTTCTGGTGCAACTGCAGCCTCTATAGGAACAGGTTCTTCTTCTGGTGCAGCTGGAGCCTCTTCAGGAACAGGCTCTTCTTCTGGTGCAGCTGGAACCTCTACAGGAACTAGCGCTTCTTCTGGTGCAGCTGGAGCCTCTACAGGAACAAGCTCTTCTTCTGGTGTAGCTGGAGCCTCTACAGGAACAGAGTCTTCTTCTGGTGCAGCTGGAGCCTCTACAGGAACAGAGTCTTCTTCTGGTGCAGCTGGAGCTTCTTCAGGAACAGGCTTTTCTTCTGGTGCAGCTGGAGCCTCTACAGGAACAAGCTCTTCTTCTGGTGCAGCTGGAGCCTCTTCAGGTACAGGCTCTTCTTCTGGTGCACCTGGAGCCTCAACAGGAACAGGCTCTTCCTCTGGTGCAGCTGGACCCTCTACAGGAACAGGCTCTTCCTCTGGTGCAGCTGGAGCCTCTTTGGGAACAGGCTTTTCCACTGAAGCAGCTGGGTTGGCAGGAGGATCTTGGTCCTGAGTGGATGCAGCAGCTTTCTCATTGACAATGTCAACTACATTAGGGGCTATAGGTAGTTCCACATTTTCAGCCTCTGCTGCTATTTGTCCAACTCCAACAAGTGTCCCTACAAAGGCAATGCAGGGAAAATTGTGAATGGTCAGGGTTACCTTTGAGACAATCATTGTGAATGTAGTAAAAACTTCATATTAAAAAGTGTGTTGTTTCATGGTAATGCTACTGCCATAGCTTTGATATATTCCATAGGCCAGGGGTTCCCGAATTGTGGGCCGCGACCCCATGTGGATTTGAGGATGGGGTTGCCTGAAAATATAGTCTACTACATGTCGAGCATCACAATAACCCAACTATTATAAAGCAATGAGGCCCATGAGGCCGTGGTATATCGCCAATATAGTCAAGGCTAAACAATTAGTTTTTAGGCACGAGGGCCTGTGTGTGGATGGGGTGTTGGGGCTGCACAAATTTGTGAACATTCATTTGGGGTCACATCAGAAAAAGGTTCGGGAACCACTGCTATTGATACTGCCAGGACTTCGGACAGTAGACTGCTCTAATATACTTGTGAATGGGTTTAGTCTCAGCCTGTTCTTCCTTTTGTTTGCGTAAGGTAGATCTCCTCATGATTCTCCATAGCTGGAAATACCACACCTGCCACATACTGGGCCCCCACATGCTTCATCAGGGGGAACTGTTGCGCCGCCGTCAGCCCCCTCCCCCAGCCCTAGGCATTTTTCCCTGTCACCCTCCCCACACCTGCCACCAACCTGATTGGGCAGGAGGTTTTACAGGCCAATGGAAACCAACACTCAGTCTCCCCCACAGATTCAGCTCCTGTACACATACCTGTGTCTGGTGTCAGCGCAACTGTAAGGGTTTCATAAAGAGACTAGAGCTGCAGATTATGTGTGTGTGTGTGTCTGTCTGTCTGCCTGTCACATCATTGTATGTGTCTTTGAGAGGACAATTATAGGGATGACCCAGTGGAAGCTCACCTGAATGCAAGTTTCTGGGTGCGGTCTCTGAAGTATTTATTTGTGGCTTAAGGTTTGATGTTATATATAACCTCTTGGTAGGAAGCCTGATACTCTGCCAAAGATGGGTACATGCAGAGGGGCCCAGTATAGACTGGCCAGCCCCACATACTGCACTGCCTGTACTCTCCGCCTATAGAGAGCTCTATTAATACACACACACAGGCCAGGAAAGCACTTGCGCCTCGGCCTGTGGGTAGGGGGAGTTGTCCCTACACGAGTCCTAAGGGTGATTAACTGTCGCAACTTGCGTTTCCACAGAGGTGTTCCTTTCACCCGTACACAGGGCACACCACATGAACATTACATCACAGCTCAGGGCTTTGTAGACAGCAATATACCACATACTGTCAGTCCAAACCATTTTCCTGAAGTTCAATTCATAAAAAAATAAACTATATTTAAAGCCTGGTTGGGGGACTGACCAGAACATTGACTATTTTTGGAAAGATATGGCTGTGTCCTTGAGAAAAATGGCAAGACTGAAATGTTAATCTCTGTAAACAGCTATTTTTTCAAGCAATGTGGAAAGTCTATCTGAAGTCAGTACAGTCACAACAGTGGAACTGTGAGTTGACAAGCATAGAAACTCAAAGGTATAAATTACAGAAAAAGAGTCACACCACCAATATACAATGAAACAACTACGCTGTCTACTCAAGACAGGGCTCTGCATGAAGAATATTGTGAGATAACTGCAGCGCACTACACAGGTGGACAATGAACAAACTGCAACTGTACTGGCTATAACTACTTGCTCTTGTGATTTGACCAGCCTGGTCTTCTTCAAGCAGTCATTTAGCTCCATGACTGAGATTCTGTTCATCCCATCGATTTACTGTCTATAAGTTGTTATATGCATGTGTATTCGTCTGTGTCATTCAAAGACATGTGTGCTGAAAAACCCCAAGGCAAGGATTCGTAATACAACACCTAGCTTGTGACTTGATAGTGCTGTGGTGAAGTCTTAACTTAAGGTGACAGGAAAACGCTCCACATCGCTTGTCTGGAATGTATGTTCCCTGAAATAGTCTCACTACATTGCACGGCACAAAGACATTTTCACTCAGCTCTTACACAATTGTGTATCTACAGATTGGCCTAAAACGGCTCGTAATGTAGCTGAACTTTGCATAACACATGTAGTTTTTATTTAGGTATCTGCAGACCATAGGGATGGTAGCCACAATCTGCCCCAATTCACCATAACTGTGGTTGCCAGCAATGCCCCTGATTGGTGGACAGATAATTAATTGGAAAGAAGACCCATTGTGATCCTTTTATCAGTGATCATCACAAGAAACATGTAAGAATGGCCTCAGGTCCCTCGGTATTCTTTTCGTTTCCAGAAAGGAATTAATTAATTTTATTATATCATTATACTCCTTAATAATAATATATTGCCAAAGTAGCTATTAGTAGGAATGTTTCAGTACATTGGCCTGTAATTAATTTGTATGATTACATTAATAGAATTAATGTTTTTTACACAGGAAAAAAATAGCAAAAATGCAGAAATAAATACACTGCGTTCTAAAAAAGCAGATATTCCAAGGTCTTTTTTTAACATTATAATAGGCCACGACCCAGACTTGAACCACAAGAAAATAATTAGTCCTGTTTGAGCCAATTGTCTTTTAGTGTCTGACATTTCTGTTGTGTTGATCATAATTTTGTCACAGCCAGTGGTAGCATTGTGAGATTCAAAGAGAATTTGAATGAAAAGTTGAAAGATCAAGTCCCTTCACAAATCACACTCCAGCTAGCTTGCTCAACATGATAAAATTAAAACAAAAAAAAAACAAAAAACCTTGGAGCGATTTAAGAAACGCTATTAGCTAATGTGGCAAAAATTATTTTTGACTAGAATACCCAAACATGATTTGTATTTTATTTAATTCTGCTAATCCCACTATTTCATCCCACTTCTGTTGTGTCAATTAATGGACGACATACATTATTGAGTTACTATCATGAGCTAACACATTATGGCAAAAATAGTTATTTTTATCAGAACGCAAGTGAATTAGTGTAACACGCTGATTTTGAAATGTCCTGCGTTCCAAAGATGCAGCATTCCATGGGCTAGCAAAAACACAGAACTGAACGAATAATGACCTCACACAGCAGTTACAGAGTTCGGTCAACAGTGACCACAAACAACAAGAGTTGGGTAAAACCATGACCACACGCTCCATTTACAGAGTCGGGTAAATGGTGATCACATGCAGTAGTTATAATGTGGGTGAACAATGACCACACACTGCAGTTACGGATTTGGGTAAACCGTGACCAAAGACATATAGGCATATAGAGCTGATAAGACAGTGGCCAGTGACCGCGGTAAGAGAACTATATGAGCGGTGACTTACTTGCATGTGAGATGGTGCACAGGTGTCCTGCCAAGGCCAGCAGTAGCAGCAGCTGGACTCTGATCATGTTCACAGCTCTCTTCAGTGCCCTGCAGTCACTGCACCACAGTCTGTCCGAGTCTACCGGCCCCAAAGTCCGAAAGCACTTCACTCTCCCTCACACGCCCTCTGAAACACTCACACACTTCCGTCACACGTTCATACTCTCGTGTGGTAAGAATGGGGCTTGTGCTCTAGAGTCACAGGTCCACTGGAATAAGCAGACAGACAGAGCAAGTTTGAGTGACTTTACCTCGCGGCAGAGGGGACTGTCTGATGGGGGCGGGGCCGCACATGCACGGCTTGGGCTGTTATATAAGGCAGAGCAGATCTGGGGTCTTTGTGTCAGCTGGGGCTGGGGTACGCGTCCAACTGTAGGGACTTGTCTTGCGATTATTACTCAGAAATGTCGGGAAAAACGCTGTCTGTCTCGCTGTCCCACTACTCTACACAATGCTGGCCAGTATAACAGTATCAAGAGCACTTTTCTGCAGGAATAAAAAATCGTGCTGCACTAAAGTGATTTACGTGCACTGCGCACCTCCCACCTGTTTTCTGCTAGTGGTGCTGTATTAATAAAACATACCGCAGAGACTGTCTCACTGCACACCACATTACTTCAGAGTGAAAGGGTGTAAATAACTGATAATTCCGTTGAATTTGCAGTCGTCCATGTATCATACTATGTCAGCGTAGGACGTGTCTTTTTGATGAGTGACCAAGCAATGCCTGGTGTAGACTGATCGACTCGTAGGTACACTAGCATAGCACAGTGTGTGCAGTGAGAGACTAGGACAGCCCAGTGTATGATGTGATATACAGTTGGAGAAAAATGCCCCAAAACCAATGGACCCATCATTTCACCCTTTAGGTTTTATGGAGTGTAGTTCAGTCCTCCAATAGCGAAACGCCTCCATAGGGTACACAAGGCCTTACCGTCCAATCACTAGTGATGTGTATTTGGTCATAAGGCAGCCATTACATTTCATTCTTATGATATAAGGGCAGGGAATCATTTTTACCTCTGACTTGACTAATGACATCACAGTACAACAAAAGAAAAATCTAGTTAGTTAAGCATCTACGTCATACATCATTAAATTGCTTGTATGTTACATGAAAAATAAAACTAATGGCAAACCATTCCACAGTGAAGTTAACATATTTTATTTTTTTAAGTGCCATTCATGCATATTGGGGGGAGAGGGGGGGGGTCTGGCAACAACAATCCTAATGACACTTCAGAGTTATTTTACAGCACAGCACTTAACCGATACAAAGTGTAGCTGTGTCATTTCACTGGACAGAAAAAAATAATATACCGTGCAATAACAAAAGGGAAGAAGGATAAAAGAGAAATGAAGTAAAAATAAAATCCAAAATAATTTTTATAAACACGAAAAACACTGAAGAACGGTACAGGTAAAAGGTAGTGTCACACAAAAAAGCCAATGCATTTTCATCACATGTACTATATGTATACACACACACATAAACTCTCGTACATTCACACGGACCGTTTCATTCTCTGACTGAACATAAACCAAATACTCTGTATACACCCCCCCCCCCCCCCCTCCTTTAACCTGTGACCCCCCAACCTCGCCTACCCACCCAGAGGGAACAGAAGACTATCGAAAAGACGTATTTACAATAAGCACAATAACACACCAACACTGAATAAAATAGGACTCGAATAACAGTACTTGTTGGCAGTTTTCTCCCTTAATGTAACGTTTTTTTTTTGTTGTTGTTTTTTATGTTTGTTTGTTTTTAAAATCTGGATCTAATCTCTCTGGCATGTTCCTCTGCAGCAGTATGGCAAAGCTGAATTGTCTTTAAAAACACGACCAACACGTACACGCAAGAATCGAAGGAGCGCTCAGTTAAAAAATTGTTTCGCACGACTGGTGCTTTTTTTGTCATACTTTCCGTTCAACCCCACGTCCCGACCCTCCCGTCTCTGTGTAGTTTAATTTGCTCAGTGAGTCGAAAGCACTTCGTAAATGATCAGAAATGTAAGATCTGTTTGCAAGTACGGCATTTCACAAAGACTACAAGACTGAATGGACATCCGAACCTGAGCTGCAAGCAGACTGTTAAAAGGGTTTTCTAAAAAAAAATAAAATGGACTACATGGATTACGGACGTACGCGATTACAGTTACAGGCCAGTCCAGCGGTGATCAGAAACGAGACACAGAGACACCGTGGCCAACTCTGGCCCTCCAGTCAGCAGAAAGAGGGCGAACGTGACGCCCCTCTCCTCCACCTCTCCAGAGCGTTGGGGAAAGTGCTTGATCCTTGGGCAACCCTGTGAATCCTCTCTACCCCCGGCGGTGGATTCATTTTGTGCTCGTTCATTGGGGGACAGAGGTGATTGTGATACCACTCACGTATAGCCCTATATCACACGCACACACAGACAGAGACACACAGACACACACACAGTCTGTTGGCACTCGTTTTCCCCCCTTGGTGATGGTTTCACTCGGTGTCCTCCAGCAGGCTGGGGACCTTAAGGCACAGGGAGACGGCCCTTAGTCACACAGTGGTTCAGGTTCTGACATCTTGGATCCCCTGTGTAAGACACCCTCAGCTTTGGCTGGCCAAATAACCCCTGCTCACACACTGGGGCTCTGCTTTACAGACCACCTGATTAATCTGTAATAAGAATCTGCAATGACTCAGCACCTTCTACGTCCCTGTTCGCCAAATAAACCATTTAAAAGAGAAGAGTGATAAAGGTGAACCCTACAACAATTTCACTCCATGATACATTTTGCCTATGTTTTTCTGTAGGATTTACCACCCAATCGATTGATATACTTTACAGCACACCCTAGACAGCCACGTTTATCTGTAAGGTGTTCCTGTAATTTTCCTCTCACTGTCTTGCACAGAAATGCACACTAGATGGCGCTCAGTACTACAATCTCAGCGGAGTTCCAACACAGACATGCAAGGCTGAACACACATTTTCTTTTGTGCAAACATCAGTTGACCCTGTCTTATCCTGACAGAAAAACCACTGCCAGTGACTGGCCCTGCTGTCCGTGACTTCGACTGCCCTCGCCGTCAGTGACTGTGGCCCTAGCATCGCCGTCAGTGACTGTGACCGCCCTTGTCGTCAGTGACTGTGACCGCCCTTGTCGTCTGTGATTGTGACTGCCCTTGCCACAGGCAGTTCCAGCCGCCTTTAATGGCCCTAGACACGGCTCCGACCCCCAGGAGAGAGGAGGGCTCGAGGAGGAACGCCCTGTGGTGTGAACCACCTTCCCGCTGACCCGATAGACTCACGGACGCCAACAGCCGAGCTTTCTCCTGACCCGCCGTAGCTATGTAGCACGTAGGCTACACGTAACCCTAGGTTACGCACCAGGGCTGCCAGGACGCTAATCAGCCCCCGATACGAGCGCAGGCGGAGGAAGCAGGCTCAGTCGTCATCCCATAAACCTGAACTTCGCACCGCATTTCATCACGTCAGAAAGGCACACGCCCAGCTAGACGGGGCCCAGGAACTGCGGTCCAGCGAGTCCACAGGGCTGGTGTCGCCCGCCATTGCCATTGATAACCCTCCCTCATTCAGCAACGTTCAGCGTGAAGGAACACACTCAGAAATAATGAGTAAATGGGAAGGCCCGCCCTGACGTCGACAGCACTGGTAGTGAAATGACACATTACAGACAGGAGTAGAATACACAAACACAAATACTGCAGGTACTTTTTGTTAAGTTTACATTTGTATTGTTATATTTGGGATTACTTTCCACGGTGGCCTTCTCTCGGTTCTGACGCACCCTCGCACCCAAGTCCAGAGGTACCAACTATCTCAACGAGAGCCTGGTGACAACTTAAACAGAACGTGACCAGACTTTAAACCCAGAGCGCCAACTGATCCTCAAACCCGCAACGTCTGCCTTTGAGGTTTTGAGGGATTTTCCGCCACCCCGGTGCCTGGCTGAGACCGTTAAAAACGCGCTTCCGTTTTCTCCCCATTCTGGCGGACATTCGGGCAGAGGGGAACGCGATCGAGTCGGTCAGTCTTTCTCCACTGAGAGACCACCCTGTGGGCCAGTCAAGAAACACGCCACCCCCCAAAACCCCCCCTTAAACAAATCACACAACAGCGAAGGAGGGTGCTGAGAGCTGAGGTCTGGGGTAAGGGGGAGGAGGGGGTGAGGGGTATGACTCCGCCCCATGACAAAAAGCGACAAAAGTACAAAAGCGATCACTGAAAGGTGTCCCACTAAATATGATTGTCTTCAAAGAGTTTTTTTGTTCGTTTCTTTTTCTGTAAAAAGGCCAGGACTCTCAAAGTCTCTCCGCTCCTGTCGAAAATGACACCCGCGCCGCGTCCTGTCCTGTCTGGATTGTCTCCTCCTGCAGCGTGTGGGACGACCCCCGGCCCAGTCGGCCCCAGCGCCCCACCCCTGGGAGGCCTAAACGATGGAGTCCCAGTCAAAGTCGTCCTGGATGTCGTCGGCAGGCATGCGGCGCATCTGGAAACTTCCAGGAGGAATCATGTGCTGCTGGTTCATCTGGGTGTGGTGTCCTGAGGAGACCAGAGGCAACGTGCATGGAACCAAGCTCACGCTCTGTCTCGCACTCTCAGTGTCGCACTCTCAGTCTCATTCTCTCATTCTCCCTCTCTCAGTCTCGCGCTCTCAGTCTCGCACTCTCAGTCTCGCACTCTCAGTCTCGCACTCTCAGTCTCGCACTCTCAGTCTCGCACTCTCAGTCTCACACACTCATTCTCACTCTCTCATTCTCACTCTCTCAGTCTCACTCTCTCAGTCTCACTCTCTCACTCTCATTCTCTCATTCTCACTCTCTCAGTCTCACGCTCCCCCCCCATCTCGCGCTCTTAGCCTCAAATTGACATCTACACACAAAATTGACACTGAAACATACAAACATTAGCAAAATGGCATCCACACACACTCACACAGGTTTTCTATTTTTCTAGCAATTCCAAGGCTAACTCTAGTTCTTGAACAAGCCCTGTCATTTGTCTTTTTGCTTCGATGTATCAGGGCAATTGCAACAGCTAGCTAGCTAGCAACGACCTGAAAAATGATCCCAAACCACTGGCTCTGTAGACGCCACGCCCAGAAACGTCCCAAACACATTTTAGAATAACAAATACAGGAAAAGGTTCATGCATTCCTCGAAAGTGCGTCAAGTCAGATATTGCCAGGGCATCACAGATATGGCTGAGCAAGGTTATTCATACTTTATTATATTTTCTAGGTAAAAATCCTGCATAGTGTGCCTTTAACAGGTTTCAATTTGCCATCAGCGAGTGTGGGGCAGGGCGGGGCCGGTGGGGAGTACCTGCCATGGTGGGGCCCGCACTGCTCATTGAGGGGAGGTGGGGGTAAACCGGGGGGCCCATCATAGGGGGCAGATTCTGCCTGGAGTCCATGTACAAGTTTCCTGTTGCAAAAATAGACAGATTTCATAACCGTTCAGCTCCTCTATTCAGGTTCCCTGATATCACCCTCAGATAAACATGGTCACACTCAGAAAACTCTCACCTTCCTACCAATACCGCCTGTGCGCCTTTTTACCACAACAGCCAACTCTGTGGCTGCAGCCTGGAAGACTTCACTGCCCTCTCGTGCTTCAGCCAATCGCAGGTCGCCCACCTCTTCGCTTGCGAATGCGGCAACTGAGTGTAGCCACCCAGTTGACTAGCTAGCTAGCTCATGCAAATGTCACTGCAACAGTCATCCTGTCTATGTCTATGAACAGCTTGTTTAACGGTTTTTTTCTTTGCTAGCTAGCTAAGCACAAACCCCAACAAGCAAGCAAGTTAGTTAACTGGCTGGCTATCTAGCATCTATTTAATCCATCTAAATGTCTGGTTAAATTCAATTCAGTAACATTAGAATATCAAATAATGCATACAGCAGCAATGCACCAAGCTATAGATGCCAGCCAGTTAACCAGCTAGCTTGCTTGTTAGCTTGGGTTTTGTGCTTGGCATTACAGCTAGATAGCCAAGAAATAACTGCTAACCAATAAATAAGAGGTTCCACAGACATGCAAATCCAATTTAAAAGTAAAATTGCTTTAGCAGTGGCATTAGCATGAGCTAGCTTGCTAGCAGTTCACAGACATAGAAAACAGATTTCATAGCAGAATTATCTTTGTAGTGGCGTTACCATGCTGGCTAGTTAATTGGGTGGCTCCACTCAGTTGCTGAATTAGTGAGCAAAGAGGCTGGCGATGTGCGATTGGCTGAAGTGCAAGGGGCTGGAGAAGCCGTCCAGGCTGAAGCCTCAGTGTCGATGGTTATGGCAAAGAAGACATACAAGCACCAATATTACACCAGACTTTAGCTACAGGGTAGAGAAGGATGTGGAAGTGGGTGGCCTCCTGGTTTCAGTGCTGGCTCTCACCTGTGCTGATGTGCTGGCTTGGCTTTGTGTGCATTGAGCCATGACATGCGGGGGCCTGCGCTGCCCCCTGTGGCTGGATGACCCCGGTGCGGGCAAAAAACTGGTTTATAGAGGAGCAGAGGTCGGCGATCTGCGTGGGCTCCAGGGACCAGTTGTTTTGCTCTGCCTGCCTCATGCTCTCTTTCAAACCTGAGTCAAAACCCGCAACCGGAAAATCAATACACTGAACAGAACAATTAAACATTTTTTACATCTTATGATACCATTCATCGCTTGGTGATATTCAGACTTGTAGTGGAACCAGAAAGACTAATGTCACCCCAAGTACATTTTCCTCAGTGGTAATCTTCCATGATGTCATTAAAAAAAACTCTTTGTACTTATTTTTACACCAGTTCAGCTGAAAAATTGAGAATATTCATGGGCCAAGAAATGGTTTTTCCCAGCCAGAAATTCCAGGTGAAGTCTCCCCTCAGCTCCTCATGGGAAACCTGAGCAGTAGCGCACCTTGGAAGGGCGAGAGGTCCACGTCAGCCCAGTTGTAGCTGCTGGCGATGCGACAGCTCTCCTTCAGTGCGTCCAGGTTGGGGTACCAGTCCGAGGGCAGGCCTGCAGGAGGCACAGAACCGAACCGATTTACTGACAGCTGCAGAGGCTGCAGAAAGGCATGCAACGCGCATCTCTACTACTATTTACTATTTAATTCTGGAATTGTGCTGCGCATAGATTCCACAGGGTTTCGACATTTACAGCATTTCCTTTTACTCATTGAGAGAGAACAGAGCAGAGATTAGAACACCAGAATATTTTATGCTTTTATTTTAGCTACAAATAACTGCTAAAACACAAATATTAAAACAAATCTCCCTCCTACAAAGCTCTTAAAGCAGAGGAAGGTCTTACCAGAGTTACAGGACAGCTGTTGCTGGGCAGAATGGGACTGGTGCTGCTGCTGTTGCGAGGGATGCTGGGAGTGTGGTGCATGTTGGGAAGGGTGTTGCGTATGTGGTGCATGTTGGGAAGGGTGTTGTGTATGTGCTGCATGTTGGGAAGGGTGTTGTGTATGTGCTGCATGCTGAGAAGGGTGTTGAGAATGTGCTGCATGCTGGGAAGCGTGTTGAGAGTGTGGTGCGTGTTGGGAAGGGTGTTGCGAGTGTGGTGCATGCTGGGAAGGATGTTGCGAGTGTGGCGCATGCTGGGAAGGGTGCTGTGAGTGTGACGCATGCTGGGATGGGTGTTGAGAGTGTGATGCATGCTGGGAAGGGTGTTGCGAATGTTGCGCATGCTGGGAAGGGTGCTGAGAGTGAGCTGTGTGTTGGGAAGGGTGTTGTGAGTGAGGTGCATGCTGGGAAGGGTGCTGGGAGTGTGGCGCATGCTGGGACGGGTGTTGAGAGTGTGGTGCATGCTGGGAAGGGTGCTGGCTGTGCTGCTGCGGGTGCTGGGGCAGGTGCGACCCGTGGGGCGATCCGTGCGCCGGGTGGGTGTTTTGGCTCTGGAGCTGGGACGGGTGGGACAGGGGCACCTGGCCCCCGCTGTTGGGCAGGCTGTTGGTGACGCTGTTCTGGGAGCTGTGGGGCGACTGGTAGGAACAGGAGGTGTGGGTCTGCTGCGTGGAGTCTGACGGCATGCCCATCAGGTCTGCTGTGGGCGACACGGGAAACGCACGTCAAGTCACACCATCGGCTGCATCACACGCTTATCCTACACACAGAGGCACTGGACACTGAATCACACCAGGAACAGGTCCACAAGAACCTCAGTGGGGGAGACTGTGGGGCGTCCTGTGCAGGGTGCCCAATTCTCAATCCCTACACGAATCCCCCCTGCCCCCGCACCACCAGGGGTTCGATTCCCTGCCAGGCACTCTCTGCACTGTGTTCCCCTCTACCTGTAATCCTCTCTGCGGTCCCCCTGACCGATTAAAGTGGAAAAAATACACGAGGAGTTACAGAAAGATTACTGCAGCAACGGTCACACAAGGTACTGCATAGGTCCTCAAAAACCCAGGAAAAAATGTAACCATCTGCAGCAAACTGAGCCAGAGCACAGGATATATGTGAGGGGCCTCTCTCATCTTCAACAGACATCCCACACAGGAGATGACTAGTTTTAGCCAAATAACCCCGATTTTTATCGGTTTTCTTCCTATTTGCAGTTCTCGAGTGTATACGCTAGCCTGTTTCATCACTGTGACGTGCTGCATCCGGTTCAGGAGACGTGCCTGCTCTCAGCCGGCCTCCGCTCCTCCGCTGGCCGAGCCGCGCAGTCGCTGCGTGGGCGGAGCGTGCGCTGCCGGCGCGGGCCCCGGGGCAGACCAGATGAGTCACCGATTACGCGCGGCCCCGCGGGGGCCGGGACGCGGCGCCGGACTGCGGTCTTTCCGGGACGGGCCGTGAGAGCGAGCCGCGGGGCCGTCCCTCCCGGAGGCGGGGCCCGAGCGACGGGCGGGGAGGGAGCCGGAGAGCCGGCCCTGTTCTCAGCGCGGGGGAACGCGTCCTCGCTCCAGACCTTCAGGGGGCGCACAGACACCGCTCCCCACAGGCTCCGCGGCACTGGCGGCCCAGAGGCAGGCCTTGGAGAGCAGGGCACGGATCTGAAGAAGGCAGGCTGCCCGCCTCTCCCTCCGGAGCAGCGAACGCCCCTCTGAAGAGCTTTCAAAGCCGGCTTCACACGGCACCGCCACAATCGGCGGGAAACAGTCTCTCCGGGGGGTGAGAGAGGGGAGCGCTTATCGGGAGAGAGAGCCCTTTGTCCGACCAGGCAAATTCGCAGAGCAATTAGCTCAGGGCCCCATGAATACTAATCACAGCTCATTAGCCATCATCAAAACGGGTGAGCTAGCTTACTGTCTCCAGCACAGAGGTGTGAAATCCACTCGCTGGCTCATTTCTGCATTTTAATTGTCTGAGTAGGAGACACTTTCCCGCAGATAATAAAGCAACAGCATCGAAGCGGCAAAATGCAGACGGTTTAAACTCTTAAAGCAGAAGAATTCTTGAGGCCCCTACCTTAGCTCTGAAATGAATCAGAATGGCGGTAAGTCGGTTACGAACAGACTGAACTTCGCTCATTTCCCACAGAATCCGCTTTCAAGTCAATTTAACCCTTTCCCACAGCGACGCCGAACACGCTGGCTGTTTAGCATCTCTAAAACAGCGGTCTGGACATCTTTCACGCCATAGGCTGATGCCGCCTGCACTACGGCCGGCATACAAATGAGAAACGCTGGTTGCTAAGGAAACAGGAACTTTTTTTTTTTGAGGTGAATCCACTGGATGTTCCCGATGGACGGATTTACTATCAGTGTCCGTGAGACGGAAACACCGCCAATGAATCCACATCAAGCCCCACAGCAGAACACAAACTCACCTTCAGAGAGGTACACGCAACCTGCAGGCAAAAAAGACGGCACGAAACGCCGGCTAGCTGCTCTTGTCAGGTGACCGTGAGAAGGCCTTGTGATTGCAGCAGGGCGGCGGCGGGCGGACGGGACGGACTCACCCTGCTGGCTGAAGGACTGCTCGAAGACGGACTTGTAAAGGCTGCGGAAGGAGGCACTGAGATCTTCGAAGTCGGAGAAGAGCAGCTGCTTGTCGCGCTCGGGCATGCTGTACTGGGGCTGCTGCGGCGGCTGCTGGAGGCTCAGGGACTGGGACACGGGCTCCGGGTGACTGCTCACCTGGGGAAGAGCACAACCCGGCAGGGGAGGAGGATCACTCGCTGGGCCTCCACCGTCGGTCTCGCGATCGTGACCCGGAGGTCATGCGAAGCCGGGTCGCGAGCGTCGGCAACCGTGGCCGCCTGCGCCCGCCCTCGCCGGGACGTGGCGCCGCGACACTGACCACACAGCCGCGACGGCCACGCTGCCGCCAGCCTCGGGCACAGCCAGAATCCAATCACAGCAGAACGGAACAAACGCACAGAAAACACTGGGGAAAAAAAAAGCTCGATTCTCTTAAATGTGTTCAATTAAAAAGAGCTTAAATTGTAATAAATGTCAAAAATCTAAATATAAAGCTAAAAATACATTTTTAAATATTCTGGGAAAAATGTTATTCTATTCTATAATGTGATCTACCTCTTTTCAAGCACAGTTGGGTTACCAGCCAACAAAGACATATGACATCATGCACGGTAAAACGCATCTCTGAATGGGCAGGATGGATCTCACTGCTATTTGACTCCAAGTTACATCAGCTGGTGTACCGCTTATTCACTGGTCCGGTTCAGGTGAACTTAGTGTGTCGCGTCCCAGCTCAGAGCCATTTTAAACGCTCACTTTCGATTTCAATGAATTTCTGCTGGAACCCCTGACTCAAGATTACACCCAGGAGGGTCAGCTATCAACTGCCCCCCCCCCCATCCCGCCAGGGTCAGTGTATTACGGTGAGAGGGTTTTCTATTTCTATTTTCTATTTTAGAGCATCATTCGCTGCTAGATGGGACCATGAGCTCATGGGGTACACACATGTAACCCCTCGTGGTCCAGGCGCTTCCCGGCCTAGTGGGGACCTCTGCCGCGTGCAGTGCATCAGGGGCTGGCGAGTGATGACAGCTCCTCTCGCGAGTGACGACAGCACGAGCTAGAACCCAATATCTGGCGGGGAACAAATTAACTCTGAATCGTGTTTGTTGTCGGTTTCGAGAGCTGCGAGGGGACCTGCCAAACAGCCAGTGAAACGCAACCTCTCAATAACACAATGTGGCAATGAGAAACAGCTGCTCTCCGTGAACGCGCTCGCCAGCAGAACCATGCGCGAGAGGAAAGCAGCGGAAGCAGAAAAACACGGTGAAAGAAAGAAGAAAGAAAGAACACAGGAACGCAAGCAGAACACGAGCCGCCTAATCAACTGCAAGAAAAGAGGCGACTGTTCGATCTGCAAACACCTACTGCAACGAACAACAGCTTCATACTCTTTATGCAAATTGCCGGCAACGTGCGAGTGACGCTTGAGCAGGTCAGCGAGCAGCCCAGCGTAATGGCACAGCGCAAGCCTGTCATTTTCGGCTGCCTCTAGGCTAAGTCATTTTTGAGGGTGACACGCCAATTCAACTGAGCGTCCATACAAGGGTGTCATTCACTTGATGCTGGGTATTATTTCAGGTTGTTAGACTCCTGGGGACATAAAAAAGCATACCTCCCAGGGAGGTAAAAAAAAAAAGGACACGTGCACAAGAGATAGAAGGGTAGAATTAATCTGTACATATTAACCCCAACAGGTAATATGGGACAAGGTATGTGAAGCAAACTGCAAATGGCACAACAGGTGGAAAAGGCTAACTGAGAAATCAGTTCTCTCTTACACTGAGGATATGGGAATCAAAATGGGAATGAAAAGGATTACTGTGACCAGTCACAGAAAGTCAGTTCATAGGTCTTTAAGAACCACAGTGAATGGCTGATGTGGCAGCAGTTTGGTATTAATGGTTAAAGCACTGGTGTCGTAACCTAAAACTAGCAGGTTCCATTCCCACATTGCCACTGTACCTGAATTGCTTCAATTTATAGCGCTGTATAAATGCATATTGTGCAAAAGGTTATGCGCGTCGCTACGGATAAGAGCGTCAGCTGACTGTCAGATTCAGGTGAAAGCGTGGCGACGGTGTGGACCTTACCGGAGTGTAGCTGTGCATGCTGCCCACACTGTTGAGGTTTACTGAAGCCAGGCTCTGGTCAGACAGGCTGTTGTTAAGGCTGCTTCGGGGACTGTCACTTCCATCCTGGTCCGGAGTGTACAGTGCTACCTGGAACCACGAGCACACACGCCGGCATTAACACGGAACCACGTTCAGCTACGCGAATATCCCTCAAACCGCACACACCTGCAGGGACGCTCCAGATAACACTCCTGCCTCAACACCTCTGGAGTCACACACCTGTCTAACCACATTTTGAACCACACACACTGTGCCCGTTGGAGAGTTTTGCTGTTCACCACATTCAGACCATGCTGTTGGCCACTTCCACAAAAATAGTCTTTTTTCAGTTGACTTGTATTTAACTAGGTAGATCAAGTGAGAACTCAATTCTTTTTTAACTTGGGGAATCAAAGTGGGTAGGGAATGCAATGGACTTAGCAGCCAATCAGATATAGAGGGCATGATTAGGTGGCCAGATGTGGAGTGATGTTTTTCCTTTCTTTGGGGGAGGTCGGGTTGGCAAGGACACTGGGGTTAACATTCCTACTCTTTGTGAAGAATGTGCCACCGGATCTTTAATGGCCGCAGAGATCCAGACACAAGCGGCTCTCTCCCTCAGCGCGGAGCATGAATGACTCAGCGGGAATGTGACAGAGCTTCTTGGGAATGTGGTACTGAGCGGCCGTGAGTCACCCGCTTTCCCAGGGACTGAGCCACAGGCCGCGAGAGTCGCGCTTGTGCTGTCAGTGTTTACAGTGGGCGGGGCTCTGAGGGAGCAGAAAGCGGACACTGCAGGCATGCGCATCAACAGGATTCAATTAAACAGAAACACGCACACGAGCGTACGCGCTCACACGTGCACGCACAGACACACACGGACACACACACACATGCACATACATGCACGCACACAGATGGAGACAGACAGACAAGCACAGTTGTTTTATGTGCTGTAATGAGTTGGAACGTGCCAACACACAAATATTTGTAAGTGTTGCTCTTTGACATGTTTTTATTGATTGTGCTACCTCTTGGCCAGGGCTTCCTTGCAAAGGAGATTATTTATCTCAGCTGGACTTTCCTGGTGAAATAAAGGCTAAATACAGTCTCCCCTGCCCCCACACACAAATGGACTTGGCCCATCTCTAGATTTACAGGTGTAATCTTTGGCACAAAGGTTTAACCACGTTTGTGTTGACAGCACTGCCCTGCAGTAGAAGTGCATTTTGTCTCCTCAAGGGTAAATCCACACCAAGGTAAGGGACGGGCACGGGGAGATCTTACATAAGAAACATCGGCTCATCCGTCGCCAGGTTAATGGCTTTCCGCTGAACACGCTTACATATGCCACGCTGTACGTATGTGACAACACGTTCTATTTCTGATGGACGTGACACATATACACCCCCATCCCAACCATCTCCTGTCTGCTAGAACAAGGGCACGGGGCGCATGGGGCAGCACCCCCAAAACAGCCCTGTCAGGGGGAAGATTTAAAGAGATCCCATGAATGCCTAACCAGTCATGCAAGGGCTAAGCATTCATGGACCACCAGTCTGGAAAGGTGCCAACACCAGCCTTGAAACCTCGGGTTTTTTCTGAGCGGGAAAATGTACTGTTGACATGGCTAAAATAAACTGACACAGGCCTAGATAAAGTCACCCTTGGCTGTTGACTGATAACAAAACGCAAGTGTTTATTTTTCTTCATAGCTTGGCAAGATCACCAAAACATCTTCATTTACAAGTCAGTGCGAATGGCGATCGCTGACTGAATCCAGGCCATTGCAAATGGTACTAGAATGCAACAGATTCAGTAAAAACGACAGAGCCCCCCTTCACCTCTTCTGCAGGTCTGATCCCCAGGTGTGGGGAAGCTGGGACGGCCATGAAGGCAAGCCTGTCTAACGGCGTTAGGTGTGCCGCTGAAACACGCTGGGTGTGGAGCTCATCGCCGACTTCCCATCCTGACCATTGTTAACAGCTGACTGTCGCAAGCCATTTAAAAGTCTTCTTAAGAGCTGCCTAGTGCAGGCTGAGATAAAATAAATACATTTCACCAGACAGTGAGACCCGTCAGTCATGAAAACAGAAATCTTCCAAGAAGAGACCAGAACGGGTTGTGGATGGGAAAGCTACAGAGATGTGAGCATGCTAAGTGAGCATGCTCTATTTTGTGTGTGTGTGTGTGTGTGTGTGTGCACGTTTTTGTTCTGCTCCCGGTGCATTCTGGGTACCTTGTTTGTCACAGTGTTGATTGCCAGCGTGGGAGAGGCACTTCCAGGGATGATGCAGTCCATTCCCCGCGAGTCTGAGTCCCTGATGTACGGAGGGGAGGCCTGGGGAGACACAGACAGGAATCACTTCCAGGTCAGTGTCAAAAAGGAGGAAGTCCTACAGAGGAAGCTCTGATCCACCAACACACTTCCTCTTATCCACACTTAAAAGGGCACCTTTTAAACACATTTCATTCTCCCTTGGTCTAATATGGTACAGAAATACACAAAGACCTGCAGGAAATGCTTTCATTCATAAATAAGCCAATATTCACCTTTATTTAGGTCATAATAAAAGTAATGCAGTGCTTTATTTAGTTCATATTAAAGTAATATGGAGGGGGAAATGGAGAATGCGAGTGTGCCTGGAGCAGAGAGATAACTCCACTGCCCCTCTCCCACACTGTTCCCTGTAAGAGGGCTGCATTCATTAAGCAGGGTTTTAATTCAGCCGCGCAGAAAAGGGAGATTTCCCAAAGTCTGGCTTTTTCATGTAAATAAATAAGTCTGGTGATGGGGGGCAGAGAAAAAAATGGAGAGAAAGAGAAAAGGAGAGAAAACTGGAGGAAGGAGAGAGGGAAAGAGACATAAAGGAGGACGTGGGTACTCTCAGCACAGAGGGCATACAGAATTAATTGCCTGTGATCTGTAAGCTCCATGGAAGTCTATCGAAAGAATAAAGGTCCCATTCATCCTAAATTACAGACCCATAAAACCGTACGACAGGATGCATCGCAGGTGTTGCCAAATATCAATAAAGCAATGCAAGAACTGCCTCAGAGACACTGAAAATGAGCTAATTCCAGACCTGGGTCGAATATGTATTTGTTTTGGATTCAAATACCTTTCTGTGCTCTATTGATCTTGCCTGGTGTAACTGAGTCTGCCAATATGACCAGAAGGCGAGGTTTGCACTTTTTGAGAGTATTTCATTGGTTCCAATAGACACCAGACAAGATCAGTAATGCGTACGAAAGTATTTGAATCAAAAACAAATACGTATTTGACCCAGGTCTGACTAATTCCATCCCCGGATCAGTTTGCTGTAGACCTCAACCCAACACCACTTGGCGCAGAATCCTGAGATCAATTTAAGAACAATGATTTTTACAGAATGGAAAACACCTCTCTTCTGAGCTGCAGCACCTGGAGATGGACTCTGACTATAAGCTGATGGCCAAGGCAAGCACCTGCAGTCATCGGCACGGAGCGCAAAGCCTGAAACCCCAAGCTGCCGTCCGTGGGATGGTGCACTAACGCTAAGACGCTAATCTCCAGTAAGCAGGGTGGATGGGCGCTGCTAACGCATCTGGCGGCTGGATCAAAGGCCCCCTGTGATGGCCTGACGCAACCCTGCTCGTTAAGGTGAAAGCGGGCGCTGGACGTGCACACAGCCCCCAGGACGGCTCCTGCAGGACGGCCTGTACATGATGCAAGGAGCCCGCGAGCGTAAGCAATACTGCTGTCCTGCGCAGAGCTATGCCTCTAACACTGACACTGAGCCGCTCGCTCCCTCTAACACTGAGCCGCTCCCTCTAACACTGACACAGAGCCGCTCCCTCTAACACTGACACAGAGCCGCTCGCTCCCTCTAACACTGACACTGAGCCGCTCCCTCTAACACTGACACAGAGCCGCTCGCTCCCTCTAACACTGACACTGAGCCGCTCCCTCTAACACTGACACAGAGCCGCTCACTCCCTCTAACACTCACACTGAGCTGCTCCCTCTAACACTGACACAGAGCCACTCGCTCCCTCTAACACTGACACTGAGCCGCTCCCTCTAACACTGACACAGAGCCGCTCACTCCCTCTAACACTGACACTGAGCCGCTCGCTCTAACACTGACACTGAGCCGCTCCCTCTAACACAGAGCCGCTCCCTCTAACACTGTTACTGAGCCACTCCCTCCCTCTAACACTGACACTGAGCCGCTCGCTCTAACACTGACACTGAGCCGCTCCCTCTAACACTGAGCCGCTCCCTCTAACACTGACACTGAGCCGCTCCCTCTAACACTGACACTGAGCCGCTCCCTCTAACACTGACACTGAGCCGCTCCCTCTAACACTGACACTGAGCCGCTCCCTCTAACACTGACACTGAGCCGCTCCCTCTAACACTGACACTGAGCCGCTCCCTCTAACACTGACACTGAGCCGCTCCCTCTAACACTGACACTGAGCCGCTCCCTCTAACACTGACACTGCGCCGCTCCCTTTAACACAGACACTGAGCTGCTCCCTCTAACACTGACACTGAGCCGCTCCCTTTAACACAGACACTGAGCCGCTCCCTCTAACACTGACACTGAGCCGCTCCCTCTAACACTGACACTGAGCCGCTCCCTCTAACACTGACACTGAGCCGCTCGCTCTAACACTGACACTGAGCCGCTCCCTCTAACACTGAGCCGCTCCCTCTAACACTGACACTGAGCCGCTCCCTCTAACACTGACACTGAGCCGCTCCCTCTAACACTGACACTGAGCCGCTCCCTCTAACACTGACACTGAGCCGCTCCCTCTAACACTGACACAGAGCCGCTCCCTCTAACACTCACACTGAGCCGCTCCCTCTAACACTGACACTGAGCCGCTCCCTCTAACACTGACACTGAGCCGCTCCCTCTAACACTGACACTGAGCCGCTCCCTCTAACACTGTTACTGAGCCGCTCCCTCTAACACTGACACTGAGCCGCTCCCTCTAACACTGACACTGAGCCGCTCCCTCTAACACTGACACTGAGCCGCTCCCTCTAACACTGACACTGAGCCGCTCCCTCTAACACTCACACTGAGCTGCTCGCTCCCTCTAACACTAAGCCGCTCACTCCCTCTAACACCGACACAGAGCCGCTCCCTCTAACACTCACACTGAGCCGCTCCCTCTAACACTGACCCAGAGCCGCTCCCTCTAACACCGACACAGAGCCGCTCCCTCTAACACCGACACAGAGCCGCTCCCTCTAACACCGACACTGAGCCGCTCCCTCTAACACTGACACTGAGCCGCTCCCTCTAACACTGACACTGAGCCGCTCCCTCTAACACTGACACTGAGCCGCTCCCTCTAACACTGACACTGAGCCGCTCCCTCTAACACTGTTACTGAGCCGCTCCCTCTAACACTGACACTGAGCCGCTCCCTCTAACACTGACACTGAGCCGCTCCCTCTAACACTGACACTGAGCCGCTCCCTCTAACACTGACACTGAGCCGCTCACTCCCTCTAGCACCTTCCACTTAAATCAAGACAAACAATCACAGCGGATCAAGAACATGACAAACTCCAGCAAAACAGTAAATATCCATCAAGGAGATAAACGGCAAAAATATGAGCGAAGCATGGAAAAGTATGTATGTGTGCGTCTGTGTGTACCCCTCTACACTTGTGTGCATGAGTCTGCAAGTGTGCGCGTATGTGTGTGTGTGCGTGTGTGTGTATGAGTGTGTGTGCATGTGTTTATGTGTGCATGTGTTTATAAGTATGTGTGTGTGTGTGTGTGTGTGTGTGCATGAGTGTGCGTGTGTGTGTGTATGTGTGTGCGTGTGTGTGTGTATGAGTGCGCGTGTGTGCATGCCTGCGTGTCTGCACTGTCCAAAATGATCCGTAAGAGTAACATGCCTATATCACACTGAAGTGGACATAAAACCTAATGGTGACAAGCAAGAGTCAATAAAATGGCCATTAGCTTGCATCATAGCATCAAGCTCGTAAAGCATATAATGCTCTGTAAAAGGCACTGGGCCTTCACAGGTGTACTTCAATATTATGGCTACATTACGTAAGAGGATCCTGAACAGAAATGCAAAGATGTGAGATGTTTACTGCAGTCCACACGAGCTGAAGATAATTAAAGAAGCTCCTGCTGGATGTAACCGTGGCAGAATGCTGCATTAATGGATGTTTGCAATAAAAATCTCTGCACAACCCAATGCGTGTAATGACTGCAAGGGGCAGAGTTTATCATCAATAATCCACACTGCTTCAGGCTGACCTCGGTCTCTCCACAAGCCATTTCTCCAGTAGCCGCAGGGAAGCCAGAGGGGTGCCCGCTGTGTGTGTGTGTGTGCGTGTGCGCATTAAATCACGCAAAGTTGGATTACGGTGACAGGAGTGTGGAGATCGAATGATGAATGATTAACACCAAAAAATGAATTCAGTAAACACTGAATTTCAGACTCTCTTGCAAGTACGAATCAGAATTTTTTCACTCAATTTTTAAAAATAATTTGGTGCATTCATTTCTTTTACAGTCACTGTCTACAGACATAGCCCTTCTTTCTTTTGTATGTACATTAAGAGAGATTTGACTATGACAGAAGGACCAGGAGCAAGTTTATGTTATGGCAAAGACGCCCTTAAATAAACAAAGATCCACACTGGTAAATCACCACACAACAGTGCAACAGCAGCAGTATATAATTTTAGCCCATCGCTTGAAGCAAGGTCAGAAGAGAGGGAGAGCCTGTAAGAATTTGCAATCAGAGAGCGGTAAACAGCAGTTACAGTAAACAGAATGTCTGTTCTGCTATTGTTGAAGGGTGTCGCTGCCCCCCCCTCTCCTATTCTGGAAGCGCCTATTGAACTGTGCTCACTTTACCAGTGCTACGGGTACCTATTTAGGCAGCTGAATCGACAAAGCTGATTGGCCCCCAGCAGCAGGCTCCCGGCCACAGCAAATGGCAAAGCCTAGACTCACATGGGAGATTCTATAAAGGTGGTAGTGTACTTCATAAGAAGGCTAAATTGAACCATTATTGACACGCCAGTGGGGGGGCGCAGATTCAGATTTGTGATAACCACGGGAAATATGGATGTGACGATGTTTGCCCCTATAAACACAAAACAACAATGGCTGTGATAAGGGAACAGAAACATTGATGAATAAACGTTTGTCTATTCCAAGTGATTTCAAATGACAATGATTTCAAAATCACTTCATTTATCAGTGTAAAAAAAGATGGTATGTCCGTCCACTCAATCAGTTGAGGAGACGGGATGCAGCCAACGCAGCCACCCATGTGGTATTTTAGACCAATTGTAGGCAAACTCCACATTGACGTCGGTGTGAGAAAACTTCGGCTGGTTTGGCCAGCAGGGACGCGCTCAACGCGGTGGTCGAAAGTCGATGCGGAGTTTTGTTTTCTCCACAAACGCGCCATTTTACATCATTTAGCAGGACCGAGCCGAAGTTCCTTCCCACAGTGAGTACACAGCCACCTACAGGCTGGTCTCCACTCGGGTGTGGAAAGCGGTTTGAGGCCCTCACCTGTTCCTCCGACCGCGGCCTCTTCTTGGGTCTGCTGGGCAGAGCGTCCTCCTTTGGGTTTGTGTCGATCGCCCAGTAGGACCCCTGGAACCGGGAGAGACCAGACATCAGCAGGGCACAACATAACATACACGGCCTGCATGGAAGCACACGCACACAAACACACACGCACACACACACGAGTGCGCACGCGCACACACACACAAGCAGTCACACACACAAAGACATCACCCCCCCCCCCCCCCCCCTTCCCAAAATACACACTCACTCACGCACACTGCCAGTCAGTCACGCACTACTAGACCAACAGTGAAGAAGGGCTCAAGAGGCTAACGGACGTGAAGGTCTTTTCTGAAGGACATGAAATTAATGGTTTCCAGAGCTGTTCCTCAGGCAAGTGAGTTTTGGCAAGGTGGAACATCTTCATGAGAAAGGAGATACCCTTTGGTGGTAGTGTGGTCAAAATGCCATCAGGTGCTTGGTACCGTTAGTGATGTCAGACGAGCAGGAGAGAAACCTTCCAGCGTCTCCACAGGTAGGAGAGAGAGGAGAATCATAACACGCCAGTGGTAGGCCTGCTTCATACTGGCCGTGTCTGTGGAGCCGATTCCGCTCGGAAATGTATTCTGTATTTTGTAGAGCAGTTCCCAGGAGTTTTAATATCAGAAGACTAAGGAATTTTTTTTTGCATTCAGCCCCATATTTAGGCTCCAGTGGCGTATGGAGTCTCGCAGACAGTTTTATCAGTCTGCATTTGAGGGTCTGCAGCAGGAGTCTTTGTCTGTGCGTCCGTCTGTAGGAGCCATCTGTGTCCGTTCACCTGTAGGGGGATTCAGTCTCTCTCTGAATGGTAGAGCAGCACTGTTCTCGGGCCTCTCCAGAGTGCCATCGAAAAACGACCTCACGGGGACCCAGACAGACTCCAGAATTCCACCGCATCTGCAGTCTACTGATATTAGTGTCGTTCTGAGGGGACGGAGACAGCTCCGCCGCGGACGAAGACAGCTCCGTGCACCGGCTTCTCAGAAGGACCGACAGTCTCCGCACCTGGGGCTCCAATGTGTGGTTCAAACGCGGTTTGAAATTGCCCTGTGGTAAAGGACGCACAATGTGCATCCACAAGCATGGTTCTAGCGCTATGCTACTGATTCAAGCGCTCTTCAAGACCTTTCAAGGTCTCTTTCCCACAAATTCAAGGACCCAATAAAGCTATACAGTATGAAAGTGTGGCAAACCACCAGTAAAGCAAAATAAAAATGGAATATCCCAGAATCAGCCTTAGACCTCACTCAAAAGCTCACTTGCAATAGAATGTGGATTCTGATCCAAGACTAGTTCATAAGACCAAAATGTAACTGTAACTGTGGATATGAAGCTTGCCGGGATGAATACCAAAATCTCTCCACAAAAAAGTCCAGCGCTTTGAAGTGCCAATGTCAAAATTGGGTAATTTGAGTGCTTGAATGTATTTTTCAAAATTGAAGGCCTCTAAAAGATTCTCAAGAAGATTTGGTAGCTGGACCTCTGTATATGTAGCTGTGCAAGTTTCCATGGTTTAATATATTTATGTGGTTTCACCATGTAACCATTGCCTTTGGGCACTCAGATTATTTAACTGCCATTATTCATCTCCTCTTTGAGGAGAAAATGCTGTGTAGCATAAGCAAAGGAGAAAAGCTCACCTTTCCAGGGTCGTCTTTAGAGCGAGGTACTTTAAGGAAACACTTGTTCAGGGACAGATTGTGTCGAATCGAATTCTGTAGAAAGAGGGAGAGCAAACAACGAACGTTAATGATGTCAGCAAACTGTTTTCAATGGGAAAATAAAACTTTCCATACCCTGAATGTTGCAAAGTAAAGCTTAAAACTTCTGTCACAAATACTGCTCTGAAACCTCAGGGCTCATACTCTATACGAGTGCATATAAAACTTCTAACAAACTCATAGAATAGGATGCTTTCTAATATTCATAGTGCCAGCAATAATGAATACATACAAGAAAGATCAAAGGCTAAGAATGTTCCCCCTAAAGCTTTAATATGTCACAGGTTTGTGACTGCATCTTGTGTAAATCAAAAATAACAACATCCTTAAGGGTGCAGAAAAAGGCACAAAAAAAGTCAAGAGCAATAAACTACATCATAAAAACAACCGGCACGAGAAATTAGAAAATGTCTCCATGCCAATTTTTAAAAACTTAAAATAGAAAACAGAGGGACGTGCCAAAAATTGGTCCGATTTCACACACACAATCGAGCTTCAAAGGCCCGACCAGCCTGTGCAGCCCACAGACGCTTGTGAGTCATAGAGGGGTCAGTGGAAAAGAGAGCACCCATACAGATCAGGGACAGAAAGGCTACAGGCTTGTCTGTCAACATCCATAGCCACGCCCATGGGGAAAACCAACGCCAGTCGACGCCGACAGCGACCCGGGCGGAATGCTAGACGCGACACGCCGACAAGCAAAACAAGAGTACGGCGCACCGTTACACGTGTTCCCAAATGTTCCGAGGCGTAACGGGAGATAAGGCGCTGAGCGCACCCACCCCTGCATTCCTGGCGCGCGAGTCACCGATGTTTTCTGGTTGGCCAGGGTGGGCTCCCTCACCCACGCACTGCGGCGGCTACACTGAGCTCAGAGAGGCGCTCAACCTGAAGTCGCAACATTTCGCGGCGCTAGTTTATGGGGTAAGTTAAATACGTCGTGAGGACCACTCACACATTAGCAGTGCGCTGAAAAAAGGCACAAAGGCTGCTCTGTTCTAAGGGGCGATAGACCGGCGTTTTGTAGTCATTCGTTTTCTTTCTCAGGCTCATTTATGCCTCCGTTTAAATGCGCCTCCAACAGACCGCACAGATTCGGACCGTCTCCCCTGCTTCTGCGAAAATGTCACACTAAACGCTCAAATTCCTCCTCTCCAGCTCTGTCCACATGCCCGGAATTCAAACAGGGAATCTGAACAAGTCAAGGAATTTTTCCAAGTCATTTCCTATATCAGCGCCCCATTGATCACAAGACCTATTAACCTGATATTTTCCTCTGCAAAATGGAACCGTTTACTTATTTGTAATTAGACAGTATTCATTTCCTATCCCTCTTGGAGAAATTTAACTGGTGTGTCGTGTTATGTCATGCCATATCAATAGAACAGTTACACCAATGTTTACTGCACAGATATTGCACATAATCAAGAGTGAAAATACTACTTTGTCATTTAAAAATAGGCTGCCTGTATTCCTCTCTCTTGAAGAACATAAAACCAGAGAAAGGATGCCATTGCAATTATATTTTTAATTTGTGTACATAAGAAAAACACGGCATCCAAAGCGGAACAAATCTCAGCAGCCACCCTAACATTTTTAGCGGGACCCAAATAGAGATTTCTGTACCCATGTCCTGTATGCCTAAATAGAGCCGATTTGCTTACGATGATCACTGTGCCAGTGTGTTAGTGTGTCACAGCACAGACACGACACTGCGGAAGACAGACCACTCCGTGGGGAAGGCAGAGGATGGAAATCTGACACTATGGGGGGGGAGGGGGGGCAGTGGCCTGATTATCTTGGGCTGGGGGGACCAAGGAGCCGTTTCTTCCTGCATAGGCTGAATCACTTGCAGGCATGCAGACAAACAGTAAAACGAACCGTTTTGCCATTTACTGCAGACACAACAGGACCCCTGCTCACACCTTCACTGTAACTCACTCACTCAAAAACTGCAGGGCTCCCGGTCAAATTGAATCCATGTTCTGTAAATATTCCAACAAATCTGATACTCAGGCCGTCTCATGGAAGCGATGACTGCATCTCATTTTCACACCACAACCTGTATCCGCCCCAGTGCCCACTCAACCGGCTGACTCCCCACCCACCTCCATCCAGCTCTCATATCTCCTTCATACGTCTCCTGCCAGCTCCCATACCTCCTCTGCGCTTATTCCCCTCTCTAATCCTCACAGCCTGTGTGTGCTCAGGTCATTCAGTCCTCACTTGCCAGACCCACCGCTGGGCTGGTGGACTCCACAGTGAGGAGGAGCAGTCACTGGCTGCCCGAAGCTCCCGAACTGAGAGGCCGTAGCAGCGCTTCAACCGATCGATACGTAATTGACCGAGTGCATTTTCACAGTTGGAGCGTCCCGAAGCTCGGAACAGAGGAGGTATTCAACAGGGAGTCAGGGAAACCAGAAAAACCTGCACCCATTAGAGGGAAAAAAGAAGCCCCGATCTCAGAAAAAAACACCGTTCAAGAGACACTCCTGGAAAACAGTGGCTAAGAAAACAAACAGAAGAACAGAAACAAGTAAAGGCCTGTAAATGGGAATATCCATCAGGTGATAAAATAAAGCCAGAGAAGTGCACTGTGGGGCTCAGGGATAACCATCATTAGGGAAACGGGGGGCTCCTCATACACCGCCCCGGACTGCAGGCTTCAGCACTGAACCGCATTACAGACTTAATAAATCACAATAAATCAAACGCAACACCAGTTTACCCAGCAAAGTTTATTTTTCCCCTCATTAGTTCCTCCTTAAAAGGAACTTCTTTTTTTCTCCCGCTCTCTCTTCGCTAGACTCGCTCGTGGCCTGATGGGAATTCCATGCGCCTTCTGGAAACTGGAAAACATTCACTTCCACCTGTAGCGCGCTGCTGAAAATCTGTAGCGAAATTAAGACTTAAGAGTTTTTCTTCAGGAAAACACAGCGGCCCTTCTTAGGAAAGGGGAAAAGATCTCCGTTTTGGAGAGCACCTCAAGCGGACAAACTCGCACAACACTGTTCGGCGCTAATTAGCCGCTCCCGAGAGGTAAGAAATGTCAGGTGAGTGAGCCTGCGGAGCAAAGGAGAGACAGAGGTCAGCCCTGCGGTTATTCTCCCATACTGCTTTGCTGCAAACGCATCCTGCGGCCCTGGAGAGTTACCGTTTTATAATCCTGTAAAAATCTTTCTGATTCTTCGGATGCCATTCTGTCCCTGAAGAGCGGAACCACTGAGCTGTGGAAAGCAAGCAGCATATCGGATCCCAGTCCGGAACAAAGACAATCTGTCAGTGGGCCCGGTTCCCTTGCTCACGGGCAATTAAAGGGTCATATATTTACCACAGAGAGCAGAAAACCACAAGGCTTTCAAACCTAACGTTTGGTAACTTTGAGCTAATGCGGTCAACGTAAAATAAGATATTGAGAAAATTAGCTTGACGGCAGGAAAGTGTGCTAAGCTCCACTGCAAAACAATCAAAGTCATGTTGACAAAAAGCTCTGAGGGTCAACTGCTGCTTGGTTGAGTTCGGAGTATCTACAGGTTTTTTTTCATCATTTCTGGGAAACATTCAGTTATGAAATTCTTCAGTGAAACCCTAACGCTTGTTGGATTTTCATTTTTAAAAAATACAGTTTTTCTGTAGAAATAATAAATGGACACAAGGCATAAAGTGCATTTTAGTAAGTGGGCGTCATTATTTTAGGCTGTTGGGAGTTTCCGTGGGAGAAAGAAGATAGGCTACACGCTCTTTTGAAGCAAACCGGATGACAGAACATCATTAAAAATGGAACTACAACAGAATACCATAAAAAAGTGCTTCTTATTAAACTGTGCTCTGCAAAACGCAAGGAAAAGATACGGCTCCAAAAGTATTGCTGTGGCCACCTAATATCTTTTAATATGAAAGGACAGACAAATATGTATTTCTAATAAAGTGAACAGTTTGCTGCTGCAGCACAATAAAAGCCAAGGTGAAAGCACAGGAACTCCTCCAGCCTCTAATTAACCAAAGCAAAACAAGGGAGCCGTGGACGATTTTATGAATCTCTGATGAAGATATTCCATAATATGTGTGAAGTATTGTGGTAATTAAACTTTACAGCCCTTTCTGCAAAATGAGATGAGGCCTCGGGGAAACGGTTAATTCCGTTCTTAAATTAAACTCGTACTTCTTTCGACCGCGTAATACGCAATAAATAAATAAATAGCCGTTATCAACGCGCTAAAATAAGTTAATTGTATGGGTCTGATTTTAGGCCATGGTAACCGCCCTTCTGCTCCACTGATATTGTTAGTGAAATCCAGCACGTGAACGCAGACATCATACGTCTGCTTTGAAAGTAGCCGAGCACCTACAGGCAAAACGCATTCCGTTTTAAAAAAAAATCATTCTCATAAAGCAAACGAGTAAAACAGACAATAAAAATAAAACAAGGCCATTAAAGGAATGTGCAGGTGAGGGGAGAAACCCAGAGTGGCTAATAAAAAAATAAAAAAAACCTTACTGTGAGTATATTAAGTGAAGGTAAAGAATATATTTTGGAACGAAGCAGGATGAAGATTTTATTCAGCTACGGAGGGAGTATCGGAAGAGACGTAGAGCTCCGTGAGAAATAAGAAGCCTGACTGACGTGTTAATGAAGCGGCTAGGTGGTCTAGCCGAAATCCAGTGCAATTTTGTACATACTGGTGTGTTCTGTAGCGTTTTGCATTAGTACATGTACAACGTGTATTGTCACAGTGTTTTCCTGACCAGAGATTTACTCTTCTTTTAAAGTATTAGCATGCAAAAACCTGTCGTCTTTTGCTGTACCATGTTTTTGTTTGCTTAGTAGCGGAGTGATGCGGGGTGCAAACGACTCGGGAACTTCTCCCGACAGGCAGTGCGTTTTTGCGAAAGAACATGAAATGGGGAAACTCCTGTTAACAGGCTGCTAGTGTTTTTCTTGACTGCCAGTGCTTTTGGACTGGTAGTAAAGCTTTTTAAAAGTATGAACTAGATGGATTACCTTGACAGAACGGGGGATTAAAAAAGCCATTCAAGGTTACAGTTGTGGATGCACCCTACACCATTTGGACTTTAATTTAAAGGACTGTCTAGTCGGATGGCAATTTCTCCCTTCAATGAATGGTTTAGGAAAATACCTTGCACAACCCTCATTCCTTTGATGAAATATGCCTGATAAATAAGATGCAGATATGTACCAAAGAATGGTTTGGCTCATAGTTAATGAACTGTGCTGGCTAGAAGATCAAAAGGTTACTTTGATGTATACAAATACAACAATGATTCACCACCAAGCCACAGGAAAACAGCAGGCAATCCCCGATCCAAAAGGCTGATGATACGCTGCTAAATGAACTCTCTCTCCATGTCCCTTTCGGCTCCTTTCCACTACCCCAACGTTTCCCTTTTCACTTATTCATCCGTCCGGCTCATCCAGTCCCCTTCCCTCTCCTCGTTTCTGCCTCTCGCTCGTCTCCCCCCCCCCCCCCCCCCCCACCTCTCCGGTCCATTCCCCCCCCCCACTTGTCACTACCTCTTCTGGCCCTGACCCCATCTGCTCCCTCTCGCTCCCGCTCTGCTGTGGTGGTGTCCCGTCCCTGTCCATCCCCCGGCCGCAGCCTCTCTCTCCTGCTCTTGGTTCCAGGCCCGAGTCATTTTCTGGAGGCCGTTAGTCAGATCGGCTCGTTAACTATCAGACAGCAGTAAAGAACCCTAAATACAATAAATTAAAAAAAACACCAGTGTGCCTAACGCAGGTAAGAGCCCTGTGCAGGAACCGCCCGACCCGCGCAGGTAAGAACCGCACGCGGCCCACGGCACACAGTGTGTTTGGGTTTTGCTTTTCTGGTTTTTGGCTAAAACATAGAAATCGGAGCACGGCGCTAGAGCGGGGAAACGTTACGGGCGAAGTCCCGTCTCTCCGAGAGGCCAAACTTTTTTTGACTGGAAGCCTCGCAGAGAAGCTCAACTGCAATTAGCCCCGTCCCTGTCCCCCGCCCCGCGCCGCGGAGCCCCAGTCCCAGCCCGCGCCCCGCCGGTGATAAATCAGCGTTAACACCGGCTGACTCAACACTGCTGAGCGAGACCGCCGCGGCTCTCACAGAGCCCTGCGCTTGTTCTGTGGGAGCGGACCCATTTCATCCCCTGTAATAACACACTAAATATACTACTCATCACTTACTGTGGGGGTAGGGGGGGGTCTCTAGTGAAGAAGCAGGCAATTAGGTGGCTGTTACAACTGAACAGGACTGCAGCTCTGGGCGTCTGGAAAAGCCTTTCCCCAAACTTCCTGCAGGCATTACGGTGGACCGACGGCCACGCGACCCCTGCGGAACATCCTTAAAGACGCCCAGGGCCCCCGGACTGTTCCACTCTAACGGTCAAATGTAATCAAGGCTAATTAAACAGAATTATTCAACAGCCGCAGCAGTAATGGCCTGAATATAACAATATCTTTAATCGCCGACAGGAGAATAGCTCATCTGCAGCACAAAGTGTCCTGAGTGGGGGCAGACGTGTGGCGTAGCCCGTGGGGCGGCAGAATGGGAAGCCTTACACAAATTCCCCCCGCACAGGTGGGGGTTCGATCCCCACCGTGGGACCTTCTCAGCTGCGGCCCCTTCTCTATCCCTTACTTTCTCTGCTGTCTACCTTTTGACCAGTCTGAATAAAGGTGGGGGGGGGGGCAGTCCACTCTATAAGGGGTGCTTCTGAACTGTGAGGCAGGGGAAGCGGACTTCAGACTCAACGCAGAGGCTGTGAGCACACTGGCACCGTCCTCCGTGCTCAGAATATGGCTGTTTCACGCTTCCTCTTCCTGTTACAGCTCCCAGGTTTAAAAAAAATCAGCATTTGTGCTCCCCATGGCGTGACCAAAAGAAACATTTTTTTCCTTCATTATCAAAGTTAATTTAGAATAGTCAAGCACATTGCAGAGAATAGGCCATTAGCAATATAATCCAACAACCAAGTTGGAACATTACATTAATATATGTAAAGGCCTTATATATACCCACAGGCCTCTAAACCATCAGTATGCTCCTATATACACAAATACATACCCCTCTACACACACACACACACACAGATGGGCCAAACTACAAGTAAATGAGCAAATTGTTAATCATGTAGAAAAAAATGTAACCAGAAAATAGTAAATTCTTGTCTTACGAAAACTAAGGGGCAATTAATAAATAATAAAAATTTAAAACAGCAAATGTTACATTGTGTTTGTGCCTGTGTGGCACATACATAGGTTTTTGTACATTTGCCCACTCATATTTGGTGTAGTCATACCTTGAATACACAAGGAAAACTCAGTTCGTTATCATGCAGGGAAAATCATAAACTGTCCCAGGCCTACTCAGCTCAGACACACCCATTAACACACCCAGCCCTGTGCCCCCTGTGTGCACAGTGCAGGGACAGAGGGAGGGATGCAGACGGGGGGATGTGGGATGGGGGGGGGGGGGTGTCTCACCACAATGAGAAAGTGCTTCTGCTTGCACAGCCTCTCTTAACCCGTCACCACACCCAGTTTAGCCTGCCATTTGTTGATGGAGGTTTTTTCTTCTCTTGGTCCGCATTATTTATAATAAAATAAATTAAAAACTCCTGCGCTTGGAACCCTGACAGTGACAAATGAGCAATTACGACGGAGGCCTTAATATCTCATATTCACGGCGGCATTTTATTTTTGGAGAGGTGGCAGAGACACGGCGACCTGCAATTCGCCCCGCTGACGGCATCGGGGGGGGTGGGGAGGGGGAGATGGCAGCGCTGGCGTGTCGTCCATCATTCGGTCCTGACCGGGCGGAGCGGCTGGCGCGTGCGTGTTGGGCGCGGCTCCGGCGCGGGGGGGGGGGGGGGGTAGGGGGGGG
The DNA here is from genome assembly GCF_013347855.1 of Anguilla anguilla. NCBI lineage: Eukaryota > Metazoa > Chordata > Actinopteri > Anguilliformes > Anguillidae > Anguilla > Anguilla anguilla. The sequence goes on from NC_049213.1 coordinate 17,172,503, forward strand.
GGGGGGGGGGGGGGGGGCTCGCCCGCTGTGCCTCGGTGCTCGCGCTCCACTCCCGGAACGAGCCCGCCAGCCGCGCCAGGGCTCCGGACCGGGGAGAACCCGGCCCTCCTCCCGCCACCTCCTCACAGTGCTCCTCGCTCACTCAAGCGCAGCCCGTGGGTGCGATGCGGGCTTGTGGGGTGAAGTACACACAGGCTGCCCGCAAACAGACTGTCAATCAGTATATAACAAGCCTGACAGGGCTCTTTTTTTGGTCACATACTGTGTGGGAGTAGGACTTTGGTTTGGCTGACTGATCCTGGATCAGTTCCCGGGGACATAAAATAACCGGGTCGAATAGAATTCACGGACAAAGAGGAGGACTGCGGCCGTCGTAAGACCGCGCGGCTGTTAAAAAGGTGCCGACCTCAGGGTCACGCCAGCGTGTCTCGGTTGGCCCGGCCGTGGAGCTCGGTCCGGCCCAAAGCAACGCGAGTCTGAGAAGCCCGCGGCGGAAAGCTCTGGAAGGAGAGCCCGCGTCCCTCGCGCTGCGACTCCGCTCCGACCCCGGCTCCACAGAAGGTGACTCAGCCTTCATATCTGCACACAGCTCCCGCACACAGCTCCTGCACACTAAAGGCAGCCCACACTCTCAATTATGGACATCATTATTAAACCTCTCAATGTCTGGGACACGGGCCAGGGTGGGCTGAAACAAATCAAATAAGGATTCAGCACAGAATATGAGAAAATCTCTTGTTTTCTTGCCTGGTTTTGAGTCTTAAGGGGAGCAGAGTAGTTGGGCAGGTGTAGGGGGGGCTGGGAGGCTTGGGGATGGAACGTTTGTCGTGTGAAGCATTTGCTGTGAGCACTGAGTGGACGTCACACTGGAAGTGACTGGGCTGTGTGCCTGAACGCTATGCAGATATAAAATAGTTTACATGCTGCAGTCTTCACAACAGCTGGGGAAAGTGGTATTAAACTGCTCGCACATAAAATAAATGTGCCATCAACATATTAAATGATACATTATTTATGTATAGGGAACCATGGGAGTTCAACTTGGATATAATGAAAAACAATGAAAGCAGGCCATTTTGAAGCTGAAATACGACTTCCTGATTTAATGCCATTTTTTGGACTCCAGTCGGCATGCACCCCTCCAGTTTTATGCATTAGTTTTTGTTCCCCCACAGAAGGGCCCGAGAGAGCTAATGGGATTTCCAGTTTTATGGGTCCTTTTTAAAGTTGTCCGAATGGCTTGCAGTTCATTAGCTGTATTAACTGAGCATTGAGGGGCCAGGTTAGAGGGAGGTCTGAACCACTGTGTACGAGGCTGTCAGTCAAAGACACGACTGTAGAGCGTAGCGCCCAACCATACCCCGCTCTCCTGAGACACCTCCTCACTGGCTGCTCTCCTGAGACACCTCCTCACTGGCTGCTCTCCTGAGACACCTCCTCACTGGCCGCTCTCCTGAGACACCTCCTCACTGGCCGCTCTCCTGAGACGCCTCCTCACTGGCCGCTCTCCTGAGACGCCTCCTCACTGGCCGCTCTCCTGAGACGCCTCCTCACTGGCTGCTCTCCTGAGACGCCTCCTCACTGGCTGCTCTCCTGAGACGCCTCCTCACTGGCTGCTCTCCTGAGACGCCTCCTCACTGGCTGCTCTCCTGAGACGCCTCCTCACTGGCTGCTCTCCTGAGACGCCTCCTCACTGGCTGCTCTCCTGAGACGCCTCCTCACTGGCTGCTCTCCTGAGACACCTCCTCACTGGCTGCTCTCCTGAGACACCTCCTCACTGGCTACTCTCCTGAGACACCTCCTCACTGGCTGCTCTCCTGAGACACCTCCTCACTGGCTGCTCTCCTGAGACACCTCCTCACTGGCTGCTCTCCTGAGACACCTACTCACTGGCTGCTCTCCTGAGACACCTACTCACTGGCTGCTCTCCTGAGACACCTACTCACTGGCTGCTCTCCTGAGACATCTACTCACTGGCTGCTCTCCTGAGACACCTCCTCTCAGGCTGCTCTCCTGAGACACCTCCTCTCAGGCTGCTCTCCTGAGACACCTCCTCTCAGGCTGCTCTCCTGAGACACCTCCTCTCAGGCTGCTCTCCTGAGACACCTACTCATCTGGTGCTCGCCTCATCAGTGACACGTCCTCATTAGTGACTGCTCTTCAGAGAACCTCCACTGTTCTCCTGTGGCTCCTATTCCTCTCCGGTTCCTCCTGCAGTCTCTACTCCTCACCTGTTCTTCCGAGGCTCCTACTCCCTACCTGTTCCCCCGAAAGCCCTACTCCTCCCCCTGCTCCTGAGTACGTAGTTCCAGCACTGCCTCCCCACAGTTACCAGCCAGGCTAAAATGTCACTTCATGTTCGCTTTCAAATGTCGCCTCCCAAACACAGCACGGCAGATCGCGTGGCTGACCCGAGCCACACATTCGAACGGGACAGCGGCCGCTCGTCATTCCCCGGCAAAACCTGCACCTCGCAGTCCGCCACCCGTCCCCGCCCGGCGTCTCATTAATAAAACCCGCGCGGCGCTCGCCAGCGGCGTCGTAATCTCAGCTCATAGCGCGTGGAGGGGCACGCGTGCCCGCGTCTGCGACTCCGCTAACAGCTCCGGTGAAAAACGGCAACGGCGCTAAAGGCAGAGGCAGATATCACGGGAGAGGAGCGCCGAGCGATTTCACACTTGGGGTCTGCAAGCCCCCCCTGAACCCCGCCCCCCCTTCCCCCCCCCCCCGGGGCGCAGGACTCAGGGCTGGAGATAAGGGAGCAGGGTGCCGCTACGTGTGTCAGTGCATTTAAACCACAGGTCCGGTTTCTGCCGTTTGCCTATTTATGAGCCCAAACACCGTCTCCGTGGGAAATGATGCCCTGCGGACGCATCAGCGCTCTAAAATCACTTATTTAAAAAACATACAAACCGCCTCAGGCTCCTGTTCTTATGCTGCCGTGCCCAAATTTTAACTCAGACCCTTTTGATCTGGGGAAAGGTGATGGGCATTTGCATTCTGTAACGACATCAAACGGCAGCGGGTGTGGGGCCACAGACTAGCTGACAGGCCGCACGCCCGCCCGCTCGCCCTCTCTCTCTCTCCCCCCCCCCCTCCCTCTCCCTCTCCCTGTCTCACTCTCTCCTTCTCTCTGAGCAGGTTTCTCAGTTAGGCTGTTGCACATTCCTCCTCTGCTCTGGTTTACTCTCCTGCACACAGAGGCAAGCTGGTGAGACTCAGGGAGACCAGTCAGAGTGGCAGTCACCACACCCAGAAAGAGAAAGAAGGAGAGAGAGACTGAGAGAGACAATCACAGTAACTGACAGAGAGAGCAAGAAACAGAGTGAGTGTGTGTGTGTGTGTCACAGCACACAGTCAGTGAAAAACAGAGAGAGCAACAGAGGGACGATTGGCAAGGGAGAGTCACAGTTCCCAAGAAAAGAGAAGTAGATGCAGTCCAAATGACTCACCACCAAGAAAGTCCCAGTGGCTGGCCAATGAGAGAGCCGCAGCCACCGGCCAAAAGCAACCATCCCCAGCACGGCGGGGCCAGGGCTGGCTGCTCGGAGTTTACGCCACAGTCAGCCATGTGAAGGATGGGCAGAGTGGAGGGAGGTGGCACAAACACTGACTGAGGGCCAAATCTGGGGGAGGGGGGCAGGTTGAGGGGGATGTAAAAGTACGGAACAACGAGCTATCTGCGGCTGTCTGGGGAGGTGCCGTTGCCCTGGTTTTATCAGATTACTGCCGGATCTGCACCAGGATTATACATTTATTTTATAAAGAGATTTAACTCGCTCAGAGTTTAGGAGGACACGACAAGGGCTTTAGTACAGACGGGGTGCCTGGTAATCCTCTAATGGCCATACATTTTAAATTAGCACAGAGGGGCTATGCGCACAGCACAGACACGGAGACGGGGAATATCCGTGAGCAGGGGGTGGGGGCGGGGGTGGCTGTAGAAGGGGTCAAGGCATAAACACAAAGATTAACGAGGCCCTGATAAATTTCAACTCGTTAGTAGCAGCTCAAGTGGGAACCTGGCAGAATTCAGCTCATAAACTTAGGAACAGACCAGTGGCCAAGACTCCTGATAGACAACATTAAATGACAGCTCCCAACAAGCACGAGAGGACCCGAGTGCTCTCCAGCTAACCTGCTCTACACTTAAAATGAAGCTAACATACCCCACACTTAAAATGAAGCTAACATACCCTACACTTAAATTGAAGCTAACATACCCCACACTTAAAATGAAGCTAACATACCACACACTTAAAATGAAGCTAACATACCCTACACATAAAATGTAGCGAACATACCACACACTTAAAATGAAGCTAACATACCCTACACTTAAATTGAAGCTAACATACCCAACACTTAAAATGAAGCCAACCTACCCTACACTGAAAATGAAGTGCATGCACGCACACAACACACACTGGGTGAGGGAGAAGAATAATGAGTGTGTGAGTGAATGAGTGAGCAAATGGATGAGAGTGATTCAGTGAGTGGACCTCTGAGTAAATGGATGAGTAAGGTGAATGAGTGAGAGTTACTAAATAGATGAGTGAGTGGGTGAATATGGGGAATGAGCGACAGATTGAGTCAGCGCATTAGTGCACTGGTCAGCGAGTGGGCGGAAATCTGAGAAAATGTATCCACTTAATGGTTTTCAGTGCATTTACTCATTCCTCCACTGTATTTCTAGGCACTGGTAGTTGACTGGATTTTTAAAATGAAGGCCCCAGGTCTCATACGAAATGTAACCGCCGTGTTTACAGGATCTTCTCATTTAAAAATGAGTGAAAAGACGCTCTCTTCAAAGCTCTGGTCGACTGAGTCAAGCAAAACGTAGCCCCAGGAGACAGCAAATCCGTTTGTTAATTACACCGTTTTAGTCACTCCCATAACTTTCTATTTTTCATGGAAAAGCAATTGTAGTATCATTTAATTTAAATACATTCTAAAGTTGGCAGTAAAAAAAACAAAACAAAAACAGACATTACACGGGGAAAGAAGAATGTAAAACAGTCAACAAGTGGACATAAAAAACAGCGATTCTGAACAGGAAATTTTGAAATTTGCCCTTTTTTAACACTGAAACAGTCAAGGCCCTCCATAACACTTAAGAGGAGGAATGTGCAGACTCTCACAGGCCCTCACACACTGAGAAACTGAGAGCCCAATGCTGCTCCTGCGATTCCCAACCTTGCTGAATAATCTTTCAGCTGTCACAGTCTGACAGCTCTTATTGATATTTCTTAAAACCCTGGGCTAATGGAGTTCTATTGAGATGATTAAGCCAGAGGCTCTGTTCAGATTAGTCAGCCTCATACCCACCCCCCCACCCCGCCCCCTCCAGCCCCCACCCCCCAAAGGCGTAACCATGGCGAGCAGACGAGTGCGTGCGCTGGGTTGAAAATTCCTTCTGCTGTCATTACCTGCAGACTTCACCTTGGCCCTGTACACACCCAGGCACACACCTACACACATTAGCTCACCATAACCAACTATATCTATCTGTGCACACCTATACAATAATAAAAGCCGTCTAATAGGTTTCACAATAAACAGATAGGAATGCATTTCAATGTTGCAGTTCTCCAACATCAAGACTACCCAAAGAAATTTAGAATAAACCTCTGAGCTCAAAAAGCAAGATTAATTTAAATATTTCCAAATCTGAAACTGTAGCTGATGTTATGCCCTCTACTGATCTAGAAGATTTGAGGGTGATGAGGCGTCGCGTGAGCCGAGCCGGTTGGCTGTCGGAGGACGTCGCGTGCAGCCCTCTCCCCCATTTTAACATGTAGAGTCTTGGCCTGCCGTCGGCAAAGGCTTAAATGCCGAGCCAATAGGGGAGCGGGATGATGCAACCTCGGGATCAGACTAGTTTGCGAGCGAAGTAAACACTGTGGCAGAAAGAGCACAGGCAGAGCTTTCACCGCTCACTGCCCATAAACAAACAGAGCCAAACGCAAATTATTCTAAAAATCGATCGAAGCAAACCCGCAGGGCTTATACACAGACCGGGCTGCAGGCGCGCCAGGAACTGGCACACGGTCTGCAGTCTACGCCGAGCGGACAGGGAGCAGAGAGAACGCCTCCCCGTACGGCCTGGACCGCGTTCACAGACGCGCCGCTCCAGATCGGGTACGAGCTAAGCCCAGCCGCCAGACTCGGCCCCAGCGCACGGACGTCAGCGTGCTCCCGACCGCCGTACCGAAGCGCGACCCTGCTTCCCGCCCCCCTCCGCACGGAGCCCAGCTCCAGGCCCTACCTTCCAGCCGCTGCCCGCCTCCCTGTAGTAGGGGAAGTTGTCGCAGATCCACTGGTAGATCTCGCTCAGGGTCATCTTCTTCTTCGGGGAGCTGTTGATGGCGAAGGTGATGAGGCTGGCGTAGCTGTAGGGCGGCTTGCCGTCCTTGTGCTGCTGCACCTCCTCCTGGTCCAGCGTGGTGTTGGGGTCCAGCAGGGCGCTCTTCTTGGCCACGCCCGGCCCGTGGGCGTTCTGGGCGTCGGCCTTCTGGATGGCCGCCCGCATGGTGAGTTGCGGCAGCCAGTCCATGGAGGTCAAGCTGCTCTCCAGCTCTGATGTCATGGTAACTGGGAGGCTGGGTCACAGAGGGAGACGGCGGAAGGGGCGGGGCGAGGGGCGGAGCCTCCCTCAGCTCACAGTGCTTCTGCTGTACACAGCTCCAGATGCACTCTGGGAAAACAAAGACACACAGCTCAGCATCACTGCTCACTTCACTCTGCTCACAGTTTCACCAGCGTGGCCATGCAGATTCTTCACTGCACCCAGATGGGATCAAGACACAGTTTCTGTACAGAATGAACAGAAACTATACCTGCAAAAGTCAAGCGTCCCCACTATACTAAACTTGAACATGTCCTCACTACGGACTAAACTCTAAGAAGTCCTTACCTTGGAATAAACTCTAACATGACCTCACTGCATACTAAACTTTCATAAGTCCTCACCTTAGACTTAACTCCACTGTGTTTTCACTTTCACAGATCTGAAAATTGGAAGCCTCCGTTCAGACTTAAGAGGAAAGGGGGCAGGTTTATAAATGGGTGGGTGTGGTCTGTTGAGAAGAGGGGGCAGAGCTTGTCCTCAACACATCAAAACACACACAGCCCCGAAACAATGCCCCACACCCAATCTACATGCTCCACAATCCACACACAGACACAAAAGTGGTTTCTCTTCAGCTGAAATATACCTAAAGCAGAAAGACATACAGAATAAAAAGACACTTGGTTAAATAATAACTGCAACAGTAATAGCAACAGCTTCAGTGCTAGGCCATTACTTTAATGACATAAGTTCCATTACATAAGTTATGGTGCATTAGATGGACAAACGAGTAACCGCTCCAATCAGTTCAATTTAGGACCACAACCAAATATAATAAAATAAACACTCATAGTATTAACAACAATATACACGTAGGAATAAACAAGCCATAAAACATAAGCCAGTAAGACAACGACACGTTTGTGTTTCTGTCACTCACTGTGTCACTCTGGGTTCGATTCGGTGAGTGTGAGCTCTGAGGGAACTCCTCCAACACTGAATAAAGTTCCAGCCGAACACCCAGCCTTTTCCACTAGGATGTAATATCAGATACAGTGTGGGAGGGTGAGACAAAGTCCGTTTCACAATACCTCGCATTTCACAGCCCATAAACCGGGTTAGTGTGCATACGGTAGGGAATTGTGGGCAATAACTTTGACATGTCCCACGCACTGACTACAACCAGCCTTGTCAATGGCAACACCCCCTGACCCTTCAGGTACCATCTTAGAGAGGAATGTGGTCGACGACCCAGTAAATCCTCTGTTTAAAAAAAGATAAAAATAGGGTGTGTATAGTTTGTCTCTCTCTCTCACGCGCACACACACACACACACACACACATGCGCAGACATGGACACAAACACACAGCTTTTACTTAGAGGCATTTGGTAGTGGGCCTCCCTTGTTCACATTTCCAATAATATTTTTGGTTAAACTTGACTAAGGCTAGAGTGATTCAACAATGCCTGGCTTTCCTTCCAGTGGTTCCCCTTCCTGCAAGAAACCAAACTCCAGTCAACCGAAGACACACACAAACCGCCCCCGACCCCCGGAGCGCAGCCAAAGCTAACACCCGGACAGAGAGAACAGCCCCTTCTCCAGCAGGCAGGACCCACTACCGCTCATCCGAAAACAACACAACCAAAACTTCTGCCACTGCCAAAATCAAGGCTCTTACCCAACTGACAATCCCGGGCAGCCACCGCAAAGGTGTGCAAGGGGGGGGAGGGAAGAGAGAGCGCAGAGCGAGCAGTGCCGTGCGTTAAGAGAAAGCCGAGCTGGTGACGACACCTGGCTCAGGTACGAGGGAGATCCTCCAGAGTTCCCTCCGCCGCACCTGCGTAGGAAGCGGCTCAAATTCCATAACAATAACAACGGCGCCGTAGCCTAGCAACAAACCCCGCGACCGAAACCGGGGGGCCGTGCCCTCCGGCGAGAGTGAGAGCGAGCGGCGTGGGGACGTGCGGAGAAGCCCGGCTGCAGGGGCGGGGATCCCTCGCACCCACGTCTTGGCGGCGGCGGCGGCAGCGGCAGGGAGAGATTCCTCGCTTTTTCCAGCCCCGGAGGCGCAAGGCTTTGGAGCCGTTTCAAAACGCGCAAACTAAAATAGCGACGGCTTTTCCTTTGTGAAACCACCGGAGCTGCGAATGAGAACCTGGCGCGCGCCCAAAGGGCTCGCCTCCTCCTCCTGACGGCGGTGCAGGTGATGGCAGAGGCTTTAATGTCAGCCTCCTCCTCCATTAAGAGCCCTAATGAGTCCGCAGAGGGCTCCCTGAGGAGAGCGTTAATAACCTGCCTGTTGCTCCCTCTCCCCTCCGCGGGGGCCTGTGGCGATCACACGCACTCCTGAACACATGAGCCCTCTCTGGGATCTCTCAGTGCCTGTACGCCCTGTGGACTCGCACTCTGAAGCCTCTGTGCACTTCTGCTCTCTCTGTGAGTTTGGGCTCTGAGCTCTCTACAGGATCTCTCTGCAAGGTCTCTATGGGATCTCTCTCTGTGAGGTCTCTATAGGATCTCTCTGCAAGGTCTCTATGGGATCTCTCTCTGTGAGCTCTCTACAGGATCTCTCTGCAAGGACTCTATGGGATCTCTCTCTGTGAGCTCTCCATAGGATCTCTCTATAAGGTCTCTATGGGATCTCTCTCTGTGAGGTCTCTATAGGATCTCTCTGCAAGGTCTCTATGGGATCTCTCTCTGTGAGCTCTCCATAGGATCCCTCTGTAAGGTCTCTATGGGATCTCTCTCTGTGAGGTCTTTAGAAGATCTTTCTGTAAGGTCTCTAGGAGTTCTCTTTCTGTGAGGTCTCTCTAGGATCTCTCTGTAAGGTCTCTATGAGTTCACTGTGATGCCTCCATAGTGTCTCTCTCCAGAGGTCTTCATGGGGTCTCTGTGAGGTGTCTATAGGGACACTCTGTGAGGTCTATATGTGAGGTCTCTATGGGGTTCCTTTGACAGAGCAGCTGCTAGGCATGGCAGCCCCGTCACATGTAACCGCAAGAGGCAAGAATACAGTGGCCCTGGCTGACTGACTCGCACTGTCCTCAAGGTCTCTCCAGCTCCACACAAAGCACACTCATGGCCAACAACCCCTCCGGGTCCTGTCGCTGAGAAACGCCGATCGAAACGAGCTGGAGCAGATCCTCACCAATGCCGTCCTGACCTCCCGCCCGCCCAACCATGCGTGGCCGTCCACACGACAAACGCGCTGCCGGCCAATCACAGAGCAGCGTCAGCCAGGCCCGAGCAGAGGAGCGGCAATCAGGCCGGCTGCAGACACAGTCCAACAAGCACTAAAAAGAGAGGAAGGCGCTCCTGCCACAGTAATTATGCCATCTGGGGATAGCGGAGATCCCTCTCTGCGGCTGGCTGTTCATCATGGCACTTCAGCGCTCCTCACTGATAAACCAGGGGGCCTTTCTGCACGGCCTGAAACAAAAGATGCTCAGCAGCTCCAGAAGCGCGTTCCACCAATCACAGCCCCGCGGCCGTCTCCCTGTCCCCAGCTGCTGCGTAAGGGGTGTGTCGTGTGCAAGCTTCTCTCACACTCTCCCTCTGAAGCGCACTTCACTTCCAGCCACACACACCCTGCCACCTGAGCCCTGCCGACCTCAGTCTGCTCTCAACAAGTCCCACCACCCCATCAGACTGAGCAATGGGAGTATACAGAGTTACTGCCCAAACAGAGAATTTACTCCAGTGTACAGAGTTACAACTGAAACAGAGAATTCACTCCAGTGTACAGAGTTACAGCTGAAACAGAAAATTCACAAGGGTCCAGTGATATTTTGATAGGCTGTTTCACAACAATCCTTCCAATAAACGCTATCGTAATGAATGCTATGGAATAATTCCCAGTCCCAACCTAATACAATCAGGGTTTCGCTGGCACACGTAAGGAACAGTTTTGCACATAGCTAGCTAGCTAACTAACTAACCAATCAACTAGCGCTTGCTTGCTAGCCCAACAACCAGACTTTTGACAGTTTAAAGACTATTGTTTTCCATGATACCACAGCTGTAACCTTGCTGTCTTCTGGGAGCATCAGGAATAAATTCTTGAAACGTAATCCAAAGGCCACTGCTAATAAAACAATAATAGTCCATCTTCAGAATTTGTTCTTAGAGTTCTCACACAGCTAATTTAAGCAAATGCTTAAAACAGAACTCCAGCAGACTCGTTCCAATATAAGCATAGCCTGTTTTTCTCGCTTACTTTATAACCTGAAAAGCATAACCCGCTCCCACTCGTAAACACTAGAATAAAAAAATACAAATACAAGCACAATTGACCCAACAGATTGGATTTTACATCAGCTACATCAAAATACAATTGACTTAGTGACAATGATTGGCAGGTACTCATATTATGATGATTCTTCCTTTCCTATGGCCAGAATAAAACAATCACATGTACCGTGCGAGTGTATGTTTGACAGAGGCCACCAGGAGGGTGTGTTTTACCTATGAGGAAATCCAGAGGGCATGTCCCATCAATATTAAATATTTATATATTTAGTCAATATTCAGAGGGTGTGTCAGACTTAAATTGCATGCAAGTCGGAATCAAGATATGAGGCAGGTGGATAAAATGTGCTCTTAATTATCCAGGTCAGCATTGCTCCTGTATTATCAAATGTTACGTCACAACACTGTTAATAAAGTGAATTGCTACTGAATCATAGTGTTTCATTTCCAGTACACACACGATGACATATGAACACATGCCATGATTTTTCATAATATGTAGAAGCAGAAAGTTACTGCAGAAGCACAGGAAATATTCTCCAGTGTACAGACTTACTGCAGAAGCACAGGGAATGGACTCAGAAGTAAAAGTTTACTGCAGAAGCAGAGGGACTCTACTCTAATGTTTGATGTCGCTGCAGGAGTGGGTGAGCTCAGTCCACTGTAGAGAGTTACTGCAGGAGCAGGCCGAGTTCACTCAAGTGTGCAGTTACTGCAGTGGTGCTGCCGGTTGATAAAGGAGAAGAATTAATTCCACTGTTTGAGCCCATGTTCATACGCTGCTCTCAGCCTTACCATTTTCTCCCCAAAATCCCCCTAAATGAAATCACACTGTCGGAGCAATAACACGGTTCACAGGTTCGCCTTGAGTTTCCCACGTAGGCAGCTTCAGCACATGGACTGCGTTTAATAAACACACCGCACGATAATGCAATCTTTCAGAAATAATTAACAGCATATTAAAGATATCAGCGCCTCACTCCCGGAGGCAACGCCCGGTTCATCCTTAAAGTGCGGTGACTCACAGGGTCAGCTTCCTGCTCTGTCTGAATCACTGGGCCGGTGCGTTTGATGGCTCTGGACACACACAAGTCTCGCAACATTCGCTGCGCTGCCTGTCGCTGTCCCCTAACGGAACTGTGGGAAGCGTCACGTGCTTTAAAGGACAGATGCACACCCTCACCACCACGCTAAAATAACACGCCCTCACGCTTTCAAATACCGTCTCTGAGGACTGAGTTACACGTGCAAAAGCATCAGTGGAGACATCCCAGCTGGACACAAGGTTTATCTCTCCATCGGATCATTCACCCTTTTTTTCTGTCACACACTGCTTGTTCCCCCCCTTCTCCACACAGATTCACATCTTCCACCTACCTATCCTTATTTTCCCCTATCCCAAAAAGAAACACTCTATACCTTGCCCTCCACTTGTTACTTCCGGTGACAAAGGACTATCAGCTATGGCCCGACCATCACACTTCTCATTAATCGCTATTTGCTGATCTACAAATCTAGGCTTTTCTGCCTCAGCTAAAAGCCCGACGTAAATATAAACGTGCACAGGCATCAGGTAAGGACTGGGGCTGCGCACACACCATGTGAACAGGCTAACGGCGCACGTCACGGTCACACTGCACCACGACGCAAACGGAGAGCCTCAGAGCAGCGGAGGAGGAGACACGAGGCCGAGCCACACCCTCCTCCAAGCGTCAGAACACATCCGCCGATGTGTCTCTCTACTCCGCATTAGAATTAGGGGGTAAACGGCAGCGTGTCCCAGCTCAATCCGCTGCTGTAGAAGGCAGCAGGGCTAGCAGAAAATTCCGTAAAGGAATATTTGTTAGTGTAACGCTTAAATGTTTCTTCCTGTAAACACGTGTATGATCCTGCACAGATGGGCTTCCGCAGGCATTCATTATGGTGACCTCTGCAGTTGAAGAGGCCCCTCCTCCCTCCTGCGAGTGCGGGGGCTATCACCGGCGGCTCTGATGGCACCGCCGTGCCACGCGGTGCCGAGCTGACCCGTACCGGAGGGGTCAGCACTGCTGCCGGAGGTTTCTCACAGTCTTTCCTGCAGCGCCTGGCTGGCTAAATCTAGTTTCTCGCAGTTGGGGGCGGTGCTACACTTCTGTAATGATGTCAGAATCACAGGGTGGGACAGGCCAGGGGGAAGTAAATGAAAGTAAGTGAAAGTTAAGTATACTCAGCACTACCTTCAGCTTTGGCTATGAGAGGAGACAGTTTTCCTTCTTTCAGATTAAAAAGAAATTATTTTGGTAAGATACGATCAAGAATCAGCTGTGGACAGCAGAAGAGGTCCAAACACTGGTGGTGATCAGAGTGGAATTTTCTAGAAACAACAGCTTTCCACGATGAAAACATCTTGAACATCAGATCAGAGGTGCTGGCTACTTCTTTTTTGGGTGACGCAATCTACAGACCAATTTTATTTGGATTAATTGGGCCTGTGCACGGCTATGGGCTCCCACAATTCAAGCTAACGGTAGCATTTCAGCAAATGGCTTCTTCTCTAAAGGGCACTACACTGGGAATGTTCACACTGAAGTGAGCTCAGGTGCAAACACTTCACTTCTGCAGGGAAATGCCACATAAGAGCTTGAAAAGGAGCATCAGCATGCAGCCTGCATTCTGTTTTTATTAGTGGTTACAGCTCAAGATCTTGTCGTAGGTCACAATTCATTTCCCATACATCAATGTGATGCACCAACTTGATAAACAATCAGTGTTTGTCGATAACGCAAACTTTTCAAGAAGAATTTCAAATTTCATTGGACCAGAAGTAATGCAGCAATATCAGGATGAACAGCAAGTTCATCAGCCAGGGCTAAAAGTGAAACTTGAGGTCCGGTTTCTTATCGGTATTCCGTTTCATTACAGCTGACCGCCCCGCCCAAAACGCGGCACCCGATTGGAGCCGTTCGGCCCGAATGGGCTCGGCTCCGCCCACGTGAGAAGGGCCGAGAGCCGGAGGCCCCTGCCGCATGGGGAAGGCCGCAGTCATCGCACCTGCACCTGCGCGCGGGGCTCCGCCCTCCCCCACCCGCACCTGCGCGCGGGGCTCCGCCCTCCCCCACCCGCACCTGCGCACGGGGCTCCGCCCTCCCCCAGAGCTCCCCGAGGATGAGCGCCCGACGCTGCCTTTTCTGTGAGAGCGGGGCGGAGGCGGCATGGCAGGTATGCTGTTGTTTACGTAGCCGTTGCCGTAAAGTAACCTTCAGGCAACGGCGATGAGCAGATACGCCCACATCAAAATACACGAAACCCCCGACTGTCCACCCTGGAAAAGTATGTGCAAAAACAACTACATCAGCGCGAGCGTTTAGGCGTTTTCTCCTCGCTGAGATTGCCGTGGTTTCTAGACAAAGAGCTTTTGAACCAATCCTGCTAATTCCTCCCATTTTGGTTTTGCATAAAACAAGGCTAATTATTAATTCAAATACAGAACATAAGCAAATGCTGTCACCTCACCATGAAGGATATTTTGCTTAGCTGTACGGATTCCATTCACTCCAGGAGTCATGCTAATCATTATTTGCTAACATTAAACACAAGGACGTAGGAACAGTCACAAAAACAGGCCATTCACACCATTTAGGTTTGTTATTTTGCTTCCAGTCTAGAGGGTACCCAGCATGCATCATGCCTGGTGTCAGGCTCCCTCCACTTAAACTGCACGACCTCCCAAGGTAATCCATCCATCAACGGCCATCTGACAAAAGCAACGCTCCCTGACCTGGAAATGACCTCTGTATGCAGCGAGGCGTTTCTGCGAGGCGGAGATCGAAGACACAGACCCCCGGGGGACAGGCTCCGGCATTCCATCGGGACCTCTACGAGCGCGTGTCCATGTCACGGCGGTCAGGAGCCTCCTCGGACCTGCACCGCCACAGGCAGCCCGCGCGCCTCGGCGGCTAAATTGGTCGCTACCTCGCTGGGTCGGCTGGCTCCTTGCACGAGATCGCGTCTGAATATAGCGCTTCTTGGAATAGTCCGGTCAAATTTAGCCACCTGGCCCCATCAGACACAGACCTTTTGCTCGTCTGCAGTAAGCAGCTGCAGCGCGGCTCCGCGCCGCGCCGCGCTGGGAACCTGGGCGCTGAGCGCGGCGACTTCAGAGCCCGCAGCCTGCAGGCCGCATGGGCGCGTCGCAGAACATACCAGACGCACATCGCGGCGCAATGCTGAGGACGCCTTCACCGCTCTGACCCGCACACAGACCCGCAGGACCGCGCTCGCAGGCGGCGCAGAGCCCGGCGCGAGGGCGCTCGCGGGTTAGGTCATTTCCTGTCACATTCCACATTCAGACTTTAAGAATAGGCAGACCTGACCCACACCGTGAGAATACTGTCAGTCAGGGGATGACACATCCAACCTAAACATTGGACTGGCCCCCCCCCCCCCCCAACAACTCCAGAACATTCTCACAGTGGCAATAAGAGTGCACCTTTACACCTGTAGGGGATGTGACAGGTAAACACAGTGCTAAAGCTCATAGCAGCCGTGTCCTTCCACTCCAACGGGAGGGGGGGTGCTGACCCTGTGCACTGACAGAGAGCGCTTAAAACTTCACACTCGCCTACCCGGATACCGCAAGCCGTCACTTTCCATAATTAGCTTCAAGGGCTCTAAAACAATTACTAAAAACCATTTGCTGCTGCCACCTAGATGTGCGTGTTAACCAAAACCAAATGTGGGTAGTCAGCCAGCTTTCAGTAACCTAATTACCAGCAGGCGTGCGCCAGTGAGCGAGTTCGCGGTTCTCAGGTTAACTATTCAGAACCATTTCGCTCTCACTACTGTCCGTTTCATTCTTAGACCACTTTCAGCTACAGACTCAGAGGCCACAGAATTGCCACATCTGGAATATAAAAGCCTGAAGTCACTCAGTATAGGGCCAGCTTTCATGAATCTTAAGTATCTGATAGCATCAGACTGATGGCTATAGATAAAATCAACAGAAGCTTATCATTATCATTCACAGCAGGATCCCCCCCCCCCCCCACTGAAGAGAGGGTGTTGATGAGTCACACGAAAGATTTTTAAAAAATGCAAATCAATCAATTTGTCAGCACAACAGACGGGTCTCGCAGGGTTTCCACACCGATGGGAGGATCTTCACCGAGTGCAAAACCAAAACACAATCTTATTCGTGCTTGATAAATTTTTTCATTAAATAATTGAAATAATAATTTTAAAAATGTGTTTTGTGTGTCTCAGGTTGCCTAATATTACACTTTGTCGAAAGATCTGAAACCATTCAGTGAGACAAATATGCAACAGAGGAAATCAGGAAGGGAGTACATACTTTTGCACAGCATTGTATTAAGCTAAAATTATAAGACGCCTATTATGTTTGGAGTGAAACTGACACCAAGAGTTTAATCCAACACAAAATTATTTTAACAGAACCATTTTGACTTTTTGTGTCACATGCCACAGAATGACCCCCATAAAATAAAAAAGTTCAAAATTTTATTATGCTTTATACAGCTACAGAGCATAGTTGGTACAGGACTTTTGAAAACATAACACTATGTTTATTGCATGTTCACCATTTAATCCCACCAAATTAGGAAAAATCATACAGTATCAAGATGTAAAAATAAGTTTAACTGGCTTTTAAGAGACGTCAAACGCTGAATCAGGTAAAACTGACCCTAAAAATAATATGACAGTTAAGTTTAAATCTTTGATTAAAAAGTTGCCACACGAACCAACATAAAATGCAATCAATGGCAGTCTACTGTATTAACTTTCATGATTAGTCAGCAGTCTCCGTAACCAATGCAACCTTTTTCCTTCCTGCACACAACTATGCTTCCGTGCTAGCTTAGTGGCGCCAAACAAAGACTTCAATGAACTCAGTTGGCCCCGGATCATCACTTGCGCAATTGGCCAAGTAGCCAACGTGCAGCCACTGGTTCAGGGCAAGCGGCTAAGCGTTATTGTGGAACCCTGGTCAGCGTTCTGCTCCCTTTGTGAATATCTGAGTACAGATGCAGGCGACTGCCTCAATAATTAAACCCTTTTTCCCTCCAACACAATCGCGCTCCTTCACCCACTCGAGCATGAAATTGATGATGCTGGTAAAACATCACATCTCGTACACACCCAGCTCGGGGATTCGGAGAACAAGGGCACAGCTTACTCCAAGCTGGGATGCAGCCAAGCCACTTCTTCAACTTCTGCTAAACTCCTGAAAGGGCACACCAAGGGTCCAATGTCTTAGGTCCGAATCGCATAATAACAGGGTTTACCAGGCCACACACATTATCCAGCAGGGAAATGCTTCTTTACAATACACAAAGCGAGAACATGCTAAGCTACGACTGTGAAAAATATCTGAACGGACTCTCCCATCGCACCACAGAGGTATCAGAAACATCGCTCGACGCATAAAAGCAACTGAAGCGGCGAACTGAAGTCAAACTTATCAGGAAGAACAAATCTTGTGTCTGAGTGACTTTCTGGCTCCTTTGCAGCTCTCCACAAACGAGGCCTCTTGTGCTCCAGATGAGTCACTTGGCGAAAGTCGCGTGTCATGTGGCGGGCAGTATGACTCATTCAGAACACAGGATCTCTGCCGCGAAGCGCTGACCTGGGATCAGGCCGGCCTGGGATCCCTACAGCAGCGCTGACCTTTTGCTGTGGTAGCCGAGCTGTGTCACAAGGTGAACGCTTGAGACTGAGACCGTTCTCTCAGAGCAATGGACTGCCCTGCTGCAGCACTGAAGGGGGCGGGGGGCTGTTCACCCGTAATGCATGCAGAGACTTCACACCACAAAATTACTCTCAACACACGAATCACTCCAAAACGCTTACCCCAAATATGCACAGCACCTTCCCCAACACTGTGCCAACTCAGCCCAAACACACACAGAGCCTTCCAACTCAGCCCAAACACACACAGAGCCTTCCAACTCAGCCCAAACACACACAGAGCCTTCCAACTGAACCCAAACACAAACAGAGCCTTCCATAAGAACCCAAACACAAACAGAACCTTCAAACTCAGCCCAAACACACACTGAGCCTCCCAAGTGAACACAAACACAGAGCCTTCCAACTCAACCCAAACACAAACAGATCCTTCCAACTCAACCCAAACACACAAAGCCTTCCAACTCAACCCAAACGCAGAAATAGAGCCCTCCAACTCAGTCCAAACACACACCCTCTCGATGCTGCACCAATCAGATCAAAGGCAGAACCTGTCCCAAGATCAGCCCGAAGAACAGCAGGCCTTCAGAAGCAAAACACCTCTGCCCTTTCCCCTCTCCTCCATGAGGGTACAGGGTTAGCTACCCACCCACACCACTAGAGTCCTATCAAATGTCCCTCCCCGGAAACGTGCCTGTCCTCAGCAGACCTCACAGCGCGAGGCTTTGATGGCCCCTCGGCATGCTGGGAACAGAGCTCTAACACCATTAAAGCAGGACGCTACCCCAGAGCGCACATATCCAGACTAGACTTCAGTCAGTTTACTCCACCGCACACACAGGACCCAGGCTGGGCGAGGATGAAGCAGCGTTAATCTCTGCAGACCAATGAAAAGCACATTCAGACGGCCAGCTTTAAGGGGCTGATGGGCTAGAGAGGAGTTACAGGGATAATCTGATTAAACCCCCCCCCTCCCCCCAAAGCAGATTATTAGAATCAGCCTAAATAGACATCTTCTATGGGCACTTTTTGTCTTCTGACTGAAAACTTCAGCTCAATCCAACTCCTGCAAAAGAGCTAAGCTGTGTGTGTGTGTGTGTGTGTGGACACTGTTTAAAGCAAAGTAATTATCTGCTACACTCCATGTCACCTCTCAAATGAAGTGCTGCTGCTATCCAATCCGCCCCCCTCCCCCCCCCCCATACTGCACACCAGTTTTTATGCCAAGAGCCACTTTCATTTCTGCTGTTTAATACGCACCACAGATTTAGCGGTTTAGAAATATATTTTAGCCAAACGGAGAGACTAATACACACGCACACACACAGACACACACACACACAAGAGGGGGGGATCTGGAAAGTCATTGTCAAATGAGATGGCGGCAACAGATTTCTGAGAGGTAGAGGTCTCCAGCACAAATATGTGACGGAACTCCAGGAAACCAGGTGAAACCCAATTCCGCCTGGATTCCAGATGCACCTGAAATACCAGACACGTTGAGGAGGTGTCACAGACAGAGGGGACACCAGGGTGACGTGTCAGAGGAGCACACATCACCCTCCACTCGGCTTTTCCCTGCACCATGCCGTAGCTACGTAGTGCAAACTTCTGGCCCCGTGACTCCCACTGCATCCATTACATTCACTGATGTGCCTTTGCCTGAACCACAAGCTCTATATGTGCTTGCGGTTGCCAGTTGAGTTCCATGAGGTACTTGCTTGTATTCCACACACTAATAAAGGCCTGAGGGAAAAAAGCAACTTCCAAATAAGTCAGACTTGCAGACATTTTCTAGTACTTCCACCAGATATTATCTGCAGTAATGGCACCCTGTTGAGTGCCTATGAAAGTCCTGGAAAACCAAAGCACCACTTGCCTGCCGTGCCCATCCCTGCACCCAGTGCAACATTACAAAGGATGAACAGCATATCCTGCTAACTAGTGACTACGACTCACAAAAACAAGAATAACACTACGGACACCTCTGTCTTGCATTCAAACCAAGGTAAATACACCTGCATCTCCTGGTTAACTTCCGTATCTCCTGTTGAAGAGACACTCAAATCCTGTAAGGTTAAAAATCAGTGACAGGCTTTGTGTCCAATAGCATTTCATATTTCTGATTCATGCGATGCGGTTGGAGTATGTAACTGGCTTCCAAAGCCCTTCTGAAACAGGAAGCTCGTCTGACTGGAGACGGATACAACCTTCCTGGGGGGTTTTGATACAGAAGTAGACCGGAAGTACAGCTCACCAGTCAAGCTTATGAAAAGGAGCTTCATTCATACACAAAACACTGGGAAAATAAAACCGTTTTCTCCAGAACAAGATCTGGAGTGCAGTAGTACAGTTTTTACATATACCTTTAATTCAATTACTTCCAAAGGTTTATCCAGTCTTTACCAAAATCTTCTTGACTTAGTCTAGAGGAAATTAGGTTTTGTTAAAAACAACTTACTCATGTCCACCATGACTGAACAAGTTTTGAAGATTAAAATGATGGATTTTTTTAAGAATAACTCACAATTTCTTTGAATAGTACAGCAGAGCAAACTGGTCACTTTTAACTATGGCTAGGATTCAATGAACACTGGTCCTTAACTTTGACAAATGAATTAAAAGCAAGAATTAGCAGTAATAAAGCCAGAATTTTTTCCTTCAAAATCAGTTTGACGAGTTCAGCGATCACTAAAACTAACACAGCAACTAACTGATTTTGTGAAGAAATAGAGTAACACTTGCCATTACTTGCAAGTCAAAGTCTTCATAATCCCCCAAAAGGTCATAAATCAGAAGAGGCCAGACGTGTGGGGCTATCTGCAGGGCAGTTAGCTCTCGATTCCCCTCGCATACGATCCCCACTATGGCACTTTCTCAGCTGTGGCCCCTTCTGCATCCGGTCCCCACTCTACTTTCTATCTGTCTGAATGCAGCAATAAATATGAAAGAAGGGGCGAGTCCTGGCCATTCTCCTATTAGATAAAAAAAAAATTTTAAACAAAAAAACCAGCCTATTTTCAAATATGGTTTCATCTGCACCCAGTGCAACAAAGGTACATCAGATGCAAGTGCGTGGAGTAGGACTCAATCACTCTCATTTGATTCGAGTGTCTTTACACATACCCTGCTTTTCCATTTGGCTTATCTTCTTTTGTCTGGGGGTTAACATGACGTTGCTTGTTTGAGGGACTCATGACTGGAGCTGCAATTCACCACAAGTGTTTGCTTTTCTTCCACTTGTGCACACAACACCGACAAAGTTACCTTGCACCTACGATCAAAGCCATTTCCAACAAACTTGTCCAGTTTATTGCTTTAGAAAACAGACAAGATGATAATGGGATAATGCATTCTGAGTCAACACAGGGCCCTGTAAACTGTGTGCAATGGGTTACATCAGAAGGAACATGTATTCAACTACAGCAAATATGGCAAATGCTTCTACAGTACAATTCAAACTGACCTCAACAGCTCAACGCCTATAGAATGAACATGTCTTGGCTCGGCACACTGCATTTTGACTGGATGCTCCCAACTTGGGTGCATGCACATTCAGGTAATCTAGTCACAACAAAATCTATTCAGGCAGTAAAGAGACGAGACTCGTGTTCTGGTTTTTTTAGTGGGGAAATGGGGCCGTGCTGGGCTGACAGAGCGAGCTAGCTAGCTAACAGACCGGGCTCAACAGCAACACAGCTTTACCAAAAGCAGTCAAATATTTGGTCAATGTACGCTACTTAACAAATCTGCTGGAACCAACTTCAAACTGTTATAGTAACCCTTCTACCAACCGGCTATGGAAAAATCTTTGATGGCGATCTCTGTATAGGGGGTAGGCCTACATTTTCCAGTTCATTTTCCAGTTTGAAACGACGCCTACCCTCCTGTGATTCATTAATCCCACTGTCAGCTGTTTTCTCGGATCAGCAATTCCCCTCCCAGAATACGGGTGGTTCCAACCAGCCAAGGGTACATTTCCCTAGCAGGCTTACAGCAAGGCCTGCAAGGGGAGGCCAGGTCTGCCTAGCGCAAGTGACGGATGAACAGAGCGCGTTCGGTGCGTCATGTGGAACAGATAAAAAAAGGAGACCGGAGCAAAACCAAGTGATTTTATCCCCAATTTACACAGATTACCTCTCTGTTCCCTCGGGACGGTGACAAACACACACTTCTGGGGGCGATTTTTGAAGGACAGTGCAATAGTGATCAATTGGGTTTATCCAAATCCAGTGACTGAGTCAGCCTATGTTACATCCACTCAACCTGAGCTCTAAAAAAAGAAAATGGAATGGAAATAGAAATCTTGGCAGTTGTGATTTGGTGCAAAAAAAAGTGCTTATCAACAGCATTTGTGCCTTGCACCATCAAGCAAAGGCACTTCATCCCTTTTGTCAAGAAAAAAGGTCTTACATTTTTTTTGTTTCATAAAGTAAATTACAGAATTCATTTTAAGCTAGGTTGTCAAAAGAACAAGTGGGTATAGGTAGAAATTATTTAGGTTATTAAGGTAAATTCCACATTATATGACACTGTCTCAACCACATACAAATTTTGCACAGTACACATAGTGCCCTAGTTTATAAGACAGCGCTCATGACAGACAATTTCTGTTCCTGTTTAATACAAAATGTATAAACACTTCACAATAATTTTTCGGGCAGCTAGTCATTATATTCTCAATTTCAAATTCAATTATATACACCTGTAGGTACTTGTCTTTGCCAATCAAGCAACATGACCGGTCAGCACAATATTACGTTGCCATCTTTTACACTTCCATGAAAAACAGTACATGCAGTCATTTCTGAGCCTCAAGCTCCCAGAGTTCCTTGCAAGGTCTGGGACATTGAAATGCTTGCTGGGAATCGCATTACAGCATCAAATCTGAAAGACTGCTTTTGCTGAACACAACAAATGTGAAAAAAGTCACTTAAAGGTTACAAAAACAAATCAGGATATATTTGGTATATATAGTATACCACAATAAATATCAACATATACCTCAGTTGAAATGGGAAGAATTTTTCCTTTAATAGGCTACATTACAAGGATTGGAATGGAAGCGGTGGTCCCTGGACTGTTCAAGACCAGGCCTGACACAGAGAATGCAGCACTCCACACTTGAGGAAAAAATAACTCATCTTCATTTTCTTAATGCATATTGCATATTATGTAAACAATGGAATTGTTGCCAAGCAGAGAGCACACAACGATGCATTCAAAAGAAGAGGATAACCCAGGATTAACACTCACTTTTCAGGTTTTCTTCCTGACACTTGGTGATGAGAGCCATCAACAGTAAAAGCACGGGGGTGTTTTGACAGGGTTTACAATTTCTCCATTCACTCAATGAAAATCCCCAGCTGGGAGTAAAAAAACTGCCTTGAGTCATCAAGTGGAAAAGGAAGGTTTGGGTTCTAGGCTTGCAAGACATAGTTGAACAGGCCCATTGGTGCATGTAAGCACTCGACACACATCACAAAACATCAGTTTGATCCCTGACCAGGCTTTCCCCCGTTTAACCAGTTGTGGTTGTGACACCGCGAACGGCTTAGCGGGGAGAAAGAGAAAAACTGCTGGCTGGCGCGTGCAGCTCCTAGCTGCAGGAGCCCGAGTCCAGCGCTCAACCGCGTTGCGTCCTCAAACGGAGCTCCTCACCGGCGACCGCGCACACCGTCCCGCTCCCCCGCAGATGTCCGTCTCCTGCGTGGCGCTCGTACAGGAGCTGTGAAAGTAGGTCACGGAGTCTGCGGTGACTCAGGGCCGCTGCTGGCTGGGGATCAGGCGGTGCAGGGGTTTGGGAAAGGTGCAGGCAGAGGGAGACAGCGAGAGAGAGAGAGAGAGAGAGAGGGCCCTGCTTACTCAACCTTAATGACTCCAACTGCTGGACGCGTACAGCAGCGCTTACGGCCAGGACTGGGATCCAAACTCCTGTTTATAAATAACTAAAACGACATTATTCATCCCAAAAAAGTGACAAACCTGAAAATGTAATATAAATAGATCAAGTTCGTGTAATGCCGTCTGACATGGGGAAACTTTCTGCAAGTTGCGCTCATGTATACCACGAATTCAAAAGGAACGATTAATGTCCCCTCTTCTGCGAATCTCAAACCGCAGGTTCGTGCAAACGGAAGTCTCGATTCCAGCTTTGACTGACAAGGTGCTTTTCCAGTCAGATTCTAGGCTCCACGTGCTGAACAGGAAATAGTCCTCCACTGCAGGCACGAGGCCAGGAGCCTAGTGAATAGACCCGCACAACCGTTCCGCGGCTCGCTCATCCACGCTAGACGAGAGCAGAATCTGCACAGATTCATCTGCATTTACACTAGACCGCTGCATTAGTCTTATCACCTGTATCCGTCCTCAGAAGTTATGGGCACAGGATTAGTATTAAAAAGTAAAATAAAATGATTTTCAGAAGGATTGATTTTGACATTGATGATGACTCTGCTATTATCTACAAATTCTGTACCTCCGTGCAGGTTTACTAGCCACTGGCATGGTCAAGATTGGATTACAGATCATGGGGTGTGTCACAGCACACACAACACGAGCTTTAGTCACCGAACAGCCTTCCCTATAAGATTAGAAATTCCTCAAATTACCGAAGCTGCCAACTGCTCTATCCAGCTACCTACCTGGTTATTTCAGTCCACTTATGGGGCTCCAGCTGTCTGCAGCCATAGCCGTTTGGATTAAATAAACCCTCCTGCTGTTCCCACAGCTCAATAAATTCCTCATATCCTGCTCCTGTCCAGTTTGTACTGTTGGCTTGCCTGCTTGCAGAAAATGGCTGTTTTTTTGTTGGCTCATCCAAAACCGAATGGTAACTTTTACTGGCTGGAGGAGGTCCCTGGCCGCTTGTGAAACCCAATCTGAAGAGCAATCTGGAGATCCTCTAAAAACGGCTTGATATCTCACAACAGAATCTGACGGTTTTCAGATGAGACAATCTAAGCATTCACCTGTCAAATTTAATCTAGAACAGACATTCATCGCAAAAATCATAATGCTAAAACTCAAATCTGTGTTCAACGGATATGACAGGGACTGCAGTATGGGTCAGTAATGTGCGTGTGTGTGTGTGTGTGTGTGAGGAACTACAGTCTGAAGGACACAAGCCCGCAAAACGCTCACAATAAAAATCACAAAGCTAAAAGAGAAACAGGAGGCACTGAGAGCGTGAGACTGGAGTCGGAGGCACTGATATGTGTGGAACTGCACTGTGAGGGCTGATCGGGGGGGGGACATCATTCATAGCATCAAGAGCACTCTGCCAGCAGACTGCTTCCCCAGCTATCCGGAGGGGCTCGGCTGGCACCCCTCCAGGACTCTCTGAATCACTAATGGAAGGTTCTCCACTAAACTATGCAAAATAAGATTTACCAGGTTTCTGAAGGGAAAAGGGAGATGAAGGCTTTTCACACACGCTGGGCAGCGGACGGAATACCAGCCCCGAGGATCCCGACGCAAATGGCGTCGATTCGCGCGGACCTGACGGTCGACCGCGCACCGGCACGACCCCCTCCCGCTCAAACCACTCCGTCAAGCGAGGTTCAAAACGGTAATTTCATTTTTACAAGCCGTCACCCTTTAAACGTCCGCGAGGGACGAGCGTGCCGCGCCACGCTGCGATTGGCTGCATGGCGTGGTGAGCTGTGATGCGGCGGTTCAACCCCGGGACGGCGCGAGGCACAAAGAGGAGCTTCCCAGACGCGGCGAAGTGGAGACGGCCTTCGCCGCCGTAATCGCTAAATTAAGTTCGTTAGCGGCGCTAAAACGCACCGACTGCGCATATGCACACGCACACCGCCCACCCCCCCCAAAGGACACGGGGGATGGGGGGGGTTAACTCACTGAAATGGACCTTAATGGGTTCCATCTGCCTGCGTCTCCTGGCTGGCTGCTAAGCACTCCCTCCCATCTACTCACACACACTGGGGGCAGTAATTCACTAGCTTTAGCAGGTTATTAAGACACTGTATCTGGAGTCTTTTCCCCGGGATTGGCTGAGTGTGCAGTATCTTTAAGCTGGCGTAATTAAAAAGGATATTAAATAGCATTATGAGGACTTGATTATCATTACTGAAGCCGGGCGAGCTTAGCGAAATCCTCTCTGCTCGCAGCTTGCGAGTCTCTCAAGGCCGTTTGAGGATTTTACACCCGCATCTTCAGCTCAGCGGACCTGGAAAAATCCCAAACATGGATTTTTTTTGGCCAAATAGCAAAGAACTCATTCTCTTATGCCACCGCTCGAGGACTGCTGGTATCGGCAGGAGTTAATTATTTCCCCTCAAATGCCAAACTGTTCCGAAATAAAATGATTCATGCTTGTCGTTCAACCTAGAGACTCCGACTAAAATTCAGAGTTGGATTATACGTAGTCTCTGGAATTAAAAAAATAAATCTAGGAGTAATTTGTGCAAATTGGCTCATTCCCTAATTGTTTCACATTCATTTCTTCCAGGGACCTCATCCCTGCCAGTGAAAGCTGCCTTGTTACTGTATTCATACATGGGTTCCCTGTCTGGCAGGAAAATCAAATCCTTAATACAAAAGCTTTAGGCACGCTTATCGCCATGGTGACACGGATGAAAGAGCCGAGGGCAATTTTTGCTGACCTCCCCTGGCCTCCGCTTGCCTCCTAGGAAAGGTCAGTCCCATCATGCTAGAAAGCAACACATCTCTCCAGTGGCAAACCTGGCTGAGACACTTTTGCAGAGTGCAATGGGATGGCCTACAGCCCAGACTGAATTCGGACTGCGCCAGTGCTGACTGTGTCCCATTGCATCGGCAGGGAGGGAGAGTTATCAGTCAACATGGCAACTGATCCCCCTGTCAACGGGCAGCTGGCGGTCTGCCTGCAGTACAGCTATAACATCTGCACAGTTCACCAGTGCACCGGCTACAGCAGCTCAGCTCATAGATCAAAGTCGTTAGCTGGCAGAATGCATTCTGGAGGATGGACATTTTAGAATGAATAGTACAGTTATAGGAGATTGTGACTGAGCGTTCCAAATTGGGGTAAAAAATGGGAGACGCAATATGTCATACAGGGTTACAATGTACCAACAGAACCATCATCTCATTCACCTTTACCAACCATTCCCATATAACACCATCTCATTCACCTTTACCAACCATTCCCTTATAACACCATCTCCTCATTCACCTCTACCATCCACTCCCATATAACACCACCATCTCATTCACCTTTACCAACCATTCCCATATAACACCATCTCCTCATTCACCTCTACCATCCACTCCCATATAACACCACCATCTCATTCACCTTTACCAACCATTCCCTTATAACACCATCTCCTCATTCACCTCTACCAACCATTCCCATATAATACCATCTCCTCATTCACCTTTACCATCCACTCCCATATAACACCACCATCTCATTCACCTTTACCAACCATTCCCATATAATACCATCTCCTCATTCACCTTTACCATCCACTCCCATATAACACCACCATCTCATTCACCTTTACCAACCATTCCCTTATAACACCATCTCCTCATTCACCTCTACCATCCACTCCCATATAACACCACCATCTCATTCACCTTTACCAACCATTCCCATATAACACCACCATCTCATTCACCTTTACCAACCATTCCCATATAACACCATCTCCTCATTCACCTTTACCATTGGCTGGGCAACAGGAGGATGTAATCGAACATCGCGATAGTGGGCTTATATCACCGCTTTGATTCTTGACAAGCAATAATCGTCCTAGAATGTGAGGGAACTAATTGATGCGTTGCCAATGAATCCTTATGAAATCCTAGCTGACATAAGCTGCACTTCAGTCTCAATGGGGAAGCCATTTCGTCTTCAGATATGCTGCTTCATAGCCTACTGACACTCAAATTTTCCTTAAAAAAGAAAAAAGTGCCACTCTGCACAACAGATCAGTGCACGTCACAGTTTCTCAACTCTGGTACTCGACTGCTAGTTTTACTAACCTACCAGGTATCCAAATAAAAATAAATCTGTGCTACGAGAGGATTCTGTCAACATATCATCATATCAGACGTTTAATATATATCCCTTAGTTCCTCGTAAATAATACGCAATTAATTGAAAGTGAAAGGCTTTGTTTGTGAGTGTGCATAATACGGCTGCTCTCCAAAATGACCACCAGTGGCATGGTGTGCAGTTCTTAATTAGTTAACAACCGAACCATAAATTAAAAATAAATTTACAGTGGCATGAAAAAGTATTTGGGTGTTCTTCTTGGATCCTTTGTGACTTTCTGGATTAATTGTCACTGTGTCTTTGGATACATTTTTGCAGGCCAGCCACTACTGGGAAGATTCAGCACACTTCAACAAGTGTTCTCCATTAAGAAATAGCCTAATGCCTCTCACTCCGGGTCAGTGGAGTCCCAGAGCCTTAGAAATGGCTTTATAACCCTTTCCAGACTGATATATAGGATGTAGTGCGCTTGTAGAAACTTTGTGATGACTATTTCACTCTGATGGTAAGGTTTAACATAGGTGAGGTTTAGATTCAATCAGCTGAATCTAATTATCAATTAAATTGGTTGATTAAGTTCCTAAGAGGGCAATTACTTTTTCACATGAGTGATATCGGTGTTGGATAATCTTGTCCTTTAAATAAATGAAATTATCATTTTAAAAACATGTTTTGTGTTCACTCAGTTTCCCTATGTATAAGGGAAACCAAGCAATAATAGAGGAAATCTGGAAGGGGGAAAATATTTTTTCACAGCATTGTGTATGATTTTCACTGCTAGTGAATATCTGGCGCATGAGGCAATCCGCTCGGTATAGAATAAACAGAGGTGGACATTCCAGGGGTCAGAAAGTAAAAGTTCTGCCACGTATTTCATCCACCCCTGAACTCAGCCAGCTGATTTAGCTCTACCTCCTGGTTGAAGAATGGTGCTCATTAGCAAATCCAGGTGACTGGAACAAAATCCTGGGATGAACTTTTACTTTCTGAACCTGGACTGTCCACCTCTGAGAATAAAACAGCTCCTTCAAGGCAGCGCCTACAAAATAATATGGATCTTCATCTCACGTGAGTGCACATGATTCAAAACATATTTCAGAAAATACTCATTTTTACGTATCAATTTATATTTGGCCTAAAATATTGCTTAGTACTCCTTTAAAAATACCAAGATGTAGGCCATGTACGGTTGCAGTGTCAGGGGGTGGGGGCCATGTAATCACCTATCGCGATATTTTGAAGTGCCAACATCACTATGCCCTTTCCAGATATATCGCCCGGCCCTAAACTCTACCGTCCACCACATTTTTTTACCACTTCATTCAGCTATTCTCGTACCTTTTTATCTGACAGTCGGTAGGAGAGGCACCAAAGTTCAGAGGGACGTGTGGTGATAAAAGTGGAACATTTCAACATTAATAAAGCAAGAGAGCTAGGCGCTTCAGCAGAATACTGCTCCCTGTCCCACCGCAGAACGGGAATTAGACTGAACCCAGAGCTGTCCCTATAACCGCCCGTATCCAGGGAAGGGCCCTTTAAAAAATTCATTTACGGCAAAAAATAGATTAACGTATCCAGCGGAGCAAAGCGAAGATTTTGGCTTCTGAATGATATTAATAATTAACCCGCCACCGAAAGCCTGGGAGTTCTTTTTTTTCTGGAAGGGGGAGCATTGTTTCACCTTACGGCACCTACGGAGAAAACTTCATTTCGCGCACAAAACATTGGGGTTTTTTTTTGTTTTTTTCCCAGTTGCATGTTATTTAGATGCAAATCAACTTGAATGAAATATGCCGAAACTCATTACAAGTCCAAGATGCAAACTGCTGAGAAAATCACGATACTCTGCCCTCGTCAATCAGAGCAATCTGTGTGGAGCCACTCAGCGGCACGGCCTTACAACCGCGGACAAAGGCAGCTGCTGAATGCTCCAAAAAAAACACCTAGAACTGCAGTTACTGTAATTTGCTTCAGGCTGAATCTGAATAAGGGTGACTTAAATGCAATTAATCCCTCTGATCTCTCTTCTCGGATCCACAGAACCAGACCCGCACAATACAGCTGCGGACAAGATTCCGACCCAGGTTTCTAGGGAGGTGCACGCCTTTACATAAGATCTGCATCCTGAAAACATCCTGCAATGGCTGACGGTGTGCCGCATCAAAAATGGGCCTCACGCTGGTCCCGTGGTGATGAGTTCAATGAACACCGTTTCTGAACTCCACATTGGAAACACCATAAAACTTGAGTCCGAGTGCATGTGTGTCTGTATGTGTGAGCGAGTGTGTGGTTAAAGATGATAACTACACGCAGTGAAATGGGAACTAACAAAATCCAAAGTCTGAGCGGACCCCAACTCAATCGATATGCAATATGTATATAATACGCAAATGCATATTACGATCAAGAAAGTGGTACTGAAGGCGAAATGCGTGTTCATAATATCAGTGTCAGTGTTGTGTTGCATGTCAGTGCATGTTGGGGGGGAAAAAATACAAGAGCATCAACTAAACATTGTGGTTGGATTAGTTGGCGAGCGACTGTGATTACAGGGTAGGCCTAAGCCATACAATATAAAATAAGTGCTTCTGAGTGGTGTCAGGGTACTCAAATGCACAGGCACGAGTAGTGGTATCAGGGGACACGATTTAAGACTAGAGAGATGAGCATGTGCTTCTGTGCCAACGCCATGCTGCCAATTCACAGAATAACCAGATGGTTGCAATAACCAACTCCACACTCTTCAAACTGAAAGTTCTCTACCACTGAAAGGCTAAAAAAGTTTCAGTTCTATTTGCCGAGAATAGTTTTAGGGGGCATGACTAAGCACAGCACCAGTGACAATGGGTGTTCTATCCACGGGTCCACCACTTGATGAATATTCATAAACTTTAATATAGCGCCGGAAACTCTCGCTGCCAACCAGAACCTTGAGGAGCTAGCAAGCAGAGGACGGAATGAATAAGCTGACCATACAGTTACTATGGACCAGCGGCTTCCAAACTACAGGTCAGAACCTCGGGTGGGTGGTGGAAGGGACTGCAGAAGGGCTTGAAAAAAATGTGAAGAAAAGGGGGGAAATGGCTGTACATCAAAACACATTCACACCAGTCAAATTAACCCCCATGCAAGTAATGCTGTATACATATAGGACTGTACAATTGTTTTCACGTTAAAAAACTGAAATAGCACATCTGGGAAGGTCTTGGCCAACTGAACATTTTCAATAAATGGGTAACAGAAAATACATCTGCTCATTAAGCAAACCCTGAGCGCAGAAGAGTTGGAGAACACAACTGTAGAGAACCCGTGACCGCACGCTGCACATGGTCGACCGCACGCTGCACACATTCGACCGCACGCTGCACATGGTCGACCGCACGCTGCACATGGTCGACCGCACACTGCACACATTCGACCGCACGCTGCACACATTCGACCGCACGCTGCACATGGTCGACCGCATGCTGCACACATTCGACCGCACGCTGCACACGGTCGACCGCACGCTGCACACATTCGACCGCGATGCCTCAGGTAGAACATGCGAGAACCCGGCAGCCTGACCTAGCATTCTCCCTCTTTGCAGAATTCCTGAAATTAAACTTGATGCCAACATTTATTTTTCAAAATATTCCAGAACTGCCATTTGCACTGCTATCTACTAGCTGGTAACTGATATTCTGTAAATTTTAATGGTCTTTTTTTTTCTTTTTACAATTACGTGAAGACAGGCATTCTTTGTTGTCAGACACTGACACGTTTCATATCATGCATTTTATGAAATGCGTGCAAATTTCTAAAGGTTTCTGAACAATCTACCGAAAACTTATACAAACGGCAATCAGCAGAAACTGAAGCAGCTGTTCAGTAATTAAAAAGCCTTATTACTCTCAATCAACACCATTAAGCCGTTGCACAAATACTAATGTGAAAAATCTGGTCAGGCAGCACTCATCTTTATGGGAATTAGCAAAATGTGCAAAATAAGGAATGAGTGATACTTGAAAAATCTGTCATTTCAACCCTTGATCTGCGCTCTTTCATCAACATGTTATTTTAAGACATGAGACAAAAATCAAAGTCTAAACGCTACACACTGAACATAAAACTATGACTTTTCCTTTGCTGCATGAGAAAACTGACAGGGATCTGCTCAGCTCAAGTCTGCTCCTTCCTATGTATTTGCATAAAGTTAATAGATGTGAAACAGTCTTGATCAATAGTAATTGCACATTACATTGGGGAGTTTGGTAATAAAAAGCTGTAATTACGCTATGCTTAGTGAAACAGGTTTTAAAAATGCAATTAATCCCTCACTGTCACAGAGCACAGCCTGCTCCTCTGCATAATCAGTCGAACCCGCGACACGGAGCCCCCTCCCTCACTGGGTGTTCAAAGAGCCGGATAAATAATAAAGAAAAAAGAAACCTCGACATGGCTTGCGACTTATACGCTCTCCATCCCTTAGGGGGGTAAAGAAATCTGCACTTTCCCATTAC
The DNA here is from genome assembly GCF_013347855.1 of Anguilla anguilla. Lineage (NCBI taxonomy): Eukaryota > Metazoa > Chordata > Actinopteri > Anguilliformes > Anguillidae > Anguilla > Anguilla anguilla. The sequence continues at coordinate 17,204,519 of NC_049213.1, forward strand.
AACTACACCAAGAGACCATCATTTAAAAGCCAGCACGAAAGATGACAGAATACCAATTATGAGAAACTGATTTTTCCATGCTGAAAATAACTAAAATGAAAAAGGAATTATTTCATAATAAATAAATAAATTTAATAAAATCGAAGACAAAATTCACATCCTTTGACAGAGGTTATTAAACAGCATGAATGAAGCCTGGCACTTCCACAGTATCCATGCAGAAGACGTGGAGGGCCCAGGTGGGTGGAGCAGAGCGACGGGTGCACAGGAGTAAAGGCGCAGTCAGGGGTGTACAGGAGTAAAGGCACAGTCAGGGGTGTACAGGAGTAAAGGCACAGTCAGGGGTGCACAGGAGTAAAGGCGCAGTCAGGGGTGCAGAGGAGTAAAGGCACAGTCAGGGGTGTACAGGAGTAAAGGCACAGTCAGGGGTGCACAGGAGTAAAGGTGTAGTCAGGGGTGTACAGGAGTAAAGGTGCAGTCAGGGGTGCACAGGAGTAAAGGCACAGTCAGGGGTGCACAGGAGTAAAGGCACAGTCAGGGGTGCACAGGAGTAAAGGCACAGTCAGGGGTGTACAGGAGTAAAGGCGCAGTCAGGGGTGCACAGGAGTAAAGGTGCAGTCAGGGGTGCACAGGAGTAAAGGCACAGTCAGGGGTGCACAGGAGTAAAGGCACAGTCAGGGGTGCACAGGAGTAAAGGCACAGTCAGGGGTGCACAGGAGGTAGTGAGAGGGTGTCAGCAAATGGAGCCAGTGACAAACAACTCCACATTACTGAGCTACCACACGTCCCCAACAGCACAACAGTACAGCATCTTAGTTTTTCCACCGTATCAGTCACACACAGGTCCACACTCCCGGAATGCAATACAACTGTACCAGCCATGAAAGAAATGCATCGACTCCTGCCTCTGTAAAGGACACGTAATCCTACAATGTTACTGACGACAAACATACAACTGGACTTGAGTTATGAACTAAATAACCATAAACCAACCTATAGCCTTAAACCAATAACCTTAGATCTTCTGCAGAATTTTTAATCTGATGCACAGATGCAATGACCTTAAACACTCGACGACGTCCTCGCTTGCTGTCACCTCCATCAGACTCCCTGACCTGGCATCACCTTCCAAACATGCCCTCAGGCTAAGAACAATGCACACGCAATAAACTGCATGAGCACACCGTCACTGTACATTACTGCCAGCATGCTCCTGTATACGCATCGCATGAGAACACGGTACTGAAGCCGTTCTTACAAGGCAGCCGACAGCAGTAATGATGATTGTACTTCCAGATTATATGAAGAGAGATGCTGATTATCGCAGTACACGAACGGGACGGCTTACATCTATCGAGCACATTGTTAAAATGCGTCACCACGACTGATTTTAATAGTAGGTTATTGAGACGTGCGGTACATCTGAATTGGAATCCGTCCTTAAGCAGCCCAGGGTTGGGGTCATATAAGGTAAACGGTCATTCCCACTGGCCGACTGGTTAATCAATAAAATACAACAATTAAACAAACATTCGCGCTTTTTAATGAGATGGAAATTGTGGCAATCCTGTCGATCTTGTAAAACACGACGGGCGTATTCAAAATGGAAATGAAATAATAAAATCAATAAAACAACAAATTAGCCCCATACTGTCTTACCCGTCTACTGTAAATGCATATACCTCGTCCAAACTCGATGTATTATTAAGTAGTGACAGTTCATAGGTTAAAAGGCCATTTCTAGGATATTGACTTAATGCGCCAAAGTTGATTAACGTTGGAGGGATAAGCACCAAATACGAAAACCTCGGAAACATCTTAGTGCACAACCTGGATACTGCTGCCAAGATTGTAGCTAAACGTATTGTCAAGGATCATTAGCAGCAACAATAATAATTCTAGTGTGTGGGTTAAGCCACCACTGCATTTACTCATACTGACCAAATTAGTCAATACTTCGTATAGTTAGGCACTTTCTCTTCCCACTTCAAAAAGGCGGGATATTCTATTGCTTGAGGGTTTTGTCATCCCGTCAGACTTTCAAAACGTTCTCATTTAACAAGCAAGTTAATTAGTTGATATAGCTAACATGAGCCAGTTTGTTATTGGCAGATACCATACCGCCATTGATCGAAAACGCATCAAGTCAGTCTGTTAAATCGGTTCTGACAGCACTGTCGCTCAAGTAGCTGCTAGCTAGCTGGATACCTAGCTAAACTGGGAGACAGGGCGTCCTTTGAATTCCAGCACAGTGGAGGAAAAAATCCGAAAACACTTCCACAAACGCACCCGCACTAGGGTGTCTATCCAAACTGTCCCCACAGGCAACATCCAAGCAAATATCCAGACAGCTATCTAGCCATACTACTTAAGGAAAGGGCAATATACAAGAACGTTATTTGAAAAATGTGCTGACAACATCTAACGTTAGCAAACCAGATAGTTGGGTAACTAATAACTTCGCTCTCAAAACATAGCTACAATACCTAGTTAGCTGGCTAGTCACCTAACTGACATTTCTATCCGACCAGCCACAGACAGACTTCCAACGCCGAGACAAGTAAATCGCATCCACTGCAAGTTAGCAAACAGCCCACAAAGCATGGTTTAGCTACCTAGATTTCCAACTAAACCATCAAGCAATCCAGTGAGCTAGCTGGCAAACGTTAATAAACCAACGGAGTGGTCAGCCAAGTATATCGCCAGGACACCTTAAACGGACCATCACGCAAATCCATTACCAACCAACTTATCAAGCTAGCCACACGTGCGCCCATAGTTAACTATCATATCCAAATACCACGCAGAGTATCTAATGTTATAATGCTATTAGCTTGCTCCTGTGTGGCAAAGTCCAGAAGACGCGAGATTTTCAATACAAGTTGAACACAGCTAACGTTAGCTAGCAGGCATAACCTTAGTTATTTTCCACAGTTCAAGAATTCAAAGTGCTTAGCCTAATGGCCTAGCTGGCTACCCACCCACCAACCAAGGGTATCCCCCTATCGCGTCTCTCCAAAGTGAGAGGGAGGGGAACTGTCAAGGCCTGGTCGCGAACGGAATCCCCAGAACTCGAGTGAAGTTGGCAGCCGCGTCAAAGACGTTCCCTTCCTGGGCCTTGCTTCTACTCCGGTGTCGTGTTTATGAAAGCTGAGCATGCTAGTGACTTACCCGGGCTAGCTAGCTATAATGTCTTGGACCGGTCCAAATTCGTGCACGAACAACAGTCCCCCTCCCCTTCCACCTCTTCTCCTTCCCCAAGGAAGGCTCGACTTGTTCCTTCTACTGCTGGCTGCTGGCGCCCTCTCAGTTTGTCCCGGGTTAAACCCGCTTTGCCCTCTCCAGTCGGTCTATCACTATAGTCCCAAGATAGCCTTCCTGCCTTATCCCGTTCGCTTTCCTTTCGACAGCTAACATCCGGGACCCGCTCGCACTGTCCGCTCTGAAACACCCGGAACTACTTCCAGCGCCAGCCTGAGCACGTCGCATATCAGTGCATGCGCCGTCAAATGATCACACATCCACATTCGCACAATTAACTAGCCCCCTGTCAGTTTTCCACGGCTGCACCGGTCACATCTGCCAATATGGTCGCTTCAACTTGCAGCATTGAAATATCCCGTACTATGTGCGCAGTTTTAGCGCAAAACAAAAGAATCACACTATCCATGATGAAAACTCATGTTATTTATCATTTCCTTTATTATTACCATACACACAGCCAGACACTATTGTGTTGAAATAATTTTTTCCTATTTTTAAAAAATTGAAATATATTATAAGAATTGTATCCAATTCATAATAAAGTCCATAATAAAGGCATATCTATGAATGCAAGACTAATTTCTCATGGACTCCTCTGAGCAGTACCTCCACAAATTCTGTATATATATTAATATTTTTTATTTTGTAATATTCGGGATGTGAAATGCATACTATGCAGGTTTCTATCTAGAAAACATGATAAAATAACCATGCAAAGGCATATCTCTGATGCACTGGCTATCTCTGTCTTTAAGAATTTTCGCCAAATTCGAGCACCTTTACCTGCATCTGTTATTCTAAAATGTGTTTGAGGAGTTTCTGGGCATGGCGATCTTTTCTGTGTGGGGAGGGGTGGGTGTAGCTTGGGATCAGATTTTAGCAGAGTTTGTTGCTAACTAGCTAGCTGCTGCAATGGCAGTGGTGAAGAAGCCCCAGAAAAGACAAGTTAACCTTAGAATTGCTTTGCCTCCATGGTATCAGCTGAAGTTTCCCAAGGGGCTGAAAAGTTTGTTTGTTTACCTCAGTGTTATAAAAGCCTACATAGCATATAGGTCATTGTTTGTTAAATATAGCTTAAAAAAGCAAATTATCTGTTGTTAAACTGCATTATTATTGGTGTCACTGCAAAACCATGACTTTAAAGCTTTAAATCTCTCAACAATAGCAGTGCCAGTTATTATAATGGTAAAAATCTGGTATTTTTGGCATTTTATACAGCTTCTGTGTGAAACTCCACCTGTTTTTTTATCCAAATACAGATACAAATAATTTTGTTGGTCGAACAAATACAGATACAAATACAAACAGTGGCATCTCCTTCCATCCCTACAGGGTTTTCATGTGAAATTGTAAGGAAAACATTGAACAAATGTATGCATCCATATACGTAAAAACAGATTTTTTGCTTGTGTCCTACAATTGGCCTATGAACAGACATTGTTATTGGTTGAAGTGGATAGAAGCAGATTCCATTGTTGGATTAAGTAGATATAGACTAAGGAGAAGAATGAACAATTGGGAACTTGAGTATTTCTCATGACAGTAAAATTAAGAAGGAGCAGAAGCAGGCTAAGGAGCAGAGGATAAGAAAAAAAATGGCTAAAGTTCAAGACTTTATTGTGTGGCTGTCTGAAGTTATTTTTGAATTCTACATGTTTACATGAGGTCAGAGCTGTGAAGTTAGTCTTTGCAAGGAGTGACAGTCTGTTATCATTGTACAGTAACTATTTCCATGGGAAACACACAAACATGTTTGATTCTTGGTTCTGTAGAAGTGGTGATTGATGATTTGGCCTGAACACAAGACAATGCATGTAAAAATGTAGTCTGAACTATTTTAGACATCTCACTGTTACAGAAACATTCAATGGTAGTGATAAGCCAGAAAAGGTTAAACAGCACACCATACTGTTTCACTCATGCTCGGATGAATTGTTTTCCACAGTCCTAACTCACTGAGCTTTTCTTTCATTGACCATCCACATGTAGTCGCTGAAACCTTCACATACTTTAAGAATGAACACACACAGAGAAAGAGAGAGAGAGAGAGAGAGAGAGAATTTGAATAAATAAAAAAAATCTAGGCTTTCACCAACCATAAACTCATTCAGAATACGGACAAAATCTGAGCGAGAAGAAAGATCTAATAGTCGAAGTCCTTCGCAGGTGGGATTAGAAAAACAAGGACTGTAATTTAAAAACAGCAGTCACTTCTTCGTTTTCCGGATAGCCAAGCACGCATTGTACATTATATAGCCAAACATCACCCCCATGCACCAATAATAATTTACCAAAGATTAATCTAGTTGTAGCTACGATAGGCGACAGCGTGGCGCTGCCGACGGACACCCGGAACTGACATTGGCAAAGTCTTCGCTGCTGTTTCAACAGGAAGCTTTCGTATTGAAGGACCAAAGTTTCGGTGAGAACAGAGACTGTTGTTGTTAGCTCGTTAGCTGCGCTAGCTCCTGTGTTGGGGAATACATCTTAAAGTAATAGCATTGCATAGATGTAGCTAACTTGACATTAGAAATTTGGTTAAAGTGGCGGGTAAATCTAACGTTATATTTAGCCTATCTTGTCAACCTTCGAGGATCTGGCTCGATAGCCAGCCATCTTTCTATTACGACAGAATGTTCTAACTGCGCTCAACCACAGATCACTTTTCAGCTGTAAGCAAACTTACATATTTTTTTAATGTTATCTAGCTATCCCGTTTAATATAGCCAACTGCCAGATTTGCTAACATCTGTTAGGCTGTTAATGTGCCGTATCTACCTCGTTTTCAGGTTACTTATACACCAGCAGCCACCCAGCGAAATTTTGCAAACTAAATTTGCCGCTTCAGCAGATAGCTAGTTACCCTACTTGTCAACAATTAATATTCAGTGATAAGCTCATTACCAATTAGTGGGCAGTCGGGAGCAAACTTGTTGCGGCTCCAAGTTTCCAGGTCTTTCCAAGGTCTTGTCAAGGGCAACAGGCTGGGAATGAACTAACGTAAACTAGTTAATTTATGCGTTGCTACTGTTAACTTTGCTTGCTATGTTTGTGTTAATGACATGCCGTATTCCATTATCACGGTAACATAACTTGACAAACTGTCAGCTACTATAAAGCCACTAGGGCATTACGTGCCATATTGAGATTGCCGTCGTTAAAAAAATGCTCTGATGTTATCTTTTTGGGCCTAAACTGGTTATTAACTTAAAAGGTTACAACAATACCCAGGTACCTCTGCTACAATATGTGATATGTCATTCTTTCACACAGACCAGTATGGCAGGTGTAGAGAGCCCAGCTTCCCCTTCAGCAGAGGGCAGGCTGACTGCGGAGTTTGCCGTCCCGTCCCACGTTGAGGCAGAGAGGGCACTCATGGCTGAGTTTGCAGAGCGTCACGCGTCTGCGGGCCGCAGGGTGGTGCTGATCACGTCGGGTGGCACCAAGGTCCCCCTCGAGTCCCGGACCGTCCGTTTCCTGGACAACTTTAGCAGCGGGAGGCGAGGGGCCTCCTCGGCAGAGTACTTCCTGGATTCGGGCTACGCAGTCATCTTCCTGCACAGGCACCGCTCTCTGTACCCCTACACCCGCCTCTACTCCGGGGTCAACCTGATGGACGCCCTGCAGATGGAGGAAGACGGGGGCTCTGCCCGGGTCTTGGTGGACCAGCAGGTGCTGCCCAACATCGCGTCTGTACTGAAACGGTACAGGGCAGTGAAGGAGGCCGGGCTTCTGCTGCCAGTGGAGTTCAGCACCCTGTCCGAGTACCTGCACCTGCTCAAGGCCGCTGCCCAGGCACTCAGCTCCATAGGTACGGAACCCAAAGCCCCATGGGCCCGGCAGGCCAGAGCGTAGCTTCCTGGAGGGTTCTAAGGTCTAATGCAGTGGTCTCCAACCCTGGTCCTGGAGAGCTACAGTCTGCTGGTTTTCATAGTGACTCTGCACTTCATGAATCAATTAGAGCAGTTGATTACAGAATTAACTCAACTCACCTGGTGTCTTGGGTCTCAATTGGGTGCTGATTTTAAGGTGAAAACAAAAACCAGCAGACCCAATAGCTCTCCAGGACCAGGTTTGGAGACCACTGGTCTAATGTGTTCGCTTCCTTTTGGCAGGGCCCAAGGCCATGTTTTACCTGGCAGCTGCGGTGTCCGATTTCTACATACCGGCCTCAGAAATGCCCGAACACAAGATCCAGTCATCCAATGGCCCCTTGCAGGTGAGGCTACCCCATAACAGCCACCAGTGGTTGCCTTGATAAAAGGAAACCTCAGGGATCATAGCTGGATATAAAGTAGCCTTGTAAGGTGCATCAGCTTGGAGTGTCAAAGTAGTGTTCTCGTGGCTCTTGCCGCTAATCTTTTTCAAAAAACCTAATATATCACATCACCTGTTGCACTGCCATGTTACAATTTTTAAGGTGTCTTCCGTTGCGTCCCACAGATCAGTATGAAAATGGTGCCCAAGATGCTGTCGCCTCTGGTGAAGGATTGGGCCCCGCATGCGTTCGTCATCTCTTTCAAACTGGAGACCGATCCGTCCATCCTGCTGGAGCGGGCTCGCCGCGCCCTGGACACCTACAGGCACCAGGCCGTGGTGGCCAACATCCTGGACACGCGGCGCGGCTACGTGGTGGTGGTGACCCGCGAAACGCAGGCCGAGCTGGCCCTCACGGAGGAGGATGCCCGGGCGGGCGTGGAGATCGAGGAGAGGATCGTCAGCAACCTGTCTGCCGCGCACAGCGGCTTCATCGCCCAGCAAGGCTGAGCGGCCGAGAGGTGGGGCGTGTCACTACAGGCGGCTGCAGCTAACGCCTCTAGAGAAAACACAAAAAAACTGCGCGTTCTGAACAGCCATCCCTGCCTTTCATCAAACCTACCGTAGAGGAGACGACGAACTTCAGGAACCCCATCATGGCTTCAGCCTCTATGTAATGTTAATCATCCAATCGCAAACAACCTCTTATCGTGGTCACTTTTTTTTTTTTTTTGACTTGTATCAACCAGCCACTGTTGGCACAGTGGTTTTTTTCTCATTGTAGAGTTAATGAAGCTTCATTCTCTCATTGCTGCTTTACACAAGTGTGTCTTATTGACCAATTCAAGTGTATTTAGTATCAACAGATATCCAACATTGGAATCTGTCATTAAATCAAGGTGCTTGAAACACTTAGGCAATTGTGTAATTATTACGTTTAATCTATACAGTATGCATTGTAGAATTCATTAACAAAACAGTCACAGAAAAGATTACCAAAGATTTAATTGCAAAAGCTGAAACATGAGACAGAACTGCACAATGGTAAGTCCCAGTTAAATTCAGGATAGCTCTGAGAAAAGTGTCTTTGGACTTCCCGATTATTTTTATTTGGAAAGACCAATGCAGCAGAACATTTCCAGTCAACCTCTCGAAAGCCGTTGGATCCATCACTTGAATTTGGTACTCTTTATAACTCCGGCACGAATACCAGACCATTCTCCACTGTACCTCTGTTCTTCCTTACGGACCTCGCAAACCTGCAACACACACGCAAGTCACCGTCACAGCTGAACAATCGAGATTCAAGGCCACAAATATCAAACCAGGCCAGCCATTCAGCGCTTAATCGAGGTCAAAACATCCATAGCGCTCTTTTTAAAGACAACCGAACACTCCACCTTTTATAAATGGGCGTAGTTCCACTGAGGATCTCAGGTAAGACGTACTGATTGAGCAGTTAGCAGTATGTGCGTTTCTGTGCAGTCTCAAAACACGGGTCCCTGCTGCTGTCCAGCCCTCACTCACCTGGCCCTTTCTGCAGATCTTGGCGCGGCGGAATTTCTCCCGGTGTTTGACGCGTGGGTTCCGGTCGATTTTCTTCCTCTTTGGTGTGAGGCCCTTATTCTTGGCCATCTGTCATTTGACGTAAAGGAGAGGCAAGGCGTGAGTCAGAGGCAGGCTGTTTTTAAATGGCACAGAATGCAGAGGGAGGATTCAGTGCCCGTGCTCAGAAAATGCATTCCCTGTACCTGGTAGGTGATGCCTCTCTTGGCCTCTGGGTCAAGCTCATCCTCATCTTGCTCCGGTCTGAAAACAAGAAATAATTTCAGATACTGTGTGTTACAATCCTTTGTTCCCTGAAGCACCCTGCTGAAACCACCCCCCCCTGCTGGGAATGGGCCCACTCACTCTTCCTCGGGCTGTTGCTTCCTGCTCTTCTGCTTCAGCCTCGCCTCCTGCTCCCTGTAGAAGCGCAGGGCCGCCTCCTCGTGGAAGTCCGACTCGGACTCGCCTTCAGCCTTCGACCCGGACTCTTCCGTTACCTGGGAGACGGCACAAGGTCCGCATTGCATCACACAGGCCACACAGAACACGTACATGCAGCAGGGGCGCCGGACGCCATGGCTCACTGTCGATTGGGTGGAGCAGGGCGGGGCAGAACCGCTCCCTTTCTCCACCCCGTCTTACCTTCGTGCTCCTGCCGGTGGCGCTGCCGTGCTTACTGCCCGCGGGTTTCCTGGCGGCCTCCTGTCGCTGGGCTTCGGACAGCAGCTGGCGCATCTGCGGGGCGAGTCTGGCATCCACCTCTCCCAGATCATTTATCAGCTGTTCAGAACATCACAGGACCAACCCCCTTCACTCCCCGCAATAATACACCCACAAAAAACAGCAATCTACAGGAAAGAGCTGCAGGAGAACCAATGAGTGTTTTATGCAGCCCCAACAGAAGTACATCTAACGCATCCGTCCTCACTGATTGATGAGACAGACGTTCATTTGCTCAGCCTCACGCACTTCCACCAAGGGCAAAAAATGAATTAATAACCGGATGCGGTTATCAGTCACTGCCGGCAGGTGAACAGCCCTACAGGTGCATGGCGGTGCAGCTCTCAGCTCGGCGTCCTCAGAAGCTGACTCACGTTCCTGTAGGAGACCAGCCTCTCGATCACAGGGTGGCTCTGCGCCGCGACTCTCTTGGCCTTCAGCACCAGGTAGAAACTGATATTTGTGCAATAGCTGAGGGTGAAGAGAAACGCATTAGCAGTTCATTACGATGAAACGCACGCAAAAGCAAAATGCCATAAACACAACCAATTACTTAATTTTGGCAAAGGAACTATACACTCGCGGGTACAATCTCCACACTAAATCGTTTGAACATATTCATTGGTGGCATACACAGACATAAAGAGACAAGCAAGACCAGCAGGTTATAGAACAGTCCCATCACATTAATGGTTGGATGTGATGTGAGCATGGAGTGATGATTATATATGAACAGTATGGGCTTGTGAAGACTGAACCTACTTCAGGTAGAGCTGCTGTTTGGTCCTGAGGTAATCTGCACCCTGTAGTAGAACAGATGTAAGGACAGTCAATACCTAGGTCAGTCTGTCTTCAGAGCACTGTTGTGGACACAGCCACGTAAATAAGTCACTTCTTAAACATGCATTGAAAGGTCTCATCCAGCCATCAGTGTGTGCCAACTTTCTCAGCACAGCAAATAAGTTGGTTCAAAGCCTCACTAAAAAGTCATCTTCTGTTGGTTCTTGCCTTTCCTGAGAATTCTACTTTCTGGAGACACCAAATTTTTTTTTTGCTGAGCACCTGTAACGTGACGCTACATCACATGGGAAAGAAACCACACCATCTACTATGAGGTTTGAGTTTTGCTCAGCACTTTTTTTGGGGGGGGGCAGCTACATACAGCCCATTTCTATCTTACATTATTATCTCTTTATAGAAGTGGTTATTTCTTAAAGCAATACAGTCCGTCCTAATTACAATGCAGTGGGGCACAACATTATGATAGAATAGGAATGAGGAAAAACAGGATTCGCGCAATTATGAATCTACATATGCAATGTGGATGTGCTCAACGTCACTCACGGGCATAATGGTTTGCCGTATCACTGTCCAATTGAATGATTACAGCGGTAGCTAGCAAAATACCATGAAGGCATATTCACCAGTAAATCCATATTACACATATAGTGAGGTTGAAAACAGATTAATACTGCTTGGCACGTAAATCACAAGCTAACTGACAAGCTTTCAAGGAAGCACGCAGTTAAGGTTCAAAACCACGGCTGTGTTCCGCACTGAACCTCACCTTCCCCTCAGGGATCCGTCCGTCACTGACCATCTCCAAGAGAGGCTGCACCTCATCCCTCAGCTCAGCCAGCTGCAAAGGCATCATCATCATCATACAGCTGTTACAACACCTGTTCCAAATAAGCATCTAATCATGGTCTTCAATCAGGACCTTGAGGAGTTGATTCAGGGGTTTTAGTGCAACTGCTTAAATCTCTTTATAACATGGTTTCCCATCACCAATTAAAACAAACTTTCAGGCCTTTACTCTCTGTTATAGAGAGATTATTTTTACGCCCTCTAGTATTTTCAGATTCCTCCAACAGTACCTTGGCCTTGAAATCTTGTATGAGCTCCAGCAGCTCCGGGGACTCCTTCTTCAGCAGTTTCAACTTCTCTTTGTGGGACATCTTCTCCAGATCCTTCACAATCTTCTCCTCCTTCTGTGAAGGCTTCCCTGCTTCCTCGGGCACTTCTGCAAATGCCTACAGCGCATCCAGGCAAGAATCACAGCAGTCAGCACAGGCTAGTCAGGAAATGACCGGAGTCAGGTTAAAAATTCCCACCTGCACACTTCCCAGCAAGCTTAGGAGTACGGAAATTTGAGGTTTATGCAACAAATGGCATTCTAAAATTTGAGTACTCAAGCGGGGGTATACATAGAATTCCCAGGATGTGCTCTCCAATACTAGAGAGGACAGAAAATCACAGCATGCATCGATCCACGTTATACTTGCACACACGTCCTATGTATGTGACATCACAAAAAACCTGACAAAGTAGAAAGTTGTGAAAGGATGAAAAAGTTATTACTCAAGCAGTTTTTTGTATTCATTCACAGACTGTCTGCACTCCTTTCTTATTTTTTTATTTCAGGAGAGAATGGGGGAAAGCAGAGAGAACCCGACATGGAACATGGTTTAGAACTGATGCCAGAGCTACACAGCACACAGTGGCGCCACCTGTGGGTACCTGGAGGAGGTGCAGGTCATAATCCTCTTCGCTGAGATTGCCCACCAGGCGTCTTTGGATGTTTTTTGCTTCTTCTTCCTCTTCCTCATCCTCTGCCTCTACCTCCTCCTGAGACTTCCCTTCTATAAAAACAACCACCCACGGACGTTGGGGCCACTATACCACCAACATATTCTAAACAGCCCATCAATTTCTAAAGTCTAACAAACATTAAAAACTACATTTAGCACATGCCATCCTGTCACTCAAAATTCCTCAGATCCTGGAAAACATCAAATTCTTGCAAGGAGAGGAGGTTCAACTGCAGAAAAGTAAAATACTCACTGGCAGCGACATAATCAGAATCATAGAACATTTTCTTCCTATGTCCCCAAGCCATTTCATTGGGAAGGTCTGGGGGGAAACAGAAAACATGTTAGCCTTAGCCTATATTTCACAGTAGTCAGAAGTTTCTCTCCATTTTCTCTCAGAAAAGTATACAAGGTAAGGTTACAAGATAAAATAACGCTCTAAGCACGCACAGATTACATTAACACATACAAAAAAGCACTTTCCAGAAAAGGAGTATTTAATTAAGCTTTCATAAGAAAGGATTTTCAAGATTTGACTGTGGACTGGGGACCACATGGTTGATCAATCAGCTGTGACACTAGCTTCTCCTGCAGTTCAGCCAAACTTACCATCGCCCTTCTTTCCCTCAAGGTCACTGTCCATGTCCATCTCGTCTTGTTCTGCTTCTTCTTCTTCGTCCTCCTCATCGTCGTCATCTTCCTCGTCTGAATCAGAAACTTCTAAAGCCATCACCTCATCCTAGGAACAGCAGAGACTAAGCCTCCTGGGCAGCACAATATACACAGGGTCCACAGCACCGCAGACTTCACAGTTCCTGTGGTTTTACACAGCCTTCATAAATACATGCATTACAGATGGTCTGGTGACATAACGTGAATATCTCTATCCATTAGTGTAAAAAGACTTCACAAGTCCTTGTATAGCTGCTTCACATCACTGTTGGTTAAAAGCAGACCTACAAATGCAATAATTCAAAAATTTAATGTGATGAACATACTAATCAATCACAGCAAACACCAGCAGAATCTTAGGGTGCAAAATACGTTTTACACCATAATGCAAAAGCAGTGCCGGAAAGACAAAAATATGCCATACGAGTTAGAGGTGATTAAAGTGGGATGTTTGGTCTCACCTCATCAGCAATGTCCTCCTGGTCACTGCCTGCCTGTACTCCATCAGCCAGCAATTTCTGTATGCACACACACATACAAAACAAACACACACACACACACACGAAAGAAACACACACACAAAACGTGTCAATGTATTCAGCATTCCACAATCTACAGATGTCTAAAGATGATATTTGGAGAACATTAACAAATCTTTGCACACACAATTCCTGTAGATAAACACACACCGGAACTCCTTCAAAGCACATCCATAAATTTCACTCATTCATGATTATTGTAGGTAAACCTTGAATACTGACCGCAATCTTTTTGCTGTGGAATTCTGCAATCTCGTCCTCTACATACTTAGATGATCTCTGTTGGAAGAAAATACCAAATTCTGATTAGTAATTTTAATGCTGTATACTTATAGTCACTTGTCACTCATGAGTTCTCCCATTCTGAAAGGTTCATACTTTTCCCAACACATACAAGTCTGTTTACATATTGATTCCTTCATATATACCTTGTCTGGAACAGGCATATCTTCATAAGCTGCCGGGTCATCGCCGTCAAGATGTGTCGCCTTCTTGAGCTTCGGCTGCCTCACCGCCCTAAGCAAGACCACACGGGAGAAAAATACAGTACATCCGAGTCACTTCTCTAGAAAACGCTAGGGCAGAAGTCTGTTACTGTCGCTAGCCTTCTTCTTCTGCATAAGCTATTTGGACATAATACAGACAACGACAAAGCACAGTTCCGTAACTACAACATCCAACTTAACTACCTGGCTTAGGACAAACAAATTAGTTAACTTGACATTTTAGTAAAACCGTTTCAGAATAAATAACTAAAAGCACTCTGAAATCGTGTAGCTAGTGAATCACTCCTTACATTCAACCAAGCAGCAGCTTAAACTACTGCTTTCCTCTGTAGAGTTAGCTCTTAATGTAAGTTCTTAAACATACGCAACTTAACTATATAACTACTACTACTAAACTTACCTTTGCGCTCTCACCATGATGTTAACGACGTAGGTAGTTAACCCTAGAAACAAGCTGAGAACTAACAAGTTAAATTGTAGCTATGATGAGAATTGGTCCGACAATGAATTTGAAGACTTACAATACTACCTGACTGCATCTACACTGTTAATAATTATTCATAACAATTTCCTTGTCTGAAAGATTAACTGTAATTAAATACAGTGTCAGTTCAGTACAAGGCAACAACGACAAAATATTTCATAGGAAACTCTCCAGATAAAAGAAATGCGCATTTCCACACGTGCTTCCGGTTTACGGCACGGTTATCAAGTAGTACCGTGCGGAGACACTGAGCTTACGTTCCGTAGTTCCTCCTCGGCTATTTGCATATTAACTTATTACGCTCAAAAAAGTATTCTTAAAATAATAATAAAAACGCATCCATTTAGACAGTTTTAACAGAATATTTACAGTCAAAACCTGACGGAACATGGTAAACAACAGCACCATCTGGTCCGATTTGTGAATTTAGAGTATGCATGTCATTAATTTAATATTGCATGTTGACTTCACGGTTTGATAGCTTATGAGGAAGTGACACATATCGAATTAATTCGTATGTTTGCCCATCAGTCAACGCACCGTTAATCGCGGATGAATAGCTGCTGACCTCAGACATCTTGTCCTTATCCTATTCTACTTTAGACCTATTAGTCCTAACATTTACGCCATCTGACATTTTTTGATATGCGCATGAATGACAGTGAAGTGTCCCTATATGAATGATTTATTTAATTGGCTTGATGGCTCGACATTCACTGAGTTGTGTTAAAGTATCTTGGATGGCAGAAACATTTCTAGTTTAGACTTTGGCAGAACAATTTGCTCATTTTACGTTTAAATTATTTGGAAATCCTGTGAAGCAGTCGTGGCTGTTGTGTTAAGGTACCTTACTCAAAGGTACAACGGTAGCCCCCAAAAAATAAGACGAGCAGTACATACAGAGTCCCATGAATGTTGGTGCACCCGCTGATGTTAAATAACTAAAACCACTGAATACTGTTCGATGATGAAACCCGACGATTTTCTTGCTTTCTTTCCGACTATTACTTCACACTCCTGCCCCCTTGTGGTTACATTCTTTACCCCTCCATCGAGACGGGAGGTGGCTACGTCTGTATTCACATGAGGAATGCGTTTGTATACTGAGCACCTCGGTTGTAACGCCTGTAGGTTATGTCCATTACAAATCAGGGCTTAGTCACAAATCAGTAGTTTTAAAAAATTAAACACTGAAGTCTTCATTCATGGTAGGAAAGCTACATGTAGCTACAGCTTCTTTAATTAATCATACACACAGAATTATGAGTGTGCCTCAATGGGTCACCAATTTTCTAAATATTGAAACATATGGTTTCAAAGGCAGTTATCACTGGTGTGCCCAGTCAGAATAAAATTTTGCCATATACACTATATTTCAATATACAGCAAAATACAAAATATTTTTATATGACTTTTCTTTTTATTTAGAAAAGCAAAATTTTCATGTTTAAATGTAATAAATAACACAGTAGTTGGTAATCTATTGAGCCATTTGTCAAAATATAGTTTTATTTTTTACATAAATATTCAAGAACCAATACAGGCAAGTCAAAAAATGCATTTTCAGCAGTTTTATAGATATAATATCACATAAAATTACAAAAGACATCAAAAAAGCATTTATAAAGCTGTATGTGAAATTTTGTAGCTGTACATACTTTTAAACTTGAGATAAACTGTCTGTCGTATGGGGAATATGTCGTTTTGAGAAAAAGGTCATTAAAGATAATTTTGTGCTTTGTGTGGAAGCAGGAGGCAGTAAATAATTATATAAAATAACTATTTATAATTATTGTTTATAATTATTTTGTACATTTTATGAAATTAGGGTTGTAATAGACAA
This sequence comes from Anguilla anguilla, assembly GCF_013347855.1. Classification (NCBI taxonomy): domain Eukaryota; kingdom Metazoa; phylum Chordata; class Actinopteri; order Anguilliformes; family Anguillidae; genus Anguilla; species Anguilla anguilla. The sequence continues at coordinate 17,220,943 of NC_049213.1, forward strand.
AATATGACAATATCTAAAAATTGACATATGGAATCCAAAAGCCCAAATTCATCTGTGGTACCAGGCATTAAGTTTTTATGGCTTGTCATATGTCTTACCTGTTTGTATTCAGTATTGTGGCTCTACGTTAGTGGAGTACATTAGCAACTTATATTTAGTGTCTTAGTGATGTTGCACACAGACTGTCTGGTCTTGTCTGTTGCTTGTGTAAATCTGGTGGATGCACTTGTGTTCTCTCATACTGCAAGTTCCACTGGACAAGAGCATATGCTAAACTACTGTCATGGATTATGAAGTAATAGAAGCAAATCGGCCACAGAAGCAGGTGCCCCACGGTGAGGACAGCATTTATTGGCGTATTCAGCGTTTGTCACATTTATTTCAGCTGTTATGATCTCCGTCACCTTCACCTAGCCCCAGCCCCTGCACCACAGTCAATGACCCCCATCCAAGTGACGTTCCTGGTCCTGTTGCAACTGCCTGTCCCAGTCCTGTTGTGGCCTCTCCCAGTCCCTGCTGATGTCGGTGGAAGTACGGGGTCTGAAGGGGCTTGTGTAGATTTGGGGGAGTCTGGAGGGCGCAGCCTTCACCTCATCATTACGTGTCTTCATCAGCGTTTGGGCAGGGGTCACACGGGGCTTAACGGAACCCTGATAGAGTGAGAGAAAGAAGAGTTGAGGGTCTTGGAGGTTTCAACCAACCCCACTCACAAATATGTGCACCACACATACACACATACTCTTTCTCTCTCTCTCTCTCTCTCTCTCACACACACGCACACACACACACACACACATACTCTCTTACACACACACTCGCACACACACACACACACACACACACCAGACCTGGGTCAAATACGTATTTGTTTTGGATTTACTGATCTTGTCTGGTGTATTGGAATCAATGAAATACTCTCACAAAGTGCAAACACCGCCTTCTTGTCATATTGGCAGGCTCAATTACATCAGACAAGATCAACAGACCACACACACACACACACAGTAATCTCTCCTCACACTGGCATGTGACCTCCATGCAGGAAGTGTGTAGTCCTGCTGGCCTGTCTCTGTGGGCTGAAACCCCAGGTCTTGCTCAGACATGCTGGTCCCTTTGCTTTTTATCATGCTGCTTAGCGGATTTTCTGGGGAATTGTATTCTGTCTTTAAGCCTTTGAGAATATCATTGACATCACTGGAACCATCGTTCTCAGGAACAGGCAACATGAGAATAAGAGGCTTCTGGATTTAAAAAAAAAACGAAAATGAGGAAGAGATGAAGAATTGGAAACAGGGAGAGAAAACAATATTGATGAAGCTAATGTTAATGCTACATTATATGACATTCCAATTAGATACTTTAAGACATTAAATTTGGGCAATGCCTGGCATGGCATGCACCCAAGAGGAAGACGGGTGGATAGAGTTACCTTTGAGAGTCGACTGCCCTTCTCACCACTGTGGCCTTGACCAATCACCTGAGGTCCTGACCACACCCCATAATCGCTGTCTTTCTTGAGATGGAAGTGGGCCAGTCCATTTTCCTCATTTATTTGTTGATTGTATGGATAGGACATTGTCTCCTCCATTGAATGACTCCTTGTTCTGTAAATGTTTGACCGGACAGTCTGTCTCATAGATACAGGTTCATAGATTTTTTGCCAAGATTGCGGTTTGTAAAAAATTCCTTCAGGCCTGGCTGTGTTCCTGAATCAAAACAAAGTGAGAAGACAATAGGAATTTGAAACTGCTCATGTAAACAAAATGACCTCCAGTCGCACTACTGTGTGCACGGACTACACTTTTAGATCCAGTACTCGCATGCATTTTGGATTCTATGCTACATGCACATATGTGCAAATGTGCAAATTACACCATGACACCATGTTGATATGATGGACATTTAATTTCCTTGTAGAACATATATTTACCAGTGTAGGTTTTCACTGCCATGGGAATAACGGGTCTCAGTCATAAACAGATGGTTTCTGTTTAATTACAAAAAAAAAACATTCGGAGTTAAGGAAATAATGAAATATGACGGAAATATACCATTGTGTGGCACTAGGCCTGACAGAATGCACAAGTAGCATTCTTATTCCAAGATAGCAAGTGACTTTGGGCCGGATGTGCGCCGATTCTGGCCTGAAATCTGCACTGCCATCGCTTGCCATCTGGGTTGCTGCCTGAAGCAGACCACATTGGTCAAATAGTGTTGTTACATGAAAGTAACACTAGCCATTAACCCTTTGTTATTGGCCATCTCTTGGAAGCCCCACATTCTGTCATGCCTAGAATTGTGTTGTTCATCTCAGTTTAGTGTAGCCTATAACTCTGTGATGTGATGCGTTGAGCAACCTGTGTGTCCACCATTTTGTTTGTATTTAATACTATATGCACTTACTAAAAAGGGGATGATTACAAGTCAGGAAGTGAAGGGCTCCAAGGCTTAAGTAGTCTTTTTAGGTGGTGAAAGCACCCCACTTCTAGAACAGCTTACTGCGCTAACATAGCTATATAATCCACAAGCACAAGCCCCACGGCCCTGCCTACCTGCTTTGCTCTTCATATGGTGGAGGGACACATCGTTGAAACTCCATCCTTCTTACGAGAGGCTCTGGCTCCAGTGTTGTCCAGCGTTCAAACTGAGGGAGCGGAGACAGCGATAGTCCCACAAAATCCCCAGGTAGATTTAAAGGATTGTCCGCGAATTTATCTTTCTTGAACACTCCAAGGGCCTCCCAGTCTATTGGGTCATTTGTGGACGGTGGCCACATCTCGTCCTCGCTTAGGATACCCAATGAGAGAGGTTTGGGGGCATGGTTTGACTGGAAGACGTTCTCCATTCTCAACAGGGTGTCGTTTGCCCAGCAGGACTCGGTGATGGGCGTCGATGCTGCGTACAAGATCCGGAACTCCTTGTCGAAACACTCCACCACTGGGCCATGCAACACCGTCACCAGCTGCCGGTGCAGGTGGGCATCCGACCAAGTGAGACTGGGGGCGGACACAGACACGGGTGAGAGGTGGGGCGGGGGAGGGTGCTTCGGCCCCTCTGAGGACGTATCATTGTAACCATGGTGACGCAAACGCGGCTGCCTCACCTGTAGCTGCCCACCATCACGGCATCCAGATCCACAAGGACGAAGTTCTCCTTCAGTTCCCCCACCACCATCTTCCCATCCCGGGAGCAGAACGTCTTCCCTCCCAAGACTCGAACCCGAATGTTCTGTGAGACATAAAGGCATTCTGAGGCAATCACAGACTGCGGTAAAGCTTTAGTCAACTTAGCTAATTATTTAGTAGTTTGTAGTAGTTTTAGTAGTTTAGTAGTTTGATTTAAAATTTATTATTTCTTATTTAAAATATATTAGTTATTAATTTACTTACATTTTCCTATTTTCATTATCGATGTGTTATGTTTATTTCACGTTATATGAAGTATATGAAGTTATATGAGGTTAAGTGGCATTGTTTGAGATCATTCGTTGTAAAAGGGATTTCTTTACTAGATACGGACTAACAAGACTGAAAATTCACAAATTATTAAGATTAATGTCCTGACACTTCCCTAGTCAACAGGGCAGAAGAACATCTTGTGATATTCGACAGACAAAGTTGCTATCATAGTATGTGATGACATATGAAGTCAATCATAATTACTGCAGACATATTCTCACTGAATGCAGAACAACCTGTTTCAAGAAAGACTCTGTCCTTACATGCATTCTTTTCACCGAGCAAACACGCATAAAATATGGCACTTTCAAATATGAATAGTTGGAGTGTTAGACATTGAGCTTTGAGCTGGGAGTGTCAGGTTTCTCCCGAAACTGGCCCACATGTGTGACAAAGATACCGGACTGCACAGTTCTCAAGAATGAAAGAAAGGACTAAAACACTCACTTAATGTTCCTAAAGCTAATAATGATGTTTAATTTGCCATGCAATCGGTTGACATTTCGACCACAAAGGTCTTCATCAGATCCGTGGCTGCTGTTGAAAACTTTCCTACCCTGAGTTTCCCATTGGTGCGTGAGATGTGCTCCTAGACAAACTTAAAAGGACGCTGCAAAAACCATATGTCATAATATTGTAAATACATATATAATGTTTGAAAAATAAAATGAAATAAAATAAAATAAAATAGAATCTAACACCAAATGAACCTTCAGGATTTGCAACTTAGTATTAAATATGATTTTACTTGTTGGTTGGAGTACAGAGCCGAAACAACAAAAACTGTGTTACGGTCCCAATACTTTTGCATTGAATTGTACATTAGCTGAAGACCTAATAAAGGGTATTTGAGAATTGCATCAGCTGCAGTAATAGCAAACGGTCACAGAGATAGATGGGGATCAGCACATTACATCAATGTGATCTGTTCAGTAATGGTGCAAGATCTTTGACTAGAAATGTTTAAATTACATTTTTTCAGTAGGATGAAAAATTTGCATTTACCTTCACTTAGTGTCTTTTCTTAGCGCTCAGGCATGTTCAGACACACCTGAATCTATAAGAGCTACCTTCAAAGTAGCAGCAAACCTGTTGCCACACACAGCACACAGCACACTGGTCTTTTGGTCTGTGGCATGCATCTCTCACCTGTAATATCAGTGTCTGTGGGGTGGTTCTGGTGTGACTTGGCATACCTGGTGCATTAGTCTTGGGGAGATGATGCTGTCCTGGACGGATCTCTTGTTTAGAACCACGTAAACTGGCACGCCCCGAGATGCAGCACAATGCAAGTCACCAACCACAGCGCTGTCTGTCAGTTTGTCTGTCACCACGGCAACCAGCTGGTCAACACGCACAAAAACAGTTCTGACAACCGCTATCCTACACCCAGTCAAGAAAACACGTCATCTTGAACTTCTCTGTCTGGGGAACTTTGAAATAATCATTACATGACCTGCCAATCTGAAACAATTATTCCAGTCATTTTGACACTTTTTAAATCAGCAATATAAAGCATTAATGATAAATTCAAATGTCTACATCACATATAGTTGCTTCGTACCATTTTCACATTTATTTCAAATCATTTTTGACAGATCAGTTTTTTCACCTGAATTTTAGAAGCGATCTCTGGTGTTTCTCTCGAGTCCATGGCATGTTTAAGCAGTAAAAGCTGCATAGATTTGGCTTATCGGTGCGGCATCACTGAGTCACACACAGCTAATTTAACTGCTCAGAGCTGAGGGTTAATGAGGGATGCAAATCATACCTATCGCACACGGCCTTGGGCTTAAAGCACACACAGCAGCCAAAGCTGTAACGAAACCCTGTGAAGGGGAAGGAGAGCCGTACCGTTTGAGCTCCTTGGATCATCCTTCTCAGCACCTCCCGTATGGCCGGGGACCCCGGCACAGGGGGGTTGGTGTAGACCAGAGTGCTGCCAGTGTTCGGCCAGCAGTGCCTCTCCGGCCAGCCCAGCTGCAGGCTGGGGAGGGGCGTGTCCGTGCGCTCCGGGCAATAGCTGGAGGGGAGCCTCTCCCCCCCGGGCGCCTCCTCCTCGTCCCCTGGCGACGCCTGGCCGCAGCGGTAGTCCTGCGCCCACCCGCGGATCTGTGCGACCTCCTCCGGGGCGAGGAAGGAGCCCAGCCGCTCCTGCTCCAGCTTTGAGTGGAAGGCCGCGGGCCCCTCCGTCAGGAGGCATTCCAGCGCCCGCCGCTCCCGCTCGCAGTGCAGGAACTCAGGGCTCGTCTCCTGCACGGGGGCGAACGCCACGTCCTCGTTCAGGCTCTGCTCCTGAGAGTTCGACATGATGGCGGCTTCACCCACGGCCAGGCCCGCACGACGAAACCGGGAGAACGGGCTCTACGACGCCAGGGCAGGATCCGGCAGGATTCGGCGCACAAGCGCGGGCGACAGCGATTTACGACGTCCGGGCGATCGGGAGATCATTCAGTCCGGGACTGCATGTCTTCGGTCTCTCGCTGGGACTGGCTCACAGGGTTGCCGGGGGAGAATCTGACGCTCTTCAGCTGCTGAGTGATGTCATCATCAGTTGAATTCCCACATTCAGGACTGGCAGAAGCACACCTAAGATTAAAAAAAAACGAGCAGAACTTTTTTTTTCAGCCATGCTACAAAGGAGATAGGAGCACACATTGCTGTTCAGAGGGGGGATGGGAGGAAAAGACAAGAAAAGAGAAGAGGAGGAAAAGCAGAAATGAAAGAAAAAGAGAAAAAAAAGAAAGAAAGTCAACCCTGTTGACTTATCCTCAGGCATCACTGGAGAGAATAGCTGAAAAGATGTAGAAGTCAGTTCCAGTCCTCACCTGAAAGACTCACCTCACGGCTCTGCGGTGCGCATAACTCTGTCATCTCCCACCAATATACTGTCACTCATATCTCTCCCTTCCCTCCTCCCCCTCTCCGCCCTCTCCCTCTTCCCCACTCACGCTTCTCGCCGGTTTTTCTCATTTGCTTCTCGAACTTATGCAACGCTCTTTTCTTTATATCTCCATGCATTCTTTCGTGTGTACCGTGTTCACCCTCACAGGACCTAAAAGAACAAAAACAAACTCCGCCACTCACCCCCTTCTCTCAGTCCCCCGCGGGCTTCCAGTGATCATAATTTTTAAGGTGTTCCCGTGTGCGCTGCATCTGCCTCCTGTGCGTTCGCCAATTTGATTTAAAGCCCTCCGAGAGATTCGCTTTCACTTCAGACTTCCTTATTAGGGCTGTGCTCTTACCGGTCAGTCCAGACTGACAGGTACAGGAGCTCACTCTCAGCTCCGGGCTGGAGGCCTACAGGCGCTCCGTCGTCTTGCACACACCTGCCCGCTTTGCCTCACTTTCCCCTGCAGCTGTCAGCGCGCCCCTCAGGCTCAGCTCAACCAGCGGGCTGAGCGGAGGCGGCGGGCCCGTGAGGCGGCACAAGGCCCGGAATGGCGAACGCCAGCCTTTCGTCCCCGGCTCTCCTGCCCCCCCCCCCCCTTGTTTGTCGCGATACCTGGAGAGCAGCGCCGTGCCAGGTGCGACCGCACCCGCAACCGCCGTGCCCAGCTGGCACGGTGCCGTCGCCGAGCGTCACGTGTGGCGGGGCTCACCTACGCAGGTTTCACTAATTTAGACAAACAGGGCTGTGCAGAGCAGAGCTCATTATTCTTCCACAGGGCGGAGGGCCCACCGTGTCACACACGAAGTATGCATGCATGCATTCATTACTGAAGTTAAAAACACAAACACTCTGAGGCAGTGACACACACAGTATGGATTTTGCCTGTAGGCACACACACGCACAAACACACACATGCATACGCACATTCAGTGTTAGCTTGAACACTGGTTAAACTGTAATTACATTACACAGCATACACTACTGTTCTCTCTCTACCTTCAAGACAGTAACAGTAGTCTGGGTGGGATAGGTGTTTTCATAACTTTAAATGTTTAGTAAGTTCTAAGGAAATATATCACACGTAAGTACCCACTTGGTGCATCAAGTAACTTTTTAAGTATTTTACCTTTTTCAAGCTTTAACAAGTTCTAGCAGTTTATTTAAGTAACAGGTTTTTGGTTTTAGTAGTAATCTAATGCTTAGTTAACATATCAAAGCCACAATCAATCAATAACCAGTGATTAATAAATAAAATATATTTTTATTGAAAGTACACCATTATGTAAGGCAAATAATTGCTTGTATATTTTTGGAAAATAACTTGAACTTAACTGTAGACTAGGCGGAGGTGCTCAAAATGTCCCTGTTCAGAAGGCTCCTGGAAATATGACGCCCCCTTCTGGCAAATCCACTGTAGTTCAGCTGTAACTGAATGTTCCCACAGGCCGTCTGATACAACCATACCAGTCCTTTTTTTCCCCCTCTCTCATTCTGTCTCTCTTCCTCTCCCTCTCTTATTCTCTGATTTCTCTGTACTTCGCCCTCAATTCATATCTGCTTCCTTTGAAAGCATGAGACTCACAGTGGAGGCTGCTCCAGAGTCATCGCCGATCACTTTATGTTCAGACCACACCCCAACCAAAGTCCACAGTGGATGCTTTTGTGAAGAGAACCACTGAAAGTTTGTTTAAAGCACCAAGGCGGTTGCTTCTGATTCAAGGAATTTATTCAAGTTATTGCAAGAGATCCTTCAACCTTTATGGTCTTTTGCAAGAGGTTGTTCATTGTGTGGAATTTGTGATTTTTTTCCCGCAAGAAAAATGGCCAACAATGTAAAGGATGTTACAAGATTCAGGAAAGTTAAGTTGATGTTTTAAGGCTGTTTAGTAAAAAAAAAAAAAAGATGTGTTTGTGAGAAATTATTCAAGACACAAAGGAGGGTAAATGATGAATGTATAAAATCAATCCCATGCTTAAAATGTGTATTTTCATGTTTGCAATAACTGTTTGTTTTTAGTTTCTGTCCCATGTTTTATTTTCAATTTGACAATTTACGATAACTGGTGTGTAGACGAAAGAAACTTGAGCTGACTGCATGTGCTTAGAAAGGCTGGTGTGTGCCAGCGAGTCAAACTGTCACAAGGCGTTTACCTTCTCATAGTGATTGCTAGCGCGTACCCACCCATGACAGACATCATAACAATGAGCCGAGACCGTGAGACAGATATCACAAAGCATTCCACCGCGGGAAGGAAGGGAAGAAATATATCTTTGTCCCTTTTGTTCTTTCCGACAAACACTCTCTGGAGTGGTATTTTAGGTAAGTAACACATCTCTCTTCATTCAAAAAAAAAGATTTTATTGAAAATGGTAGTTATACATTACATAGGCCTATTTGTTTTGCTTACTGTACAGGCAAAACAAAGGCATGTATAAAAAAAAAATCATCCATACACTACACATGCAAATAGACTCTTATTTCAAATAAAGTACTCACCAGACAGACTATGGATATCTTAATGAGCAAGAACCACCGATCTGAAACTTTACCAAAAGATAAGTGCAGAAGATAATTATTTTGGAGGCCTCAGATAACAGGATGCCAGAGGTATGAAGACGTGATAAGGTGATACGTGTACAATACCAGTGTGCGGCTGGTGCCGATACCGTACTTCTCATGACAAAGGTATCTTTGCAGGTTGATCATCATCCTTGCCCAAATTTAAGTTCCTGAAATGGCTAACGTGGTGTATTCAAAGATTAATATTTTGTTTTACTAAGCAGAAAGGTCCAAACAAACCTTTGTTTCCTTGTGCTCAATAAAATAAAAAAGGTAATTAAAGCTATCTTTAGGCAGAAACCAGTTGATTTCTGAATGATACAGCAGTTATCAATTAAGGGAATGAAATTCATTTTTGACTTTGACTGGTAGTGCATAATATGATATACATTTGTCAGTTCATTATATACACAAATTCCACTGTATCTCTCTCTATCTCTCTCTTTCTATATGTGTCTCTCTTGCTCTCTATGTGTATGCACTTACAATGTTTGCATTTGTTTCCAAGTCTTGCTTTAACATAAAGCCAGCATACAGAGGATGGAATATGAAATAGGGATTAAGCCTCCCAACACACACACACACGCACACGCATGCATACACACATACACACAAACACACACACACATGCACGCACACACACACACACACACACAAACACACACTCACACACAACTATAACAATATGATGCAGTGCACAACTGAGGCGATGCCTAATAACACCACCCCACACCAATTTCACACACCCACGCATCTCTGCTGGATGTCCTGTCACTCTTTCTTGCGCAGGTGGACATACATGACCCCGCTGGCCAACAGGAGGGGAACACACACCCACGCCAAGATGAAGCAGTACCCAAAGTGCCCCTCCTCGCTGGAGTCCTGCAGAATGTTCCGGTGACGCAGTGTGTAGATGAGACAGGCGGCAAAATCTGTGAGACCTGAAAGAGAGCGAAAGAGAGAGAGACAAACATCTCAGGACTGTGCAGCAGAGCCATAAAATTAGCATGATTACACTATAGAAACTCGGTGTCCTCCTAAACATCCAGTTTTGGTTGTGGAGTTGATTCCTGCTTGTGTTTTAACAACTCTTAAGTTGTATCAAGGTACATGCTCAACAGAAAGTGCTATAACAAATATAAAACTGATTATTATGTCAACAGGAATAAAAATTTGGTGTGGATATTTGTTTTTCCACACTTCTGTAGTGATATCAGTTGAGTATATTTTTGAGGAAGTTTTTCAGCAAAACAGTCTAAGGCACAAAGCCGTCCCTTTCGAAAGAGATGTGTGAAAACGCTATAAGAGTGGCCAGCGCGCGGCAGCCTGACAGATGACGCTCACCCGCACACAGCTGGCTCAGGCCGGTGAGGTAGAACAGCCCCCCTTCAGAGAGCACGAAGAGCTGAACCAGGAAGGCCAGGAAGGAAAGGGAGGAGAAGAGCACCGCCAGAACCATCAGGGCCTGCATGGGCGGCAGCCATTCTGAGCAGAGAGGAAGGGAGAGAAACCTGTCAGACGCGCAAAGACTGCTTCGCTTCGCTGGAGAAAAGGCTCCTCACTACATTACTTTAAAAAAAAAAAAAAAAAAAGCATTTTATCCCCGATTTTTCCCAACCCAAACTCAACCGAACTTGTGAATTTCCCACTGCAACCCTTCCTTCCTGCAACCCTGATGACTTCAGGGGCAGCGGGCAGTCACACAACTCCCCCGATTCGCACCACCAATCAGACGCACCACCAATCATACACCGCCCACGTCGTTGGAGGATAACGGGGTAAGCACATTCGCAGATCGTGCGTCCGCAGGTGCCTGGTCTGACCAGGAACGGCTGCTGGTTAGCCGGGATTAGCCAGCTTATGCCCTCTCATTCCCCAGCAAGGCTGGGCCAACGGTTGCCTCGCCCATGCGGACCTCCGTCCATAGACGGCAATGACCAGGACCCAAATAGCCAGTCACAGGGCTCACACTTTACCGTCGAAACGAGCGGCTAAACCATGAGCCACCCGGAGGCCCTACACCAGGGGTGCCCAATCCTGTTCCTGGAGATCTACCGTCCTGCCGGTTTTCACTCCAACCCAAGCACACTTCATTCTACAGCCAGAGATCTCATTGAGCTACTAATTAGTAGAATCAGGTGTGCCAAATTAGGGTGGAAATGAAAACCTACAGGATGGTAGCTCTCCAGGAACAGGATTGGGCACCCCTGCCCTACGCTGTGTTCACATTATTTTTACATAGTTATGCTTGACACAGCCTTCACAAGGACAAACCTAACTTTTAATAAATAATATTAAATAATAAACAGCTGATTTGCATACACACTATTTACCCCTAAGTTACCATTTGCATTTTGTAGGGCACTAGACTTCATTCCAGATGCTCAGTTTCTGATAAAGTATATTACAGGGAAAGGTGCTGTACAATATGCATGATATTTTATCAGCCGGACACATTAGTCAGGCGCTAGGTGGTGACGGTCAGCACACAGAGGCGGGACATGGGGAGGATCCAGGCCCATGTGGTGGTAGTGATTGACAGGCACCCAGAACAAGGACACACCATTCTCCTCTGCAGAGGTGCACAGCCAGGCTTCAGTGGAATTGTCAAACATGCAGTTATACCAGAGGTCAGAGTTGCGCACTTCATTCCACACCCACCAGGACTGACAGGGAGAGACACAGAGAGAGAAAGAACACAGTTAACAGCTTTTACTTTTACTGTATAACTATTCTCATTTTCATTTAGCTTCAGCAATATGTATTGAATGATATGTCATGGCAATGAAAATGTTCAATAGAAACTGAGAGCAAGTGAGAGAGCACACACAGAGCATCAGGACGCAAGAGAACTAATTTGGTAGCCTGATCTGTCCACTCCACAGACCCATGCTCTGCAAAAATGAAGATGTGTCCTGCTAGTGACTCACCTTCTCAACGGTGGCAATGAAGAGCATGGTCAGTATGACCAGGTGCAGCAGAGTCACAGATATCAACAGGAACACCATCGCAGTCAAGTCCACAGGTCCTGTAGAGCCACAGACAGCAGCATAGATCACAAACACCAGGACACAGCCACAGACCCGGTTCACAGATACCAGTACATTCACACACTAGTGCAAAGTCACAATTAACACTGAGGCCTGGATTCAAGCAACATTTTGTTTTACTTTGACTAACTAAATTTCAGCAATTCCTAAAATGAACTCACTGACCTGAGTTTGTGCAGAAAAAGTGTAATGGTCAAATTTACATTTTAAGTCGAAGTTAAGAACAAACGTTGATTGAACACAGGCCAGAGTCACAGACACCTACATGCTCTCAAAGACAGCAGTACAGCCTCTCAGACACAAATCCATGCTCACACACACCAGTGCACAATCACAGACACCTGGGCAGAGACACGTGCACATTTGCAGATGCCAGACGAGAATCGGAAACATCCCAGGGTCTGGGACATTGATAGGAATGCCTGCTCCTGCTCTCAGAACCAAGACAGAGTAGCTGAGAATGCGGAGGTCTCTCTGGAGGAGCATCAGCACCCCAGAATCTGTAGGGCTTACCTCTACCAGCTCATTGGCTCAGAGGCCCCTCAGTGCAGAGGGAAACTGGCTCTGAAGAGCACAATTTCTCCAAGTATGACAGTAGTCAATTTCAGAACTGAGTAATTCATGGTAAAATAATTACATGTAATTTGTACTAAATGAGCACAATTTAAGAATCTTTTTTTCAACTTTCACATGACTTTTGGTAATTCCCATTTTGTGGAGTTCAGATCAGATAAGCCATCAGTACCGCATAACGTATCGCCAAAGGGAAATCACACACAGGCGTGTTTTGTGGTCAGATCCATCCATGAGCTCCACAAAGCATCCAGCGCTGTTCTGGCCACAGAACATTCCGCTAGACCATGTCCGTCTCGCGCATCACAGCATGGCTGATTCCGCTCAGAGAATCATTCTACGCTCGCAAATTTGCCTCCAAAGTCCTTTAAGGTTCCTCATTCTACCATCCCTCCCCGTGAAATCTGATTCCAGCCTCATGGGAAAGAAGAGGAAATCAGTTTGAGTCTGAAGTCAGAGGGGTTCCGGAGAGGGGGACTTAATGAAAGAGCTCTATTCACTGACAAAACCTACAAAGAGACCCCCCCCACCACCATCATTAATGAAGCATGCTCATTCTTTCCATTCCAAACCATGGTGTGGGGTGGGGGCTAGGAACGGGGGGGGGGGGGGGCATGCTGTTTCTTCTGCAAGGGCGTGAACCTCCACTGTGTTGCATGAGGGACTGAGCTCAGTCTAGAGCTGCGTCACAGTGCTGTGAACTGAGCGCTGGTGGCTGGGGTCCATGAGCGCTCGCTTCGCAAACAGGAAGGCCAGAAGCAGGGATCGGGACTGATGTTTACAGCCGATAGAGGGGTTCGCGGCTAAACATGCTCACAGCACCTGGTTTCCATCAGACCGAAGTGAACGCAAACCCCGCACCATGATCCGCCTGGTACGAGCGGGAACAAAGCGGGAGATCGGATCTTATCCGCCAAAATAGCTGAAAACCGCACATAATTATACAGATGCGTTTGCTCTGAAAAAAAGTAAAGCGTGCACTAAGTTCAGAGAAGCTAATGTGTGAGCCTGTGGTTTGTTTTCCTTAACAGTGAAGTTTGGCTGAATACACTTGGCATCAACCCCAAACAACACCAAATCAACAGAACTCTTTCTCATCCAAAATGATAACAAACAGCGAATTTGAAATGTATTGCTTAAAGTACTACTACTAGTACCACTAAGTTTAAAGCTATACTTTCACGAACTCTGAAAACACAGGAACATATTGCACACTTACTGTTTAATCATATGTGATGATTACAGAATATTCTGATGAGTGCAGCTCATTAAAATAAAATTCATACATTTCATACATTTTAATAGACTGGCATGAACCTTGTATTCAGGTATATAATTTCTCATTCATTCAAAGTATAACCCACTTTCTGTGGATTTTTGTACAAACAGTAAGCTGACATGAAGACAAAAAAAACTTTATTTCAGCAGGTTATCATAGTAGTGAGTTAATCATAGCACAATCGTACTATAGCCACCAGCTTTATAATCCTGTCCTATGCACAATAAAGGTTCAAGGGGTGCTCAGATCCTAAGAGTTAGTGTTAGTGAAAACACACGCAGTTCGCACAGCAAAACAAAAAAGACAGACTATCGGAGAAGAAAGGCACACCTACAGGTAAACACAGTGAAATCTGTGACATCAGAACTCACCTCAAATCCAAACTCTCAGCTTCCTGTAGGACCAACGAAGCAACTTGTTGTGGATGTGTGTGCTTTTCCTCCTTTAGCAGCTCCCTGCTTTGATTATCACAAACCCTGCCTCCTGCTCCAATCCCTTCCTCACTCCTCCTTCTCTCTCAGCCTGTATCTGAAGTGACTGGGAGAGGAGCTGAACGCAGAATGGATTGAGCTTTTCAGAAGAAAACTCTGGCATGCATCCTCTCCCCATTCTGTCCTCTAGTTAATTTCCATTGAGACCAGACCCCTCCCCCCCAACTGAAAACAGCAGCAGGCCACTTCAAAGTAAACTGTGGGGACTGTTACTCTCAGATTCAACCAGCCTCTGCCTTGGGCTGCTGGACATTCATATCTGCTAGCAAAACAACACATAGAGGAGACTGACAGACAGACAGGGGAAGGGGGAGGGTAACCAGTATTTTTTTCTTTGAGAGATTTCATTTTTTCCCCTTAAGATCTTTTAAAAAAAATGTATTCTATATTTTAGTTGCCCCTCAAGACAAGCCAAATCAATACTGTCCTCTTAGAGCCGAATGGAGGTTGACATGGGATGCTTTAAATGGTTTAAATTCCACAACTGTGGTTTTCATTAGTCTTATGACACGTGGAGCTGAGATGTCGGAAAGAATCAGTGTGGTTTAAATGTCTAAAATGGGAATCAGGACAGCATTGCTATGAATCAAGCGAGGAGGTTGACGTGAGAGACAGCAGGACATTTGTGTGGCCGTTAGGTAAACTAATACTGCCTGTGTTCATTAAAACTCTCACAGAACAATTAGTTACGCTGTTGCTCGTTAGAATCTGTGCTCACTTCCTGCCGAGGGAGAAACTCCAGACCTCCCAAGGATCAAGAAGGTTTCAGTTTGAGTCTGTGTTGCACAAAGGCAATTACTGTTCTGTAATTATGGGCATATGGGAGAGGTTGGATTTGTAACATTCTAGGTCAATAACAGAAACTATTTATTACACAAAATAGTGTTATAAAAACATATTTGCAGAAAAGACAATTAGAACTTCTTTCGGTCAGTTCTTTTTTTTTATTGAATATAGGACTCAAGAGCCTTTCTGAGGGAAAAACACATAGCACCGCGTTTAATTTTGCTGCAACTTTGCACAGGGGGCTGCTAGCATGTCACTCACAAGCATTTTATCTCATTTACAGGATATTAGATTTTCAAGGCCAGCACATTCCTGGGTTTAAAAGTGAAAACACCAGGAAACCACACAATGGCTAATGAGGAGCCACTGTTTGACTGGCTAATGACACTTCCACAAATCATCTGGCTGGATGTACAAGGGGATACAAAGGGAAGCTGCTAATACACCCAGGCGGCACAATGTGCACTTTAAAACACACTTATGCAATGCCTGCCGTTAACGCTAAAACAGCTTATATGCAGTACACTGAAAGCTCACTGACATGGAAAGGTGGTCGATCCAAGATAAAGTTTTTTCTGTACCTTTGGTCTTGTTCAGTCTCAATATATTGCACAGAAACATTGCAATTGGACTTATTTAAGGTGTTTTGTCAGCATGGAAGTAGGTAGCACATTTAATGTTCTCTGACTGCTTTGTCATTTTGATGAACATTTGCTCATGGAAGCTGGAGTTCTGTTGAAAAAGACCCCATACAGAAATTCAACGGCTGGGGGACATTTTTTTTACGCTACTGGAGAAGCATCAGCACTCTTTTTTCCCCCATATTTGTGTGTGCCCTTTAAAGGAAAAATCTATCCATTTTGTGTAATGCATATGCCATTACATGACTAACTTGCAGAAGATCTACCATATATAATGCAGGACACTGCATACATTGTGCCATGGGTGTTTGTGATATTAACTGTAAACAGTAAAAATACAGTTTTTGGGCCATTTTTTTTTTGTTTAAACTACCTCTTCCTAAATAGCACTCAGCCCAGTATATTGCCTGTGTGCTGTTTCATTTAAAAACAAAGGACGCTCCTAGCCCGTAGCAGTACTTCTCTAAGCAAATCATCTACTAACCATGCTGAAGTGCCATGTTATCAGATGGCTGCCCGAACATTCTTCTTATTCTCTCCACAAGAGGGTGCTATCCACCAGCCAGAGAACATGGAGGAAGATCTTTCGCCGGGCACCCACCGCACGGGTATCGTAAGCGGTGCGAAGCAACACGGCGAAGCAGCAGGGCGCGGCGCGTCGTGTGTCTACACGTGTTCCGTTTGTGTCACGCAAAGGCTTGCTTAAAGCTCTATATTCCTAGTAGCTCTCCCAGTCTGCAGTGGGATTACATCGTGTATTTCACGTTTGTTCACCACTGTTGATTATGGGTTAAGTGAATACTTGGTGAGAGACCTTTTTCAGTTTGTTAATATTTTGTTAACTCATGTAAATAGGCTACGTGAGAAAGTAAATGCTTTAAAGAATTACCATAAGCTTAAATCGCAACGTAGCCTACATAATAATCAATCTCAAACTGTATTAATTTATTTGCTTGGTTAACAAGCGTGCCAACTTTATGAAGAATATGTAATGATCATAATAATAATAAATAATCCGCAATCAACCACTGGGAATTCCCGTGTCGAATTGCCATTCACGTCAAAACATTTATAGGATCAGATTTAGTAAAATCCGCTAATCATCAAAAAGATAGCGTAACAGTTTAAACTTGAAGGGATATGAACACCACAACGCCACGAACACTGGAAGCTTTGAAGTACAAGTGCAATAAAGGCTTGCTTACAACTTCATTTATAAAATAGGTGCATTTTCATCGGCAAGACCACTAAATAATCTGATTTTTTAAAGGTCTGTGGATTATCTGATTTTTATTAACAAGCCCTTTCGAAAGCACGGCGAACGAAGACATCGGAGAAGTCAAATAGGCTGAGCAATGGTTGGTTAAAAACTACCTTCCAACACTCAAGCTAACAAACCGCTGCTCGGAGCATTCATTTCTACATCATTCAATAGGCTACGTCTTTCTGTGGTGTATTTTCTACACCAGCCTAATATAAGAATGAAATATAAATTAGAGCATGTATACCTAGCATTTTAGAGCATATTTCTGTGTATAAACAGGTCATCACGACGCGCGGCAAGCAGAAAAATAGAACAGAAGCGAAAAACTACGCTTCAGTTCGCTTGTGTCGCACAAGTTTTGCACTCGGTTCGCGCCGCGTTCGCAGCTGGTGTAGAGGACGTCGCCCGCTGCCGTTGTGATAACAGTACTTCACTTATGCTGAAACCACACTATACGCGGCAACGGCCGCTTGTCGCCGCGCCGCGTCCCCACAGTCGGCTGTTTGTGGGCGTGTCACCTATATTTGATAGACAGTTGTGTTCGTTAAATGTTGACCGGGTTTAATATCGTGTTTCATATTCATTGTCATGTCTGTATAAAAATCATTTTTGCAGTAACCTAGATCTGAAAGATGTTAGTCAGCTGCCTAGCTAGGCTGTTTAATACAGTGATAGTAGCTAACGGCGATAACTACATTGCAGAGCCACCGACAATTTCAGAGACTTTTCTCCACGCTATTTCCTCTTATCAGTGTCTCTGTAGGAGATTTTATTAAGTCGGGAAACCCGATGTGGAAATTACGAGTTAGGTCCTCCATTGTGGAACGATAGAATGTGGAACTAAAATTAGAAAAAAATAGGGACAATTTACTTGACGGATCATTATATCACATCAGATTGGTTACCACGACGCGGCGAGGGGGTCAAAGTTGAATTTTTGCCATCTCCACTGCGGCCTCGCCGCTCCCGCCGCGCCGCCGGAAATCCCAAAATGCCTTGCGGGGGCTGGCCGGCACCCCTCATTCAAAATGAATGGAGGCGGCTCCGCCGCGCGACGGGGCCGCGTATAGTGTGGTTTCGGCATTACGCGCATAGTACGCGCGTCGTGCGCTAGCGGCCGCTACGCGTGCGGTGGGTGTCCGGCTTTAGAACCAACAGACACATGCCAAATTGAAAATGAAAAAACAGACTGATGTATAGCCCGTTGTAGGCTACTTCAAATCCCTGAATACCCTATACCAGCCACTGAAACCAGCTGGTCATCGGAAAAGTCTCTGAATCTAATCTATAGCCTAATATAATTCACAGAAAGCTACACAACCACAGGGCCAATCAGAAACATACATTAAAACTGAAATTAATTTTTAGAAAATGACAGAAAATGAACTATCAATTTAAGGCCATATTCTGGATACTCAACTGTCTCTGTCTACAAGAGATAAAACATAAACTCTTAACTACACATGTGAACAATGTAAATTCGCCGATTGTCGCGAGCACGCATGTCAAATGTTAAATTAAATAGGCCTAATCGTAAATCGTTTTTTAATTTTATTCTCAAACAGTTCAAAATAGAAGATGACCAAATGTCACTTAATGCTGTAGCCCACATGGGTAATAGAGAGGGCGGGCGGGGCTCGCTGTCGTTGACTTTAGCTACTTACTGTCTGTTGAAAAGATGGCCAGCTTGCAAAAGAGTGCCGTATGGAATGACTTTGAAAAGCTCAACGCTGTTCGTTGCAAAATAGCCTATGTGCTGCCAAATTCGCAACCCCATGTCCACATCTACAGTGTTAACCCACTAAGAACCAAACATCCGAGCCAAGGAATTGCAGCAAACAAGCATCCAACATCGTAGCGAGACCTGTGTGACATCTGTCCACCTGAAACCACGACAGATTTAATTGCTAAAACGGTAACGAAAGATATGCTCCAGCTAAGCATGGGAGGCTAAAGGACGAAGGGTTTCGCGACCTACTGTCATTTGTTGAATGTCCTCTTGTGCGATGTAGCCTACCGTTGTATGAAAAGCAATCACAGCTCTACTTGAATGTACTGAAACAGTCGCCTCTCTTCATACCGTTGTATCCAAGTCCGACAATGTTGTGCTAACAATCTACGGGTGGACAGCACTAACTCTGCGTTTTACGCGACTATAACTTTCCACTTAATTGAAGATTGGGTCATGTGTTAACCTGTGCAGTGAGTGAAGAAGCATACAATCATTCTGAAAAAAAAAAATATAGCAATGCTTATTTCTGTTTTAAAACGTTTAATCTCGTGATCTGCGCTGATTGAAGTTGTGGCGTGTTTTATTAGTATCATACATCAAACGATAAAAAAACAAAACGTTTAGTCCTAATTGCCATTTTCAGACAGCAACTAATCGACGGTCAGAAATGTGTAGCGATCACATCCCTACTCTGTCTAGCCCTAAAAAGCATTTCAGAACTTTTAGACTGAGTATCCTATGACCTATTTTATGAAAATGACAACACACAGCTATATAGGGGAGACGGAGTCTATTTTCTGGTCCTTCGTAGGCCAGAGACTCAAAAATGTAACATCAAAAAAGTTTTTCTTGAACAGCAGTCATGTATCATGTTCATGTTCAATGTGTGTTGAATCATGTTTTCATCTAACAAATCCACATGCCTGTGTCTGAGGAGGACCTTGCGCACATTGTGGTTACTGTTCTATCAGTCACAGACACAGACACAAAATGACTCATGCATACAGACACATATGCTCCACTGGCTTGATTCAAGTGCACAAAGGCTTATACACACCCACACACAAACGAAAACAGAGAGAGGAGAGATAAAAGATAAAAAGAGAATAGTAGGCTTATAGGTACGTAGCATTTCTACTGATGAACAGGTTAAAAATTATGTCTGGTTTCAACTCTATTTTATATTTATTAAACATTTTATATTTTATATATTTATTATATTTATTCCATTGAATATTCAGGTTCTTATTGGAATCAAATGTTGAAAATGGTTTTTATCGGTTGCTTCATTCTTTGTAACTATAGCATTTTAACATAGTGCCAACGAACAGCAGGACTGCAGAACAATCTGTATGATAGTAACTATTAATCAATGTTTTGTACAGCGTTTCCTGGGTGAAAATATGCAACCAATGACGAATGGTAGCCAATTTAATAAAATTTATAGCAGCTTTAATTTTTAAAGCTTGTGAAAAACGAAGGACACAAGAAAAATGAAAAGCTAAGAACAGGTCATTCTGCCCATCTAGTCTGGTACATTCTGACATTGAATATGCCAAGGCACAAGGGCTGATATTAAAAATCAGCCATAAAACTATGTGTGAATGACAGTGCTAATTTTTCCATCATTTTTGTTCTACAAACATACTGTTTCTTATTTACTCCAACTACCAACCTTAAACAATATTACAGGATGGTTTAATTCATGGACAGCTCAGAGAATGTATTATAGTGTGCTTGAAAACACCACGTGACAGTTCACTCAGTACCTTCGGATCGAAGTGATGGTGTTAGAATGCGGCATTGTGCGTGCGGGCCACAGACGTAGCACTTACACCAGCTGGCTCTAGGCACAGGCAACAAAGGCTATGGCCAAAGCCCCTCCCTCCTGTCTGCAATTTCCACGTCCCCATTCCCTCATTACTCACTCCCCCAGCCAGTGTGACAAACTGTCACACTTAGGTTTGGTCAAATGTGCTAAATGCTGAGAAACACAGACCTGCAGATAACGGCTGAGAAAAGCAACCAAATGTCAAAGCATCAGTAGGCAGAGATGGGTAACCACAATGATGCCAAAATGGCAGCTGCATTGATGTGCATGTGGACTATTTAAAATGTAACAAGAATGGGACTTACAATTACAATACATAAGTTGCCTGTCTTTTGCATCTAATGTCCTGTGAGGTCAGTGAAGATGCACGACTTGTGCAGTAGACTGTTTTTACTGAGGCGATTAAGAAACTGCAACTAGAATATCATTTTATGTACATTTTCTTGAGTGTGATTCCACTGCTGATTTACAGTGCATAGAGAAACTCAAAACTAAAGCTGTTGTTTGCACTTGAGCCTGTATTCTTAATTGCCAGAGGTCAGAGTTTAAAAAGCTCGATAAAACAGTTTATCAAATGTATTAAAGTGGCATTAAAGTTATATGTTTGAACCTTAAAATAGTACACTTTCACAAACAAGACTGTTAATGGAGGTTTAAAAATTCTGATAGTAAAGACGTCTTTTAAAAAACAAACTGAACGTGTACAAATGGTAGCTGAAGTTGCAGATATTTGGGGAGAGCAGTTTATTGTGATTTTATTATTTTATTTACAGCTTCGTCCATCCTTCTCGTGACCATGACTTCCCAGGGACGGCCGGAGAAATACTGAACATGTACAGAACTCTGGGTGAGCACACACCTCTTAGACAGAAAGAGGAGGTGGTCTGTGGGATTCGATCTATTTTGGACAGCGTGCTCGCAGCAGAGTTCTAACTGAAAATTGACAGTTACAGGGCAGTTACAGTATTGAGTACAAGCCTGAAAAACAATGCAGGCTGAGTGCAGTAAGTAGCCTACAGTTAATTTAAGATAGATTCCCATAAATATTAGAAACCACAAACACTTTGCAGAGCCTGGGAAGAACATCACTTGATCACAGGGTATTTCCATCCTCACCAAAACAACATAGGTGAGTGTGGGGGGAAAGTACTGCAGTGTGTCTGTTTGTGTGTGTGTGTGTGTGTGTGTGTGTATGTATGCGTTTGTGTGCGCTTGTATGCATGAAGGTGTGGGTAGCTTTTTCGTGCCACAAAAACCACTCCAAGTTCCAGAGAAATGACGTGCTTCTCTTTTTTTGTTTTAAATGTTGTTCCTTTTTTCAAGGTCACATATGAAAATCTAAGTTTTCTGGGAAAAAATAGTTTTTCTGCTCTTAGAACAGCTCCAAAACATTTTTTTGCAATTGTTTATTATTTGTAAGTGGAGCTGCATAGCTTTTGCAGACTGAGTTCGGTGCCTACGTGGGATACCTGAGCGTGCTGTAGTGCTTGTCGGCCCAGAGGAGGCGGGTGACGTGGATGTCTCTGCGATGCCCGACTCCCTTCGCCCAGCAGTACTCCGGAGACAGCACCTTACTGGGCTTGTGGAGCCACAGGTATTTGTTCAGGTGGCTCTCGTCCTGCCACAGGGCCTCCACCTGGTTCCGCTGGTCCTCCACGATGCCTCGGAAGCAGCCCTCCGTCAGGTTCCTCACGCTCTGCCACGACCCGCCGAAGACCGCCGCATGGTAGTAGAAGTCGCCGGTCTCCATGTACGCGGCGGACCTGGGGTTGGTGTCGTAGGTGTAGAAGGCCTTGGGCCGGTGGTAGTAGAAGGCGTGCAGCAGGGCCACGGAGTCCCCCAGGGCCTCCGAACCGAAGCGGCCCACAAACACCTGGTCCACGTCCAGGCAGAAGACGTACTGGTGCCGGTGGCGGATGAGCTGGTCGATGGCGTCCGTGATGGTCTTCATGCGCATCATGGAGATGTCCTGCCAGCGGTGGTGCCTCTGCACGCGCACCACCTCCACGGCGCGGTCCGGGCCCAGCCGCACTTCGGGCACCCGCTCCGGGGAGTCGGTGAACACGTAGTACGTCACGGGTAAGCCCGGCATGAAGTGCTGCTCCGCGGAGCGCAGGAATTCTGAGAGGTAGGCGTCCAGGTACCTGGGACCCACGGAGAGATTAAAGTTCAACACTCTGTTTCTTTGTGTGCTAACTCAAGCCTGGGTGCTGCCCAGTAACCACAGGCTGCTGAACCTGTATGAAGCATGTATGAAAAACACTTCATCATCATCATCATCATAATAATAATAATAATAATAATAATAATAATAATAATAATAATTGTAGTAGTAGTGCTGGTAGGAGCAGTAGTAGTAGAAATGGGAAATGAACACTCATTTTTCAATTAATACACTGCTTTTGCAAACACGGCCAGCAAAAGTGTGAATGTGCATGCCATATGCAAAAGGACACAAACCTTCCAACAGCAAACACAGTCAGTGCCACAGATGAACGCTTTTCTCTGTGCACCCTGTCATAGACTTTGGGGTCAAACATTCCATCCCACATCACAGGTGCACCCCAATAAGTGCACGTTTGAACATCGCTTCTGGACCTGAAGACAGTAAAGGATTACTCATGTCACACAGGAAACTACTGCGGGGTTTAACCCAGATGAACTACCCACAAGCCCACATCTGAAGAGTTTTGAATTGAATAGAATATGTCAGGCAACAAAAGCCCTTAGCTGCAGTAGAATAATGGCTGGGGAAGCACTAATGTTGCACCTACACACTACACCAGAGCGTATTCATGGCATTTTTCTCTTTTCAGACTAATATAATAATTATCTTGGGGATATCTGATATATCACAATGAACTATATGGTCCACTAGACTCTGACTGGTATGAGGTGAACAATGAGAACAATCAATCAGGTCGATAAACATTTCACAATTCATAAACTTGACTAACTGCCCTTGACCTAATACAGTAGCTTAATAAAATTGTTACCACAAACATCAATTTTGAATTTCATGAACACATTTAGGTTACAAGACAAACTCCTTAACCACTGCCGCCCAGTGTAGTGTACAGCAGATACAGCAGCAACTCTAGCACTCTGCTCACAGGCAACTTCATCGTCCACTAATCTGGTCACAGGATGACCCATGATTTGTGTGGAGGTTACACTGATCCCTTAGAATTCTTCTTAATAGAGGTTTTCTTTACCTTTCTTCCCCCAGAGCACTTACAAAAAAGACAGATAATTATTTTAGAGCTTTTATTAAATTAAAATTCAAAATTAAAATCAAATTAATTATCAATTAAAATTGTGTCCTGAATATTTAAACCACTTAAACAGCAAATTCATGATCACAATCTTGCTTTTTATTCAGATAGTGAGTTTGGATTACACTTACAGGCCACAGTTATCTTGGGCCGCTTTCATTTTTTACTTGCAAACCTCATAGAAAGGGATCAAGACAAACAACAGGAAGAAGAAATCAACAAAACCTCCTTCAGAAGTGACAGCACTGAGTTCTGCTTCACATCAAGCTGGTTAAAGAAAGTGACCCACCACAGGTCCAGTGTGTTGTCCACGGCCTCTCCCAGCCGCAGTGTCTGCCCAGGAAGTAAAGGACACTTATCCATAGGAATTAATCCCTCCAAAAACCTGGAAATCCCACCACCCAAAAAAAAAAAAAAAAACATTTATAAAAATAATACACCTGTCACTCTAGACAATCACCAGGCACAACTCTTTCGCATCCTAGAGCGTTTAGATGCTTCCACCCATTATTTCAACTTTCTGGCTGTTGCACAACAGGCTTGCACAACACTACCCATGAAATACACACCGGATCCTACCCTTGAAAACTTTTACTGATCTTTCGTAGACATTCAGTCAGTGCATTCAGTTTAAACAAGCAAATAATTAAAGACTTACACTTTTCTATAGGACATTTACAGTGAAAGCATACATTGTCAACTTCAGTCATGGAGTCAACTAGAATTAACCATTTACCACAGCCAGTACTTGGAGCTGGTTCCTCATTTCTTGGACTCTGCACGGTCCCTGAATTGTCATAGCGACACAAATTTAAAAAGGAACTCAGGTCACTAGCTGTACAGTGAATATACACCCTTCAGGGCAATGAACAACTGTTTCACAGTACCTGACCGATGAGGGGCCGATGTAGGCAATGAAGAGCACTGCAAGGATGAATAGGGCATAAACAAATAGATGTCGTGCTTTGAGAAACCATCTGGAGAAGAGACAGAATAGTTTTATTAAACGTAGTGTGCTACAGTGCAAACAAAGCTAAATAAAGAGCTACATGTGTTAGCTCATCATTTAAAGGGACAGTTGACTTCCTGGAGTTTTCTGATATCAGTTCAGTCTCAGTTTTAATATTGCTGTAGCAGCCACTTTTCAGTTTACTTGAAACATATTTTCTTACTCTACACTACAAACCCTGTATGCAACCAATACCTACCGTAGTAAAGCAGGTTGCCAGGGACTTCTGTATCTAAAATAAAAATATTCTTTTTTGCACCAAACCATGACGGGGCCTAATCGAAAACATAGATTAAAATTTAAATAATCACAAAAAACTCCAGAAAGTCTGTTCCACCCTCATACTTCAGTCACTGGGACAAACACATCCCACTTTAAGCTACTATTATTCAAGAAACAGCAAAAGGGGGCCTGACAAAAATCCCATAATAGCTCTTTTAATATTAAATTTGTATGTGTCGCATGTCAGACCTCTAAGTCACCATTTGGCCTGATCTTGGCCCTAGGAAACTTCAAAAAGCTAGGACAGAGCGGACTGGAGATAAGACACAGAGAGCAGGAACTGTGGGGGCAGCCATTAGAGGTGTAAATGTGTGTGTGCATGTGCGTACATGTGTGCCTGTGTGTGTGCTAGTGTGTGTATGCCAACAGGCATGGCCTGAGGAACCTCATCCTGGAAAACCTGATACTTCTAAGAATCCATTCTGTAAAACTGGTTGATAGACTTTTGGGCAATATGTTGATTCTGGATCAGGTCATACCAGAATAAAGCGTAGGCCAGACTGTTACTACTGGCAGTGTGACTTGGCTTAACTATTGCCTGATCTAGATTCTCCACATAGTAGCTCACAAACATTTCAATAACAGCCAAAGCTGTCACTCCCAAAAATTCACTTATATATAACATCACCATAATGCTCACCAAAAGAGGCTCAATCTCCTCATAACCTTCAAAAAATGTGTCTTGGCACATCCTTTGGATTACCTTGAGAAAGACAAACAATCGTTTGGTATGTTCTTTCATTAATTTCTTTTGTGACTGAGACTTGTCTATACCTGCAACATTCATTGGTTGTTAAGGTGATTGAACCTGCACCTTTAGATGTTGAATATTGGTTGTAATTTAATCAATCTCTATTATAATCTGGTTGTCCATTGTACATTTTTGATAAAGGACAATCTAGCAGGTTTCTTTGCCTATAAAAAATTGGCAATTGAGAAAACATTTCATAATTCACCAAACATGTAAAACAGATTTGATTTATTATGAAATGTTTTCTCAATTGCCAATTTTTTATAGGCAAAGAAATTGATGCTATTCCAGAAAATTAAACATACAATTTTAGTCCTGATTTACCAGCTTTAAAATGAGTTTCACCTGAATTCCTTGTGACTCATTGAGTCCCCAGTGCGACTGTGCTACACCTTAAAAAACCCGCACAGTGGTGCAATATACGCCCACAATAACCAAAGCCATTAGTGGTTTTACAAAACCACCCAACTGTTGCTTCACTTCTATTTTGTTGCAAACTTTGCACATGACAATGACCCTGGAGGAAACAGTCAAAATAGTGGGCAGCACCATTTGGTGCCTTGGTTTGAAGTCCTGGGGTTGTGATACACTCAGTTTCCATTTGTGTGGTGTGTTATTAACTCAATTCTGTGCAATTGTGCGCCTTCACCTTCGCTCAGTTGTAAAACTAGTGAGCATTTTTTAATTGTCACGTAGTCTGTGTCAGACTTGAAGAGACACTGGTAATACAGCAGGGATTCTCAAATCGGGCAGCAGGGGCCAGTATTGCTGCTTTTCATTCCTCGCCTCTATTCAGGGACTGATTTAAACTTGACGCAACAGGTGAGAGTCATCTCCGGCCACCATCATGGTGCAAATAGATAAGATCTAGGCAAATATGCCTTCCAAGAAACGGTAACAGAGCTTTGTTATTTTTATTTATTTATTCATTTATTTATTTTTTAAATGCAGTGAACCAAATGCTTTAGCAACTACCTCTGAAGCAGATCACAGCTCCGAGATAATCAACATGAAACATCTGATGCAACGTCTTATTAATGCAACCAGTGGTTTTCGTGTGGACAAGGCGCAGCAGTCAACCAATTTATATCAGGTAAGATTTAAAGTGATTTAGATTCACAGTTCATTACAGAACAGCTTCAGCTCATTTTTTTGCAAGACTTTTGCAAGGAATCTTAAATTCAGGAGATATGTACATTAATATAGTGTCTATATTTTAAATGATTAAATTCTTACAATACAAAAAGTACAATAACGGTGAATCAGAATGAGTTACATGTGTGACACGTGCTACATGCGTCAGAAAATGTGGCCACTACATACAGGTGTCGCAAACTAACTGGCACACCATGTGCTCCTTCAGATGATTTAATTACTCAGAGGCGAACTTGCGGTTCAAACAGAGGTGAACAGAATGCAAATAGTGTACAATTTATGAACAAAAATCTGTACTAAGAAAATAAAACATAAGATCAGAATCTACTAAACAAATTTTCATTTTCAGTCTCGAGACCTATGAGGTATCAAATAAAAACCAAGCCGGAGGTCTAGAAAGAAATCCTTTTAACGCAAACCCTTCTTGGCTTAGTAAACGCCACAGTGCTTACCTCATCATGCAGCGCTGTCTTGTGTCCTGGGTGATTTGCCTTTGGAGGACTAATACCTCTCATCAATGCTGTAAGAATGTGAGACTGAGTATAATGAGAAACACAAAGCCAAAGTAAGCTGGGTGTGTACAACGTGCGGAAATCACATTCACAATCCACCAGAAGCACCACCCCCTCTACTTCTCTTCACACACACGCAACAAATCTTGATTTAATTTTACTGTGTATGCGTGCGTGCCCGTGCGTACGTCTGTGAGAGCGAGTTAAGTGCATCCATTTTTGTCTGTAAACAAAAAGGCAAAGGTTAAAGTGAAGCTGTGGCAAAGCAATCCAGATCTCTAACAAGGATTTTCAAATAGATAATCTGACCACAGCACTGTTTATGCAAAGAATTCTTGCAATCTTTTAAGAACTTTCATTTTCATTTTAAATATGAAAGGGCATTAAAGTGTATTATCGGTGTATTACTGTAGGGGTGGGAGGAAGAGAGTGTATTATCACTCTCTTCCTCCCACCCCTACAGTACTTTCTGTAGTACTTTAAAATACAACTTTTGTTTCTGCAAAAATTTATTGCAATCTTTGAACAAATTTCACTTCCACTTTTTGGTGTATGAGAAGTACATTGAATAAAATGCATGGATAAAATAGTTTTGTTTTGAAAATTCTGTTCAGAAATAAGATATATATTGTTTCTCGTAAATTGGCCTAATTTTGATATCAGTAGTTTTAATGGCAGGCCTAGATTTTGCAAGTCTTAATGACTTGTACTGCTTTGTATGTGTGAGGAATTTGGCATTTTTGTACGGAGATGATTACGGTTCATTTTCATTGGTGGGTTAATCGGTAGTCATCCGCCGTTTTTTGTAACCTCGCCCTTCCCCGCAGTAACACTGTAGAGAATGGAAATGGCCAATGTGCGTACTCTGTGCGATACCACAATACTATTTCTTAACATCCAAGTGCGCAGCTTTTTATAGCCCACTTTGCAATATACGTTCTCGTATCGGTGTTGATTTTATAATTATTAATATTTAAATAATTGTACCAACATAAATTCAATTCCAGCAATTTGGCATTAAAACTGATATTGTGTGGGCTAAATGCTTTATCTTTAAACAGGGTGGAGGGCAAAAGGCATGTGAGGCGAGCAATGCATTATTTGCTCGTTAACTTCAGTGTGGTTTTGTCGCGACAGCTTTACCTATAGCCATAGCTACAGCTATTTACATAGGCCTTGGATTTTAATTTGAATAAACAAATTCCAAACAAACCACAGCCACATGAACAAATAGGTAGGCCAATCGATGTCTGCAGTAAGCCTACTCCACACGAAATCGACCAGGCACCACATCCATAGTACTACATTTACTATGACAACATTAATCTAAATTAAAAGCATACGTTGCGCAAGCTTGTCGAATGTTTCGTATGGTTTCCTACCTTCGAGCGGGGCTGGGTAACCTAGCTAAAAAGACCACTGAAAACAGTGCGAAATATAAGGATGCATTAAGTACTAACGATGCACCATTTGTTTTGTTAAATGAATAATTTCTCTGTTCACCTCCCGGTGGAAAGTGTGTATTGAATGAGACGCATTCGGCCAACATCTCTGAATTGTGGGAAATGCAGGTAGGCGAAAGCAGACTATCGTAAATGTCTGCTTAAATGATATTGCATTGAAAGAACGGAGAAGCGCCCAATTGAAGCTCGTCGATCCTGATTTCTCAAGGTGATATGACGCGTAGAAACTGAGAAGATTTTGGTAATCTGTTGAAATCCTAATCGTAGGCCAAATCAGGTCTTGTAATCATGAAACGTAAAGGAATGAGTAGTTTACTCCAGTCCATATCAAAATATTCATTCATTATGCGCTTAAAGGGAAAAATGATTTTAGATCCTCAACAAACTCGGATCTTGGGGTCCTCTACCGCATGGTTTTGTTTGGGAAGATAATGAATGTCACTCAAGGCCAAACACTTCTGCACGTGCATTTAAATATAGCCTATGAACCCGTATTAAATAAAACGTATAACTGGTTACATTTATTACAGAGTCTGCATTTATTAAACAACAAAAAGATACAAAGTTTTACTTTTTTTTTTTTTTTACACATATGCCAATGTACTTTAAGTCTTGGCTGTGGATATCATAGCCAAAGCAAACGTCATATGGTACCACAATGCAGGACAAAGGAAAAGTATTTTAATAATAACTAGATCTATATAATAATTTTATATAGAAAATGGGTTAACAGTTAAGTACTTTATAATTTATATACAGTATATTTCATGCTAAGAAATAAAAACACAGAAGGCTACAAGACAGAGAACAACACTAATGTGGGAGAAACTCAGATGTGACAAACATACAATGATATCATAGTTAAGGCTTAAATGTGTATAAAAACAAAAAGTTGATCATTACCATTTAAACATAAGGATAAAGGATTATAAGACACAAGGAGGTCTTTTTTTGTATACACAAACATATCTATACAGATTTTTATGGGACACCCAAAACAAGAGTTTTCTCATTTTCAATTTAAAATATAAAAGGGCATTAGGTGTATTATAACATTTACATAGATAGAAAGAGAGAGAGCGAAAAAGCAGAGAGGCAGGATCTGTTGTTCTTCGCATAGAGTGTTCCAGAGGTGTGAACCTTGGGAAATAGGCTAGAGTCAAGAAGTGTGTGTGTGTGTGTATGTATGTATGTATGTTTCTGTCTATGTAACTGCATCTGTCTTTATGTCTACACCTGTGTGAGAAACACAAATGTCTGTATGTCCGTGTGTTTTAGAATGCATTTGTCGTGCCTTTGCGAGGAATATATTACGTGTGTCTGTGTTCCAGTTACAGACACTCCATCCTTTAAGCCTATCCCCTCTCATTCACTAAGGTTTCTAAGGCCACTAAGTGCTCCATACAGATTAGGGCTGGGACAGCTGTAAGCTGAATTTAAGATTCCAACAATTTTTATATATTATATATATGTACATATATAAATGTATACTAAAATATACTGTTTTTCATAAATGTCAAGTATTATAAAAGCCTCAAAACATGACATTAGAGATTGTGTTAAGACTGAACGATTTGCCATTCCTCTTTCTCCTGTCCCAGGAAATCTATGTTTCTGCCTCAAGTTTAGGATTTCCCGTTTTCAGCCTGCAAATGGATGGTAGGCCTGTAAGAAGCCTCAGTGAATGAGTGAAAGGTCTTTAGTACACGAGGTTCTGAATTATTAACCATTTACTGAGCAGATACGAGCTTCTGGCCTACACATTAGCATTGTCCAGCATTTCAACACACAATTATTATTTCTGTAAAAAACACTGTTGCAATCATCCGGATTAGCCAGTGTGAATTGCTACCAAACATATTCAAATGTCTGAAATTGTGGTTAAAGAGGAGATGGAGGGTGTAATGTATGTAGTGCACTGTAACAGAGGGACACTGTTATTCACAGCTGCAAAATAGACACCGAACAACTACCAAAACAACATTTAAAGTTGTTATTGTAACTAGACATAACGTACATACAGCTTCATCTCATTACATGCTGTAGGTAAACTGACTAATGTGAACACCCAATCAAATTGCGCCACTTCAGATTGTTGCTTTCTTGGTTCATGACCAACTTGATTTATTTAATGTATTGGAGGCCACGTGCATTTCCAAAGTATGACGTGGACTGTGCAAGTCGCTTTGGTTGTACTGTGCTAGATGTTTTCAGTCCCAATGTCTGCTTACAGTGTTGGTGAATAGTGAGAGACTGCAGCTGAATTTAGTATGTGAGAAATGGGACTGGCCAAAGGTAGGTAGACAGTCGTAAAGATAAATGGAGACTGACCAAAGCCAACAGACAAACAGAGACAGGACGACTAAAATGGACAGGCAGGGAGAAACAGATGGACAGCTCACTGGCCTGTGGTCCTGCCTTACTTGCTTTGGCTGGATGACCTTCAGTTGCGCTGTGGTTTAACAGCAGCATGACTCCTTTCCTGTCTGTGATTGGTGAAGAAAAGCATCCCTACACTGATTCTAATGGCGTGGGACAAATGCAGACATGGCGGCAGTGAGGAAGTGAGTTCAGATGACCAAGTTTTTTACCTTAATGGCCATTGGTCGGCGGAACAACAGATAAATACCAGAACAGATTCCTGAAGAGGAGAAAGCTGACTAATGTGAATTTGGACTGGCCCAAACTCGGAGTTCAGGGCACCCAGCTTAGTGCCACACAAAACAACTTAAAAAGTGAGGAGGAGGAAGAAAAAAAGCAGAAGAGGTCATTTAATGCTTTGTAATACTTATGGTCAGAACTTAAACAGTAGCTGCCGGAAGCAACGCCTTTTTTTGTCTAAACAGACTTAAAATCCTTTTTTGGCCAAAACTTTTAGGCCTGAAAGTGCAGTAAAATAGTCTTTGGATGTCCCAAACAGTCCCCCATCAGACCTATGGCAACGCCGGGGAAACCAAGAGAAAATACTTTTTAAAAGTGTTTTTCTTCTTTTTCTTTTGTTAAAATACAAATACAGTCTGGCACATTTTTGGATCCCGTACAAGGGGAAAACACACAACAAAAAAAAAAAAGATAATAATACCAGACACACACGTGACAAGTTGTTTGAGCCTTAAATGGAAGAGGAGAAGGGGTGACCTCACAGGCAGAGCCTCCTGAGGTGGCAGGGGAGGGGGCCAGGGCGGAGCCGAGCCCAGCAGCGGCGCACTCAGATGAGGGAGATGCGGATGGGCACGCTGGGCGAGTCCGTTCTCTGGGGCGAGTGGTGGCTCACCAGGTGCTCCACCACCGTGTGTTTGGACATATGCTTCATCAGGTACGTCTCCTGCGAGAGAGTGACAGAGAATGAGTGTCAGCAACACTGCACGATCACTGTAGTTCAGGCTTTAAAATAACCGACAGCTTTCCATGGTTGTGCCAATTTGAAGTTTTAAGCGTTTTGTTCCATGGTTTTAGGCCAAACCGTTTTTTTATTCCGGATTTCGTTTGCAAGCCTTCTTACACTTCTTACAGACACTCTATACCACAGTGACATTCATTCATTTCAGTTAGGTCAGGTGAACACTGCTACGGATACATTGGCTGCATCACATTTGAAAATGAAACATAAGATATAAGAAAGCAGTACTGCAATGAGTGTACTGGCACGCCTAAGTGTCACTTTGGATAAAAGTGTCTGCTAAATAAATAAACTGTAAGTGCCAAAACACACCGGGAATATTATCGCAAGCATTATAAATGACTAATGGATCAAATTTTGTAAGGGATATACTGTGCCCCTCTTTTTAACCTGCACAGGCACGGCACTGTTACTGTGATGCTATGACTCACAGAGGTGTAGGCCCGCCCACATATGCTGCAGCAGTAGGCCTTGGCGTTTTTGATGGCGTGCGCAGACAGGTGGATCTGCAGGGAAGCGGAGTCCGAGTACGCGCGGTAGCAGTTGGGACACTTGTAAGGCTTGTCTTTGTTATGCTGCCTTTGGTGGGACTGAGGACAAATGGGAGAATAAGTTTATTTACTTCCACAATACTAGGCACAGACAACAGTCTAACCATACTACTGTTCTCTTCCTGCTCATTATCATTATTATTGTTATTATTATTATTATATCGTGGGTGGTAAAAATTATACCAGTACAACACAGATATTAAGGTGTAACCCTATTTTGAATGCAGCAGGCCCCAACCTCACCTAAATGGCCAAGCTTGTTGTATAGCCCACTACCTTCAAGTAATTGAATTTTTGCAGGAAAAGTAATTCTCCTTTTACATTGTAAGACATAGCTCCTGGTTGCAATGAGACTCGACTGACTTTGATTTCAGGGTTACTGTTAATCTTATCTACTGCAAACAGAATTAACGCTAAAGTAACCACCGCCCACCCACCCTCCCTCTTACCTGCAGGTTGGAAAGCTGAGTAAAGGCCTTTTCACACCCTGGCGCAATACACTTGTAGGGCCGGTCACCTGTGTGAATTCTGTAAGACACACGCACACACGCACATCAATTGACTTGTCCAAGTGTAATAGAGTAAAAAAGGACTAGAGTGGAGGTGAGGGAGACCTGGTGTGCTGCTGAAGGTGGGAGAGCTGGCGGAAGGACTTCTCGCAGTAGGAGCAGTGGTAGGGCTTGACGCCCAGGTGTATGCGCAGGTGCTGGGCCAGATAAGAGGCGTTGGCAAAGGACTTAGAGCAGTGGGGGCATTTGTGCGGCTTGGCTTCTGTGTGGGACTTGGAATGAATCTGCATGTCCGACTTGGAGAAGAAGGTCAGCGGACAGACTTTACACCTGTGTGAAAAACACACACTTTTTACACTTCCACTGTAAACACACACACACACACACTCCCTTACAGTTTATGTTTAACATCCAAGTGATGAATACACACAGACAAACTTTGCAGATACACAACAGACTGTGTCTGCGTCCCAAACACATACACTGATGTGCACTGTCGTTCTAAATTAATACTGTAGGATGCAGTCTCTAAATGTTCATATTAGTGCAATGTGATGACAAATACAAGCAAGCCCTTCCACAAGATAAGTGACAAACCCCTCATTTGCTTTAAAAGAAAAGAAAAGATTGTACCGACTTGTTTGCTACATTGCAATAGTTACATGTTATTTCAAGAGTCATAAAAATCTTGCTATCACGTTGATCTGCATTAGAACAACAAAATAAATAAATCAAAAACCTCACCCTCTAAAACAAATATCTTTGATCACAACCACAATGCATGAGACAAATGTAGTAATGGGAGACACACCGATGATAGGAAATATCTGGTCTGGCTATTATATTACCCCACGGTCACTTGGCAGACACTCTTATCCAAAGTGACGTACAGAAGGGGAGAACATCAGTGTGCATCTCAGAAATATAAAAGTGTGATTTTACCAAGAAAGCGCAGGAGGCCCATTTATAATCAATTAGGGTAAACAAAAGAAATCAATAATTAACATGTGCCAAAAGGAAACGCCATTGTATAGCTAGCTTCTCTTTACACAGCATGCCAGTACTATGCCAACAAGAGATTCAGAGAGGTCTGTCTGGTGTGTGTTACAGTTTATGTAAATACGGAAATCCATCCTTTAACCCAAACACACTTTGCATCAAACCTGAAAAAAATGGTGCTGATTCTAAAGAATTAGAATCCAAAGAATAGCAGTAAATTGTATATGGTATATCATATTCACTATCTAGCAGTAAATTGTGTATGGTATATCATATTCACTATCCAGTAGTGAACCATGTACAGTAAACCATATACACTACCAGCAGTGAACAGTGTACAATGAACCATATGCACTACCAGCAGTGAACCGTGTACAATGAACCATATACACTACCAGTAGTGAACAGTGTACAATGAACCATATGCACTACCAGCAGTGAACAGTGTACAATGAACTATATGCACTACCAGTAGAGAACCGTGTAAGGTAAACCATATTCACTATCCAGTAGTAAACCGTGTACAGTATATCATATGCACTACCACGGGAGCTCCAACCTGTATGTTTTCCCCTCTTTAACAGGAATTCCAATGCAGGACTGGTCTGTCCCCGAGGCCAGGATGGGGTAGGGTACCACCAGCAGGGGGCCAGACGGGTTCTCCGCTTTGATCTTCTTGCGGCCACGCTCCATTTTAGGAGGCGGTCCCAGCAGCCCTGCTAGACCCCCGCTGCTCTTGATTGGCTCCATTCCCAGGCCGCTGGCCAACCCCGAGATGATGTTGGGGGAATGAGCTCCGCCCAGCCTGCTTTGGCTGCTAGAGGTGGGCGTGGTTGGGGTGATGGCCTCTGAGGTGTTGTGGCTGCCGGTTCGAGATGCCAGTGCCAGGCCTGCAGGACAAAGGCAAGGAGGCCATTAGAATGTAAACCTTCATGTAAACCACAGGTCTACATGAGCATGCTCCTGACACTACATAACATTCATTTACCAGACACGCTTAGTGCGAATTAACTACGCTAACCAAGAACAAAAGTACAAATTCTAAATCCTTACAGTCTTCATCCATAACAAGCTTTAAGAAGAGATCCATAAAAATATAACCTAAGACCATAAAAATACCATATCCTGAATTAGTACCAAAGGTAGGAGTGCTAGGGGAAGGGCAGAGGAGTTCTGATGCAGTCTAGGAGCTCCTGAATAGAATTCCACACAGGCAATACTGTGGTGGTACATATTGTGGTGTATGAATGGATGATAATGGACATTTTATGAATAGATAATAAAGGGTTTGTATTTTTTTAAATAATTGAATATGTTTTTGTCGGTAGAGCTTAGTGCTCTTTTAAACCAGCAGAATGTTGAATAAACAAGCCTAGCCCTGGCACAAACACTGAAATATGGGATGAACACAATTTTGGAATGTGAACGTGAGGCGGGAACATGCCTTTTCAATCTGCTGCGCTTGAATTGGGCCCACATTCTCACTAACTCAGCACAAAATACAGTTTTTCACACGAGTAACTCATTAAAATAGGGGGAGGAGAAATGCAATAAATAAATAACAAAATAGAAGCTAGAAGTACAAATCAATTTATCTCTTTCAGTGAAAATACACAATATTGTGTACCATACCACTCGCAAACCACACATCAAGACCAACTGAGTACCAAGTCAGGCACTAATGGATCCACATCCATTCGACAAATGCAAAAACAAACAAACAAAAACCCCCAAAACGCCAAACCTAATTTCAATGTTGTGATCACGCCCAGGCTGTTATGGACATCATAGAAGACTGTCATAGTAATCCGCAAATCTGGAGGGTATTCAATAAAGCCCACACCCCAGCACGAGTTTAGGCAATCGCAGACAACAGAACACCCTTTTGTCATATTCATCCATTAAAAGAATCCATTACCTACCTGTACAGTAGGATAGAATGGGACACAGTCATCTGAGATGACCTTCTTGCATGGACACTACTGAAAACGACGTTACAATGCCTTTTAAAAGTCTGCAAATATACTTTTTTAATTATGAAAGGCCATATGCATGCAGAATATGTTAGTACTGTAATATAACACTCAAAGAGCAGCTGAAAGGATTTTGCTGTCCTTTATTCATTTACGTTTATATTTGGCCAATTAGGAGATGATTGTGATCAGAATGACTGACAAACAGATTTTTAAAAAGTGTATTTATTTATTTTACACACAAACCAGTTATAGACCTGTATTGAAGACAACAACAATGACAATGACAGGGGCCCATCTGTGATTTTTAACCAGAAACCTCTGAGTAACAATTCCCTAATTTACAATTTTCTGTCCTGCAATATTTAATAATTTCAGAATACACAGCATAATTTATCATTCCCAATGTATTGTCATTTAATTGTTTTAGTATTATATTAGCATTAATCTGACAGTTAGCAATTTCACTGCAAATGATCTATTTCTTGTGTTCGCACAAACCATCTTTAAAAAAAGATCTGGCGTTGAAATACTGCACAATGGTGAGCGAACAGAGGAAGATAACTTACTGCGACTTACAAACCTAAGCCTATCCCCTTAGGTGTGTAGATGTAAAGGGAATACATCTACACATGTGAAGCATTACTACAGAATGTTCTCGGCTGTAGGATAACGAGGAAGCTGATTCACAGGCATATAAGAAGGTTGCTATGGCGATGAGTCACCATTCCAGGAACCACCCTTAGCTATAAATCTCAAGGTTCAGCCGGATGTCTTTCATACATTGGGCCACGCTCACATGTGATAATTAACTCAATCATAACTGGACTTGAACTATAACTATACTACAACTACAACTTGAACCTGTGCATGTTTTGCCTCTGTACAGTATGTTATGTGGAGTAAAGTTCCAAAGCCAGAAAATCTTATGGTTGCTTCCTTCTAGTTAGTACAGTCTTCTTCATTGTCTGATGTGTAAAAATAAGCGTATACCTTCACAAGTCCTGCACATCATCAGACACATTTGCCATATGTTTTAAAAAAAAATCTACCACAGGAAATACAAATGCAACAGAATATCCTTTCTCATAATGGTGCATAGTGATTTTTTTTTTAGACATACATTCGGCCTATTATCTACCAACTATCTTTGCAGCCACTGCAGTACTTTAAAAATCAAATACCTGAATAATGAATTAGGAGCAGAGATGATCAACCTATGGCATATGAGGTAAATGACAAGCTAACGCAATAAGAAAAACCTGCACACTTACAAGTAAACGGACAATGTTTTGACTCAAAGGGAGTCCTGACAAAGAAACATTGGCTTTTTGACTTTTTGAGTAGATAAAACAGGGCGGATTCACATCACTTGCCTCCAAACTTAAAAATACAAGAGGTACTCCTTCTCAGTGTTTCTCCTCGGTAGTTGATAGAAGAGACCACAGTCTTATTACGCACTTATGAAAAAATTCACCTCATTTTATTATGCATATGTTGTTACTTACAGTGCCCTCCATAATGTTTTGGTAATCAAACGGTAATCGATTCATATGTGGTTAAAGAGCAGATTCTCAGCTTTCATTAGTACTTTGTTCCATGTCCTTTGCATTTTCAATGACTGGTTGAAGTCTGCGACCCATAGACATCACCACGTTTTGAGTATCTTCTCTGGTGATGCTCTGCCAGGCCTGTACGGCAGCCATCTTCAGCTTCCGCTTGTTCCGGAGGTTGCTAGTACCCTTAAATTCTCTTTTGAGCATAAGACAAATAATCTCACAAAAAAAATGTTCTTTATCATAAAAGGCAGTGTATTTCATGTGCCTCTGCACCTCTGGCAGCTGCTCTACTTCTTGCACTTGCTGTCTCTCTCGAGACTACATTTTCCCCCTCCTGGGACTTACTGCACTTTGGTCCCTGATATTTACACTTGTGTTTGCAAATCATTCTGGATAAGACTCTGTCTACAAAACGCGAGTGAAGTTAAAGACTGTGGGACCATGTCCATTGCAGCCTTTGCCTCAAGTTCCCGTGGTTCATTGGAGAGACTTTGTCCATGATGTGAATGAGATGATGGTGAATCGCTTGATGGGAACTGTACTGCAGTTCCAGAATGGAAGATGACATGACAGAATTGGAAAAAAAAAATTGATTTAAAGCTTATGTAAAATTTTGATTTGATTTTGTAATTTAAACTTACAAAAGGCATAAGGTGCCCTCCATAATGTTTTGGACAAAGACATTTTTTTTTTCTTGATTTGTGTCTGTTCTCCACAATTTTAGATTGCTCTCTCTCTTGGGGCCTTATATTATTTATATAAATATATTGAATATTGATCAAACATTGTTATATAGAGAAATATTTGAGACATGAATGTATTAAAATTACAGCAAAACCAAATTGTTTGCTGTTCTGTATTTCTATTCATTTGCTTTTGTAATGTAATACAAAAGAAAATGAATGAGCTACGCCTCTGCAGCCACCTGTACATCCCTCCTCCCTCACCCCATTTCAGTTCTTAGGTAGACAGAATTTGATACTGTGGTGTGAAAAAATATTTTCCCTCTTCCTCATTTCCTCTATTATTGCACATTTGTCACACTGAATGGCTTCTTTTGACAAAATGTAATATTACATTTAATTTATTGTAAAATTAAATTATTTCATTTATTTAATTAAAAAAGTTATCAACCATGTGAAAAAGTAATTGCCCCCTTAAACTTAACTGGTTGCACCACCTTTAGCAGCAGTAACTACAACCAAATGCTTATTATAATATTATATCAGTCATTGACATCGCTGTGGATTAATTTTAGCACCCAATCTTCTTTGCAGAAATTCTTTAATTAAGACAAATTGGTAGGCTTTTGAGCAAGAACTGCTCTTTTCAGCTCCTGCCACAGCATCTCTAATGGGTTCAAAACAGGACTTTGACTAGGCCACTTGCTTTTGAGTTTTGGATCATTGTCTTGCGGCATAACCCAATTATGCTTCAGCTTCAGCTTACGGACAGGTGACTGGACATTCTCCTTAAGAATTTCATGGTACAGTGCAGAATTCATGGTTCCTTCAATACTGGCAAGTCGTCCAGGTCCCAAGGCATCCACACACCATCACACTACCACCACCATGTTTAAACTGCTGGTATGATGTTACGACTGTGAAATTGTGTATTTTCTTTACGCCAGACATAATGGGACCCATGCCCTCCAAAAAGTTCCACTTTTCAAATTATCTTTCATCTTTTGACTCAACTTTTTTTCATTAAATGAATGAAAAAGTCGCTCTGGATAAGAGCGTCTGCTAAATGCCTGTAATGTAAAAATAATTTTAAATGTTTTTTGTGCTCATTCAGTTTCCCTTTGTCTAATTACATTTTATCTAAAGATTTGAAACCATTCAGCGTGACAAATATCCAATTGTAAGGTTCAATTTTGACTGTCCGTGGATTTTGATCTTTGCCTGCATTCCATAGGAGTCGTAAAGATCAGAAGGCTGTAAACACAGCTGAAAAGACAACTGCCCCGCAATCTGGAGATTGCCATGAGACAGTCTCGTGACCTTTTTACCACACCAATGCTTGTGGTCTGCAGGAATGTGGATAAACAGATGACCAGGACAGTGTCTGTTTTCACATCATTAAAGCACCCACAGGCACCGTTGGGTCAGACAGGAACCTGGTTGACCATTACCCACATTTTGGATTGATAAAAGCATTATATGTAAGTGCATGTAAATACCTGGGAATTATATGATAAATGTGGTGGACTGTGAATAATTTCATCTGAAATTCAGGGGATGTGTGTATGTTATACAGACAGGCACACTGAGCTGTTATAAGATGGTATAGGGAGGTTTATCCCAAGTATGCATTACTTACATAAGTGTTTGGATTATAGAAAGACCACCAACTTGGGCCTCCATAGAAAAGTATCTAGGAGAATGACAGATAAAAGCATATTTTCTCTCCTCTCAGACTCTGAAGTTTCCCAGCTTCTGCTCACCCACCGCCCTACCACCTGCGCCCTCGACCCTATCCCCTCATCTCTCCTCCAGGCAATCACACCAGACATCCTCCCTTTTGTCACCTCCCTCGTGAACTCCTCCCTATCTTCTGGATGTTTCCCCTCATCCTTCAAGAGGGCCCACATCACCCCACTGCTGAAGAAACCCACACTAGATCCTTCAGTCATTCAGAACTACCGCCCGGTATCTCTCCTCCCTTTCCTATCCAAAACACTTGAACGTGCTGCATCTAACCAACTCTCTGCTTTCTTCTCTCAGAACAACCTGCTTGACCCCCACCAGTCTGGCTTCAGGCCTGGCCACTCGACCGAGACTGCACTCCTCTCGGTCAGTGAGTCACTCCATGCCGCACGAGCAGCCTCCCTCTCCTCTGTCCTGATTCTTCTAGACCTCTCCGCTGCATTTGACACTGTGGAGCACTCTATCCTCCTGTCCTCCCTGGCAGCAACAGGGATCTGCGGCACAGTCCTTGATTGGATTGAGTCTTACCTCTCTGACCGTTCCTTCCAGGTTGCCTGGGCGGGTAAGGTATCACCACCCCGTCCCCTCGCCACCGGAGTTCCCCAGGGCTCAGTCCTCGGTCCCCTTCTCTTCTCCTTATACACCAGATCCCTTGGCCCTGTAATATCTGCCCATGGCTTGTCCTATCACTCCTATGCCGACGACACGCAACTCTTTCTCTCCTTCTCCCCATCGGACACACAGGTCCCTGCCCGCATCTCCGCTTGCCTGAGGGACATCCAGAGCTGGATGGACAATCACCACCTGAAGCTCAACCCGGGAAAGACAGAGCTAATCTTTATTCCTGCTCTATCCTCTCCCCTCCTCGACTTTTCCATTTCCCTAGGGGACACCTTAGTGACATCATCACCCTGTGCCAAGAACCTCGGAGTGGTGATGGACAACAAGCTGCCCCTCTCCATGAACATCGTAGCAGTAAGCCGGGCATGCAGATTTTTCCTGTATAACATCCGGAGAATCCGCCCCTTTCTCACCACCTACTCAACCCAGCTCCTGGTCCAAGCAATGGTTCTATCCCGCTTGGACTACTGCAACTCTCTTCTGGCTGGACTACCGGCATCTGCCACCAGACCCCTGCAACTCATTCAGAATGCTGCAGCTCGTCTGGTCTTCAACCTCCCCAGACACTCCCACGTCACTCCCCTGCTCACTACCCTCCACTGGCTGCCTGTTATAGCTCGCATCAAATTTAAAACATTGGTCCTAGCATACCAGGCAGTCAAGGGATCAGCCCCAGCATACCTCCACAAGATATTCAAACCCTACATGC
The DNA here is from genome assembly GCF_013347855.1 of Anguilla anguilla. Classification (NCBI taxonomy): domain Eukaryota; kingdom Metazoa; phylum Chordata; class Actinopteri; order Anguilliformes; family Anguillidae; genus Anguilla; species Anguilla anguilla. The sequence continues at coordinate 17,262,698 of NC_049213.1, forward strand.
CAGCCGGATCCCTCCGTTCTGCTACCTCAGGACGCCTGGCACCTCCCCCTCTTCGCACCTGCACTTCCAGAACACATCTCTTGTCTGTTCTGGCCCCACGATGGTGGAATGACCTCCCCGTGGAGGTCAGAACAGCTGAGACACTGACCCATTTCAAACGACGACTGAAGACTCACCTCTTCAGGCTGCACCTCTCCCCATCCCTCCCTACCCCCCTGTAAATGACTGTAAGCTTAGGGTTGTAACTAGGCAGCTGTTTCGTAGGTGACTTAGGTGCATTAATTGTCTTAACTACTGCTTGTATTTTTTCCATAGACTGCGTTGTTGCCGTTCTCGTTGTGTTAGTGTTAATCAGTTTAACCTTCAGGGTCCAAGTTGAACTACTCGGTTGTTCCCTGCACTTGGACCAGTACTTCTCTCTAGGGTTTTCGTCATACTTGTTCCTGGTTATGGTTATACACTTTGTTGTACGTCGCTCTGGATAAGAGCGTCTGCCAAATGCCTGTAATGTAATGTAATGTAATAAGGTAATGTTCCATTGTACAAAGTATCTTATCAATGTCACTAGATTTTTAATGGTTCCCTTGAGTCTACAGGGGAGGGGGAGTATGCTTCCTGGAGGAGAGTAGTGGGGGGGGGGGTTCTCATGGTCGTACGGAGGGTGTTCCTGTCCAGACTTTATTTTGCTTAACAGTTCTCCTGGTACCATAGTCTTCTCGTACGAGCATTTTTATAATTTTGGGCAGGCACCAATAATCTCTTTGTGTTAGTTTACTAGATTGTATGTCTTTTCTCTTATAGAATAGCGGTCTTTATTTGTCTTGCTTGGTAAATACAATGTTTACCTTTCACTGCGTATTCTTGGTTATGATCAACTGTCATATTGCACCATTATAAATGGTTTTCCCTTTTCAGAGCATCTAAGGTATGTGGTTTGCATATACTTTGACCCGGGTGTGCATCTCTGGGAGGACCAGTCAGTGTATTGGCCTTGTACGTGGTTCAGGGGTAACATCGTAATCGGGTTACCTCCTGGGCATATTGACAGTTTTATGGAGTCAGATAAACTTGGTTTCCTCCTAGTAACCAAATCCAAATAAACTTGTTTTCCTCCCTGTGACCATGCCTAAATCCTTACAGTTTGGTGATCTCGACTTGATGCCCCTGGCAGGGCATGTCTGGTCTACTTAATCTCTTGGTCCCAGTCACTAATTCTAAATCCTTACAGTTTGGTGACCCCGACAAGATACCCCTGACAGGGGGTGTCTGGTGTTTTCTACTTCCTGGCTTCTTGATCCTTGGTGTGGTGAGTGACACAATTCTCTTACATATTAGCATATGCTAGGGAGAGTCTTTGTTGTTTCACCACATATAGACACTGTTTAGGGGATAGACATATCCCGGATAGGCCTGGGACCGCAGAAACCAGGCGCATTCCTGATTACTGCCCTTCGGGGTGTTGGGAAACAGACAGTTTTGTGTATTCTGCATTTGGGAAGTTCCCGCTGGGCCCCAGGGGGGAAGGGGACGAGCCCCCCTGTTGTAATTCAATTTCAATGTGAATGGTACCTGTTTGAATAGGTAGGATTGGTTTGAATTTGAATGGTCCAATCAGAAGGAAGCACAGCCTCATCACCAATCAGAGGCAGTGATCCCTTTCAACAATAGAATTCCACTGTATAAATCTAATCACCCAACAATACTATTTTGAACTTCCTTTCTGAGTTGTTCCCGTAGCCGGCTGCGTAATAAATCTTCCTGTTTTTACTACAAACTTTTGATCTGCTTCTTCCTGGGCTAACGGTCATTTTACCTGTTTTTGGGAACATCTTGATTCCCCTACAAATTGGCGCTGCGAGCAGGGTGGATTCGATTCCTGACCTCCGTGAGTTCCCCGACCGACGCAAGAGGAGTGAGTACTTTGTTCTACCACCATATAGATAGGCGATTGGAAGGCAAACTTGCGGAGGTCTGGAACGCTCCACCCAGTGGTATGTAACCTATACTGTAACTTGACCGGTGTAGAAGCAATTAATTGTTTGTAGTTAAAAACTGCGTCTTTTTGTGTCTATTGTGTTGTTTTTAAAACATATGTTATGTTTTAACTGATCAGGTAATGTTTTGAATGTACCAGCGCTGTTTATGTTTTGGGATATAGCTATATGGTGACAGGGTGAGGTTCATCCTAACCTGAGGAGAGTGAGTTTTCACGCCAAAAAGGTGAATACGTGGTTGCGTAGCTGCGGCAGGCTGAGTTTTTGGCCCGCGGCCCAGAGTGACTAATTATTTTCACGTCTGGTTATTCGATTATGTGGATCGAGGAAGCGTATATCGTGTCTGTGTTTTCATGTCCCGGGGAGAGTTGAGTATTTGCGCCCCGGCTCAGAGTTAAAGACAAAGGAGTGTCTCTAACTTGAGTATCTGTGAGTACGTTACCGCGGCACGTTGACATTTCAACCCGCAGTCCAAGGTGACAAACTATTTTCATATCTTGGGTAGTAGGTTTAGAAATACTTACGAAGCGTACTCTTGTCTGTGTTTTCATGTCCCGGGGAGAGTTGAGTATTTGCGCCCCGGCTCAGAGTTAAAGACAAAGGAGTGTCTCTAACTTGAGTATCTGTGAGTACGTTACCGCGGCACGTTGACACTTCAACCCGCAGTCCAAGGTGACAAACTATTTTCATATCTTGGGTAGTAGGTTTAGAAATACCTACGAAGCGTACTCTTGTCTGTGTTTTTATGTCCCGAGGAGAGTTGAGTATTTGCGCCTCGGCCTAGAGTGGGAGACAAGGGAGTGGTCTCTCACTTAGGTTTTTGTGAGTTTGTGCTGAGGCAGGCTGAGTTTTTGGCCCTCAGTCCAGGGGACGAAGATCTGAACCGTACCTGGAGTATTAGGGGAGCAGGCTATTATAGCTGCTTTTCCTAAGAAGCTTACTCGTGTCCGACGTAAATCACGTCATTGTTCCGTTGTCCGTACCGTCTTGGGTCAGTATTGTTGTTTGATCTTGTTCCGTTGTGTTCGATACCGTTTTGGGTCATTATTGTTGTTTGACATTGTTCTGAGTCTTTATTGTTTCGTGTTCGTATTGTTCTTGATAGTTTGTTAAGTGTTGGCCAGTAACGCGCATTTATAATTATATATTATTATATCTAGATACAGACTGATATGAAGTGTACACAATATAGTTGACAGATTATATTACCTAAGTAATATAATAGAATCATAGATAGTATTATAAACTGATTGAGGTTCCGGTCTAATAGCCTAAGGACTGCGGACCCTATATAAGCCTGAAATAATGGAGTAAGGTTAATAATGACTAATCTACAGATCTCTGAAGAGTTTTTCAATTGTGGGGACTAAAAATGGTGAAAGACAGGTTGAGTGAAGAAGGTTAGGAAGGCTGCTATGTGTTCTCTGCTAGGGAAAAAGGTGAGAACGGGCCTTTAGAGATACGCTGCTATCTTATGGTAATTCAGGGAATGAATTGAGTAGAGGCAGTGGTGATTTCCTGACCATGGTAATTGATGGTAGTCTTCCCATTTTTAGAAACAAAGCATTGTGGAGGAATTGGTTACGCTTTGAGAGACTGTAGTGATATATTGGGCATGGGCGGCATATAAGGATGTGGACACCATAAGCCCCTAAATATTCTTAATTTATGAGCCCAAGATAAGGGAGTAGCTATAAATAAATAAATAAATAAATAAATAAATAAATAAGATATCATCCTATAGGGCTATCAGCCCTACATATATTTATAAATATTATACAACATTAAAATGTAACTGTGGGTGATCTGTGGGGTTACCAAGGGCAACTGAGGCCATGTAACTACACCAGAGATGGAGGAAGGATTTTAGGCCTGGGTTCTATATGTGGGAGGTGTAACTGACCAAGTGACAATACTGTTCTGATTTCCTGTAAGCCAACTAAGTTGACCTCGCCATATGCTTTATGTTGGGTCAAAAAGGAGGGACTGTTGGGAAACAGACAGTTTTGTGTATTCTGCATTTGGGAAGTTTCCGCTGGGCCCCAGGGGGGAAGGGGACGAGCCCCCCTGTTGTAATTCAATTTCAATGTGAATGGTACCTGTTTGAATAGGTAGGATTGGTTTGAATTTGAATGGTCCAATCAGAAGGAAGCACAGCCTCATCACCAATCAGAGGCAGTGATCCCTTTCAACAATAGAATTCCACTGTATAAATCTAATCACCCAACAATACTATTTTGAACTTCCTTGCTGAGTTGTTCCCGTAGCCGGCTGCGTAATAAATCTTCCTGTTTTTACTACAAACTTTTGATCTGCTTCTTCCTGGGCTAACGGTCATTTTACCTGTTTTTGGGAACATCTTGATTCCCCTACAGGGGTATTAAGTGAACAATGGAACGCAAGAAAAGAGAGGAAACATGTGGAAAAGAGAGGTTGTGGTGCACACTCTCAAAATTAAATCGAAGAGATCTGGAGATAGAAGCAAGTGAGAATGAAATCATTAATTACTGGTTTTCGGTTGGCATAAACCAAAAGAAGGCAAAACAAGGCAAGATAATAAAGATACTAGGCTATTTACTTCAGTAGTCGAGGTTCCAAAATTGATTTACACTTTGGGAGAAGAAGTCTTCCTAATGAATAAAGCTTTTAAATTAAATAAATTAAATAAACAAATACTAAAGAGAAAAATAAATTTCTTCTTTAAGTTTACCTCATGTTTATCCCTTGGCAATAAAAACTAAAGTGTGATCATTTTCTGGCAAGGGCTGGCACACTGGTCTGTTTTTTTCCTGCCTGCATTCTCCCACTGCATTCTTCTCACTGTCCCCCCCCGCTTCTCTGTCAGTTTAGATGAATTACTTCCTCAAAGATAGACATGAAAGCACATGATATCTTTCTTCTGAAAACAATCCCGCATGGAGGTTCCTGTTTTCCTAGAATCACAAGCAAATGCTGCAACAGGTCCCTGAGGTGCATCCAATCAAGTAGAACTAAGATTGCAATGGAGCCATTCTTTTGGTCTGTTTAAGACACTAAGATACTGGAAATACTAAAAGGGGCCATAAACACACTCACAACTTGTTTAGAAAACATTAGCCATAAAATGGACCCCCTGGTGTAGCGCCAGAGCAAATTTTACAACCCAAATTTGCTACATTACAGGAACCACCCATCTAATTCAGAATAACACCATAGAGTTGCCACTCACAATAATGGTAGTCACTAGAATTGCACACTAAACCTAAACCCAACACTACTATATCAATACACATCCAAAACCACATAACCCACGCACATACAGGACACAATGTGAACCTAAGCCAATGTGTGTTTCTTTGAGCAAAATATGGGAGTTTCTGTATATTTTGGGGTTTACAGAAAGGACATGGCATTAGGTTACAGAAACAATATGAGATAGGTTACATTCGGTACCCGGACAAACATTTTTTTCAGGTTAAAGTCGCTTCTTCACGGGGCAAGAACATTATTTGCAAGCTTCCCGGATGAATCGCACCTTTACCTGCCAGGATAGAAAGTCTTAATGTCAATGCACAGTTAGATGAATGCCTGGTAGGGGTAGATATTCTTGATCTCCGGGATACAAGTCTTGCTACCCAACTATTTCAACGCACCCGCTTGTGTGTTGAAACCCGCAGCAACTTCAATGCATGAATACGCAAACCTGTATTTGCACAAACATCCACATTACAGGTTTATGGAGTCAGATAAACTTGGTTTCCTCCAGCAGTAGGCCATAATTGGCAGTGGGTCTAACAAAAGTTTTGAATTCAATTTGACTCAAGTCTCCTTCCTGTTGTATTCAACAGAATTATCTTTTTTATATGAGTAAGTTTCACATAAATTGGGAAAAACAAATTAAATGGCGCATGTGTGTGGGCAAATCTAGGCTCAATGCCCAATTTATATCCATAAAACATTTGCATTACGCAAGATTTTGTTGCCATTCTTGTTATTATGATTACAAGTATATTATCACTATTATAGGCTTATCAACAAGTTTATAAGCCGGTCTACAGCCAGTATTTCCATTTGAAATCTGTATAGCAATAATCAATGGGATATCTTCCCAATTGAAAGGACATTGATGCCAAGACTATTTGTTTTGTAAGTTGCTGTAGATATGGGTGTATGTGAACACACTGCCTGTGAGCAGGTCACAGCTGGAGTGGGGGGGGTGTTACCTGACACTGTGCTGGAGGCCGGTCGGGCGTGCAGGGCGATGTCTGGCTGGGACGGGCTGTGAGACTGGTGCCCCTGTACCTGCTGTACTTTGGGACCGAGCATCCCGTGCTGGCTCCCTTCTGAGGGGGACACCAGCAAGGGCTGCTGGGATGGGAGGGAGGTGGGTGGCAGGTGCGGAGGACGAATCTTCTCTGCCATCAGCTGCTCCTTAATCTTGTTGATGAGAACCAAGTTGTCAAGCTGTGGAAGTGGACGAAGCACAGACAAAACATGGCTGAAACAACAGATATGGCATAGAGAAGGACAACAAACTGTGAATACAGCACAGAGAAACACAGCTGGAAATGTGGATACAGAACAGAGAAACACAGCTGAAAATGTGGATACAGCACAGAGAAACAGCTGAAAATGTGGATACAGCACAGAGAAACAGCTGAAAATGTGGATGCAGAGCAGAGAAACACAGCTGAAATAGTGGATACAGAGCAGAGAAACACAGCTAAAACAGTGGATACAGAACAGAGAAACACAGCTAAAACAGTGAGCATGGCACCGGAGGAGCTGAAAACATTTTGAAAACATTGACACTGATTTTTCATATTTCAGTTTTTCCATCTGAGAAATATGATTCCCTGTTTGGAAAAAAAGACTTAATTCATAACTTTGACAAATCTAATGTGAAAATCTTCTTAATTGATGGGTCTGAAAAAACATTCAATTTAATATTTCACAATTTCCCAGTTGAGGAACAATTGTCTCCATGATGCATCCTCTCCTTAATAATGGCCATATTGGTAAAATTCATTGTGAAAATCTTTCTCTATATTCAAGCAGATGTTGCCCTCCAGTGGACGTTTAGGAGACTTACACTTTAATTTCAATAAACTGCTTTTTGTGGTACATTTGTGGCTGTTTAAGTTTAAATGAGCAGGAAGCTTGTTTACTTGATGCGAGAGCAGTGAGGTGACATACAAATTTTTAGAAGGATACAAAGGATACCAGTACCAGTAATCACGCAAAATCCAAGTTACATCATAACTATTTTTTACAAGGTGGATTACATAAAGAAGCACACAGAGTCATTTGAACAACAAAAAGCCATCTGAAAATGTTTTAGTTCCACAGATTAAAAATCCCTCTAATCCCCATTTAGAGCAAGTATGGACAAATCATCTCTGATCCGAGATGGCTGTATGGCTGCAGTACCTCTTCCCACCAGCACAGGCAATGCATCTCTAATGAAGGAAGAAATCACATCCTAAAAAACAGGAAGTACTTTGACAGCCATGGCATTCTGTAAATTCCATGATAAAATTAAATGCATTATTGTAATCACATTCACCACTAGTGGTGTCCAAAAAAAAAACAGGCTTAAAGCAGGATTCATTTTTCATGAGTTGACAAGAGCAAGATAAAGTCTTACCTGGCCAGGCATAGCAGGAGGTGGGGGCCAGAAATAAGGGTTATTAAATCGAGGCTCAGCCATTCTGAGAGGGAACAAACAAAATGGAAAAGCTCAGATAACTTCCAACAGAATTAACAACACAATAACACTCAATACATAAAAATAATCTAAATGTGTAAAAAAATACATTTAGTAAAGTATACGAGAATAAACAGGTGTGTTCTTTAAAAAAACTTGAAAACTGGTAAAGTCAAATATTTTGCAATTACAGCTTTCAGACAGAACTTAGGCAATATGTTCAGTTCCCTCATTGTTCAGAATAATATGAATGAGCCTTGTAATCATTACAAAACATTTTTTTTTAAATCTATGCACCGCTCGTTCTGCTATAATTGGCAAAACATACAAGTTGTCTTTCATGAAGTCCAAAGAGGAACAAAGGTAGTGATAATGATAAAGATAATAATTACAAAACATCAATTTCTATAACATTCTATAATAACAGTTGTGATTGACAGGTTCAAGCGCTTTGCCATTTTGAACATACATCTACCCCAGTGCCTACGCAACACATGTACAAATAATAATAATAATAATAATAATGTTATTATTATAAAAAATGTAAACGTATATAAGAGTTTGATTTCCTGATAAGTATCCAAGTAGACGGCTCCCTCCTTCCTGAAGTCTACTTGTGATACACTTCACTGACCTAATAAACTTATGAAGTGAAGGATTTAACCTTTTCTTCCTCACTTCAGTGCAAGAGCAAATTTATTTCTCTGAAGTTTTACTAAGCAAAGCAGGGCATCAACAAGTTTGATCTGGATCAGCATCCAGATATCACTGGAAATTATCCAAACAGCCAGTAACATGCCACAGACAGGCTACAGGACCATTTTGCTTGCACTCTGGGGCCACAGTATATCACAGTGTGTCTTTATCTTTCCAAACGGAGAAAGACATGAGGCACATGCAAGGCAATCGAAAACAAACAACCACGTTCAGGGGTACTGAACTGTCCCCCGGCCCCACCTACCCACCACTTCCCCCAGATCCTCTAACAGTCAGTCTCCGCTGCCTGCTAAACTATCTTATCTTAATGAGATGCTTCAGCCACAAACGGTCCTGAAAAAGGCTGACACCACTGAATAATGAGTCTCACCACAGCCTCACACTTTGTTATAAACTGCATTTTTCGTTCTTTTTGAGAAAATCTTCAATACGAAAGCAACTTCACTGCCATTTCCTCCAGCCCTCAGAGAGAGAAAGCTAGAGAGATAAAAAGAGATGAAAGAGGGTGAAGAAAGACAGACAGAGACAGAGAGAATAAAGAGAGAGACAGAAAGAGAGAGAGAGAGAGAGAGAGAGAGAGACATCCAGGCTCGTTCCCCAGGCCTGTGTGTCTCTGAGGCCCGTTTCACACAAGCAGTAAGCACTCAGATTGGGGGGGGGGGGGGGGGGGCTCTTAAGTTCCTGTGCGCTCTCCATTCAGTCACATTTCAAAAGAACAACCTTTGAGTCCAAACGTCTCGGCTGAGATGGAGACGCCCACGCAGCACGCTCCATTTCTCTTCTTCGTGAGGCAGACGACGTTGCGCCCAATCTTTCACAGAACACAGACGGCCTCAGACGGGGCACAGTTCCCCCCATCAGCAACTTGGACGCCTTTTGCAAACGCAGTGGTTTTCTTCCCCCCCTCGACACAGGACAACATTCCAAAAACACATCCGATCCGCCACTGGAGCACACAGCTTCCCCTCCGCAGTGTGCAGGCCACCGCGATCCCCTCGGGGATGCACTACGAAAGCACGAGCGGCCAAATTCATTTCTGGATTTCAACTTTTCTTCTTTAATTGTATAATTGTATAAATCGTGAATGTGACCTAATAGTTTAGTTCCATTTCTTGATGGGCTTACAAAGACGGCTAACGACTGTTCTTGCAGCACTGTACAATACATCTTACTGTGGTATAATCCACAAGAGAACCAAAATGGCGCACGGCACATTAGCCAACAGAGCCAGTGTAATTGGCGGAAATGAAAACCGAGAGACAACACCACAACAGGAATGGAGTTGCCCACCCCTGACCCACACAGAAGCTCATACAAAGGACACATTGAAAATCAAGGAGTGAGATCCCCCCTTTTTCATATTTACTGCTGTGTTGCCTTCAGCACTTCCTCCTCAATCCACCTCAAGGCAACCCTACGTCTCATCATCCCTGCTGTTGAACCTCAACCAGTCTCCCCCTCAAGCTTTTCAGCAGTGCAATTTCCATAGGTGGAAAGTCCAGGGGTCGGAAAGTAAAGTCCTGCCAAGTGTTTCTTCCACCTATTAACTCAGCCAGCTGATTTCACAAATCTGTTCGAACTGCTGACTGAAGAATTGTGCTTATTAGCAAATCCAGTTGATTGGAACAAAATACTGTGGAGGACTTTTACTTTCTGAACCTGAATCTGGACAATTTCCTACATTCATGGTGCCACAATGATCTGCCAGGAAAATCAGGATTGCTATCCCTATATTTAAGGTCATTGATAGTATCCAGCAATATAGCTTTGGAAAAACATATAAATGATGGGTGATGGATCATTTTGGAGCCAATTTTAATCCTTACAAAGCTATCATGTTGAATTCCCAATGCCTTGAATGGGTTTTAGTGCCAGCTGAGCACCTAGGCAAAAACACCAAACATAAAAGCAGAACTACTCACTGTAAAAATGGCACATTCTTATGAAGCCGCCATTTGCGTCAATTTAAAAAAATAACCTCTTTCTAAAAAAATAATTTTCCTCATACATAAAGTGAGAACTGATCTGACTGATTGAATGACTGTAAAAATTGCATGGCATGGCATGAATATCCATTTAAGACCAAATGTGGCATTAGAGGGTAGATCATCCATCACTGGACAATCAAACATGTCTAATTAAGTGTAACAATTAACAGCTTGTTACACTTCAGAAACTTCAACGTGGATTGGAGGAAACGACAGCATAGATGGTTGATTGCACTGATACGGATCAAGCCTTATATATAAAAGTAGTGCTGGGACAAGGAAGAAGAGCAGACTAAGTTCAAGCATTTCCCTGAAAGGGACCATAACATAGAAATCAACATCTTCTGATCCACCTGATAAGAACATACAGACCTGCTGACTGGGAAAAAGTAAATGAGTGATCAAAAGGAGATTAAGGCAACCAACAGGAAAAAGAAACTGGCATGTCTATAAAACGGTAATGAGAGTATAGAGCAGATAACAACAAGAGAACATCTGAATTAAAACCACAGACTCAAAAACCTACAAGGGTTGAGGTCCCAAAAAGCATGAGAAATCAACACCACTGCAGAGCTGATGACCTTTGACCTAACCACAGAACATACTGCTGCCACTGCTTCTGCACAATGGTTCACACATCAAACCCGACCTGAGGAAAGAGACCCACTCCAATGCAGTGAATTTTATGCCCAAATTCACATGCAATGTCCCACATTCTCCATCAGAAACACAAAACAGCAACATATCAATGATATGCTGACACTGAACACTGACCTTAAAGGGCTTCAAGGAGTGAATGCTACAATGCTGTCCATAAATACTAACAGAATGATGAGCAAAATAATTTGACCAACATGGTTACACAGTGAACAAATGATAAGAGTATAAAGTCAAAAAGTCCATTGAAATGTAAAATGTTAAAATATTGCCTATTAGCCAACTGCACAATGCAGGCTTTTACAGTTTAGCGAAGACCCTGCTAACCACCAGCACTGGAGTGGAGGACACTTTTCAAACTGTCAATTTGGTTGTCAAGGCAATGGTATAGGCATGTTTCACCTTATAATTCCACTAATATGTATTTATTTAATACATATTCTGAATTGATTTGATGCAAACTAATTAATACTGATATTGAACCAGGTTAAGAGATGTGATCAATATTAAATGGCTTATAAAGACCTTGAAACAGTACTGGAAATTGCACCCCTTAAACTTATCTTCACTGGGTGAAGATACACACTGAAAGCCATGTCTCTTTTAAACTGCAGCAAGCGACAAAGAAGCACCAGCAAAACTTCACTGTGCACCAGACACTGTCCAGCTTGGGAAACTACACTACTATGGCTATGTCCCTAGCTATACTATGGTTTTTCCATTACAGAGTCATTCACAATGATTTTCCCAGCCACTGGACCTTTGTTATAACCCTTTCATGGATTAACTGATGACCATGATTATACTGGGCAAATTTTATTACTAATACACTACTTTTAAAAACAGTTAAATGTGGTCACCACTTACTACATACAAAATGTTATGGTCTATCATTCAATTTGGGGACCTTTAGCAAGAGGACGCCACTGTGGCCCTATAAAGATAAAATTTCCATTATGCAACTGATGGGAGGAATAGAGATCTTTGGTCCAAGCTCTCAAGAGAACAAGTTTCCAAGATGAAAAAGTATCATGTTTAAAACTGAATGCTTCAGTGTCATAGAACTGTTTCAAACAAAACATCTAAAGTCAGTGGTAAAAAAAAAAAAAAAAGTCACCAAAACAGAGGCGCTGACCAATAGTTCAGCATCAAGAAAAACTATTAACTATTATAAACTGAAAAATTCTTTCCAAAACAAAAAAAGAAAAAAGGGGAAAAAGGGGGGAAAAAAGAAAATAGGAAATGGAACCAATTCTCTTGAGCACCACCGAGGAAATATTTTGTGGTGTTTGGGTTCAGATGCCTGAATGTATTAGATTTGTTTTCTTTGGCATGTTGAGACAGACTGCGCTGTACGCCCGGCTTAGTCAAACAAGACTGCAGGACAGCCAACTGGGCCAAAATGTGCAATGCACCCTGTCACATTAAGAAATTCATAATGAGAGAAACTGATATTGTTAAACAACCAAGTAGTGGAAAATAAAAGCAGACTGAGACCAAAGATAACTAACATAAGCTTTTTGGGAGAGTGGTTCACTCAGATATTGTACCAAAACACAGAACAGAGACTTATAGCTGTGCTATATAAATATACCATAAAAAATGATGTAACTTCTACATTGTCAAACCAAAGTGTATGAAAATACCCTTAAATAAAAGCTGATAATGTTCACTTTAAGCACATGTGCATTGGTTACAATTGTAAAACTGTGGAGTACAGAGCCAAATCAAGAGAATCTATATCTTTGTCCCAAACATTACGAATATATGCACAGTGAGCTCCATAACATTAGGTTAATGTGCAGACTGTCAGCTTTTTAAAAAAAAAACTTAATAAATTGACCAGAGACACAGCCAAAACATTATTAAGAAACAAAAAGCACTGGTCAGCTCAGCAAACAGTCTGGTTGACCACAAAAGACCATTGTAGTTAATGACCAAAGAATCCCTTCAATTTTGAAGACAAACTCATTTTCAACTGTTGAATAGGTCAACACTCTCCAGAATGTAGGCACAGATGTGACAAAGACTAAAATACACTAGCCTAACCTTGCAGAGGAGTCACTGCAAGATGCAAAACACCGGTAAGCCTCAAGAACAGAATGGGCAGGTTCGAGTTTGCTAAGTTCAATAAATTAAAAAAACTGTAGAATTCTGGAATTATGGACATTTAAGGACATTACAGATATTAACTGTATCAGAGTAATGGAAAGAGAAAAGTGTGGAGAAACAAAGTGCTTATCTTTGAAAATGAAAGAAGTGTTATGGTTTGAACAGGTCACGTGTTATGGTATGGCTATGTGATGGTATGGCTGCCACTGGAACCGACTCACTTGTCTTTATTGATAATGGGACTGCTGGTGGCAGCAGCAGGATGAATTCTGAAGTGTACAGAAACACCACATCTGCTCAGATCCAACCAAATGCCTCAAAACAGATTGGACAGCACTTCACCCCCTGCAGCAGGACAATGACCCCAAAACACTGCTAAAGCAACCAAGTTTTTCAGGGCAGAAAAGTGGAATATTTTTGACCGGCTAAATCAATCACTTAACCTGAATTCAGAACAGAACACGCTTTTCCCTTGCTGAAGGCAGGGCCAGCAGAGCATCCCCAGGGAACATACCCAGCGTCTGGTGATGTCTACAGGGGTCACTGAATTCAGGAAGTCATCAAATGTAAAGGAACTAGAACCAAATACAAAATATGATGACTTAATTTCAGAATATGTGAATTTGTCCAATTACGTTTGGCCCCCTAAATTTTGGGGACTATGTATAAAAAGGGCTGTAATTCCTACATGCATCACTGGAAGCTGACAGTTTGGACTTTAACCTCATATTCATTTCAAATACAATGTGCTGGAGTACAGAATCAAAACAGCAAAAAATTGTGTCACTGTGCAAACACTTATGCTTTATGACACGCACACACGCACGCACACACACATGGAGATGCGCGCACACACACACACACACACACACACACACACACACACACAGCTGCCACAAGTCAGAGTGATACTCCAGCTGGGAGCAAGTGATATTATTTACAGAAAAAATGTCCAGCACTATTGGTTTTATGGACAATAGATGGTCTGATATTCTGTAGATACAATTTTGATAATATTTTTGATAAGGTCAGGGCCTAAACAAAAGTGCTGAATCCATGCACACAAAATTAAAGCTATTTCAGAGCAAGATTATTTCTGTTTCAAAATAAATCGACGTAAAATCTACATCAAAGCATTCACCTGGAACGTACAGCAATTGCTACAAAACATAGATTAATTGTAGTCGTCAGAATAAGCACAATGACAAAATCAAGATAAAAAAACTATAATTATTAGTACCATATACATTTTTGATAAATATATAAAATGCATTGCATAAACAATGGAACAACGGACATTATCACAAAATAATAAGAAAACACTATTGTGGATGCATTTTTTTTTTTGTGTAACTTTTGGCGATTTAATTTGTAGGGCCATGTTTTCGATCCCACGCCCCCGTGAACAAGAGGAACTGACAGTGTCATCAGGTAGGAGAACACGACTAGATACGTGGACACTGCTTCAGTAGTGGTTCAGCCGGCTCTGAGTTTAACAGCGCAGAAAAGACACACTTTGTGACTTGTAATATGGCCAGGTATTATGGCTATCGTGTCTGTAGGCTACTATATGTTACGTAAAAATGTCTGTCAAAGTAATTTATCGTATAGTCGACCTGCAGTATAGACATCGGGTTCAACAAACAGTAGGACGCTCGTGTTTACATATTCCACACAGAGAATAGACATTTTTTGCTCCGCGTCCGAAACAGCTTTCGTACACCAGATGACAATCGACGTGTATACACACCAGATCAGATCAACCTGAGCTGAGATCTCTGCACAACATTCTGCATTATTACATTCAGTAATTACAGCATGCAACACAGGCTTCAATCGTCCAAAGCATTCTGTATCCGTAATGGAAGCATTATCGACCCCTATGGAAAAAAACAGACCCAAATAGCCACCATATAGACAAAGTATGGAACGCGAACAAATCGTTAAATAATAGTTCAAATGTTGAACGTTTTATTGGATACTAGGCAATATACTTGTTCAGGTAGAGGAAGTAATCTATACGCTACACTGTCGAAGAATTTGTTCGCCACATCTGCCAAGTTGCACTTCTTTAACTAGAGCTAAGCACAACGTTTTAGTAGAAGGTTATTTTATAACTGAATAAGCAAAGTACATTTAAGACAACAGTGCGATGCAGTGCTGATTGACATGGCAAACTACACAAAAAGTCGCACACTTCAGAACTAAAAGAAAAGTTACCTAACTTTTGCCTTTTTTCTACGAGGTTCCCTGTGATTGTCTCCAATTAAAACGCTATTTAAAAAAAATAAGCGCGATTAAACATGTTCAAATACAAGCATTCTGTAGAAAAAGATCGTTGGATCCCTCTGGTGCCCCTCTCTCTCGCCTCTCCCACATTCTCAGACAGTTTTATTAAAATTTTCAGACAAAAGGAAAACAAAAATGGCAGCCTGTCTTATTTTTATAAGGACAGGACGCCATATTCTGCAGATCCCAAATTTACAGGCAAAATTCGGCTTTGAAAATGGGATAAATCGGAGTACATGCAATTTTGTCGCTAGTTTATTTGCATTAAGTGCACGAATGATTGTTTACTAAGAATAGCAGGTTTGAATAGCCCGGCTCAAAAAAAAAAAAAAAAAAAAAAAAAAACTAGACACTTCCCACAACAATCATGCCTTGCAAAATTGCACTGCATTTGATAATGCGCTGGATTTTTTTTTTGCAACTCAAATGCACCATCAAATGGGCCGAGCGCTGTTTTTTGTAAAAAAAAAAAAGAATCATGCATTATGTCGGCACCATTTTTCATCTTTACATATGCACTCGGAACACAGTCTTCCAAACATGCGGTTGCCTTAGTATTTTTTTTTATTTGCAACTTTTTGGCGAGTCAAATGCCTGAATCAAATCCTTTTTAAAGGATACAAAGTATTGTCAACGCTTTAATTTTGCCATACAGAAAGGAAATTAAGAAGTGAATACAGACCTTCTACCTCGGTAGCAGAATTGTAATATATATTATAAAAGGTTAAGATGCTCTTTATGCCTGCCTTCAGTCGGAGTTCAGACCTTCCGGGTCGCCTACCGTTCACTTCTGGGTGCTGCAGGCTGGGTAGCGTTCATTACCGTGTGGTGTCCGTAGATCGGCTGAAAAAATGTGAAGGTCCAAGAAAAGCGAGAAGATAGACAATAATCTTCGTTTTCAATTAAAACATGGCATCTTCTGCGAGGAACAGCTCCCTTGTTATCACGACAGTCCTACTATACCGCACACACATCCCGAGCGAAAATTTAAACCAGTAGCTATCCGGTATGACACGTGCTGTTACTGCGATGACGAGAAACAAAAGAGTATACATTTTTGCATTTATGAATTTGTTTCAGGCTAGTAACGGCACACAGTGAAACCGTTATATAGGGTTTTTTTAATCTCGTTTTTTCTTTTGAAATGCTAAATAGCAAGACAACCATTTTGTCCTTAAATCTAGGACTATCTGTCTTTCAGTATCTCCTGGGCGATTTGTTGTGTTTGACAGCGGTTTGTGCGGTGTTTTGGTCTTTATCCACATAGGGGGTAGGCGGCTGTTCACCTGTCCATGGCTGCAACCGCAATCTGACATCACAAAAGTATACATCTTTTTCATTCTGTTCAGTTAGTCGCTAAACATTAATATTCTTTAGGTCTCCCTTTATTTAATAAGCACATTCAAATAAATTGAGGGTGATCTCATGGGGCTCCATAGTTAATCGGCGAATGAGAGACTTTTTAAAACGTTCTCAGTGTGACCTGCAGGTCTCCAGATTTGGATGATATCAGGGAGTGCAGGACAGGTGGATGTGGGCAGCCCTGGGCAAAAATTTCTGCTACACTGTCTCCAGTCACCAGCCCCCAAGCCTGGAGAGTTGCAAAATAGTGTAATACGCATATTTGAACAGCAGGTGGAAGTGTTTTCACAAAATTAATTTATGTTTAAACCCGGGGTGCACGACTTCGGTACTGGAAGGCACGTGTGCATGCTGGTTTTTGTTACAACCAATGACCTTTGTTTTATTTTTCTGACAGCTCTATAAACTACATTGGTTCACTGCTGTACTTGAACACAGTCAAATTTTTAGGATACACTTGCAGTCTGCGGCTGTAGCTGGTGCATATACAAATGGCAGATCAATATGTGATTGAGTTAATTAAATAATTAAGAGCAGAAGTTAGCACAAAATCCTGAAGCGGATTGGCCGTTGCAGTGCACCCTGATTTAAACAAAGAGACATGTGAAAAGGGGGAACACAAGTACACCACACACAGGCTGTGAGATTACTCTCTGTGGTCTGAATAAATATTGACAGGCACACACAGGGAGGAGAAGGGAGACACGTTGACACACCCCTCAGGTAATGAGAGAGCAGAGCTCTCAGCCACACCCACTGGGGGCGGAGATGCAAGATGAAAGGTGTGAAGGCAAGAGAGTCCTGTGTGGACAGGTACAGTGAGATCTCTCACAGACCTGCTCTGCTTCGCTCGGCGTGTCTCCTTCCTGCTGCTTACCCGCTGTAGGCCCAGGTCTGTCTGCTCACAGCTGGGGTTCAGCTTTTATTCTTCTGCTGTGGCCTGGAACAGCCAGAGATGCATCACAGTACCCAAAGTACAGGTAGATAAATCTCTCTGTGTCTGTTTGTCTGGCTAAGTTTTGCAACGGTGTGTCACGTTTGTGATTTGATCATGTTTTTAATTAGATTCCAGTATCTGATCATTTCCTTAACAATGGTGCCATGGGATTCTGAATTGCGCACATGAGAGTGGTGCTCTGTGGTTTGATCAGATTTAACATACAGTGACTGTGATAGATTTCTTGTCTTATTAGTCTGTGTTTTGCAGTAAATCTACCTTTTTAGTCTGTTTATGTCAGCTATGGTGCTATACAATATTGGTCGGTGTGTTTGAGAATTGGTGGCAGACATGTTTCAAGAATTGCTCAGAGAGCTACCTTTCCAGACTGGATATGTTTTGCATAGACCTTGGCAGCTCATTGCATGTATATGAACTCACTTAAACATTTGCTTAGGAAACAGCCTATTGGAATGTGATTGTGAACATGGCCATTTGCTGCCTTTATGGTACTGAATTAAACTGATATCAGACAAGGAATATAGCCATCGGGATCTGCTTCATTAACATGTTACACTTTGCATGCTGGGTAGTATGCAAACTTCAGAACAGTCCTGGCTGTATTCAAATCCTTTGTATATATATATATATATATATATATATATATATATATATATTTCTCATATTCTTTACTATGCGTCTTTTCCTCAAGTCCTTCTAAACACATCAGAAATAAACAAAGAAACAAGGAAGGAGAGGCAAGGAAACAACGAAGCAAAAACGCTAGTAAAATGTGACATCACTCCAGTATTAGTTGAACTCTATTATAGTTTGAATCTGATTGATAAAAATGAATGACAATATCAAATTTCTGTCTACAAAGTAGGCTATTTGTACATATACCCATCCATTTGTGTATAGTTCTTTGTGATCTGTAATCACTGCTACGTTCACAAAATACATCCTTCATTCCTTCCTTCCTTAAATGTCAGTTTTATTGAGTGACTTTCCCCTAATTCTTCTGATTATTTGTTCAAAGCACAGTTATGTATGCAGTGATTTATAGCCTAGATCAGTTCCTCAATTATTGCCCCAGTGAAACAGCTCTGTGCAGGGAACTTCACTGGCGGTCAAAGGCAAGAGAGAAGGCAGATTATCTGTTTCCTGGAAGGGAGAACGCAGGAGAGGGGATTGGGTTACAGTATCTGCCTGTCGGGTAAAGTGAACGCGGGTGGATGATGAGCTCAGTGTGCCTGGAAGTCGGGCCACAGCCATGCGAGCTGTCTGTGAGGAGCCCTACGCACACAGTAGGCTGCACACATTCTAACCACGGGCTGAAATGCAAGGTTACAATGCAAACGTACTGTGCCATACGACACAAAGGCAATGGCATACAAAGGCTATGGGTAAAAAGCTTGAGCAAATATCCACTTGCAGTATATGTCTAGGCACGTAGGAGGCGAGGCGGGCTGCAAAGCAACTCATGTGAATGGACATGCACACAAGAATCGGTGTACACTCCTGGGCCAAAAAATGGGCCGAGCCCAAAATGGCAAAAAATTAAGCTTTTAATGGTCTTAACAACAAATCATTGGTCAGAAAATTAGAAAGAATTAAACAAATGCACTCCTGAGACCTCCTCTGCCACCATTTGCTCATTTACTTTTCCTGCAGTGAACTGTTTGGAGAAAAGCTAGAAACAGAGAAATTCACTTATACAGTAGACAAATTAACATAATGTTAAATAAATGAGTCATGTTTTGTAGGTAAAGAAATCTGATGCCGTCAGAACAATATGAAGGGACGTTTCTATTGTTTTGGAACTGTGAATTTTAAAAACAGCTGCGTATTGCAAAACAAGATGCTGACCCGTGCCTTTCAATCCTACACGCCAGCTCGACCACTCCGCTCTGCTGCAGCAGACCACGGAGCTTCTTCACCCTAGCTCCCCAGTCGTCACTACCTGCACCATGATATCATCACCCACACAGTGATGTCACCCTGCAGATCATGAGCTCAATGGCTCTGAAAAGCACAAGCAAATTCCACAAACAGGGAGAGGCCAGTTGGCCAGCAGAACAAATCACCCAGTGGTGGGGGCCATTTGCTACTTTTCTACTTGGCTAGAGCCACAGTATCAGGACCTACAAGCAGGAACTTAAGTACGAACTTAGGGAACAGTGGTGCATTCTAATGTGATGTGAATATGATGCTAGAAACTCTTTTAATGGATCTAAAAAGGTGTCCAGAGATTATTATTACGCCGTTGCTGCTAGTTGTCTGCCTCATTATTGCAAGTAAGCTGCTACTACTACAATGGCTCTCGGCTCAAGGACTTGAATAGGGTCATGAGAAGTTAGCCTCATTTGTTACCATAAAAAGCCCCAAAAAACAGGAGCTAATGAAGTTTTATGAATAATGACTCTTACCTTTCCTGCTCTCACAGTAATGGAGGGTATGCTTGCTGGCACAGTAACGCTGGGAGTGTGTAAGTCCACCTGCGACCTCCTCTCTCTGCCCACTGTTGGGGAATCACTCAACTCTGTCTGCTTCTGCTGCGGGTGCCTGCTCATCTTCACTGACCTGACTGTCACAGGTGAGCACCGCGTCACCCGCCGTGCCCAGTGCCACTGCCCGCTGCGCCATCCGCCATGCCCAGTGCCACTGCCCGCTGCGCCATCCGCCATGCCCAGTGCCACTGCCTGCTGCGCCATCCGCCACCATCCCCAGTGCCACTGCCCGCTGCACCACCCACCACCATCCCCAGTGCCACTACCCGCTGCACCACCCACCACCATCCCCAGTGCCACTACCTGCTGCACCACCCCCCGCCATGCCCACTGCCATTGCCCACCGCGTCACCCGCCATGCCCAGTGCCACCACCCACTGCCCCACCCGCCATGCCCAGTGCCACTGCCCACTGCCATGCCCAGTGCCACTGCACCATCCACCGTTCCCAGTGCCACTACCCGCTGCACCACCCACCACCATGCCCAGTGCCACTACCCGCTGCACCACCCACCACCATGCCCAGTGCCACTACCCACTGCACCACCCACCACCATTCCCAGTGCCACTACCCGCTGCACCACCCCCCACCATGCCCAGCGCCACTGCCCATCCACCTCTCTTTCTCCCTCCATCACATCCGAGCGCACGTCTGTCTATCTGTCTGTCTCTGCATTAGCAGCAGAGCCGCTCATGGCGGGAGCAGAATGTGAATACGTTAGCTTGCTTTTCAGAACGGCTGGGTTCAACATCCCTAAAATAAAAGTGCTTCAGCCATAAGCAGCCTGAAGGCACAATCCCAAACTGAAAATAGGCCAGACACCCGCATTTAATAAAACTGTAACACTGCTTCTTTACTGTGACATGACACTAGACGTGGTACAAAGGGATCCTTGCACATGCTATGTCCTGCCTGCCACCGTATAACAATAAACAGATGGTTCTGTTGTTCCACTGCATTTTCTGTATGGGTTTAGGATGCTGAATTGCTTGTTTGAGGCCATGATCCCCCAGAAAGGCTGTACATTAAACAATGTGTAACCTGATACCCTGTCCTGTCTCAGCTTTCCTGGCTTTGCTCTGGTTGGCTGAGCCCTGGCTGCACCTGTTTCCTGTGCCCAGTGATGTCATCACCCTGCGCTTCCTGCTGTTTCTCGGCCACACCTACGGGGCGGCGCTGCTGCTGACTGTTCTGCTCATTGCCATGGAGACGGCTTGTAAGCTTCTCCTGGCTGGGAGAAGTCGGGTGGACAGAGAGGAGCCTGGAGGGGCAGGAAACGAGGTGTGGAGAAAGGGTGGAGGGTCGGAGACAGGGGGAGGGGATGCGGGCGCGGAGGAGAGAGCAGAGGTGGCGCGACTGTTCTCGCCCGTCCCAGGGTTCCTCTGCAGCCTGCTGGCCTGGGCGCTCTGCGGCGTCTGGGCCGGGCGCCGCTACCTGTCGGAGCAGCTGCGCGCCGAGGCCTGCATCCTGAGGACCGCCTCCCTCTCCCCGTGCCTCCCTGACCTGGCCTCCATCACCCTCTCAGCGTGCAGCGACCCCTTCATCACGCTGCCCGCCTTCATCCTCCTCCTCGCCCTGCCCGTGGGTCTGAGCCTCGGGAGGGGACGAACCAGCGGACGGGCCGGCCCGCGGATGCCGCGGCCAATGCCATGGGCCGCCATCGACGAGAAAGCGCCGCACGTGGTGGGCGTGCGGCCCCGCGTTCCTCAGGCCACGCCCGCCCTCGCCGCCACCGTCGCCCACCCCCCCTGCCTCTCCGCAGAATTGGACTGGGAACAAAGTCCAAAAGTGATATGCTGTGGAAGAGTAAACACGCAGATGCCCTCTGACCCGGGGCAGCGAACCGCGACTGCGCACACACACCCTGCGAGCAGACGCTCGGCACTCTGGGAACGGCTCTCAGGGGCGCTGTGCGGGCCAGCCGGGCCCCAGACACACACACGCTCCTCCTGCAGGACTCTGGGGGTGAGCCTGCTGGCTGGGCTGCTCTGTGCTGCAGCACTTTACCTGCTGCCCCCCTGCCTGGCAGTCAACCCCATACTGATCAGCAGCGTGGGCTCACTGGCTGAGAGAAGCCTGAAGCATTAATTACGCTCTGCTCTGTCTCTCTCATATAAACATACAAACATATACACACACACACACACACATACAGTATAAACACACACACACACACAAACATATAAACATACAAACATACACACACACACACACACACACACACACACACATACAGTATAAACATACATACACACATACAGTATAAACACACACACACACAAACATATAAACATATAAACATACACACACACACACACATACAGTATAAACATACATACACACAAACATATAAACATACACACACACACAAACATACAAACATATAAACATACACACACACACACACAAACATATAAACATATACCCCCCCACACACACACACACAAAGATATAAACATATAAACACACACACACACACACAAACATATAAACATATACCCCCCCTACACACACACACACAAACATATAAACATGTACCCCTCACACACACGCACACGCCCACACACACACATATAAACATATATCTCCACACACACACAAACATATAAGCATATACCTGCACAACCAAACATATACATACATACCCATACACACACACATACTCACATGTACACATTCACACTTTCACATATGCACTTTCTCCAATGTTGAAAACTTGAAATAAAAAACGCACAAACATTTCACAAAATTAGTATTTAGTGTTCCCTGACAGAGATCAGTAGAGTGGTTTGTCAGTGCTAATGGGGAAGGAGTACAAGGCAATACCAACTCCATGTATGCAGTATGCAGGAGTGTTGATCCACTAGTACTGAAAACTGAAAATAGTATGGTTGCAAATATACTCAATATTACAATGTTCTTACTCTTGTTAATATCATTATTATTATGCCATTTGAGTTTTTTTGTCATTTTCCCTGTCTTTAATTTTTTATTGTTTTGTTTTGATGTATTGATTGTGATCTGCCTTGATACAACAGTACACTGTGTTTATTGTGCCAATAAAGCTCTTTTTCATCGGTTGATACAAGAAAGGCGTCTTTCGGACACACATGCACAGAGTGTATAAAATATTAGGTATAGCTCAGAAGGATGGAGGAACAGATGGAGGAGAGAATGGCGGAGAGAAGAGAGGAATTAAACCAGTGATCTCAAACTCCAGTCCTGGAGAGCCACAGTTTCTTTAGGTTTTTGCGATTTCCTTTCAATCAGCAGCCAATTTCAGCCTAGGAAACAAGGTGTGTGGGCTCTTTATCCAACCTATGACTTAAATGAATCACTTAGGTGCACAAAAGTGAGCATACACAGCAGCCCTCCTGGATTTTCATTCGAGATCCCTGAATTAGACAGCAAGGATGGGGGATGAGGGTTTAGGGTGTGGATGCTCAAATCTGGACCTTGAATCCGGCCCTGGTTTTCTCTTCCCCCAGGTAATTAACTGAACAAATAGTGCTACTGATTGGCCAGACTGTATTCACACCTGACTCCCAGCAGTGTTTGGACCTTGAGGGCAGTGATTTGAGTACCAGGGTTTTGGGGGATTAGTTTTAGTTTAGTTTAGTTTGTTTGACAAAATTAAAACACGTATCAAAAGACTTGCGTTAGAGACATAACAGTGTTGTGTTGTGTGGTGGCAGTAATGGTATGAGACCTTCTAGTCAAAAGACTGGGACTGACCCTTTGTATGATTCCTACCTTATAAGTAACTGTTTTGGCACCTTTCCATGTGCAATGGACCTATTGATAGCTCTTCTCTTCACTCAAGAATAACTCCAGTATGAAAAATCTCATTTGAAATATCAGTGGTATTCAGAATCAGCAGCTGTGTTCACAGGGATAATAATGAGCATGAACAAAATCCAAAGTACCTGCTATGGCAGTTTGGCTGGGTTGTTACTTGATCTCTTTGCTGTACCCTTCCATTAGGTGAAACACGCATGCGTGCGTCACAACCACCGTCAGTAACAAGGACTTGGGAAGTAAACTTTGATAAGTAATGATGGATCCAGATCTGTGCACAATTTAAAACTCAGTCAATTCTAATGGAGACCTCAACTGCAACACAAAGCGTCTCCAGCACAGGAGCTGATAAGCTCTCATAGACATTCATGCACTTAAAAAGTCCAACACCAGAGGTCTCTCTACAGCTGCCGTATTTTATTCTAGCAACAGTGCAGCTTGTATGCCATTGATCTCACAGCTGTGAAACTTGCTTTAAGGCATTCTATACATTGACACATGATATTAAGAAGTGTTTTTGTAACAATACCAAAAAATGTTGCCGTCTCCATTTTCACCCTTAAAGAGCTGTAGGGCATGTGTTAAGAGCAGAAATTCCTTCTACTCTGAGCTGTTCAGACCTGCTGGAGCAGACGTCCCCACAATGACTCATCTAATACACAACTCATGCTTAAGTCTCAACTAATCTGTGCGTGTGCGTGTGTGTGTGTGTGTGTGTGTGTGTGTGTGTGTGAAAGACATGGATACACAGTTCATGTAATTCTGTGTGAATGTGTGTGCATATATACATTAATGTTCACGTGGAGAAAATTTTACCTGAAGTTGATGAGAGAAGAGGTGTAGAAATGGGAGATATCTGTAAAGATAGTGGAACAACAAAAAAAATTTTCCCTGTCAGCAGAAAACTGAGTGTGCATGCACATGCATTTATCATGACAAGCAAAAAAAGAAAAAAAAAAACACTGGCATGTCACATGAAACACTGATCCATCCATTATCTAACCCGCTTAGTCCTGGACCTGGTCAGGGTCGCAGGGGAGCTATCCCAGCATGCACTGGGTGAGAGGCAGAAATATAATCTTGTGAGGTCGCCAATACACTACAGGGCACGCACAGCATTCACTCTCTCATGCCTTCAGGCAATTAGCCTACGTGCACGTCTTTGGAGTGTGGGAGGAAAACGGAGTACCCGGAGGAAACCCACGCAGACACGGGGGGAGAACACGCAAACTCCACGCATAAAGGCCGCGGCTGGAATCTGAACCCTGGACCTTTTTGACGTGAGGCGACTGTGCTATTCATTGCGCCACCATATCATGAAACACAACAGACAAGTTATGTGAAATTATATATTTTTAGAGATGTCATACCATCATGTAAAAAACGAAGACAATGAAGTTCTTTCAGGTACACCCATTTGCGTTTCTGCCCCGATTCGGACTCTAAGCTCACTTGGCCCTGGAGCAAAAAAACGCACCAAAACCTTCAACAGCCAGATTTATTTAAAGTAATACAATCCTCCACAGAATGGAGTCCTTTCCTTTGTTACATTATGAGATCATGCATAATTTAGGATGGGAAAACACCGGCCCAGGAAGAGAGTGTTTTTCCCTCTGTCTGCAGATACGCCATCCAGCACTCAATCATCGCTCATTACCGGCTCAGTCCAGACATCTGGCCCTGTCCTGGAGGCCCACCACCGTGGAGTCACTGAAATTACATGTATTCGGTTACTATCGTATCGCACCCTTCTCCATATCCCAAAATATTCTGAGCCTGTCGTGGCTGTGATTTAAAGCAGGGGTCTCAAACTTCAGTTTTGTAGGACCATGGTTTCTGCCGGTTTCATTTCAGTTTGCAGCTAAATTTGGAACAATTTTTTTTTTGGAAACACAGTTTGTGGACTCTTTAGCCAATCAGAGACTTAAATTAAGCACTGAACTAAGTCCTGCTCATGCACTGGTTTCCAGTCTGTGTGTGCGACTTCAGGTCTGGTATCGAGTCCAAGAATGGGGGAGCTGGGTTGTCTCCATCACAATCTCTCAAGTTTGCCTGCGATAGCTGCTCACTTTTCTCCCAGAATGCAATGATTGCCCTTTACCGGTGGACTGCACAGCAAAAATAATTGGCAACTAGCAATACGTGCATATCCCTGACTGGAGGCTTCATGGTCATGACAGCCCTGTGAAAACTGTATGCGGATACTGTGACACAACACCTAATACTGTACAGTAAGATCAGCCAAGGCCTGTAACACGGATTTTATTTCAAAGACCTCGTTAAGGCAGTGAAATGGAACACAGCTGACAGAGACACGGCCCCCTGGGGGACAGGTACGGTATTTTGGTGATAATAATATGAGAAGAAAACGAACAAAGCCACACGCTGCGGGGGAAATGGGCGATCCTGGGAACAAAATACAGTAAGTTGTCACAGACGCCCAGCTATCAGACACAGGTAAACGTACAGAAATGCAGGAGGAACTGATCCCGCCGAGATGACCACTGCTGGACACAGGATGCCTTTGCTGACCTCGGTCATTTTATTCAAATATGTGTGCGGTTTGGAGCTGTATGTAAAACCTCTGACACTGCTGTAGACATACCAGGTGGTGAATTAAACTGATAACATTTCGGATGGAGCGGTCTCTGTTTGGAAGGGCGCTCAGTATGTTTGCGATGTTGGAGTTCTGGTAGAGTATGCGTAGTATGGAAGTGTTTTGTTTACACATTTAAGGAAGGAATTCAGGTTTTCTTATTTTTCTATGTTTAAATGTAAGCAATAAATACTGTGTGTATCCACATGTGAGATAGACAGGTTTCCTAAACAAACACCAAACACAGGTCAGTGGAGGCATTATTTTATTTGGCCATTAATCTTTTCTCATAACTGTAACATCACAACAGATAGCATTCTCACAACAGCACATCCACAAACACAGTCTCTGTCATTACCACCATCACCACCACCGCCACCACCTCCAACACCATTCACCATCATCACCAACCCCAATTGATGCTGTCGACAGAATGACAGAAGTTTCAGGATGGACATGAGACCAGAATGGGACACTGCACAATGTATAGGACAGGACATCATGGGGTGAAAACCACAGGGGATTGTGGGACAGACGGCAGCTCACGGAACAGCCCCCCTCCACCACACCACCCAATTTCCAGACCCTAAACTCCACTCCCAGAACAAACACTACAGCGATGGCTGCCGGTCTTCAGGTGGATTCATTTGGCATGTTCGAAGGCAGGTTTCAACACGTCCAAGCAAACATCCACCAGAATTCTGAGACCACCTGAGATTCTTCCAGCAAAAACTGTCCAGAGTTTTCAACTGTTCGGAAACAATCAAAATGGTAGCACTTACAGATTGAGAAACTAATGAAGAAATGATTCGGTTTTTCAGTCTGGAAGGGCTTTGCCTCAGTAAAGAGATTGAAAGCACACTGTAAAGATTTCCGTAATAAGAAATAAACAGACGAAGAACACTGGAAAATATACACGGCCACGTAATGACACAGCAGATCAAAATGCTCGCGCTGCTGTAGGTGGCGGAAGAGACTAAGAGATTGTACAGAGAGGCACAGACATGTCAGAACTGCATTCTCTGAGCAGAGCTTCCAGTAGATACTTTTCCTGAAAATAATGATATCTTCCAGTGGAAATTCAGGAGCCACTTTGATCTGTCCAAATGCCATCGCATAATTGCTCTACCTGCTTTTGAGGCTTGGTGTTACTCTGTCCAGGCAGAAAGGCTGTGGAAGTCTGCCATACCTGTTTATAAATGAGCTTTAACAATGGAAGGTGCAGTAACATCAGCTGCTGCCTCCTGAGCTCATCACACCCAGACACTGTAACATTATTAATGAGGTGGACGGGGCCATTAACTCCACCACACATGAAAGGGGGAGGGACTAACGGTGGGTGTTTCACCCTGATAAAGTGCTGTTCAAGAGTATGGATGGGTTTGGGATTGAATGCTGAGCAGAGCAGCCAGTATCCCTGCAGGGCCAACGCATCGCCCAGGGTGAGCAAGGGTTCAGTCAGCTGGGATTTGTGCTCCCATCGCTCTCTAGCGACCCCTCTGGCGGACCCCCAGGGGTCTGCTTGCTAAAGCTGTGGATGAAGTGCCTTTCTCCGACTCGTGTCTGTGTATTGACGTGTGGGCTGCGGTGTGAAAAGAAGCAGCTGGCAACATGAAGCGCTTTGGAGAAGAGAGAGAGCGCTTGTGTGCACTCCTGAATCGGCCACAGGGCGACATGCAGGTGACTGTATGCAATTGGCCAATCCGAACTGGGAGAACAGTCATTAAACACAAACTAAAATGCAAAAATACCGTATGTTCAGCAAATTAAGTTTAAAGAATCATTAAAAAAAGGGTATATCACAAAAGAAAAATCAAGCCCGATGACAAAAGCATAAAGCCTGATTCACAAACATCCAGAGCAGGAGTCCATGGTCCCAACAGCTAGATGCCTGAACAGGAGACGGCAGCAGGAAGGTATGTCACATCGCGCAGTTCCTGAAGGATAAACACAAACTGGACCAGCAAGCCAAGAGCAGTGAATCCAACATGTACTGAACCACAAACCTGCCAACACCCCTTCCACACACAGAAAAAGACCAGCATGTAAAGTGGGATGATTGAGGAGGACAGAGGATGCATGAGTGAGTGACAGATGTCGGGGGTCGGCCTTAGCACACTGGGGTGATGTTCAGGTGCCAGCTAAGGCCGAGATGGGTGTGCGGGTCAGGCCAGCACAGCATTCACACACCAGGACGGTTAAAAGCACACAGTGCAATGAGCACCCCGATCCCTCACACAGACATTAAACAGAGCCAGCTCCCACAATGCACCTCACCCAGCCTCTCCCACACCTGAGTCCCATCTACTGCCTTTCCCGTCGTCGTTTCTTTGCGTAGGGGAACGCCGCTCAGCCCCTGAGTGGCGGGCGTTCCCGGGGGTCTCTATAGGCGCACGGTGTTGATCCTCAGGGGCTGAACGTTCTTTCCGTTGGCATGGCTCTGTCCCGGGCTGAAGTAGGGGTAGAGCCTGGCGGGGAAGCGCTCCCTGTAGGTGTACAGCCAGGACATGTCATCGGCATTGTAGAAGACCAGCAGGCCTCGGGGGTAGTCCAGGTACACGCCCACCTTCTCCAGCTTGCTCTTGACGTTGAGGCGGGTCCAGGGCTCGGTGCAGGCGCTGTACTGGTTGCCGTCGTGCATGACGATGCAGTAGAAGCCGCGGCCGGGCTGGATCTGGATGCTGCCCTTGCGGGCCACCGTCTCGCTGGCCACGCCCATCATCCACTGGGTCTTCTCCGACACCATCACCTCCCAGTAGTGCACGCCGCCGCCGAAGCCCTCGGCCCCCAGCACCGACACCTCCACGTCGAAGCGGCGCGGCGAGTCCTGCAGCGGCTGCGGGTGCAGGTTCCCGTACGCCACGATGGTGCAGTCGTCCGACAGGATGAGGCGCTGGTGGGCCGTCAGCGGGTCCAGCGTCAGGGAGGCAGGCACTGAGGGGGGGAGACCGAGGCGGGGTCAGGCGCGGGGCGGCCGCTCTACCGCTACCAACGAGCTCATACACCCCATCCTCCAAAGCACATCGCTACTATTTTATATTCATGAAGGGCTGAGAAACTCTCATCCAGCCTTCGGACAAAAATCTGAGCTTCTGAGACTGAGGAGAGGACATGAAACATCTGTGGTGTGAACTTCTGAATATATGTGCAAAGGTAAAGTTTAAGTATATATCCTCTGAAGCTCTGACCCCACAGACACTGAGGAAATTAGGGAAAACCAGGCCCTTTCATTATAAAATTTAAAGCCCTGTTACTCAAATCACGGTCCTCAAGGGCCTTGAAGTGCTGGTTTTCTACCTTCCCTTTCCTTGGGAGTCAGGTGTGAAGATAGTCTAGCCAATCAGTAGCACTAATTGTTCAGTTAATTACCAGGGAGAAAAGAAAATGTGGGCCAGATCTGGATATGAGGCCTACTCCGGTGTGTGTGTGATAACTGCTGGAACTTGGATCTGCAGCCTCTGCTGCGCCAGTGATCCAGTAAACTGCAAGCCGCTCGAGGGCACACGGTACCTGGGGTTATGTCCTGGAACAGAGACTTCCAGATATTGTACTGCAGGGGTCCCATGTACTTGGAGGTGGGGAAGTCTTCATAGGTGAGGTTGGTCTCATGAATTTTCCCTTTTATTCTGAGGGTAAAGTAACAGTGAGTGAGCAGCACCCTCTGCATGCATAGGCCTTTATTATTCACACCCACACCATTTAACTGTAACCCAAACCCTAACCCTGCACGCTGCTCTGCCACACCCAACGCTTCTGTCCCGCCCGGCCCCGCCCCACGGTACCTCTCGGAGGTGAGGGCGACGCCCTCCAGGAAGTCATGGCGACCGGACTCGTTGAGGCGCTCCTGCAGGATCTGGATGCCCTCCTTGACGTCGCGCAGCTGCTGGCTGTAGCGCTGGATCTTGTGCTCGATGTCGGCGAGCGTGCGCACCGTGTCCGCCTCCAGCTCCTCCAGCATGCTCTTCTGCCGCTCCCGCAGGAAGCGGTGCAGCCGCTCGAACGCCTCGCCAATCGTCGCCCGCAGGCTCTTCGCCGACAGCTGCGGGGGGGCGGGGGGGGGGGGGGAGAGAGGAGTGAGGCTGACCAACGCATGTTGTATCCCCATGGCGCCCGAGTCCCAGGCTGAGGGGATGACACCCAGACACTGATCTGCAAGGTGGGGTGCGTTGGAGTGGTGGGGTGGGGTCAGGTTGGGGCCATGGCTCAGAGGGGTAATTATGATGCAGAGTGACAGGAGTTGGCAAGAGAGCTATAACACAGAACCGTAGAGAGTCATCACGCACAGAACTGTGGAGTGTTTACGCACAGAACTGTAGAGACCCTTTACACACAGAACTGTGCAGAGTCTTTACACACGGAACTGTGCAGAGTCTTTACACACAGAACTGTAGAGACCCTTTACACACAGAACTGTAGAGACCCTTTACACACAGAACTGTAGAGACCCTTTACGCACAAAACTGTAGAAACCCTTTACACACAGAACTGTGTAGAGTCTTTGCACACAGAACTGTGTAGAGTCTTTACACACAGAACTGTAGAGACCCTTTACACACAGAACTGTAGAGACCCTTTACACACAGAGCTGTGGAGAGTCATTGCACACAGAACTGTAGGGATATTTGTGAAGTTCCTTCATGGCAAACAATTTCAACCACTTTAAATGCCCCAATATATTGTGATACAGACAATGGCCACACCCAACTACACTACACACAGATCACACCCACACCCAACTATGCTACACAATTACACCACACAAGTTCAGTTGGGGGGGGGGGGGGGGAGTAGGTGAAAAGAGGAAAGGAACTAGACTGGGAGGCCTCTGAATTGTGTCATTTCAGAAGATGACAGCCTCTAAAAGCTTTTACTCCGACGTGATATAGCAGAGCCGGCTTTCCTCAACTAAACACTCTGACTGCTAAACACAAATATCCCCACATCCTCTCAGTCTCAACACAGCGCTGATAGTCCTGCCTAACCAGGGCCACAGCCTCTGTGTTTCTAAAGGTGTTTCTGCAGTGTCAGTGCTGTCAGAGTCAGTCAGCTTCAATGGACAGCGCCGGTCCCCTAACGTCTCAGTTGTGGACGTTATAAAATACATAATATACAGTTCTACAAATTAATGCATTAATCGGTATGTGCAGAAAAAGCTTAAGAATTAAGAGTAAATTTGCTATTTACTAATAAGACTACACCCAAACACCTCAGAAAATTCACCCCATTTTTTGAAATGTATGCCGTTATGTTTACTGTAGTAGTAATTTATCTAACTTGATTATTTTTCTTCATATAGAAAACTAATGTTCACAAATCCGGTCTGTTGATTTTGCATTGTACAAAACGCATTCAGAGTTTCACAGACATCTCCGACACGATACACACAGACTGCATTGAACTATGGGAGCTTGGGAAGCATGAAAACAGCTGTGAACACTGTTTCAAGGTAAAGCTAAAATGACAGGAAGACTTAACATGCTGCCTCCTTGATTGACAGAGGACAAGAACCTGTCCATTTTTATATGACAAGCGGCTGAGAGGATGAAGGCTGGTGCATATATTCTATTCATATTAAACATGAGTGAGGTTCTTCCTGACTAAATTGTCAGGAGCATGAATCTAACTTTTAGTAGTGCCGTTATAAAGCAGGAATGCAGTAATTTCAGGGGTGAAAGTCTACTCCCAAGAGAGACATCAAGCGCAAGAATTGCAGACTTGATTGACAACTGGTCAACAACCCTATTGGACATTAAAGTAAGTTCTACAAACCTACACGTAATCAGGTTGTAGGGCTGGGTGCAAGTGCTAGAGAGAGTCAGGGTGAAGGAGCTGAGGTCAAGAGGTGGATCTTCAGACTGCATCAGAACATAGCCAATGTCTCTGCTGTAGGAAGCTTATTCTCCCATGAAGCAGCCAGAACAGAGAGCAGACGTAACCAGGAAGTGCAGTCTCAGAGAGAGGGAGGAGCTAGAAGGAGGGGTCTGGCTGGTGTGGACTTCCTGTGCACTTATCATGCCCTGGGTATTTGTATTATCATCTGCAAACAGTAGAAACACCCTCCCCCCTTTCATTTAACCCCTTGGCATGTACTCCATAAAGAGCAAAGTTTAAATGTTCACCTGCTCCCATTATCTATGCTGTAGAGTGAAACCCATGGTCTCAGCTGCTTCTGTGCTGTTCAGTTTGGGATGCAGTCCAGAGTCCAGCAGGAAGGAGGGGGGTTTACAGAGTGCCTCTGTTTGCACTGAGGGCTGCATGTTACCATTTACCACAGCCACCGTCGAGGGGGGGGGGAGGGGGGGCTGAACTGGGTACGTTGTCCCAGGCCCTGGAAGAGGGAGGCCCTAATGGTCCGTGAACTAGGGGGAAAATATTGTCTTGGGCCCTTCACCTGCCAGCCTTTATTCAGCCCATGTTCTGAGTATGTGCCATTTAGGCCCATAGGGTCTGCCACAACAAGACTAAGGAAATAGTGCTGTTTGGGGTGGAGGGCGTGCATCTCCTGACTCTTTTCATGATATCTTGGGGGTCTGTGAGCAGCTTGATGTAGGGTGCAACTGTATGAGCTATGCCTGTGAGAATTACAATGTGGGAGGGGCCAGCTCTTATCCAGGTATCTATGGGTAGTATGATATGGGAGGGGCCAGCTCTTACCTTGGTCTCTGTGAGTTGTCTCTGGAGCAGCTGCAAGGCTTCTGTGTGTCCCACCTCACTGTCCTGGAGGCTGGCCAGCTGTTCCTTCATCTCCCTCTACAGAACACACATAGGAGTATAATGATTAGACACAAGCACCCTTCAGTACTGTGTACACCCTGCAGAAAAGTAATATCAATTTCCTTTCAGCAAAAGGAATGAGAGAATGAAGAGTCTTAGATAAAAACCAATTAAAAATCATAACCGGAACCTGAAACAAACCGTCTCTCTACACCCACATCAGAACCAGAACCAGAACCAGGCCACCTCTCTACACCCACATCAGAACCAGAACCTGAACCAGGCCACCTCTCTACACCCTCATCTGAACCAGAACCTGAAGCAGAACCGGGCCACTTTGTTTTCAGTCTATTTTGCACCAGTCATCAATGCTGCTCCAAGACGATACAATTCATATTCAGAATGCATTTCAGTGATGCTCCCAGCTCAGTCACAGTTTAATAAGTAATGTACTGTATGAACTCAAGCAAAACAAAACTATTTCAGCAACTTCCCAAGATAAAATGCTGTTCTTTAAGGCTCACTGTACAAAAGCACTGACACGATTTCCTCAACAAAAGCAGATCTGGTCCTGAACTTCAAGTCCTCAAAATCCAGGGAGGATATAGCCTACGTTATTCTCAGAGCAACTCGATTGAACTTTTATTCGTTTATTCTAACTTTTTAATTCATTAACAAGTGTATCCATGAAGACTCTGTTGAGAAACATGGATTGGAGAACTGGGACAAACTCTCATAAGTATCAAAAATAAGTGTGACTTGTATTGTTGCTAGGAGACCCAGGTGATGTTCATGCGCATGCATATTTATATGCTTCGCGGATATACACATTTCTTTTTTCCATCTTCTCTGCCCAAACGGGAGGGTGAGAATCACACCATGCTTCCTGATTTTTATGCAATGTAACGTAGGTTACTTATTAGCATTAACGTCAGTACACTAACCATTTTTAACACATTCCCACGCTAATTGTATCTCAGAAGTTGAATGAATGCATAAATTAATATTTATAGTCACAGCTAAAAATTAAGATCTCTTGTGTCATCTTTATCTCTTAGTCACAGTCTGTGCGTCAGCAATGTGCCTGAAGCTTTACTCAAGTCTGTCGCAAACAGAAGCCCTGTCTCATTTAACCGCCATTTTCATATAAATTAGTTGTCATCATCGACCTCAAAAGACTCAAAAGATCAGTCGAGGGTGAAAGCTGCTTGATTTTTGTACTTAAAACATGCTGTCCTAACACATACACTTCCAGAAAAAGTGCTCTCAATGAAGTCTGTAGTCATTACCCCTTTAGTCATAATATTCAGCTTTTTTATGAGGAATATTAATGTCCAAAAAGGCTTTATGAAACACCCAGAGACAAATCAGCAAGCTCAGCGCAAGGATTACTCCGACTCTTCAACCTTCTTTATCTTCATAACAGAGTTTTCATTAATGTGATTACTGTTTGTTGCCGCCTCACATTCTAAAGAACGACAGTAAACATGCGACAACGCGACCGCGTCTCGGGACCGGCCGGTGTCAGCGCTGAGTCACATGTTCAGGACGCCAGTCCGTGCGAAGAGGAGCAGAACTCCCCCCCCCCCCCCCCCATAGGGGCCATTTGGATGTGGGCGGAGCTGAAGCCGCCGTGTAGCGTGATGGCCATCGGCTCCGGCCGTTATGAACCGCTCACTTTTATCACCCTTTGATTGGTGTGAGCCCTTAATGAGCCCTTAGTGGCTTTCAGGAAAGAGAGGAGGCATTAGTGCCGAGTCAGCTAAAAAAACACCATAAAAACCAACATTTCAGTAAATCTGCTTAGTGCTTGTGTATGTGCGTGCATATTGTGTGTGTGTGTGAGAGTGAGTGTGTACACGTGTGTCTGTGTGTGTGTGTGTGAGAGTGAGTGTGTGTGTGAGAGTGTGAGTGTGAGTTTGTGTGTGCACGCTTGTATCTACACAGGCAAAATCTCCCAGTTGACTCCAAATATCCTGTCAATATGTAAAACGGCAACCAGCTGTAACCCCTGCGCACGCCCCAGTCCATCTCAGCCCTGACCCTTTCCCAAGATGCACTGGGGCAGGGGCGGAGTCTGCAGCCAGGCGATTCTAAACCGCAGAATGCGCATGGTGCCTGCCGGCTTCCCGCTGGCTGCAGGGCCGCGCGTTCAACCCCAGTCCGAAGTGCGGAATCTGCGCCTGCCTCTTCGGGAGCGTACGCGCTCCTGCAGGTTTGGAGCAGCCCCGTCTCCAGGACGTACCCCGCTCAGCTGCCGGCTGCGCCGCCGGCCAGGAGCCATTACCGCCCCGCCGCGGCGCCCATGGAGGGATGCAGCAAACGGCATCGTCCAGACAACGGAACAAATGCTCAAGCGTCAGAAAAGCCGCCGGCTGACAGCCGTGAAAGGGGGAGATTCCCACGGACCAGCAGGGACCCGCAGACCGATCCCCGGCTCAGCTGATGCTCCACCCAGCGCAACCGCACGCGCTCAGTCAAAGCCTTATGCCTTTTACGCTACATAGAGAGCACACGCGTGCCCCGCGCCAACTTTCCTCCGGGAGCGCTAGTGTCGATGTCGCCGATCGGACGATGATTCCTACAGGTAGGCGAGCGGTTTCGCTTCCTCACACCCTCACTGAAGTGTATCCCCGTTTATTTTATTTTTTTTTACATCCCAGCCACCGAATGGTACGTCACGACTTGAAGACACTGCTCCTACCGACTGCGCGAAGCCACAGAAAACCCTCAGTTAAAGCAGTTACATCCTTAGCAGAGTTTTAGATTTTGCGTAATAATAATATATCCTTAAATCAGGTTTACACTGAAAGTCTAGAGAGCATAACACTAAATTATAATATTTGTGTTTTTAAAAAATGAAAAACTTTATTGGCAAAAGTTCCACCGGCAAGCTCAATACATCCACCCACACGAGCTTCACCCTGATGTTACAGATTGGTACTTGTGGCTTGATCTGTTTCGCATCGGTGTCATGATTCTCCTCAGGATGGAGATGGAGGCTGAAAATCGGGCCACAGGAGAATCGTAGGCGATGACGTCACGTTTACAGCCCCCTGCTGCAGTGTCACTGCGAAGGATTACAGGAGTCAGTGTGATACCGGTATCGATCAGCACACAACAGCAAGGGCAGGCTTTCACTCCACTGAGCTCCTGACACGCTGTGAGGAAGGGCAGAATACACAGGAGCAAGAGCAGAATACAGGCCGACCCACACGCACCTCCACCATACACACACACGCACAGACACACACACCTCCACCATATACACACACTCATGCCTGCCCACACACTGGCTTCATTAACATCATGGATTCCAACGTCACTGGGTCATGACTGCCTCTGTCACCAGCACTCACTGTCTAGAAGCACGAGGCAAGCGCATTGGAGTGGGATGGGGCTGGGGCTAGTTAAAAAGACAGGAAGCCTGCCTGTGAGAACCTCTCTAATTGAGCGCTGTCTGCAGGGGGCAGTGGTGGGATTAAAGCTGCGTCTCAGCAGCCAGGATTATAGAGCGGGGCCCTAACAGGATTACCCCCAGACAACAGAGACCATACTGCTGAGACCCCAAAACACGTTAAGAAAAATCCCTCAGGGAAAAAAACTCTGAACAGTCTGGCACCACCGACATGAATTTCACAGACTTCACTGAGAAGCGTGTTCCTGTCAGTTAAACTGTAGGACGATTAGAAGGCCAGTTTTACTAATTTGACACTCAATAAACACTCTCTCAACAACTCACACAAAGGATGTCACCTCCCACAGCGCAGTGTCCCATCAACACTCTGGGGAAACTCGCTCAACTGCACTTTGTCTAGAAGCAGGAGTGCCCCCTACAGGTCCACCGGAAAATACTTCCAGAAGAAATCTGGACTCTATAGGTCACCTCCCGCTCATGTACTGTCCAAGCACGGCCCTGTGTAGCTGTGGCCAGGAGGCAGGATAAGGCTACAGAGTGGCGCAACTGCTAACGATCCCTTAAAATTCACATTCTTTTCTGATCCATGGCAGACATTCGTTTTGGCCATTTCATTCCATCGAACGCTCAGACATAAATGCTAAAATCAGGACTGGGCACAAACTGGGGATAAAA
The DNA here is from genome assembly GCF_013347855.1 of Anguilla anguilla. Lineage (NCBI taxonomy): Eukaryota > Metazoa > Chordata > Actinopteri > Anguilliformes > Anguillidae > Anguilla > Anguilla anguilla. The sequence continues at coordinate 17,300,151 of NC_049213.1, forward strand.
TAAAATGGCACGTTCTCCTATTGTGATTCCGCCTGCAAATCCAGGCGATTTCTCACTGACTTATCTTTCCGAGTCACTGACCTAACCGACCCCGATACTAAGCCCAGAGTTACCTCAGCGGTGACCCGAGCGTGACTTTCGCCTTCTGCCTCCGACCTGACAGCAGATGAAAGGCGGACGCGGCGACGCGGATCAGAGAGGTCAGAAGAGGCCGGCGGCCATGAGTGGGAGCGGTAAACCGGCGCAGATGTTGGGATGGTGGGATTCTGGGTTTAAATCCCGCCGGACTAATTTACATAACGACCCGGCCGGCATGGTAACAAACTAAACCTCATCGAGACTCTGCACACCGGGCGGGAATCCAAACGGTGGAGTGAACGCGGACACGTGGGTGCAGCACGTAATTCGCCATTCCCATATCTCATACCGGCATTCCCAAAACTCTGTATCACGCGGGGTCACCTGGACCTCCTGTTCACAAGCAGCGTGGTAGTGAGAGGAGGCTCCACAGGGAACAGCGTGCACAGCGTCTCTCTCCAGGTGTGACAGCGGAGGGAGGCACAAACATTAACTCCAGACGGCCATCTTACACCCACTCTCTATTGAAATGGAAATACCTTCTGAAGGTTTTAACGGCTTAATGCATGGTGGCCTTTAAGGAGTACTGTATTTTCAGATTCACGCTTCACCATCTAAAATATTTAACCAACCGAATCGGGGAAAAAGGCTTTGATCCACTTTGTTCTCTTGAACATAAAGAGGCCACAAAAAAATCTTAATTAATCCACTCTAGTGACTAAATACAGTATTTATAAAATAGATTTTTTCATGTCTTAATTCACATGCGCAATCTCCACACTGAAAAAAATATCATTTGTATAAAATAAATATTTCACACGCGGAGAATACGCAGTATCCTGATTATGCAGCACATTAATCAGACATGACGTCACATAAATTAGTGGGGGGGGGGGGGGGGGGGGGCGGGGAATTGGCATTTGATTGAATTGCTTACATAAGCCAGACATTAAAAAGAGCGTGGCTGAGATTAAAACAGCATGCCATATCAACGTCAAACAGGCAGAAACACCCCCCCCCCCCCCCCAAATTTAACGTTTTAACGGACCAGCATCCAACAGCTTATCCTGCAATATGAGATTATAAGAGAACTCCTCACACTTTAAATGACTTCATACCACATAGAAGGGTTTATAAAATTTATTTTGAATCTGTAAGCCAAAAAAGGACAACAAACATGGCGAAGGACAGGAAAAGCTTTCGAGGAGAGACCGTGCGGCTGACTCCCAGCCTATCAAATCCGCGCGCGCAGACAGGGGTTTGACTCTTAGCCGTCACGCTTTCTGCACTGTGATAAGCCTCTGGGCGCTCCTGAACAGCGATAAAATGTTAAAGGAGGGCAAACTTCCCACTCTCCTCCAAAAAAATTGAGAAAAAAAAAACTAAATAACTAAAAAATGATGGTGCTTTGCCCAATTAAAAACATTTTAAAAGAGTGTAATGAAGCAAAGCATGTGTTGCTCTGAAAGCGGTTCGGCACCTTCAGGAAAGTACCACTCAGAAGAAAAAAAAAAAAGAAGTCTAATGTGAACACGGGACAACCCTGTTTGCGGTTCTGTATGGCAACACCTGAGCTCTGCTCAACGGCATCAAGAATAGACTCTCACAAGGAGTCAGGAAGACGTTAGGAAGAATTATTTTCACACAGAGAGCGGTCAGTGTGTGGAATAGCCTGCCAGGTCGCGTAGTAGAGGCAGAAACTCAGGGGATTTTCAAGACTAGGCTTGATACGGTGTTAGAAACTATCGAGTCTATAGGTAATAAGAGCATTAAAATAAGGAAATGACAAGCAGGGTTGGGCTGAATGTCCTGGTGTTGCGTTGCGTTGCGTTGCGTTGCGTTGCGGTGCGGTGCGGTGTGGTTTGGTTTGGTGATGGGACCAAAGAAGGCACAGTAGCCTCTAACAGCTGCCTCAACCTGCCAAACTCAAATTAGAGAGTGGCTAACATGGCTGCTGGCACAGAGACCCAGGTCTCAGCCACGTTCTGAAAATGCAAATGTTTCTACAAAAACGCAGGGCAGTTGTCCGGTTTAAAAAATCAATGACTTAACTTTTAACATTACTCATGTTTTAATATACATGTTTCTTACAGGCTATAGCAAAGCTCAACAAAGATCAGGCTACATTAGGGTGGATCATATGTCAGCTATGATCCACTATTATATTTTTCAAAATGCTGTTGATTGGCTTTGCATAGGACCAAATTAAATGGGCAAAACTTGCCCCACTAACTGATAAATGTATCTGAGCCATAAGCTTCTTTGAAGACACTTGTCTCAGTAGCTTGTTTGGAACCCCTGCAATGCTCTGTACTCACCCTACCTTCAGACTAGCCCTGCAGAAACTTAAAAAGGGCAGTTTAATTCCATGGCTGTTAATTTATAAGGTGTGACATTTTCAGTTGTGAGAACCAGGCTGAGGTTCAATAGGAAGCCCTGCTGTGACGGAGGGAGCACGGAGAGAGCCAATGAAAAACAGCCAGAGGGTCTGATGGTGACTGAGCACTAATGAAAAACAGCCAGAGGGTCTGATGGTGACTGAGCACCAATGAAAAGCAGACTGTGGCTTTGATGGTGACTGAGCACCAATGAAAAACAGACACCGGATTTGATGGCAATTGAACACCATCAAACACACTAACATCAAGTTAACCATGTGTGTGTGTACATTTAACATTTTTTCTGTTGCCCTTTTCATAGTCAAACAAAAAGTTTTCCTACCCACAGGGAGAGAGGCAGAGATAGATGAGTGTGATACATGTGCACATGCACACCCACACCCCAGCCCCACCCCCCACATCACCAGATCCTGCCCCATTGATAATTAAACATGATTACATCCATGTGTGGGCCCTCCTACACAATTTTATAATCTAGGCTAAATCCCCTTAATGAGCAGCACGTGTGTTTCAGAGCTAGCATGGCATGGCTGGGGGATAGCTGGTGGTCATCTTGAAATGAACTTGGGAGCCAATGAGATTGAGAGGGGGCAGAGGACAAAAGGAGCATGCACTATTTATATTTCCCTATATATTTCTTAACAAAATTCTGACTCAACTGGAACCAAACGTAACGATTATTTATTTTCTTGAATTAAAAAGGAAGTTGCTTTAAAAACAACCAACGCTACAGGTTAGAAATTTTGCAAATAATGTCATGAACCATTAAAAGCAATATTTATCTGCTTCCCTGCATTCCACATTTGTTGTATCCACCTTTGACTTCAATTTTTCTAAATGTACACATACATACAATTTAGCTGATGCGTTTCCATGGCAACGGTGGTACTTTAACATGGCTTGCCTTTGAAGAGGAAGGGAACAGGTATTCAGAGGCTGGAACTGCAATCCCCCATAGGCATGACACTGCACGTCTAGGGGCTTAAATAAAACACAGCAGTGCGACAGCAACGCACTCTGTCAAATTTAAATATGCAGTGATGAGTGTACTATGAATGGGCTGACAGTTCACTTCACATATTTGCTTTGCATTTAAATCAATGCATTTTCAAATCAAATCACATGGCGCTGTTCTTAAACTGTCTGGATGACAGTGAACAGCAGCAGTCTGGTTTTGTGTGTTAAAGATTCAGATGGAAATGAATAACATGCTTTTTTTAATGATTACCAAGCTCTCTGCATTTGCCTACTGAGAACCAGGAAACAAGTAATCTTCTCCTTGTCTGAGATAATTGCTTGAGTACAGTGAGCAGGGGGCAAAGGGACTGGCCGAGAAATGTGGAAATGAGAGCCAGTGGTTAAAGGGGTTTGACCGCCCTTCTGGACAGTGTCTGGATTCCTGGCTGGCTACCAAAGCTGCTGTTGCCAAATTAAAAAAAAGCTAAGTAAGGAATGAGCTTACAAGCTGGTGCCCTGACGGGCAGGGGGTGGGTGGTGGACTGTATGTTGCCTCAGGACTGGACTGGGTGGGTGGAGGGTCCATATCTTTGCCCCGTTCCCCTCCCATCTCTTAAAGCGTGTGTGTGTGCTCTAAGACACCCGCATGCTCTGTGACACACACATGCCTGTGAGATGCATGTGCATTATACAGGAGTGCACAACTAACCACTCTGCAGCACTGCTGACTTTGCCAGCCTGTAGCAACCAATGAAATGTAGTCTCAGAAATATATCACCAAACCCCCCCCCCCCCCCCCCCACCAAAAAAGCAAAAACAAGAGACCATGAAAGACACTAAACTCTCCAATTTTCTGTACTATGACACACTGCCCCCAGATGTCTGCTGTATTCAAGTAAACATACTTACCCTGAGATACATATACAATGAGGCAATGGAAACAAACAGTATTGAACTCAACGGCCATGGAAGGTCTAAAAAAAAAAAATCTGAAATAGTACGTATGTTGGTCAAAATGTGGAAACAGCCTGGAATCAACACGAGAAATGGAGGAAACACAAGTTGGAAAAGCGTACGAGAGTACAGTACGAGTTCCTCCGTGTGGCTGAAGAAGCCACTCCCTCTACGAGAGCCCTGTTTCCCGTCCTCAGGATCTCACTGGGCACGCTGCAGAATCTTGCCTCAAAGTCCTAACCTTTCTAAGTGTTTCTCCCAGTCGCAGTCCTAAACGTCAGCCAGGAAAACTGGTCTGCCCCTTCCCCGTTTGAGCAACTCCAGACACCAGCGCCGGGGGCAGCAATTTGGCCAATTAAGAAAAACCCCCACCTTACCGCAGCTGTGTGCTCCAAAAGGCCCTGAAAAGCCACTTCAGGTCTTTCATGCTATTGTTCTTAGGGGAAGCTCGATGACTGAAACCTGCTCAGAAAGGGTGCGCGCATTTCACTTAACACAAAGGCAGCCAAGAAGAAACAACACTGAAGGAGGAGACGATGACAATGAGGAGTGAGATCCTGTAGGCCAGCACTAAAACTCAGGCATTTTAATAAGCCAATTAATAATTAACCAACCGATTAGCCCTTCACAGGGATCCGATGACTTCAGCATCAACCCACGCCAAGGCTACAGGGCAGCTTCTGTCCTGACTGACCCAACAACAAAAGACAAAAACGCATCGCTTCAACACAGTAAACACAAGGGCCTTAGGAGAAACTTCAGACGGCAGGCCTTGCAGCCCAGCAAGGGCCAGTGCTGGGTTATTATTCATTTACAGCGCGTCCTGCACGACGGCAACAATACAGCTCAAGAATAAATGCGGCGCATTTAAGATATTGCACCCATAAGAATAAGTTAGAGCCTGACCCGCACAACCCGCCTGAATATAATTAAAACGGCGCAGCGGTGGGCACAACCTTTAGCGCTGCCCGAGATAACATTTTTCACCGCTGCAGAAAATAGGCAATAAACGCTCTCCTTTGTGAGGCGGAGGCAGAAGGCAAACTTTTAACTGCGTGCTGGAGGAAAATACAGAGCGCTGATCTGCTAATTACCGCCTGTGTCCCTGGGTTTGTGTCTTCTTGACGCCTGTTTGTTTCTCCCTCCCTTTCGTTCCATGCTTCAATATGCACGCAATATTTTTCTCATGCCCTTTAGCAATAAACGGAGCGTACGTCTTCAATCGCGTTCTTTCTCTCTCTCTCACACACAGGCACACGCACACAAACGCACGCATGCACACACACACACACACACACACACACACACACAGCATTTTACAAATGCGCATATTCTTTTACTCAGGAGGAGGTGTGTCAATGTTTGTCCAATGCTGTTTCACCATCATTAAGACCACCACAAAACATGGGAAAGCAACATGTAATATGCACGGATACAAACCCCATGCAATACATAATTTAAGGTGCATTTTGTGTATGGGGCTGGAAATGTTTCCCTTTTATAAAAATTCCCTGCGGTTGTGCTTACGCAACAGTATAAAGTTCTAGGGAAATAAGAGAACTCGCAAAAAAAAGTCTGTTCTCAATAATCCACAGACTGCAAAAATAACGACCTCAGATAAGCGGGGAGGCCGAGAGGCACGGGCCGATTTATCACCCGGAGCACAGCCGCAGACCAGCAACTACGGAGCCCCAGAGACGAGGCAGCTCATTTCACACCAGGCCAGACCAACATCTCTAAATAACATCCATCAAAACTACCAAGGTTATCCAATAACATCCACGGGCTTCAGCAATGTATTAATATCCCTAATGTGCATTAAACGATAGCAAATATTAACCGGCTTGTTTTGGCAATGCCCGATTGTTATGCTGAGGTAAAAAGCAATAACAAACAGAGGATATGCAAATGGCTTTTTATGAAATGCAAAGTTGATGGATGAGCTGGACAGTGAAGCCAATCACAGGCAGCTTCCCTGGGCGTCTGTCCTTGTGCAATAACACTGTCTCCAGCAGCTCCTTTTTTCGCACGCACGTGCACACTCTTGTTTATGCTCCGCTCCTTCACTGACTACAATTGTATCCCATAATCCTTTGATGTCAAACAGGTTCTTGGAGTGCAACTGTGGCATAATGCAGCAATCCTAGAAGGGAAAGTTTGAGTACAAACTTGAAGTTGGCTTGACTAGTAGAAGGAGTAAATAGACTAATGTTAACCAAGCAGCCTAAATTAAATGAAAACACATCTAGCTCTGTTATAAATATGAACAGACTTTTGTAAATACACCATATGACCAAAAGTATCTGGACACCCCTCAGTCTGGGGCTGTTTTTTATGGTTTGGGCTGAGCACCTTAGTTCCAGTGAAGGCAAATCTTAATGCTACCGCATACAATCACATTCTAGATGATTCTGTGCTTCCCCAACAGTTTTGGGAAGGCCCTTTCCCCCGGGCACACAGTGAGGTCCATATAGAAACTGTTTTGTTGAGAGCGGTGTTGAAGAACTTGACTGGCCTGCATACAGCCCTGAATTCAACCCCATCCAACACCTTTGGGATCAATTAGAAAGCCAAGCCAGGCCTAATCGCCCAATCAGTGCCTGACCTCACTAATGCTCTTCTGGCGGAATGGAAGCAAATCCCTGCAATGCTCCAACATCTAGTATAAAGCCTTCCCCGAAGAATGGAGGTTGTTATAGCAGAAAAGGGTGGACCAACCCATAATTTTGAACGAAATGCTGGATGTCAAGTGTCCACATACTTTTGGCCATATAGTGTATCTTGCAAGAATGAACATAATGTTGAATGCAGAAATACACGTATAACTAACAGAAAATGAACTAATATTAAATTGGGTTAAACTTGCATCAACATTATTCACCTTGCCAGAGATTTTGTCCGTTAGAAGCTTTGCAGGAGAGACAGTCTGTAACTGTGGCAGCAGCAGCGGCCGATTGTGACGTGTCGCTCACATTCTGAGCGTTCCACCAACGTTAATCAATGGGTAATTTTTCAATATAACAAATAATATTTGAGCTATTGACACAAAAAGCACAAGCTACGCACAGCGTACAGGAGGAGCAACGTGCAGAAAACTGATAAGAGAATAAGAGTAATAAGAGTAAGAAGAACTAATAAGGAGTACAGGAAGTTGGCTTTTTCAAGCCCACTTAATTACTTTTAAGTTGCCTACAGGTTTATTAGCGGCTGTCAGTGAGAAATGAGGCTGCTCTGTAAGAGCTGTTGGCAAAGACTGGCCCTTGAGGTGAGTGCATTTGAGTACATTAGAAAAGTGCATGGGCTCAGCTGCAATGCTTTCTGCGTGAGTACAGATCACTCAGTGGGGACACGAGACATACGTAGAATCGGGGACTTCAAATGGGAGAGAAACAAGTAAAGCAGAGAGGGGAAAAAGAAAGAGAGAAAGAGAGTGTGAAGGAGAGAAAGAGATGATAAGTACGGCTGATGAATACGCGCTCCAAAAGATCACTTGGTGATCCAAATGATGTCTGTTGCCAATCGTTTGACATTCTGGTGTTGACTCACTCCTTTGAATTGGAATGATTTTCCTGAACCGTTCCATCGTTCGCGGTTGAAGGCGCAGCTGATGGTGAGTGACTCACAGCTGCAGTGCTGGTTATGCAGACGGGGGGGCACCGAACAGGGCGTGCAGAACAGGAGCCGCTTCTCCAGCAGAGCACTCCTCTGTTCCCCTCACTGACGGAGAGTGGTGCTCGCGTGCCCATCCGTTTAGGACCAGAGAAATACATGACCGCCCTACATCAGCCCTCTTCTGTATTCTGTGCAGTTATAAAGCGTACTGTAGTCGCAGTGCTGTTAAATCTCATGTATTTAAATTCTGCATTGAAAGGAATCCCTTCTCATCCTATCACCTGCAGAGCAGACACAGAAGCTTAGCTGCCCCGAAAGTTCACCTGCCGTTTCAAAAGATACTCCCGATTCTAATTTCCCCAGAGCAGGAAAGGAAGGGAGACGCAGAAATGCCCCTAACGCTTCCAAAAGGACATTCGGCAAATGTAACGTGCGTGCCGAAAATGTGTGTCAGCCAATGGCCTTCCTGTTTCGACCGAGCCAATCAGCAAAGCTGAGAAATTCTCAGAGACCTGAGTGGAGGACTGAGAGAGCTAGTCACAGCGTTGAGGCTTGCTGTCCATCACAGGCAGTGAGATGTTAGTGGGAGTCTCCTCTGCGCAGTGGGCTGTCCCAACAAAATACACCTTAAATGCTCAGTAGGCTAAACTCCAAGAAAATGGGCTGATTTTACTTTACATAGTGCTGACAGCTCACAGTGACGCTGCTGTATTTCCTCAGTTGAAAGGCTTGGTGGACTGCTCCAAAGCAATCAGCCATTTTCAAGCGTCAACAAGTTTCAGAAGAAAACCAACACAAACAGGGTGAGCTTTAGTCTGTGAAGCAGGACCAAGCAATGATTCTTCAGCAGGGACCTGGTGATGTCACGCCGTGGACATGTTGTGGTCGCGCTGAGGTCGCAGAGAGTCTGCAGAACAGCGCAGTGGCTTCCCAGCTCGGGGCGCCAACCACAGCAGAAGCTTCTTCTGTAATGACCTCAAGCACTCCCACTCCTGTTCCCAGTGGCAACCGGACCGCGCAGATCGCGGTCACGAGCGCGGGCACAGCTGCCTCCTCATCCTTCCCCCTGTTAAAACCCCTCCCGCAGCCCACACACACACGTGTCCACCCCCACTTTCCCCCTGAACATACACAAACACACACATACACGCACCCCGCCCGTCCTCATAATCCACATCATTACATCACTACTGGCCATTAAGGTCAGTTCTTTGTATCCAACATCTTGTGAGAGAACAGTGTATTGCTGTGGTATTTGTTCCAGTACCATAGTGACCGGTTGCCGTGGTGCTCGTTCCTGCAGTATTCTACGAGGGTGCCTGCGGTGTTTGCTCCAGCGCCGCGCAGCGACTGTCGCAGTATTACTTTATTCAGAGCAGCCTGTCCCATTACGGGCTGCGTTTCGGTGAGCGCTCGCTGCACAGAGTGTGCCGCGCGCTGCCCTGAGCGCCCGTGGCTGATCTGCGATCGCGCTCGCCAGCTGTTCCGCGGGCCCCAGTGCACTGTGGGAGCTGCTGGGTGCAGTAGACGCGGTTACATAAGCCCTTTAAGTGGCGCGCGTCAGTCTCTGATCTCTGCCCATTAAGACCGCACTTTAGGGATCACGGCCCATCGCGAGTGCGAAGTGACCGCCCTTTGACTCCGCCCACTCCCGTAAATGTATATCAGACCGCAGCTATGCGTACCGGCCTTAGAACTCAAGAACCTTCAGCTCTGAGGCAGTTTACGCAAGATCCTATTTCACCGCTGTCCTATAATATCGAGTCACGTTCAGAGCCCCAGCTCTGCCATTAGTGCCCTTCATAGCTCAGTTTGTTCAGTAGCGTAGCGGGCGAGCGCAGCGCACAAAACCACTGCAGCATTGCTACCTGACCCGTTCGACATTTGCATGGGACGTTCTTTCCACCCCTTTTGCCAAATGAATAAATGCAATGTCAATGCAAACGGTGATCAGTAAAACGCATGGACCCAGACTGTAAATGTACGCCGGGGGGAGACATTTTCTCATAATAATTCATCTTCTCCTCGCGGCCCGTGTTACAGTTCAACTGTACGCAACTTCAAAACTAAGGGGTCACAATGGACCATTGGCATGGGGAGGAGGTTCAGACAGACTCTGCTCCCAGTGGGAAAAAAGCCCCCCCCCTCCCCCCCCCCCCCCCCAGACACCACGCAGGCGTACATACACAAACACTCCAAACTGTGTGCGGTCTTCGCAGGGCCACTCCTGTGTTTTGGGAGATCACTCATTTTCTCTGAGGAGCGTGTATGCGTCTGTGGCTTTTATAGGATCTTTTAAATTCAGATGTTATTGTATTCACTCGGCACGCGCTTACATTGCAAGCATTTTTTTCGGCCATGCAGAACAAACATCCATCCCCTTTTCCAAATATTCTCCAACAGAAACGACTTCAGCTCAGGGCTCCATGTTGTGTAATCTTTTTTGTCACGGCAAATTAAATGTCCCTGGACCAGCGCGTTATGAACCAAATTAGTTCTCAGTTCCATTCAAATCAAGCCATGTAAAACTCGAGCCGTCTTCTCGCTTAATTGTTTCTGGGACAGCTTACTGTCTGAGTTTCATCTTGAGACATGAAATAAAAAGAGCTGCAGAAAAAAAGCCCCGCCCACTGACGTGTCACCGTGGTCACAGTGGGGTGGACCAGCCCTGCAGGCTAGCGGCCACGGCCAGAACAGCCTTCAACCGAGACACGGGAGGGCGGTTAACCTGCGTGACAGAATCTGAGCAGATGCTCAATTATGACAACCTCAATTGCAACATCCACTTCAGTGACCGATGAACTTAAAAACACTGTGCAAGAAATATATCGCCAGAACTGAAGGGAAATGTAGTTCTGCACATGTGAATCGCATTCTTCACTAGCAGCGTAAGACCAAAGAAATCTGCCAGAACATCGCCAGGGAAGACCCCTTCTTAAACATCTTTCCTGTAAAAAATAACTGACTCCAATGGATCGCCCTATCGCATTGTTAGCCTAACGCAATCAAACATTTCAGACTTGTGCCAGTTTCAGTTCCAGTCCTGTAGGAAAGCACATCGCCCCCCCTCCTCCATTTTCCTGAGCTTTATTTAGTCAAAAGAGCTAAAAGGATGAAGGGAGGGGGAACTATAGTTCCATTAGGGAACACCTTTCTCTTTGAATGTGCTGACTGAAGACATACTGCATTCCACAGGTTTTCATAAGGATTGAAACCCAACCACAATATAATCACATGGAATTCTAAAAGAAACACGCTCACAGGAAAGGTTTAAAAAATGAATCAAAATATGTATATATTATTAAGTAAATCTTTACACCCATTTCCTTTCGCCAACAGCACACCCAGACATTTGGCACAGAAGTGCACCGGTAAGCCCAATTCACTTTACACAATAATACACAGGCCTGCCCATTCAATCCCACAGAAGGAGCTTTTCTTCATAGGGGAACCACTTTCATCTGCACATGAGAGCAACAGTGGAACGCCCAGGGAAATTACTTCCACTGATCTCCACTTCCTGTGCTGCGGGGCTGCTGGGTGGCTCATCCCGTTAAGACACTGTACCACTGCATGGATGAGCCCCACGGCTGGAACTGAATCGAGACTGGACCACACGGGGCGGCCATAACTCCTAGCAGTACCGCCCAGGTAAGGTGGGTTTTCGGTAGGCAGGACCACCCGCGCACCTTGCTAGCGGTATCCAGCATCACATGAGCGACACGTTCACTCGGTAGAAAAAATAACCACAGCGACCATGTCCCCTCGAGCTGCGTGGCAAGGGTGACGGTTTACGGCAAATTAAATCAAGTCCTGACACCGACTTGAGTGATAATTATGCCACGGGTTTACGGCACAGGGAAAGCGGTAATGGGAAAACCAGGACTGACGTAAACCAGAACCACGCCCGACATCTCTTTGAGCCCTAAAGTGCGCACAGCACACATTAGTGAAGTCTCTCCAACCAAACTGTCTGATAAATGTAACACCAGCACCAATTAACACAGCAGTGAGGTTAAACCTCTGAAGCTGTTCACACTCACAGCATGCAGAGTTTCTGGCCTGCTCACCCCATCTACAACTGTGATTACATCAGCGACTGGCCAGATACAAGGCAGCAGACAGACAAGTGAGTGAAAGCAAAACTAATCCGTGTAAGGCTTCAAACCTCCTAGAAATACGAGAAAAATAGAACTATGGACTCCATAGAGGGAAACTCTCGGTGGCAACAGTATGTATGGTGTGGAAGCCCATTGGCAATAATGGAAGAATTCTTTCTTTCAGGCCAACGGGAAAACGCTTACTGTTTCTCTTCTAAACAGGTTCTAAATGCAGAGCCTGTTCAGATGCCGGTGATCCTTATCACCGCGCTTGCAATCAGGATGTTTGGGACATTTATGTTTGTCACCCACGAAAGACAACTCAGGATCAAACATAAAAAACATAAGTAAAATACTAAAACAAACGTTTACTGTTTTCTCCTAAGCAGTTGAGTTCTCATGTAGCCTAGCTGAAAGGACACTTATTCGCGCGCAGACACAAACATACACACACACACACACACACACACACACACACTCTCTCTCTCTCAAGCTCATCTCTTATCCTCTCCGCATCCCTTGCCCTGTTTACACCTGACTCAATGTGCTGTACAAATGAATCACAGCTTTGTCGTCAAAACAAACATGCTGTTTCTCCCCACGTCTCTACAATAGTAACATTTACATGTTCACACACATATTAGCCTACCTCAACCATTTTTAACCTAGACAAAATTCATATAGTTATGTTGGTTGATATAATCGACCACGTGAAAATGCATAATTTAGGACACCAATACGTTTCAACAGAACTGCTCCATATATCATTTTTGTATAGATGCATGGCAATGCATGGTAAATTGGGAATTCTCTGGGTCGCATACGAGGTTACTGTAATTCACTGATAATGGCAAAGCAGCACCAATTTCTTGTCCCACAGGCAAAAAACTTGGATTAACGTTATCAGCAAAAGAACGATTTGGGTTGTCGCGGATTAGCACAGAGGAGCAGGCAAAGAGGGAGGCCCACCTGTATTTCTTCGAAGGCCTCGTCCACCGTGGTGACCTGGTGCTGCTCATGCAGCGCGGGTTCGTCACAGAAGAAGCACACGAGGCTCTTGTCGCTCAGGCAGAAGAGCTTCACCTTCTCGTGGTCCTTGCAGGGGTAGGGGCTCCGCTGTGCGTTAAGGATGGCGTCCAACGGGAAAGCGGAGTATCTCTCCACGATGTTAGACAGCTTCAGGCTGGGAGAGAGCAACGGGTCGGCAAAGGTTCGGCGGCACTCTGGGCAGTCGCGGACGCCGTGGTGCTCCTGTCGGCTCCAGTGTTCCGTGATACACTTTCGACAGAAGTAATGCTCGCACCCGAAACTTACTGGGTCTTGGTAAATACTCAGGCAAATTGAACACAGGAGCTCGTCCTTCAGACAACAAGCCATTTGCGGGAATAAAGACCAAATAGAACCAAATTATAACGTAAGTAATTTTAAGTTCCAATAAGATATTTAGATGCAACTATGCTATTGTACTACAGCACCCTGTAAATGTATTTCTTTGGTTAAATATTATTAAGACTGCCGTTTTACTGGCATGGACAGTGAAATGGGCCAGGAGATCCTGTGCTGAACCACATTGGTTTAAATATATTAGAGGTAATTATCCATCTGTGCTCAAGGGGATTCGGTCTTCCTGCAGGAAATAAGAAAGATAAAAGTAATAAGCATACAAATCCTGTCCTCTGGGGCAATTTAACAGTTTTGTGATGGTGGGGAATTTGAATGCGCAACTGCAACAGACGGCGACGCCGACTCCCTACAGTGTATAGAACTTATTTCATGTGGTTGCCTAGGGTGTACCAACATAAACATATGCTGAAGACCACCCTCCAAAGCGCCCATGGCATGTGCAAGACTAAATAAAATGGATCAATTTATAATGAAGCATGACTGTCAGATTTAAAAAGCAAGATGTAATTACAATAGTGATGGGACAAAGAGGTAGTTTCGGCGCATTCATAATTTTTTTCAGCTAACCGGCTAAAGGAACATTTAGAATACAACAGCACGTTGGCTAGCGTTCTCTCTTCCTCTATTAAAATAAGTCTTGATTGAACAAAATTACATTTTTGTATTGTCTTTTAGCACGAGAACTAAAAGTGATGTAAAACAAAAAATGTAATCAAATCATCAAGGACATTTAAAAGTCACAGAAAATATCATCTATCACGGACATCAAATTTACTGACCTGCAGTTCCTCTTGTTGAGCACCTTGCCCGCAACCAGATCTGCTTCGGTCACAGCTACCTAGCTAATCAGCCCAGATATTAGCTATCTTAAACCTGCCACTGTTCTCATTCCTTCTGAAAACAATTTTGTCGTTTTTGCTTCTTTATTTTACAGTGCTATTTTGTTTCAGTTGCTCAGTTAGTTTGTTCTATTTTCAAAGCTGTTCGCTTATTTTTTTTTCTTTCAATTATTTCTGTCCAGCACTGCAACGTCCACGGAATCCAATCGGCTGCTTCACTCCGAAACCTGCCTCAATCCAGGAAGAAAAAGAGCAGGGCGATGGAGCAAACCAACTAAACACCTGCAGCCTCTGCGGGGAGGGGAACGAAAAATGTCTCAACTAGTATCGAAGTCGAAACTTTCTTTTGTCACAAAGACAACGAATCTATTTAATGTATTTGTATAAATGTCTTGTGCGTTTTAAACTAGACAAACTAATATATGGGTGAGGAAATTTCCGCTTTTGAATAAATCGACGAACTGAAGGTACCCTAATGAATGATGGAACAGTCTGGACCTCCACATTTCCCCATTGTTTGTTCGGCTTTACGCTGTATGCCTTAGATGCAGGTCACTGTTGATGTCGACGTAGAATTGCCGAGGAAAGTCATGCATTTGTATTTGTAATTATTCGCATATGTGCATTTTAATCCACATTAATTTTCAGGTTACTAGGCTATACGAAGCAGCTAGATGAACACCAGTGCCGATTAAAAAATACCATTGAAGCTCTATAAAAATGTCACAATAAGATAAAACAGAAATGTCATCGTGTCACAAATCGATTATATATGTTCGATAAAAAACAAAACACGCACACACGTACACAAGTCCCGGATTGCTTGTGCGGTTATTTTATCTGTTACTGAAATCACGTTTCTAACCTTTCCTGCGGGGAGGGGGACGGTTCCCAGCGCCTGCCCATTTTGCCCGAAGTGCTCGATGTGCCCCATTCATTTCATAATAAAATAACATCTGTCTTATTATTGTTACTGTCATTCATTTTCATTAATTCATTTTGTTAATATATATTCTGTGTAATAACTGGTGTCTTAAAACAGTTTATCTCGATTGAGGCGCCCATTTCTTTGTTTGAGCACCTGCCCCTCAAAAAGACTGCATGGCCCTGCTTTTCAGTCATTACATTTTTTTTGGTATGCTTTGAGTTCTAGGGCGCTTACTGAGCACTTTAAAAGCGAGAACTCTTGTGAAAATACTCAACTTGATAAGCGCACAATTAAAATACTCTTATTTGGAGTGAAAGTAAACATATTCATGACATTGGGATCACAAAGTGTCATTCAGACTTAATTTACCATACCAAAGCTTGTGTGTTAGTGTCTACGCACACTGCTCTCGAATCACACCCAAGTACAGTTTCTTTTTTACGTAGCCTACAGCTGACACCGACCTATCGAGCCAACTGCCTGAATAATTCACAGCGTCCAAAAACTAAACTACAGCTAGGCTACAATACAGTAACATATGTTACGTTCAAGAATTGGGAATTCAGTTCCAGTTTTGAAGGTACTGGTTTTTCTGTGTATCAGTCTTACTGAACAGAGATCCTGTTTGCTAAACAGTGCAGATTCCACTGTAAGACTGAAGTTAAGCAATCCAATTGAAAATCTCTTTGGAAAAAAGCCGAATGGACTGTAGCTGTAAAATTGTATTGCCTGTGGTTCAATACAAAGCGAATAAGCATCTGCTCAAAGAGCATCTTCACAAAACCTCACAGACCTCACAGCAGGATCGTGAGAGCATTTAGGAAATGTCTTTAGAGAAGTTGAAATAACCTGAGTGAATTCAATTAACATTCCTGGAAATTAAATGCAAATTGCTTCAATAAAATTAACAATCTTGAGATTTTGCAAGCTGGCAGAAAGACATTGAGGTTAATGTACACTGTTTAGAGGCACAAAACACTGCTGATCGTGTATAGGTTGTCTTACAGAGAGCATTACATTTAGCATTGGTCTGAAACTTGGAAAAATTGTAATAACAGGAGATCAGTAATCACAGTTTTGGTTTATTGAAAATGCAAAATGATTTTGCTTAGATTCACTGTCATGGAAAATGTACTTAATCAACAAGAAAATACATCTTGATAAAGGTTTTACATTTCTATTTTTGTTTTTATCTCTTATAATATTGTTATAATGTACAGTATCAAAGATTTCAAGAAGACGCTTGAAAGATGACATAAACACATCTTATCTGTTGAGAGCTAATACTTGCTGCTGTCCTTGATATGAATGTTGCCATGTAAATACATTCTCAGAAAGGTCACTGGAAGAGGAAGTTCCTGTCAGCTTGAATGCAAGTAACATTTTGCTGTGTAATAATCATCAAACTATCATTAAAGTGGACTTATATCTCAGCAGCCAAAGTAAATAGTTTTCAGAGAATATATATGGTACATTATAGATTCTCAATTTTGCTCAATGGAAACATGATCAATTAATTATTTGTGAACAATTTTATGTGAAAGCATGGTAGATCAGTCCACTGAAACTGAATGGTGTATTGTTGACTGTGAATGTTGCAATGTATGTATATGATGACAGTTATTGGATGATATCAGATAGTACTGTATATGTTATGTTTTAAATCCATGTTGTAAATTTTGAATGATTTGTTCTCACTGTGTACCAGGTCCAAAATGAAATTGCTGCTAGAGAGCTAATACATTAATATTATATTGAATTGTAACTGAGGGGATTATTGTGATTTCCCTGCTTGTTCATTTTCACCTGAACCAGTCCTCCTGAAAAAGTCACACTGCTTTTCTCAGATTCAGGTGCATATGCCATTCACAATACATATACTCTAAAAACAGCACTCTCAGCATGAACATCAGTGCACATCGATCATTGCTCAGGAAGAGTATTAACTGACTGTTAACTATTACTTTTACCCTATGTCTCCCTCTGCTGGATTGAGTATACCAATGCAAATGTAAACCAAGGAATCTAAACTGGCACCGCTCACAAACTTCAAACATGTCCATTTTCACACAGAAATCTATCAGATCAGTGTTGGTTCATTTTTCGCTGAGTAAAGCCAGCACTAGCGGGTGGGCAGTACAGGAAGCAAAACCATGCATGACACAGGAAAGCTGGGAATAACAATCATGCCATGAATTACAAGCTGAATAGAAATTTCCATTTACTTCGATAGTACAAATTGCGAAAATGCCTAAGAAATTTAACATGAGAGTTTGAAACTAAATGACACATCAGAATGGAAAAACAACAAAACAGACAATAGCTAAAAAAACATGGTGCATGCAGTCACACAGATTATCTCTCTTTCTTTACATAACGAGGACAGCAACCAATGGCAACGACAGCCTATTGGATACACCTGCCACAACAGCACCCACTGGATACTGGCACTCAGGGGACACAAATCAGTTATCATAGGGCACAAAAAGCCAAGGAGAGTGCAAGAGAGTACCTAATATAATTTTTAAAGTGTTTTTTTCCCCCACAGGTACAGTACAGTTACAGTATCGGATACAATTTAAATAAGAAATTAATGAATTAAAAGAGTACACTACTGCTTACATGTGTTCGTGGAAACTTCCTGAAATTTATTGTATCTCTTCTGAAGCTCAACATACGAGCATTAAACAAATCAGAGAGACAAAGAGTGGCAGGACAACAAGAGACCACTGCAGTTCCATGCACAAATACTTGTGTAAATAACAGACGGCACACAAACATCTCTCTGGGGAAACAAGGGTTTTCTCTTTGTTTATGTCATCACCAAGCACTTGAACAAACACACTGGACTAAGTACAGAGAATCTGCACATTTACAGAGGTAGGGGCTATCCAACCTGTAACTTTCCTGGGCCTTCGGTCCCCACTGAAGGCCAATATGTTGTGTCTGCCCTTGGGAATAACAGCTGAGACTGCATAAGCGCAGAGAGACTTCAACAACCCCCATTCATTACCCAGCTCAAACAATAAAAACTTCCAAACTCAAGCACTGAATCATTTTTTATGTCATTTAGGTATGTGATAAGAAGAAACCTTGCAAGCATTGTCAAAGCAAAACAAAATTATACATGACAATTACATCATAAAATACCACCAAAAATGTCCATGATGCATTTACTATTATTAGAGAAGAAAAATACACACTCCAAAAAGCTCTAGGCATAAGGTGCAAAAATCTTATAAGAGAATCTTACTGAAAAATCACAATATTACTTCTGCCCCAAAGATGAAGTGATATGTTTATGTTAACCATTTATATGAAACATTTGACCATTAATGTTTCAACCCCTTGTTCTGATTTCCCCATTCTAGAGTTACCTGTCTGGAAAGGCTTTTAGTCACCTGACCAAGATGACCCCCAATAGCTAAACTTCTTCAGACATGTGCCTCACAGAATTGATATTAGATCTATATTGGTAGAATATATGATATGTGATAATACAGAATATATGTGGAGTCTGACCCCCGGGTTTTCGGCAAGGTTATACATTCTCCAACAATTTATACGTGTTTTTTACACAAATTATTTTATAATAGAGGCATGCACACATCCAAAATTTAGGTAAAAAAAGAATAATACAAAATAAGCAATCCCAGCACACAATCCCAAGTGATATGCTTAGGTAAATATGTGAGCAGTGACAATGTTTCGACTAAATTGGTCTTCGTCAGGTAAGGGTTGTCACATGAGCACATCTGTATAAACAGACAATAGTGACACCTCAGCAACACCTCCTTAATCAATTCAGGATTATGTAACAGTACTTGTAGGACAGCAGTCACAGGATGTCAGTAATCCTAAGAAGTTACACACTGGTAATTAAATACTTGGAATTTACAAATGATACAAAAAGTTAAAAATTGTAAATTTAAGTAACAATACATTTTTCCATGTAGGAAGTTCTACACTTGTCAAATGCTTTCTTACATTCAAATATACCTGTTACATTATAGCTCAAGATAATTGTGGAGGGGTGGTGTGGTTAGGGCGCCATCTGCAGGCGGAGATGAAGTGGGCATAGCTGGACTGTAACCACAGCTATTGGCAATTTCAGTAATTGCTAACTCTTTATGTGCTTCTGTTGGCAGCGAGACCGGGGGCTGGAATGAGGTGCACGTGGGAACTATATATGATGTTCCCTTCTCCTATTTGGTATAAAGCCCATGTGTGTCTGAACCAGAGAACTGTGTGGTTTGTGGGGAGAGGAACAACAGAACCTGTTACAATAATTTAATAGGTGTACATACACTTGTCATAGCTCATGGAGTATCATAAATAAAGTTAAAAAGAATACCAATAATATTAAATGCTTAGACTAAGACCATCCAAGTGGCCTTAGTCTACATCCAAGGCATTGTCACTGATAAGCCTAAATATCACTTAGGATCATAAAAGAACATGATTTACACTCATACACACAGACAGAAGCTTCAACACAAGACACACAAAGACAGACTGGTGAGGAACACTATGGATATTGTTATCATGATGATAGAAACTACCAAGAGGTGGGACCAGCTTGTGGTCCAAATGGAAACCCCTTACATTACTTATTGCTTTGAATAGTTCTGAGTCTGATGCTCACAGATGTTGCCTGGTAGTGTTGTAAGAGACTTTGTGCTGTGCTGATGCACCAAGAAATACTCAGCATGAGAACCAAAGAAGCCAGGTCATTTTAGTTGCGATATCAGAGATTACTGGCAAGCTAGGTTTTCTATGGTAATGTTAGTTCAACTTGTCAGGAAACAGTAGGAGGGGACAAGCCAGATGAACCATCGCATTAAGGGAAACTGCAGAAATCTTCATGCAAATTCAATTGCAAGTGCATCTCTGGTCACACCATCCACAAAAACTCCCTTTCTCTAAACTTATGCCTGTTTTGCGAAGACACACACGCACATGCACACACGCACACACAGACACACACAGACACACACACACACACACACACACACACACTCATTCAAACCATAATAAATCCTTCAGACACATACTCATGCTCTCAATGAGGAAAACTGAAGAATTAAAACAATCCAATTTAAATCTTTAATATGTATAAATATGTACATGTTCCCGACAAAGCTACAACAGGGCACAAAATAAAAATAAACTACTTCTATGCAACAATTTTCAATGATGGTAACACTATCGGTTGTAAATACACAAATGTGTGAACTTTCAAGAGGATATTTGAGGTTGTGCCAAAATGGTGCAGATCTTCTCCTGTATGTGCGTGCATGTGAGGTAATCACCATATCTGTTCTCGCAGTTCACTTTAAATGTCCTCTCCTAATTTCGAATGAACCTAATCAGTGGTGCAGCCCACACTTCTCAGGAACTGTAAGCGTGTAAGAAAAAGACTATTGTGTTGGACACTGAAAAATGACTGGGTGTGTCCTTGTACGTGTTTGTGTATGAGTGTGTGTGTGCGTGTGTGTGTATGAGTGTGTGTGTGGTTGTGTGTGTATGAGTGTGTGTGTACGTGTTTGTGTATGAGTGTGTGTGTGCGTGTGTGTGTGTGGTTGTGTGTGTATGAGTGTGTGTGTACGTGTTTGTGTATGAGTGTGTGTGTGCGTGTGTGTGTGCAGAGTGAAGATGCTGCTCTGTGAAGGAGCTCTGCTGCCCCTGAGCTGGCAGGAAGTGACACATAGAGACATGCTGCCCTTGTATGCTGTCCTGTCTCCACACATCTGTGACTTTGCACAAGGGGAATTTCAGTGAGCTAACTTTTTGGGTGACTTATTGTTTTAAACAGCATTAAAATTAGCCTTATGGGCTCATTTTAATGAACCCGTATCACCCTGTTTCTCATCATAAACACATTCACATGCACATCCCTGCTGTTTTTCAAAGTTTTTCTCTCCCATTTTATTTATGAAGCATTTTATGAATGCAGTTTATCATCTCCACCGTTTTCCTCCTTTTCTCAGTGGCAGTTCTGTTCCCCCACTGCTCCATTGCCCTCTCTGTGGGCTCACTTGCCAGTGGCTGGGACCGGGTAGCTCAGTCCCTTCCCCTCCTCCTCCTGTACGCACACTGTCTCTGGGAGCTCCGAGGGGCCCTGCTCCTGGTGAGGGGTGCCGAGGTGGGCCGACGCCTCCCCCGGGGGCTTCTCCTCCTCTCTCTGCTCTGCTGTGTTTGCACCAAGAACCACCATTCCGGGAGAGTAGATGTATATAGATCCTGAGGGAGAACGCGACAACCATAAAAAACCATTTACCAGCATTTACACATGTATTTGCTTAGCAGCAGTTACCTAATGCAACATACACATTTTAAATGTTTTAGACAACATTCATTTCTACCACAAGGAGGTAGGAGGTTCAAAGCAGTCCAGGGTAAGTACTCGGCTCAATGGTACGACAGCAGTTTCCCACATGGGATTTGAACAACATCTGAGTTACAACATAAGCCAGGCTGTTTAACTGCTACACAACACTGGTGCTGCACACATACAAAACATTTAAAAAGAAGAAAAACAAGATCCATAGGTGGTAAAAACAAGAAAAAATATTAAAACAAATTAAACAGAATGCAAACACAGTCAAATTAATATGGATTAATACAGTTTCCAAGTACAGATCACTATGTATTGTGCCTGTGAAACTGTGAAACAAAACATAATTAAAAAAAAAAATTATGGCAAAAAATAGGTATCTTGGAAGAAGAGAAAATGTATTTTGGTATACTATAAGAAAGATATGTAGAGCAGTATATACTATTTTATATAATTAATAAATATTGATGACCTGTCAAACTGTGGGATTTGTACTGTATGTCTCTCATATTCAGTCCTCCAGTCCGATTAATGACAACAGCAAGAGACTGAAATCTCAGATTCTATAGGACAGCCAGATGGCCAACTCAATATTCTCATCACACATTAAGTTAGGTTTTATACTGCAGAAGCTGAAATGCTGCAGTTTGGTGCTCATGGATATTCATGAAGGGGCATGATAAAGAAAAAAACTGGTGGCAAAAGGTGCACAGTTCTTTACATGCTTCTCTATTCATTGAGCCTATTACAGTAAGAGAAATAAACGGAACCAAAAGTAAGGAAGCAGAGAGGATGGATGGAATCTGACCAACTGGTTACCATAGACACTCTGTTGAAACATCCAGCAGACTCAAATTATATGTCCTGAACTTCCTTTCCCCTCCCATGCACATCTGATCTTTTGTCCTGAAAAGGACAGAGCTACTGGGCCTCAGAGATGATGGAAACCACAGCTAAAGGGAACCTGGTCCACCAAGATAATGTAACCCAGCCACACAGATGAAGGGTCATAGAAATCATAGAAAAACAGAGTGAAGGCCACCTCATTGTTACATTACATTACATTACATTACAGGCATTTGGCAGACGCTCTTATCCAGAGCGACGTACAACAAAGTGTATAACCATAACCAGGAACAAGTATGACGAAACCCCTAGAGAGAAGGTGTTGTGTGCTTAACACTGCATTAACTCTATTCCTACAAACCAGTGAGTTACAGCCTGGAGTGATGAGTCTTGCTGGGCGGGGTAGTTCAGGGTAACTGTTTGTACAGGGTTATACACTGGAAATATCAGCACAGCTGTGGCCTGTCAATGTGTGTAGTATGAGCAATGGGGGCCCACACTCACCCACAGTGTTGCTGACACTGTCTCCACTGCCGCTGTGATCCATTGCGACCTGCTGTTTGGGTGGGCCCACCGGCTGTGCCCGCCCCGTCTCACTACCCAGAAGCCCTTGGGACATATCGGAAAAATACCCTCCCTCTGTGTCTTCCTTCCTCCCTTGCTCCTGCAACTGGACACAGTACGATTACTCTGTCACGTTCTAAAAGATGGTAAAAAATGAATGGACAGCAGTTTAAGCCATTCCAGGTCTTACCATAAGTAAGTTACCTCACTGTCAAAATGCAATTCCTAGTGCACAACCCATCATATAATAAGACCTTGACTGGCCCAAACTGCTGCACATCATTTACCATTATTTTCATCTCAGCAATTTAATGTGAGCTTAATTTGTAGAGTATTTTCATTCGGTATGCATGCTACACCATGATGTTCCTCTAGCTTAATTTCTGTATCTCTTGTAATGATTCTTTTTGGTTTCTCAGTAGAATCTCTGGCCCTAGATCTTGTATTCGTTAACCAAGGGTTTGTGATGTGTGTCCTTGATTTTCTTTTGTTTGTAGTGTGTTTATTTTTCGCATGAGTGTGCACCTCTGTGATGTTTTGAAAAATGGTTTGCTGGTTTCATCTGAAAGAAATTGCATCCTGATTATCTACCTACTTCTAGAAATAATGCTTTTATTACCAGTTAGTACTGATATAGTGTTTTTTTTTTAAATTTTAACATGTGATTTGGTGAAAGGTGAAGCAAAAGTATCACTTATTTTCCACAATAGGAAAGTACTCACATGTTTCAGAAATGGCCAACCTGAAAAAAAGATCACATTTTTTTTAAAGCTCCATGATGCTACACCACTAACACTGCTAGGTCATTTTCACATTTTCACATTTTCACATTTTACAATAACTGGAAACCAGATTTGTTTAAAGCCCTGTCAATTTTATTTTGAGAAAAATGAAACGTATAACAGAGGAAACACCTGCAGACATTCCTCTCATTTTTAGTGATAAATAATATTTTCCTGGTTGAAAACTACTTGAGTCTTCAAAAAACTTTTCAAAGCCAATAATTCAGTCTGTAGTTCAGTGACTGTATGTAAGTGCAGCATGATCAAGTGTGTTACAGTCCACAGTACAGTGCTCAGTGTGCCTGCAACTAAGATTCAGTGCATCAGAGTCAGTGGTTCAGTGCATCAAGATGTCAGTGCTTCAGTGTATCAGTGCAAAAGTGTCAGTGCACCAGTGCGTTACTGCGCCTGCCTCACCTTTCCTCTTCAGCACATGCTTTTTGTGCCACACGCAGCACACCAGAAGCATGGCAGCTGCCAACAAAACAGCCACCAGGACCACTGAAGAGGAGGCTATGCCCGGGGAGAGAGGTGATTAGTGGGATCAGTGATTATAAAATAAATACAAAAATACATTAAACAAATCACTCCCATGAATCCAATAAATAATTTATTTACGTATATATTGATTCATTTATTTGAGTATATTGCTCAGTACTTATTCATTTTACTATTATTAAGTTATAAGGTTTAGTTTGTAATTGTATTGTCCATACTACTGTAGTATCACCTTGGTAACATTTGAATATTATAATAATAATAATAATAATAATAATAATAATAATAATAATAATAATAATAATAATAATAATAATAATAATTGAATTGAATTTGAATTGAAATCAAAGCTCTGTTGAATTATAAAGCTTTTATAAACAGCAGTGCATGTGCCAAAGAGGTTCAGTTTGCATTTGTATTTGGCAGGGAATAATGTATAGTCTCTGAGAAAAACTCCTTCAAAGACAATTCACATCTGTGACACAAGATTACAATGTATTTTCCACCGGTGGTCTTGTGTTTTAGAGGGTTGAAGGTGGGTGTATGATACAGTTCACGATTAAAAAAAAAAAATTATGGGAAGAGAAGCTCAGAAATCATCTAGTGTTGAACTTTGGCAAAGTGAAAATGAGGAACAACTGTGAAGTTAGGATTTAAGAAGCTGGTCTAATATGTGCCAAAGGGTGCTGATCAGCATTCAACTACCTTGAATTTAGTGTTTCATTTAAATGAAGTAGGAAGCTACTGTTTTCTCATTTCACACTAGGAAGGTCAATCTGTGACAAATTCAACATTCAGAAATTGAACTGGATTAAAATAATCTTTTACATTTAACTTTAAAATAGCAGGATACTTTTTCATGTGCACAGTTTGGTTTGCAGGGCAAGCAAAATACTTCCAGAGAAAAGAGTAGTATATTCATAAACTTGTGAGTCATACTTGAGAGGAATTGTTTACAAAACGGCTAGTTTCATTTCAGTCAATCAGAACAGAGAAAGAGAACAAGAAAGAAAGAGAGAGAGGGGCAATGGAAAAGGAGTGGGATAGAAGGATAGGGAGCAGAGTGAAAGAGAGTGAAAGGCTACATTTATGAAAATTATTTTTGAATATCTCTTACACTCTTCAAATCTTCCATTGACGGAGCTGGGGGCAGCAGTTGTGCGGGGCATGGTTAGGCTGGTGTTCTGGGGTTTGTCGGTGGTGACAGGGAGAGGAATGGTTTGCTCAGAGGTAGAGAACTGTGTGGTTTCAGCATTGCCAACGGTGGGATTAATGTGAGGGCTGAGGTACAGGATGGGATCGGCACACCGCTGGTCCTGGGTGGGTGTACCACTTACATTCACAGCCAGTCCGCGACCAGCGCAACTGAAAGAAACATAGACAAGCACGTACACATTAAAATGCATTTGCATACACACAAACACGTTTAATCCAACCCTCATGACAGACAGCATTTATAATGTTCAGCTCATGATGGCCCTCGCTTCAGCAGTGGAGGGTGGTAAGAAATAACATTCTTGGTTTTTGACTCTGAATGTTGCTGTCCTGTAGTGCATTTCCCGGACGTAGTCTTGTTCAAGCACTGTACTTATCATCCTTATTTACAATTACATGTAATTGCATTCTATTGTGTAAAGCTGCTACAGTAAAGCATGTGCAATGCTGCTACAGTAAAGCATGCCACTCATATAGTTTAACATTAACATTTATATTTACATTGAGTAACTTTACCTGTGAACTGTTGCTGCACTGACCCTCTCTATGCACTGTCGATTGAGTGTAAGATTTACAATTAAATAACTATGTTAAAATTATTCTGTATTATAACAACTATATTGTAACACTTTAACATACCATTCTCTGTGCAATGTTGCTGCAAAGTAGCATACTCACTCAGTGTATGGCCGACAGGACTCTTCCATAGATATTTCGCTGGAGAAGGTTTGAGCAGGGCAGGGCTTACACCTCCTGCAGCTGAACTGTGCCTTGCTCTCGCAGAAGAAGCCCCTGTCACAATGGCAGACTCGATTCTGGGTGGGGCCACAGGGAATTATCTCCTTAAGATAACCTGTTGGTGTACACAGATATACCAAGAGGGCACACGTGTTCAAGTGTTTCAAGCACTGAAGGACCAATCTCAACTGCTGAAGGACAGACAGAGATTCACTTGCAGTATTCAATGAAACGGCTACAAACTTGTTGTAGGAAATGTTGGTACAGGTTTATGGGGCACTGGGACTCCTTTTAGGAATATAACATGAAATATATAGGGGCTCTGGAATAGTTTCATAGAAGGGCAATGAAATTGGTTCCTGGTATGAAAGATAAAAGTTACAAGGAAAGACTTAAGATGCTTAATCTCTTAAAGCTTAGTAAAATGAGACTTAGGGGCAATTTGATTGGGGCTATTAAATTCATAAAAAGGATTAACAAAGTGAACTGCAAGAGATTCTTCAGGTTGAGTTCTGTTGGTAGAACAAGGAGGCATAAATGGAAAAAGATTAATTCTCCACAGACATTAGGAAGCATTTTTTCACACAGAGGGCAGTCACTGTGTGGAATTGCTAGCCAGGTCATGTAGTAGATGCAGAAACTGAGGGTTTTGACGACCAGACTTGATGTGGTGCAAGACATCCAGTTCGTAGGTAAACCAAGCACTAGGTACACTTTAGAGGCAGGAAAATTGTGAGCATTGTTGAGCTAAATGGCCGGTTCTCGTCATTATGTTATGTAATATTACAGCGTGTTATGTTATGTTATGAGATATAGCAGTCTGACACAGAAAACAATGTAAAACATATTGATGAGCAGTGGTATTTGTCTGTGAGTGGCCAGCTGCATTAGCACTCAGTAGCAGGGTGGGGTTCGTTAGCCGCAGCAGTTCTGGTTACCTGAACATTTTTCTGTGCAGCGCGCACACAAAGTAAGCCCGCTCTTCACCACCCAGTAGTGGTCCTGAAGACAGCGGACACAAACACAGTTTTTCAGGCCAAAACCTGCAGAGACAGACGTGGAGTAAGGACCTTGCCGCTCATCTCAAGATAAAAAAAGCCCTTTACAATGGAAATAGCTTCAGCGCATAACTTCTGGACTTCTTGCCCTAGGCCACCTTCCCATTACTGTGCAGTGACTGTGTTCTCATCTTGCTTAATGTTCATGGCCTCGCTGTTCCATTTCAAGCTTGCCTGTGCCATGTTACAGTATTTACCAGAAGCTTCTCCAGACGGAGACAATCATACAATGAGTAACAAATAGTCGGCTCACAAAATCTGCCCCTGAGTGCCATGCCAGTTGGTCCTCAACAGATTTAGCCGGAGGCCTTCTCCCACATTTCCACATGCAGTATTCTGATAGGTCATCAGTAGGGCCACCAGTTTGTCTCAGCTCGTTTTCTCACATTGTACTAGAGCTGGAGGTCATGATAGCCTTTTTCAAGCCCCTTCTCAAACCATTATCCCATTTTCACCACTTCAATAATCTAGTTTGATAAAGTAATTGCCACTAATTAAGCACAAATGATGATGGACAGCAGAGGTTACTAATGTCTGTCACTTGTTAAATCCAATTTGATTGCTACAGTGGAAATGCTGCAATATTTTTAAATGTTGTACAGGGACATGATAGATTTTGTTAGAAGCAGTGGGAAATGCCCACATTAAAAATGAGAGCAGTTATATAACATTTACCTTGTACAAAAAATTTAAATAAAAAAATGAATTCATGATTTGTCTAATTAACTAATCGTGGTCTTCAATCAAGACTAAGTAGAATCAGGTGTCTTTGTGCTTAATTATTTTCATACATTCGTCTTAATTAGAAATTCAACTGCACAATTACTTGACTATGCCATTGGAGTGCCTATGGGGACCCCTGGAGGATGGGATGCCAAATGCAGGCCCCCAGAAATTCTGCAGCAGTCTGAACAAACCAGTGGGCACAGAGCGTGTGCTGCTTATTTGGTCGCCCCTGTCGCTCAATCCTCATTTTCCATTACCTTAAATCGTATTTGGATTACATTTGTTTATGATTGTATCCAAAGCAACCGCCTGCCCAATATTGCAATAAAGCCTGATTTTCATCTGGTTTGGAGCCATGCCTTTTCTTTCCCTTGAATGGGGAGAGACCGGTGTCGTGTGTTAGCGCTCCGCATTCTTAAAGGGCTTCATTCACTTGTCCTTCCTGACTGTAACTGCTGTGTAGTGCATTGGCCAACAGGCAGACGACTCTGGTGTGAAAAGGGAAACCCCTCTCTGCCGTTCTCTGACTGAGAGGTGACAGGCCACCAGTAAAAAAAACCCATCTGTGTCTATAAGCTGGAGTTTCCTGCCTGTAAACCACTTCCTGTTGTCCTGGTTTTATGATCTATTGCAGAGTATTGTCTTTGTTCTTTTTTTACCCTTTCACTGAAACAAAGCTGAACCTCCCTCTGAGCCAGCTATATAGTTGAAGACATACTTCACAGACTTTGATTTTTCACACGAGAGTCAACTTTTGTTTACTACTCCTGCATATTCCCATCCTCTTGTGGCCCTGTTTGGCAGTGGTGCTCAATCCAAGTTCCGGAGAGCCACAGGGTTTGTTGGTTTTGTTTCCTCCTGAAAATAAACTGACAAGTCGGACCCCTTGAAAGCAAGTAAGGACAGTCTCTATTCACCTGCTTTAATTGATCAATTAATTTCTGACCAACAAGGACAACCCACAGACCCTTTGGCTTTCCAAAGCCAGGGTTGAGAACCACTGCTATATGACATTAAACTGCAAAGGACAAAGTAAAGCTGGAGGAAGAGAAACAGGTGCAGTGTTTCACCTTGGCCACATGATGGAGGACTGGGGCAGCTGCTTAATGAGGCCGAACACACCTGAGTGAGAGAAAAAGAAGGGGAGAGCACAAGAGATGAGACAGGGGGAAACAAACAGGCAGTTATCCAATGGTCTGCATCTTCCCTGCCGAATCATAATATTAATACCTACAGTAATGAGTGGCAGAAGGACGGAGGCTAAGGAGGTCATCACAGTATTTACTAATACATTACTGATACCTCGCAGCTTGCTTTCTCTCTCTTCCAGTGTTTCGGCACTGTGTGCAACCTTCACAGAGTGGATTACTCTGCAAGCAGATAAGCTATCCTGTAAGCATGCCGATCGTTGATCCATTGTTGGAAACTGGTGGATGTGATTGGTGAGTAGGTCTGCACATTTAAACCAGATCAAAACTGGAATAATTTTGTAGCAAACCACATCAACAACACCACAACGTTTTTCCCTTTTTAAAAAATAAATTTGGTTTGGTACCATTTACAAGAAGTGATTGGTCAAACTGAAAAGCCACCAAAGCCACATTAGACAGAAGACATCACTCCTGTCTTTGACCCCAGCCTACACATCCAGATATTTATCGCAACACTGGACCAATGGAAAGTTCCAGTAAACTCAAAAATATCTATCATACAAAGGGCACTTTACACAGAAATTATTACATATCTATGTAATAAAGCAAAAATTTCATAAAGTGGTAAAAAAAATGTGTGAAAGATAATAAAAGGCAAAAGAAAACATTCACACAAACCCATTTTGGCTGGCTGGTACAGGTTATTTGGAAAAACACCGATTACAAAATACATGCACAATAAACAGAAAAATGACAGGAATACCAAAGGCATTTTGTATCTGTGTGTCAAAGAACAACAGATACTGGTGGATAATGACAAGGATTCTATGACAACGTGTGTGACAGGAGAGGGAGTGCAACTGTTACATACTGTATTCATGAAAATCACAGAATCTTAATTTCCACACTTGTGAGACGTTCAGTTAGTTATTAGTCCTGGCTTGAGTGGGCGGCAGTTTCAGAACTACACTGCCTGACAGAGTGAGGTTTCTGTGCCTTAGGCCCAGTAAAATGTCATTTAAAATCCAAACGGTGTTCTGCTGGAAAACATCTAAATCGAAACTGCGACAGAAAGACACAAGAAACTGGACTTCGTGGTACAGATATGCGTATGGCTGGGTTTCAGTACAGTCCCAGGACCAGAGGCAGAGAGATAAAATGTGTATAGAGATGACACAGCGCTCATTCTGAGTGAGTAACTGACAGGAAGTAGACTAACAGGGACTTCCACAAAAGGTGGGGCAGAATTTAGTGTTAATGTTTCTGAGTGTGGCTTACCCGTAACCACTGCTCCTGTCCCAGACTGACCCAGAAGGCATCTAATGACCTTAAAACATTGGATTATGGTTTTTTTCATTGTATTTTTGTTGCAACAAAGGAAGAGTGGATGCCACAACTTATGAATTTGAAGGCTGCATAGACATTCATTAAAATATGATGTTGCAATGTGCCATAAAATAAATTTAAAAACTGCTGCAATCAGACAATGTCAAAAAGAGAACCAAGCCAAAAGTTTGTTGTAGATTGCCAAAACACTATTATATAAAAAAATCCCTTTTTAGCATGTATATGACAAAACCAATGACAGAAATCCAGGCAATCACAACAAACAAGCTTTCATTCTCAATATTCACATAGCACAATAACAAAAACTCCCATCTAGAAAAAATAGCAACAAAACATTTGTTTACAGCCCTCATATGCTTCAAAACTAAGGTTAAAGTATGACTATCGAATGTCATCCAAAACAGTCAATCCTTGCAATCCCACAGCATTGCATTGCAACAAAAATGTGATAAACACTTTTTTTTATTATTCCTTTTTGCAACATCAAACCAACGTTAGTTGTTTGGTTGTATTTGCAACAATTATTAAACCCAAATACACAACCAAAAATACCCGAGGGGAAGTCTTGTTATCAATTTGTGAAAATCTGTGGTATTCACTGGCAGGGAAAGTACACCTTGTTTTGGAAAACTACATTGCTGAAATCAAAATCTTTGATTAGTTTTGAGATCTGCCAGAAGAACCGATATAGATTGTATTTGTTTTTCAGTTTACAATAAAAAAAAACAGAGCACAAGACAGAGTATAACAGTTCAGATGTATGCAGTATTACATATACTGTATGCATGAGTTTTCACGCAGATTTGCATATGCATGCATGCAAGTGATGCTCTTTTCTGAATTACTGTATCTTAAACTGTGCAGTTATAATGTAACACACATCAGAGGTAATGGAGCAACCCACTCCTGATTAATACTCCGTAATTCACCATTGATATTTCTCATACGCGTGATATTACTTTGTTACTGCACGTTAGTAATGGAGGGGGAGAACAAACATAAAACGAACCTCGCAACAAGAGGTTCGTTTCATTCCTACATTCTAGTAATTTCAGGTTTTCCGTAAAGCGAGCTTTTCAAGAATGAATGAAATATAACTAATATTAACATATTTATTCTGTTCAGAAGAGGACCAAATGGATTTTTTTTTTTGTCCCAAAGAATAAAAGTTTGTGACGTCCTCTATTGACAGCAGATATCACCCAAAATCCAGTTGGACAGGCAGTAGTATTTCCGAAGGACAACAAATTATTTCCATACCTACATTCAAAGACACAAGCTGAAAAGTGAACTCCCACCATGACTCCCACGCGACACACAGACAATGATGCGTAGTCCCGGTGACAGACCCCAATAACGTCAGCGCGCTTCCCAAGCCCTTCAACTCACTCACACGCACACAAAAAACTTCTCCTTACTCACCGGAACGAAAAGACCAAGCAGAGTTAAAGAGGCGAGAACACAGCGATACCATTCCATTTTATAAGGAATGATGGGGATAGGTTAGTTATTTTTGAAGTAGTTTAAATTTAAAATACTGTAAACATAAAACGCCATACGCATGTTTCAGAAAGATGTGCACATTGCCTAATTGACACATGTATAGTTCCAGGAATGCGATGAGCTCTTGTAGCTGTGGTTGTGTGAAATGCGTCCATGCGCTGAGTGGTGTTAAATAGTTCTGTGCGTAGGAGTTTCGATATAACAGACAAAGGATATTTCGGCTGCACATACTACCTTGTAGACTAGCAAAACAAGTTACCATTGGGCGTGAAATTGAGAATAACCTATAATTACGAAATGTTAATATTTCCCGCACATAGTTACCGTTTAGGAAGAAAAGACAAAACATTTCTAAACTCAAGTATGCCAAATGTAAGAAAGATAGGATAAAGATTGGTTTGATCACATATGCTGCTGATAACGTTTCCACAGCGTAGAATCGTAGGTTGTTGTGAATATAAACATCCCAACTGTGCTTGAGGTCCAAGTAGGATTTTAAGAAATGTTTGGCAGTTGTAATAACCATAATTAATCAGGACAGGTAATTATTTAACTTTGTTTTACACACAGACAAATAAAATTAGATTAAGAAGAAATGTTATTGATCTGGTGCGACTGAAAAATTGGCTCAGAGATTTGGTGTTGGTTAAACTATAGAAAAAAATTTGAAAGGCAGAAGATCATAAAATAGGCAAATGCAGCACACCTAATAACAAGTTGGCTATATTTTATATGTATAACAAAGCTTTTTCCCAGTTTTGAAAGCAGGCATATTAATTAGCAGTGCTCATGGCTATAACCTCCTGCTATGGATTTGAGAGTGCAGGTAAACATGTCCTCTCCTCCATGGCATACTGTCACACCGCTGTCTGAAGTTTGGTTGGAGGAAGAGTTTTTACACACAGCTGAGGCCGCACAATGGACGCTTGATCCCCCTGCCAGCCAGCAAGACTAGACATAGTTGACAGAAACTCAGGTTTGACAACTGGACAGCGGGACCAATCCATGTTGTAGAACAGTACCTTAACAGGATAAGCCACACCGTAGCCTCAGGATTTATATATCACATTGTTTACATGTGCATCAAAGGCATCTTTTAAACCAGGTGGAAAAAAAAAATAAAAAATACATCCTAAAGCATCAAGTACCATATGAGCCCTCTGTTTATGAAGCAGGACAGATGGTGATTTGGGGTTAGATGCACATGCTATTTATCCAGATGAGCGTTCATTACACATCATAGTTTGACTAGAAATACAAATAATTGTAATGTGTAAAATGTTTTAACAAAAAGAATATTAACTACATTAATGACTGGCAACACAGGTTGTCCTAACACACGTTGGCACTTTCCGTTTGTAGAGTACAGTGCTGATATTTCATTTTGTTATGAAAGAAATGATGAATGGATCTAACATTACAGTAAAAGGCAAAGAAACTACACAAAGCAGGATTCTCAAAATGTACACTCCCAGAAATGTGTTTAGATATGCAGGACAAAAGAAAGGAATTACTCTCCAAGGCAACACGCAGTATCTATGTAGACAGGTTGTTTCTCACTCCCCTGACAATTTTCTCAAAACAAGCTCTCTTTAAATCATGCACAGCAAATTTAAGGCGTGGTTCAGTCACTAAGAATTATGCACCCAAATTCACATTGATCAAACATTGATTTTAGTTTCATAATTGTAGAGAAAGGTCAGGACAGGTTGAAGTAGGAGTCATTTGTTCATCACAGCAGTTACTGATGATTTGAAAACACAACATTTCTAGTAGTAGATAGAAGTATCTGCTTCAGTTGACCAATAGTAGCGGGTTTATTATTTATATCACTACTGAGCACCTCACAGGAGGTAAGACAGCATGCAATCACGAGGAAGAATAGGATGGAGGGGACTGTCCTTAGCCCAGTCCTTATTCGCTCAATGACATGTATGTAAGCTTCATAACACACCAAAAACATAACCCATGTTGATTAGATGCAAGAAATTAGAATAGTTATAGTTTAGAACCTTTAGTTAAAAACCAGACAGCAAATGACAATGCGATCATGTAGGACCTTTTAGATTTTATAGATGTCCAGTTTTTACATTACCACTCATTATTCAGGTTCACACGCACAAACATTTCCTCCTCTCAGTGCCACTTTCCACTTTCATAATTTGACATGACAAAAATTGGGTTTAGCAAACAATAGCAAAAGATAAATATTTTACAGAAACAATCAAGATCTTAACCATACAATATCTTTGGAGCATTTCCTAAATCCCATAATTTTACTTGTGTTAGAAGATGGCTTCCATTGCTCAGATTTCATAAGCATTATCAGTGTGTCCTCAATGATGTCGCAATTACGACCTTTGCCGTCAGGCCTGTCTGACAGTCTTGCAGGTGATGGGTAAGGGATGCTGTGCGGTTAAAATTCAATTTGGCGATCTCTCATGGCTGCAGTTTACAGTTTCGTTTGGAATGCCCTCAGTACACAGGGTGGGCAGCTCTGCGTGTTTTCGTCTGTTTGGGAGCAAGACGTGGGAAGCGGTAACCGGCCAAGCGTGTCGCATCAATGAGCTCTTCAGAGCGCTGGCCCAGTGTCACTCGAGAGACAGGGACATCCTGAAAACACAAAAACTATTTCAGGCAGGTGTACACGCACAGCATTCACTGAAATGCGCACAGACACCCCTGCCACATTGCCACTTCAAATTTGTAATACTGACATTTACAATCTTTTATTTTACGACATGGTTCCCTCGCAGGATGTTAAATAGTGCTGCAGTTTTTAAGACGTTCACAAATTTGACAAATCGGCCATGTAAGGGATGTCGTCAGTTATGCGTCCTGTGATGCATATTAGTTTAAGAAATGAAACGTTTAACTGAACATGTTTTTCTGTGATTTACCACCACCGCTGACACGCAAACAAGTGGCTGTTTTCTTTCTAATGTGAGCAGAGGAAAGGTAAAAATGTCACAGCAGCAAAGAAAAGGTTACAGAACAGTGAGATGCAGCTGAATGTGTGGCCTTCTGCCACCTGCCTGCACAGCTTCCCTCAAAAGAGCACAAACAGACCTTATGCATGTCTGCTCCGTCCTCATTTCCGTTAAAAAGGATAGCACTCATATTTATGCACTGATTTATACAAAAATATAACGGTTTGTGACTGAGACACATCGAGTTTTACTTATTTATGTACGTTCACTTGCATGCAGTAAATGATTGCTTTACAGTTTGGTGCTGATATACACTGTATGACCAAAAGTATCTGGACACCCCTTGGTCAAGAGCTGTTCGTGGTTTTGACTCGGCCCCTTATTTCCAGTAGCATTTCCAAGGCAAATCGTAATGCTACAGCATACAATCACATTCTAGACGATTCTTTGCTTCCCCAACAGTTTGGGTAAGGCCCTTTCCAGTTTCAGTATGACAATGCCATGAGCACACAGCAAGATCCATATAGAAACGGTTTTGTCAAGAACAGTGTGGCCTGCACAGAGCCCTGACTTAAACCCCATCCAACACCTTTGGAATCAACTGGAAAGCCAACTGCAAGCCAGGACTAATTGCCCAATCAGTGCCCAACCTCAACTATTGCTCTAATTCTGGCTGAATGGAAGCAAATGCCTGCAGAAATGCTGCAAACATCTAGTAGAAGTCTTCTTCCCAGAAGAGTAGAGGTTGTTATAGCAGCAAAGGGTGGACCAACTCCAAATTAATGCCCATAATTTTGCTTGAGATGTTGTATGTCAGGTGTCCACATACTTTCAGCCATGAGGTGTATAATAAATGGCACACTGACATAATTATAGGTGCATCTGAAGGGACCAGTGACTGTGTAAGTGCTCCAGCCCAAAATTCAGAAGTCACCACTTTCTGATGACAAGAGAAATGTGTTAAGTAAGCACAGTGTTGGGTCTCACGGGTGGCTGCTTTGACTGTGCAGCAGGCGGCTGCTTGGGCTGCGCAGTGGGGATAGCCGTGGAGTGGTCCGTCTTCAGACAGCTGCGCAGATCCAGGCTGCTGAACTGCGGGGCTTCAGCTAGGGCCACGTTGGACCAGCCCGACATGCAGTGCTATAGAGACACAGGTCACATGGTCACTGCTACAATTACCGTTCCTACAGTCAGTCACTTTTGGTTGGCATGGTAAAAATTCAACAGCAACAAGTCAATTTAAGACTCCACTGGATATCCTGGAAACCGGTTTTCTAGCACTTTATCTATAGTAGATTACCGGTAGTAACCCAATGGTCAGCCCAAATTTGCTCCCATTTTCTCACATTCCTTACACTAGGAGGTAAAGGTTTCTAGTTTCTATTGCTATCTTACAGTTCTAGTTTCTAGTGCTATATTACAATTTTTGCACATTACAGTAGTGTTCTCTGACTGAGCGTCCATTGCCATGAGTATTGTCCCGAGTCAGACTGGAACTTTTGAGCTTAAGAGAGACCTGAACTCAGGTAACTCCAAACATATCCCATACGTCTCTCCACCTGTACCGCTTGTAAAGGGGTAGATACAATCAGCCATGTAGACAGGCAGGTTAAATGAGGGCGAGGACAAACACCGAAAAGCGGAAACCTGCACACTACCGAGAGCATACTGACATTTAATGAATCATCTTCACTGAAACCATCTGTAGAACAGCGTGTTAAGGAAAAGATGCGGCAGATAGGCAGACGGTGTGCTGTTTTTCTCAGAAGTCAGGGGCAGGCAGGTCAGGCTCACCGAAGGCAAACCCAGGCTGTCGGACGGGTCGAAGCTCAGCCGGCGGTGAGCTCCGTAACAATGCGCCGGCAGGAGTGCGGATCGGGGGATGCTCACCCTGTGATAAAAACGCAAAAAACGCAACCCTTTGCTGCTATACCAACCTCCACTCTTCTGGGAAGAAGACCGGCAAGAGAAACGAGAAGCCACTTCACTAAAATGCACAACACGCACTTCACTGAGACACACAACACACACTTCACTAAAACACACAATACGCACTACACTAAAACAGAAGACAGATTGACAATGATTAAGTGACGGCAAATGAAGTGTTAGTGATGTTACAAGAGATTCCCAGATAGCAAGGGCCAGAATCAGCCAAGAACTGGCCCAGAGTTGGAGTGACAGGTGTGTTATCCAATGAAGACTGTATCAGGTGCAGTGACAGGTGTGTTATCTAATGAAGACTGTATCAGGTGCAGTGACAGGTGTGTTATCTAATGAAGACTGTATCAGGTGCAGTGACAGGTGTGTTAT
Source organism: Anguilla anguilla (assembly GCF_013347855.1). Lineage (NCBI taxonomy): Eukaryota > Metazoa > Chordata > Actinopteri > Anguilliformes > Anguillidae > Anguilla > Anguilla anguilla. The sequence continues at coordinate 17,337,430 of NC_049213.1, forward strand.
CTAATGAAGACTGTATCAGGTGCAATGACAGGTGTGCTATCTAATGAAGGCTGTATCAGGTGCAGTGACAGGTGTGTTATCCAATGAAGACTGTATCAGGTGCAATGACAGGTGTGTTATCTAATGAAGACTGTATCAGGTGCAGTGACAGGTGTGTTATCTAATGAAGACTGTATCAGGTGCAGTGACAGGTGTGTTATCTAATGAAGACTGTATCAGGTGCAGTGACAGGTGTGTTATCTAATGAAGACTGTATCAGGTGCAGTGACAGGTGTGTTATCTAATGAAGACTGTATCAGGTGCAATGACAGGTGTGTTATCTAATGAAGACTGTATCAGGTGCAATGACAGGTGTGTTATCTAATGAAGACTGTATCAGGTGCAGTGACAGGTGTGTTATCTAATGAAGACTGTATCAGGTGCAGTGTGAGTTGCGTTACCTGATGAAGGCTGGCTCAGAGGTCGGGTGGTGGGATTTTGGAACCTTGCACACAGGACACGCAGTCTGGGGATCCAGAGGGGCAGGGAACAGGCGGCTGTTGATTCTGTAGCAGAACGTGCCTATAAGACAACACAAGGGACTAACTGCACAAACGCAGCTCATTGGCAAATCAGCAGTCAGCTCAATTGAACAAACAAGCCCCTACAAACTCACAGACAGGCTAACAAGCAAGCACTAACATGCACACACACAAGCACGCACACACACACACACACACAAACATGCACACATGCACGCACTCACACGCACACATAAACATACACTGGTGCACGTCCTCAGGGAGCTGTGCCTTCATTTCTTCTGTTGATAGGGAAAGGTTGTGAGGTGAAAGGTCATCTTCCCCTACTCTGTGAACACAAGCACAGAAATGGTACAGAGGGAAAAGATGATGGGTTGCATTTAAATAGCACTTTCCATAATCTCCATATGCTTCACAGTAGGGGGGGGGGGGGGTCACTTCAACCACAGTTGAAATGTACAGCCCCACCAGGTAACGTATGGCATCCATTTTGTGCCAGAATGCCAGAACCACAACTCAGCTGGAGGTGGACAGGAAGAGAATTATTAAGCTACTTATACTTGGGGATGATTAGGCTGGAGATGGAAATCAAGCAAGGCCGTGGGGGAAACCCATGGGGAATATATGGGGAAACCCATATTCTTTGAAGTTCCATGGGATCTAAATATGCGCAACAAAAACACATTCATAATTACTGCCATGTTTTATTAACATAATGTCACTAAATAAATCTGTTCTCATTTTGTTAACAACAGCAGTAATAGCACCATGAAATTGATGCAATGCTGCATCTGAACTTAGGCTAAATGTATTGCAGTCAAACTCAAACAAAAAAATAGATACAGTGGTATTCTCTAATACTGCCAAATTATTCTAAACATAGAGCCAAAAATTCCCCTGCATCTAGGTAACTTTCAAAATGTAGCCTAAATGAACTGTTTCACTCACATTATTTAGGGATTTGGGAGCAAATGCATAGCAACATCAATATTGTTTGATAAACCTTTCCAGTGCTACATAATTACTTCAGTTTTTAATTAATTAATTAATTTTTAACGCAAGCACTACTCTGAAAAGTTATGTCTGCCACTGCTTCTTGTTCATAAATCTGGTGAGGAGGAGGAACTGACTTGTTGTCAAGAAAAACCGTTTAGTTTTATCCTAAACACACAAATTCACTTTCTGTTCACATGTGAAATTAACGCTATGCCATGGGGGGGTTGGTTCTGACCCTGTGCTCTGGCTGTGGACACACTCCTCCCTGTTGACTTGGCGGAAGTTGCGCAGCTCTGTGAAAAACTGCTCCGAGCGCTCAGTCAGAGAAGTCTCCACATCCAACAGGCCTGAAGAGGAAGGTGAGAGGTCAAACAGATTCAAAATAAACACACGCCTGCAGCAGCAGATACATGAATCATGGCATCTCCAGCACCTTAAACAGGGTTTTCACATTTAGTTATGCAACCGGCAGAAGGGTTTGAGAGTTCTTTTAAGGTCCCCGAGTCATGTTTCCGACCATAAATAATTATACATAAAATTGAAATATCAGTGTCCCTGAATGAGTGTCCCAGATTCTGTTCTTTCAACACCAAATCACAACCATGAGAATGTGGATTCTGATCGAGGATCGGGTTCTGAGAACATCATTTACATAAAAGGTAGTTGAACATAAACATCAACTAAAAAAAGCATCTAAAGCTTATCTACCAGTTTTGTCATTTTAAGGAAACCTAAAGTCCTTACTGTTACTGCATAAAGCAAAGGAGTGCAGGAACCCGAAATTAGTCATAAGGAGATATAGTGTTGACGTTGCAAATAGAACTTTCATAAAATAGGGATGGAAAAGTTCATCTCAAGAACTGAGGGGCAGAAGAAAGATGAGAAAAAAATTTTCATTAATTAAAAAAAAAAAAAAGAGAGAATAAAAATATTTTTCAGCATTCAAAACACATACAAGTAACAACAATGGCACTGTGAACACTATGCTCCTTCAGTCACGGTAGTTCATTGGTCAGATAAAGGCCGCAGTTTATCAGTCATTTTTTTTTTAATAAATAAATTTGGCATCTCAAAACCCACCTGAATTTGTAATGTCCAATTCACAAACTATGTATCAGTGTGCTCATACACGCCCCCTGCTGCAATGGTTATCAGTCATTCACTGGTCATAATATTACAATATTACAATGGTGCATTTTTCCAAGAACTGTGTCTGTTATTGGCTGGTTTTTGGCATCCTATTGTTTACTGATGAACAAAGGATACACACCAGCTGGATGACAGCCCCCCCCCCCACAAAGTAAAAAAGCAGCTCAGGGCCTGTGTCCAATACTCTGAAGCAGTGTCCTCCCTGTCTTATATCATTTTGCTGATCTACTCAATGAGGTTCTAGCCATATTGCTTTCACCTGTCCATGCTGTTAAATAGTTATAGGAAGGAAGGGAGTATGGGTGGATGGATGGAAGCAACTTCAGAGTTTTTGGACTCACTCTACCTGAACCTCGCTTGCTGTTGGCCCTTTCTGTACCTGCTATCCAGTCATATCCCAACAGGGGGTGCAGGCGACGTCGCTCCCTGTCCTCATCTTGGTCCTGGTCCTGGTTCAGGTCCTGGTCCTGGTCCTGGTCCTGGAAGGTCACCTGTCCCAACTCCCTCTGTCAAAGCACAGTCAGGACCAGTGAAAATTCAGGGTATTTTAGCCTTAATTTTAAAGGTACACATAGATTGTTCTAGAACAGCACTGCTCAACTCCAGGTCCTGCAGGCCACAGTGTCTGTAGTATTTGCTCCATCCATGCACTACATACCAGATTTCACTAATTATTTCATCACCATGGTTCAGGAAGCAGTGGTGGCTGCTGACCTAAAAACTGATGGGGTAGAAAACCTTTCCCTAAACTGACTATTGGTCGCGATCCATTTTCAGTCATTTCCCTTGACTAACAATACAGCAGTTAATTTACAAAATACTCAATACCATCGGGTATAGCCAGTTCTCCTGAATAAGGCTGAGGAATAAAATTGTTTTTATTTGCATCGCAAAATTGTGCACATTTTAGTGACATTATTTAAAAGTGTGGATTTATGTACTCTTCGTTCTCCACACCCACACTAAGAGAATAATGTGCAGATTTCATAATTAAAATGATCTTGAAGCGCAGGTTTTGTTGCCTTTAATGACGGTTGTGCTAAAATCAAATGCAATAGTTAACAGAGTGGGTATCTTTTTTCTGTTAAGTGTACATAGTGATTAAAACTGATTTTCCTAAATTTAACATTTAATCTCCCGAGCATGATGTGAAAAAAGAAGCTGCGTGTTTACTTGCCAATGGAGGACTCAGATTGTTGACACACATGTTAATCAGTGAAAATGAATGAAAACAAGTTGAGAGCAATGATCAGTTTAAAGAGAAAGTTTCAGTCCCATCTATTTTCAGCTCAGCAACTGCAACTGTCAGGAAGTAAGCTCCTTAGAGAAATCAGGTGGTGGAGGGCATAGCTGGAGTAAATACTACAGACACTGTGGCCTGCAGGACCTGGAGTTGGGTATTGCTGCTCTAGAACATTGTTTTTTGAGGACCACTGTTCTAGAGTGCTGTGCTGCCAGCAGAGGAAGTAACAAGCTACACAAGTCTCCATACATGCCACAGTCATTCGCACACCGTCATCTAAGGCTCCAACTATGGAGAACTGGCATAATGATTATGGCATAATGATGTTTACATAGCCATGTAAATGAAGTGGTTCATTTTCAAATAGTCATTTTAGTTTAATGGTATTTTTACATGCTAGACTAATTGCAATCTATAATTGAAAATGCACTTTCAATGTTTATTGTGAGGATAACTACCCAAACTCCTAAAGCTTGACTATAACTTACAATTTCTCAAAGAACAGTACAGTTGCCCTCTCAACAATCTATCAACAATACTTTAGCTGGAAACTGGTATACATGTCTTCGCAACAAATAATCAAAATGCAACACTTTTTTTTGTCAGGTTGCAAGGTTTCTCACAGACACCATTTTCTTGGTTTCAAAGGTAGCTTGGTAATTTCCCTGGAAGTGGAAACCTTAAAGCAGCAGTAACCAACTTTTGCAGTTGTCTCAATGTTGAGAAAACATTTTCAAAATCATAAAACCTACCCACAGAGAAAGAGACAGACCCCACCACTTCTCCACACACCTTGTCGTGAACGTGCATCAACGTTTCTAGCTACGACTCCTTCTCAGCAAATAGAATTCTAACCAGTTCTAGTTAGCTTACCTAGGTAGCCAAGGTAAACTACCGAACTTCAGCCATGATAGATTACGTTAAACATTCCCTTCCAAGAACATGCTGCAATTGGCACACAAATCTTTTTGATCAGTCATCTTTTTTTGCCCTTTTCCCCAAGTGTGGAATGACAAATCATACATCAGCGCTCAAAACCTGAGCCCCGGCTACTAATTTGGGAGAATGCAAACAAGTGCCTGCTCTCCTGTGAAATGCACCATGTCAAACACTGCTTCTTATCTTATGGCACCGCCTAAGCCAGGCATGCACAGAGATGAGCTCGAAGCTCTCGCTCCCTGTGGAGCTTAGCAGACGGCGCCTGATTGGCCAATGGGGGTCGCCGGAGAACAGAGACGCAGATTACTGCCGACAGAACCCTCTCTAGCCCTGGGCGATGCAGTTACCCTACCGACCACAGTTGTCACTGGCGAGGTTGGGATGTAATCTCAGACCGTGGGGCTCATCCATGCACTAGAACCAGAATGGTGTCTTAACCAGATAAGCCAGCCAGCAGCCGCTGGTCAGTAATCTTTAAAAAAAACACACATCAAAATGCGATCACTGGGCTTGTTGTTTATCTCGTGAATGGATCTCAATAAGTAAATGCTGAACCAAACACAATAAAACTACTTGAGTGTGGGTCCTGCTGGTTGAAAGGCATTATAACATAATGTGGTACGAATAGTCTTATATACACATTGTCACTCTCAGAGTTTGAGCAAAAGGCAATACAAAAACAGAGCAGGGTCCTTTTCCCTACTAATGAAGCTCAGCACCCTACTGTTCAATATATGGCAATACAGCGCCCCCTACTGCACGTGAACATCAATGCAGCACATGAATCGGCACAGATATGGCAGGGTGGTCATGATCCTTAATGAACAGGGGGTCTTCACTCTTGGCCCTGGAGAGCCACAGTTTCTCGAGTCTGAATTGCTTGCTGCTTTAAGGTGAAAACAAAAACCAGCAAGCCCTTTACCTCCCCAGGTCTGGGATCAGGGACCCCTGCCAGAGAACAGCAACTTACCTCAAAGCTGTGCAAGTACAAGTTTTACAATTTATCCCTACCCTCTTCCTCTCTTTGCTACCATGTTCCCAGCTTTTCAGCTAATCCCTGAATTGTTATACATTGGCTGAATTGTCACTCATGAAATATTGCACTAATTTTTGAAAATTAAAATTCAACTGGCATGTCAACCTTTGATGCCCCCCTTACAACTGATATGCTGAGTTACAATTGCAAGCTGAACTTGTTTCTCAGGAAAAATAGCCTTATATGCATTTCCATACTATACTTTGGAAAGTTTCGTTTGGGAATTTTGAAAATGGCAGCTGTATCCCTCACTCTCTCTTGCCCCCACTCACCTCCTCCCTGTGCTGAAAGAGATGGGTAGGTTTGGACCTCTCGGTGGTTGCTTGTTTGGCTTGTCCAAGGCGCTGGTTTCCTTGGTCCTGTAGGAGCCCACTGTACATAAGGCTCCCCGTAGAGGACGTGTCCAGTGAATGAAAATGCAGGGGTAATGTGGTGCTCCTACGAAGGTCTGTCTCAGGGTCCACTGCTTCCTCTGATGTGACAGTAAAGTCTTTATTTAAAAACAATATGCTACAGTATGATGCAATTTGGCCATATGGATATGTATATTACGGTATATGAAAACTTATGTAATAACTTTTGAACTATGATATGAAGAATAAAGTACAGGGGCTTGGCAGTGACCCATTGCAAGGGTATGACATCATTTGCAGATGCTATATGAAACGAACGATTATAACTATTGAACCATTGCACAAAGAGCAATCTTCTTCAAAGGGGAACTATCCTCTATGGCCATATGTTTTGTGCAACAAACTGTGGGAGTTTAAAGGAAAAGGAAATGAATGATTGGTTGTGTAGGCTACACTTATTTCACAAGAAAAGTGAACTGTAACCTCCATATTGAACTTCAATCAATCAATCAAATTTTATTTGTATAGCATATTTTACAGCAGTTGTTACAATACGCTTTACAGACAACCCTGGCCTAAACCCCCACAGGAGCAAGCCTAAGGCAACAGTGGCATGGAAAAACTCCCGGCAGATGGGAAGAAACCTTGGAAGGAACCAGGCTCAAGGGGGAAACCCATCCTCCTCTGGTCGGCTCAGAGTGTCGACTGGTGACCAACTTACTTGGGACTTACCCTGATCTACATTGGCCAGCAGCTCTATCATGTGTTGTGCCCTGGGTTTGCTCAATGCAGCTCGGGCCTGGCCCAATCCTCCTCCGGGTAGGGTGACCACTGACACAGAATGACCCGATGCAGAGGACTCTGTTCGTCCACGATCAGACAGAGTCACATCTCCTTGTCTGTCGTTCAAAGTCACTGCTGCAGTTTCATTGCTTCCAGTTTGTGGTCTGGGCTCTTGTGAAGCCTTTATCGTAACATCAGATATCAGTGTTTCACCCACTTGGGACGATCCCAAGTTAAGACTTTGCAGTCGCGCCCTTATATCACTCAGTTGTACCAACAGACCCTTATTCTGTTCTCGCAATGCGTCTAAACGCTCAAAGGAGGACATTTCACATGAATAGTGTGCAATACAGCAAACAGCGAGCAAGAACAAGTTGCTTTTCTTTGCTAACGCTAACCCAACTACGTATAATCCTACGTTAGCTAACTGTGTTAAAAACTACCTTTTCGTAACAGGCTCCAGGACATCGCAGACCCAACACGATAACTACCCAACAACTTTGCAAACAAAGTAAGAAAACTAGCTATAGCAAGCTAGTTAACAACATCAAGTGGTTTAGACAGATAGCAACGCTTAACAAATCTGACACTGTCGAGACAATGAGCGCTACCTATCATAGCTCTATTAGCCAAGAACTTATGTTTCCTAGATAGCTAGTTACCTAGCTAAACATTTTAAAAAAGGTATCTGTCGTTGGTTTCACCGTTTCTATGGTAACCTCTTGTTTGGAACGCTGATCTCGCTGGTGCTGATTAGCCTCTTGCCGTGAATTCTGGATATAATTGTTTGTAATCGGTTTTAAATAAATACAAATACCTATTAATCTTAAATTGTCCACTGTACTGTCCAATAACTTAACATGTTGTGAATTCGGAACTTGTCTTTGCCACCATTACGGTTCGACTGCATTTCAACCTCTTCGATTGGCTCAAAAAATTTCAATAAACCGTGTTTTATTGGCTGTTTCAATGTTTCCCATAATGCACAAGTCCACCATCGATACCTAATCTTACGAACCATAGATATAGCCACATAAAAATATTGCGAAATAGGGAGAGAAATCATATGGCAGATAAAATAGTAAAAACACGGTCAGCCTTAGATAAGTTGGATTCGTTTCAAATATAGAAACAACCTATAGCATCCAAATGTGTGAAAATATCAGTTCAGTGCATTAAAAAAAATGCTTTTTGAGCTGTGACTGTGAGCATAAATGTGATCACGTAGCCTGCTGCAATGTATAGACAGGGATGTGATTATTTCCATAAAGATCGAAGAAGGGGCAGTTATATTAACCTTGATTAATTAATTATTAATGAGAGTAATACATATTTAATATTTTGAAGCCTTGTCATGTCAGCCCTCAGAATAACATGGATTATGATACTTACAATGACTCACTGATGTTCAAAAATTCCACTTGGAATTTTGTTCCTTCACAATTCAATAAAATAAAATCACAATAAAAATTCTCCAATATATTTTTGATGTGAGATGCTAAATTATTACATAATGTAATACACCACATCAAGCCCTCTCACAGATTAATGCAGCAGATAACGTCTGTGATGGCTGCTGTATCCTTAAACCTAAACACTCTCAAGATGATTTTAAAAAATGGCTAATTCTGTGTAGGAAATAAATATATTTCAATTACATGAGTCCATAATGGTTGTTTTAATAAATTACATTACATTTATTAAATACATTAAATTTATTTCACAGTGGTGCAAAAGACAAGGATTGATTAAGTATATAAAATAATTATTCTATATTTGAAATACATAAAATATTAGTCCAATTAGTGCTTGTACAGTTCACATGAAATCATTTATTCAGTGCAAACACAGCACGTTTAATGTTTCCATTCTGCAAATATACTTTTCTGAGTTTGACTCAGAAATAGGAATGTCTGTGAGAAATTACCTTACAAAATTACGTTTTTTACAGCTTTTAAAAAAAAATCTGATCTGCCAAACTGAAGAGATATGGCTGATATTGCTGTTGCTGTGTTAATGGCAGGTGATCTAACTTAAGGTAAGCATTTTCTTTCTCTCCCATTGCATTGTTTCCTGTCTATTCACAAGATAACTTTGACACAAAACATTTTCTGTGAACTGAAGCTAATGCAACTGAACTGATTTTCAGCAGACACAAGTTAATCAACATATACGCTCCTTACATTTTCATGGAAACAGACTGGTACATACTATATACTGTAGTGCAGTGGTATCCAATCTATGTAGAGTAACTGATTTGAAAAAATACAGCCCTAATCTTCACATCAGTCCTGTTCACGGAAGTATGAGTTAATGTTAATGATCCACATACAAGCAAATGCAAAACCATTGGACACAGTGCACACAGTTTAAATCACCATTTGCGGACTGTTCCTTAAAGCAACAATGTGGCAACTCCCTCAGGCTCAGAAAATATCAGCTGATGTCCAGTCTGGGGAGAATGAGAGTGACACATTCCCCAACCCACAGCACTCCCTGATGCAAGACAACCATGGCATGTTATCGTGTACACACGTCATCATTGCACTGGAAAAGAAACAGAACAGCAGGGACAGCACATGTTTAAATTTCAATCCATAAAACTTTATTCTCCTGTACATATGGTTTCTGTCCTCTGTGTTCTCCCTTACCTGCGGTCTTTCCCCCTGCTGTGCACTGGTGGTGATGCCCAGGGCCTTAACGATATTCTCTAAAGGCACATAATCCCCCGGAGAATCTTGTGCAAAATGCAGCAGGACCTTTTCCCCACCTGTGCAGAGTAATACAGGGAGAAGTACATTTTGTTAATGTGGTACCATGCTGCCCTCTGGTGGCGAAGCTGTGCATAAATTAAAAACTAAAAGATTATGCCAACACAGCTCTCTCTCACCTTTGGCTATGATGACCATGCCACCACTCTGGAGGAGATCTCCATTGAAGTTTCCCTGGATCCCTTCAGCATTTGCCTGAGAAACACACACACAGATATATAGTTAAAATCATGACTGTGTGTACTGTAAGAAAAATGGGAAAGATTGACTGTTTTCATCCTACAGGAATCTGTTCATTTATTTTGTTAATTCAGCAAAGGTATTGACCCATTATATGGCATGGGGTGTACCCTATCAGTGGTACCTAGCGGTTATGACTCACCCGTAGTTCACAAAATGCAGGTCTGAATTCCAATATCACACACATTCCCCCTCATAAAAGCAGATTGCTTGCAGTGTGCCTGATTCTAGCCTGACTAGCATGGTGAGTGTAAATATGTCACTCATTTTACAAGAAGTCTTTGTTACCTTGGTGACAACGTTTCGTACTTTCTTCCCCAGGGCTGCGGGAACCAGGCTGATGGCGCTGTATCTGTGAGAAAACAGTTTAAAGTGATATATAGTCCACTTAAAGTCCTCAAAAAGTCCCTGTTCTTATAGTCCAACAGAGGCAGTCACCTTGAAAAAGTCATGTCAATATAGCATTGATACAATCCCAAAGGTGTATGAACACAAAGTCACACAAACATACATAGTTCCCCAGAGCACAGGCCTTCAGGCCTTAGACTCAGTCCAACAAGGCACTCCTGGTGAGACAGTGAAATAAGCAAGGTCCCACAGCCCCAAATATATAATACCACTGACTCAGCATAAAATATACAGTCTAAAAGTACCATAACAGTCCCTCTCTCCCACAGACACAGTGCCACTGACAATGTGACACTTGACATAATCCCACAGTATCATTGATCAAAGTACCAATGGCACAGTCTCACAAACACAGCTTACCTTTTGAAGCCGAGATCCTTATAGGACTGTTTCTTATCGTCAATGTACAGCTCTACAATAAAAGAAAATAAGGTCTGTTCTTCCTCTCTTCCTGCTGTTTTTACCTAACAGTTCAAATGACAGGTAATATGAATAAAAACCACCCTGCCATCCAGCAAAAGGAGATGTGAGATTAATTTTGGGTGGCTCATAAAAGCACTCCACAGATGGGACCCACATGACCCTGATTACAAAACTGACTGTGTGGCCCTTTGTCTTTAAAAGCATACTATGCAGGGTGTTTTAGCCTTGCTGTGGTCCCATGTTTACAATCAAAGAATTCACCTCCTCCGTCTTCAACCCCACCCACTCACCCCAAGTACCTAACTTCACCAATCTAGCTACCTAACATAGCTAGCTGGATAGCTAGAGGTCCAACAGAAAACAAGCCAACTCCACGCCACTTTCCACCCCCTTGCCAAACTTCAACTGCCGCCACCGAGGAAAAGCAATTCCAAGGCTAACTCTAGTTCTTGAACGAGCCCTGTTGGATTGTCTTTTTGCTTTGCTGTATCTGAGCTTCTTCCACCATTGCAGCAACTAGCGAGCTAGTAACAAACACTCCACTAAAATCTGATCCCAAACCACAGGCTCTGTAGCCACACACACCCCTCCCCACATAGAAAAGAGTGTCACACCCAGAAACGTCTTGATCACATTTTAGACTAACAAATACAGGTAAAGGTGCATGAATTTGGCGAAAATGTGTAAAGACTGAGATTGCCTGTGCATCATAGGTATCCCTTAGCATGCTTATTTTATACGTTCAAGGTAAAAAAATTTTTTTTAAAAAATTCCTATATAGTATGCCTTTAAGAAGGGTTGAGTTATGGATAATCAAAACAACCTAGCTTCTGCCATGTACACTGATAAAACTCCTCCCAATCACACCCTCTTTTACATGGCATTGTGCAAGGCCGAGTGACAAAGGTTACTCAACAAAATGAAACAAGAGCCACTGCTCTGGAATCTCATTTACTGGACTTATGTCACAACCTCAAGACACATTTTAAATGTTCTAAAGCATGAAACATGTTGATAATTTTTTCCAAGAAATGAAAACTGAAAATATACACCCACGCTTGCTGTTTGTCCTTGCAATGCCAATATTCCGAAATTACACACCCATTAAATGCTCATTGCTGCATAAGTGATTTTTTTCCACATAGGCTTGACGGTTTTTGGATACTCACCTCCCTTGAAAAAACACCCATCCTGGAATTCCTTCAGGCCTATCTCTTCTGGACCAACCCCGACCAGCGCCACATTATTCGCTCTCAGGTCCTCCTTCAACTTGCTTACCTCAACCGCGGTCCAACGGCACACTTGGCAACCGAACCTGCGCAGGAAGAAGATGACCACCGCTTGGTCTCGCCAGAGAGACCGCAGCTCCACGCTCTGACAGAGGCATACAGGACAGTACGTTTGTACCAGAGACGGTTTGTACACGAAAACAGGACTCACATGAGCACTCCTTCCTCACGTCACAAAGCAGCCTCGGCGTCGACAGAATCACAGATGGAAATGTGACAATTCTTAACGACTAGTTATTCTCAAACCGGAGTTTATATTTACCTCTCCAGACGTAGCATTCTTCAACAAGTTAAGACCCAATTTAGCCAGGTCCACAGCGGCCATTCTGTAAAAACTTCGACTAAAGCAAATTTAAAACACAAGAATATCTTTAAGTCGTTCGAAGCTGCTCTCATAACAACGCAGTGCACGGTCGGTGTGTACAGTTTTGCAACAGTCGAACTCACCAATCAGAGAGCAGAGCGGACGTAAACGTTTTTGCTGATAGGCTTGCATGAACTGGAGGCTTGAAGTTGCATAAAGACGAATCTTCTTGACGATATTTCTGACCTGGCAGATATCTGACCTGTGTTTAGCAGTTGTCTATGACCATGAAATGCACTTTTTGTACGTCGCTTTGGATAAGCGTCTGCTAAATAAATGTAATATAATGTAATGATATAGTCTTGCTTGTTTGTTATTGCCTCTGTGAAGCACTGTCTAACGTAAACCAATTTAACTGGATTGTTTCCAAGATTGTTTCAAATCCTCATTTGATGGCCGCTGGGAGTCATCACAGAACAGATTTGAAAATCCTGACTCTTGGATAAACATGAACAGTCAAGAGAAGATGATAAAAAAATAAATGGTTAAACAAACAGTGAAAGCAGTGATTAATTTAAGTTGCATGCTTAATTTTTAATTTTACCAGAAAGCTTTAAAAAAAAAAAAAATTCTGACTCCAAAAAGGAACATTTTACAATGGTTGACCTGGGTTGCCCTTCTTGAATCATATGTGTCATATTTTATGCATATATACATCTATGAACATTCTAAAGCACCTGGTTGTGGCACCGTCTGCTTGGATTGTAGTTTGTGTAATCACTGGAATTTGTAATCGCTACCTTGCCTTTGGTTGACTGTGGCGGTGCTATTTTGTTCAGCCAGATGTGTTTGAATTCCAAGTTATTATTAATTCACTACAAAGATGGCATCAAAAATAACAAAAATAACATTCTTTTTTGTCACCACACAGGCTGGGTGCCACAGGCATGACATGACAGTCAGCATGTAGCAACACACATGTCGAGAGTTCCTTGAGTTACCATTCAAGCTGAATTGAGGGCATTGTAAAGGCCAAATGTGTTTCTTGAAAAACGGCAAATTACGGACAGTATCTGTGAAGTTGTGTGATGTGTGTTGTATGAATTCTAAAAAATGTCAACATTTAAAAAAAAAAAATGTGTTTTTTCTGTAACATAATGCAGAGGGAGTAGGATGTAGATTACTTCATTTTTATGTTTACCTTCGTTTTTTTCAGATAGGGAACATGGTGAATGAGCGTTGTCATGGTTACAAAGGCGGGAAGCAGTGCTGGCAGGATAAAGTGAGCACGCGCGGCAAGACGAAAAGACAGGCGCGCGACAGGGCTGGATCGGTGCTGATGTTGCAGGTCTACTCGAGAACGCGAGAGAAGGACAGATAGAATGACGTCACTTCTGAGATATGGGGAGACAAGGGAGGGGAGGAGAGAGGGGGAAGGCGCAGGGACGGAGGATGAAAACTGAGAAATGCCTGCATCAAAGACACGGGGAGAAAATATGAATCTATAATGCATCTGGAAAAATAATAATAATAAAAAAACGTAACGTAAGATATACAAATCTATCCAAAGGGTATGCTGTAATAAATGTGAACAGAGCCCCTGAAAAGGTAAATTTCTTTCATGTTTCCATTTGCACGCATTGTCCATTTTAAGAACATAGCAGTCGATTGTATAATCTTCACCTTGCAAAACAAATGCCAAGTTACTGAGCTTCCACGGCCTATATAAGGTGCAAATTATATACGTAGATGTAAGATACCACAGTGGTGGAAGAAGAGCTGCTGTTCTGGTCTTATGACTGGAATATGTGTCTTCGTGTATTAAGTAAATGAAATTCTAACAAATAAACGTTGGTAATACATGGCGAATTACGTGTGTCGCCGTGGCACTGCCTTTTCAGTTAATATTAACGATCAAGGTACTGTAGGCACATGGCTGAAATGGAAATAAATAAACCTCCTTTTAAGGGAATGCTGCATGTCACACTTGAGGTCTCAGCTCAAGGAAGCACATGGTGGTTTTTCGCACTTTTTTACGAGCCAAAGATACAGCACATTTGTCACCGCTCTTCATGTGCACGAGGTGTACCGTCACGACATTGTATCTTCACACGTTGCAGACTCCCATCGACTGCCTTTGCTATAGTTTGTTTTACAAGGTACAACATTTACGGAATTGCGATAATGTATAACGGATCCCCTTTTGACACTGGAAGTATGTGTCAAGTCAGGTCGAAACTGTAGGATTTCCCTTTTTTGTGGCGATCCGCAGTTTCCCCGGCTGTCAAAGCTTGCGACAGTTAAACTGAAAGCATATGCACGTATCTTTCTCTGCTGTTAATACCCAAAATCTAATTAAACCAACAGGCACTGTGACGGTCAGACTGAGATCTTTTGATTGCATTAATGCAGGGACCTATTGCATTGTTTGCAGAAATAAGCAGGCAGAAAGTAATGTCATCCCAAGGGATGGGCACCCCCAGTGACCCCCTTCTGACCAGTCCAGGAGGAGGTGTCAGCTCTGCTCAGGACGGGACCTGGCGAGCATCGATCCCCAAGACCTCCAGCTTCCCGTCATCCTCCACTCGCCACCTAAGCCATCGCGCAAACAATTTCCAGAGGCACCCGAAGCGTAGGAAGCTGATCCGACCATCCCCGCCACCTCCCCCAAACACGCCTTGCCCCCTGGAGCAGCTGGACTTGGCTGAGCTGCCCCCCCGTCGCACCTTCCCCGAGCTGCTGTTCAATGGCTGCATCCTGTTTGGAATTGAGTTCAGCTATGCCATGGAGACAGCCTATGTCACCCCTGTCCTGCTGCAGATGGGTCTGCCTGACCAGTTCTACAGTCTGGTGTGGTTCATAAGCCCCATACTGGGTAAACATGAACACTGTCTGTGTAGACTGTGGCATGAGATGTAGAGTACAGGATTGATAGCAATAATGGAACCACCAGCAGACTTTTAGACAATGTGCATATTAATAGTCATCTGTTGGGAATGTAGTTGTCTAAGAGGGGAAGATTCTAAGTAAAGGACTCACTGAATTTTTGTCTGAATTAATAGATTTCGGAGCATTGCCGAAAATTGTCTCAGGTGAATCAAGGTTAAGTAAAACTCCCGCAGGCTCAAAAAAGCAATGCTACTGGTGTAAAAAAAAAGCGTTCTGAGCCTCTAAGTTTCTCTCCCTCCCTCCCTTCTCCTGTCATGCTGTGTTTCTGTAGCTCTGTGTAATTCTGTGTCACCCAGGGTTCCTTGTTCAGCCCATACTGGGAGCTTGGAGCGACCGCTGCACCTCCCGATTCGGCCGTCGACGCCCTTTCATCCTGGCCCTTGCCATTGGTGAGAAATGCTCAGCCTAAAAGCAAAATAACTGGACATAGGTGTAAAATCACTGAAAAGGTAATTCCACAGTGGAAGTATGTTGTTACACACTTTGGTGTCAATGCATCGGCTTGCCAGGCCAGTAAGCAGTCGAGACGGAGACACTGTAGACGTGGAAGTCAAAGCTCATGCAGTGCTACTGGATACTGTCGAGCCAGTAAGGAAGGTGCATGCCTAGATGGGCTGCCAGTATATGGGTATTTCTGCGACTACAGACACTTTTAGATCCCGGGGGTACATTTTTGTAAATCATAACAAATCGAGGGAATTTTACATCAAGTAAAGATTCTTAGTATGATTTATCTTAAGAAAAAAATTAATTGCTAAATTATGTGTTTTCCTGTCATTTATGTTGCATTTTATGGGTCAAACTAAGTTCCTTGCTTGTCCCACACCTGAGCTTGTACTTTTTACATGCATATTTTACATTCAATAGGTCACATAATTTTATACTTCCAGTTGCAATTAGATTCCAGGAAAATAAAAATGAAAGATAAAAAAAGAAATGTTGTGGTAGGTTAACACTTTTATTTTTTTTATATAAATATTTTTTTCTGCACCTCTGGGTCCTTTCCATGACCATGAGGATATTCCTTTAAAATTCAGTTTTTAAAAGCCAAACAAATTTGGTTTCCATCTAAACTGAGTTCAGAATGTACTGTTCACTTCGACCTAGTTTGTCTGACAGTGATTTGTAGAATTTATTTGGCTTACTCTCCTGGGAGCACAGGTTTTGTTATTCAAAGACAACCTACTCTGTATTCCTTGTTTCATACAGTTCGTTTTTTACTGTTTAAATAATGTTTTTGCTGTTCTTAATTTGAGTGAAATGTCATTACCGCCAACAACATGTCATTACTGAAACTTGATGTCATTACCGCGACAATGTTCATTTTTATGAATGTTATATATTTTTGTTTTAAATTTCATTTTATAAATATCAGTTATATGTAGTGCAGTATTTGATCTGTAATACTTGTGGGAAAAAGGCCAAAAATATAATAATTTCTAACAATAATTGCATTCGATGTAGTTGTTATGGAATAAGATTTCTCATTATTACTAGAGAAAACACATTCTTTTTAAATAATGTCTTTTTAAACCTTTTTTAGTTGAATTGGCAGTACAGTAAATTAAATTTTTATCAGAAAATACTCTAAGAGATTAAAAATACCCTAGACATGAGAGGAATAAATATTTATAATATAATTTGGTGAGGACATTTTATAGAGGGACATGATGAAAATTCATGAAAATAATATGTTCCTTATAAAAATCTTGGAGACTACATGTGATTTAGTATCTTATGTCTTGCATTACAGACTCTGATGCACAAAACTCAGTTTCAAAGAAGTTAATTTTCCAAAAATTTGCAAAGCCAAAGGTTTCTGTAATTGCTGAACCACTCATACATATCTTTGCTGGCTTTCTGATTGGCTGGTAAGGGCATACCCATGCTCTGATGGAGAATGAAGGAGGGGGATTGATGTCAGCTCACTTCAAGCAGAAACAGAGTGAGACAACACCTGTTTGTTCTCTGTCTTTCCAGGAGCTCTGATGGGACTGACTCTGGTGTTGAATGGGCGGGACATTGGAGCTGCGCTGGCTGACACTGCATCCAATCACAAGTGGGGGATCGCGCTGACAGTGTGTGGGGTAGTCCTGATGGACTTCAGCGCCGATTCAGCGGACAACCCCAGCCACGCCTACATGATGGACGTGTGCAGCCCCGAGGACCAGGACCGTGGGCTCAACATACATGCCCTTTTGGCAGGTCAGACAGATGGACGACAGTCACTAGGGAGAGGGGGTATCCTTTCTGTCTTGCTGGGTGTCTAACTCCACTTGTTTCCCACTACAGGGCTGGGTGGTGGTTTTGGTTACATCGTGGGCGGGATCAACTGGGATCACACGGAGTTCGGGAGGTCATTGGGGGGTCAGCTGAGGGTCATTTACATGTTCACCAGCATCACTCTCGTCGCTGCCACGGCGATGACGCTCACCAGCATTCCCGAGCGGCCCCTGGCCCAGACGCACACCTCGAAGACCTCCCGGAACGCCTTGAAGAGCCCCAGCCTCCCCCTGCCACCCTCTCCCCCCGCCGCCCTCGGAGCGGGCCCTGGGGAGGAGGAGGAAGAGGAGGAAGGTGCCCGCAGCTACCAGCGCTGCGAGCCGCACCCCTGCCAGCCCGACCTGCTAGCGCACACGTCCAGTGCCAGCGCTCAGCTGTACGCCGGGCTGACCAGCCCCATCTCTCCCTTCAGCCCCCTCACGCCCAAATACGGCAGCTTCATCAGCCGCGACAGCTCCCTCACGGGCATCAACGAGTTTGCCTCCTCCCTCGGGACGTCCTACATTGACAGCGTGCTCATCGACTGCTACACGGGCCAGCAGACGCCCCAGCCCCTCGATCCCGATGCCACGGCACCTCCCATGCCCCCTGGAGACACTCCGCCCCCCCAGGGTCCGCCGGGTGGTGGGGGGTTGGTGGGGGGCGGGGCCTCTGGCATCCTGAAACGCCCCCAGAGCCTGGCCCTGCTGGATGACCCCCTGCTGACCACCACCGTGGGGACGGAGAACGGCCGCAGGCGGACGGTCACCTTCAGTCAGCAGGTCAGTGTCAAGCCCGTCTTCTCCAAAGGGGAGCCCTTCCCTTACCTATGATCCCCTTGCCAAATTTGCACACTGTCCCCCAGAGTGGAGGAACTCCCCCACTAAGATCATCGACTGGGTGTCCGCTCTGCAAGTCATTCAGTTCTACGATTCAATTCTTATGTTCTGTGCATTTGGGCATTAACTGTTACGTTTCTGTCTCTCTCAGGGTCTGGAATGGCCACCTGGTGTCTCCACCATACCCTTAATAGAATGGTTCTAGAACCAGAATGTTTCATTGTAAAATTTCCTTAACTCTTAAAAGAAAATACAATTGAAACTTGAAAACATTCAAGACTCCCACTAAAGTATTGAGAGACATTGAGCATGATTCACTACAACTTTCATTGTCTGGGAAGAGGCGGTGTTATTAACTGTGTTACGTTCCTTGGTTTTCTTTTGTCTCCCCTGCCACTTGTTTCGATTTGGTGCTGCCGTGTGCTCTTGTTTCTTTTTGCAGCTGGCGTTGAGGATGTCAGGGCTGGATTTTCTGACTCTCTCTCTCCTCTTCCAGGTAGCCAACATACTGCTGAATGGGATGCGGTATGACAGCGATTTAAGTGACAGCACAGACGCCGCAGACACACAGCTGTCTATGAAGCTACTCTGCATTGCCATCTACAGGATGCCCCCATCACTGCGCAGCCTCTGCACCAACCACTTCCTGGGTGAGAACCACTGCATTAGCAGAGGCCCCTTGGTGCATTCATCATCAGACTTGACACATTGCTGGATACTCTCTAAACTGGTAGGTCCCAAAATCTGGGCCCAGATCAACAAGGGGTCCATGGAAAAAAAGAAACAAAATTAACTTTATATGGTACACTCTCTATGGATAATCCCACTAATATAATGAAACCTGTGGCAAGCACTGAACCTTTTATACTGTACATTCAGATGTCTTGATATATGCTAAAAAACAAAAACAAATGCATGTCAGGCTAGAATATGTATATGTAATATAGAAGTAATATAGAAGGGGCAACAGGAAACACATTTGTTCAGTAAGCCGTATATGGCTGTGGGGTCATAGGATTTCAGAACCCCTACTTTAGACAGCAGGCAAAAGCCTCTAAGAGCTGAAGTGCCTGCTCTTGTCAAAAAAAAATCTGATGTTACATCAGACTGTGTTTCAGTTTGTGTGAATGGCAGTTTGAATTGATTAAATTCAAACTGAGAGGCAATCCCCTTCTCCTGCAGGCTGGCTATCCTTTGAGGGCATGCTTCTGTTCTACACTGACTTCATGGGAGAGGCTGTGTTTGGGGGGGACCCCAAGGCACCCCACGACTCCGAGGCTTACCGCCGCTACAATGCTGGGGTCAGCATGGGCTGCTGGGGAATGTGTATCTACGCCTTCAGTGCAGCTTTCTACTCAGGTGAGTTGCATGCATCTTTTTGCTCCTATCTGAAAGTCAACACCTAGCCCTCCTCCAGCTACATCCAGGTTTCTCAATTACTGTAATCTCCTCCCTCTCTTTCCGTCTTCTCTGGGCCTCTCTAGCTTCCGCTTGTTCATTTTGCTATTTCTCGCTCTTCCTTTCCCGCTCTGTCTCTTCCAGCCATATTGGAGAAGCTAGAGGAGCGTTTCTCCCTGCGCTCTCTGTACTTCTTCGCCTACCTGGCATTCGGTCTGGGCACAGGCCTGGCCACCCTCTCCACCAACCTGTACGTGGTGCTGTCCCTCTGCATCACCTACGGAGTGCTCTTCTCCTCACTCTGCACCTTGCCCTACTCCCTGCTCTGTGAATACTATCAGAGCCCACAGGTCAGACCCAGTCCTGCTGCGTGTGTGCGTGTGTGTGTGTACATGTGTATGTGTGCATGTGTGTGTGTGTGTGTGTACATGTGTGTGCATGTGTGTGTGTGCGTGCGTTTGTGTGTGTGTGTGTGTGTGTGGGAGACGGATACAAATGGGCTTCCTCCCAATTAATATTAATGTGAATCTGACGGTGCCTTTATATAGAAAGTAGGAGACTGCCCGGTGTCGATTTAGACAATGATTAAATGATTAAAATGTGGTCAGAGCTCATAGTATGTGAGCATATTCTGTTTTATTTTTTACAATACATTGAGATGGATGAGAACTTTTAATGTGGGGAAGTAAATCCCTAAAATGTCGAAAAAGGGACTTTGTTTTGCTGATACTGATGATATGTTTGCTGACATTGTATAGATATTGTCCTCATATCATATATGTATGTTTTCCCTTTCTCTTCTTGTGTGTGTAGTTCTGTGGCTCCTCGGAGGGAGGGACCAGGAGGGGGATGGGTGTGGACATCTCTCTGCTCAGCTGCCAGTACTTCCTGGCTCAGATCCTGGTCTCCGTGGCGATGGGACCCCTCACCTCGCTGGTGGGGGGGGCGCAGGGCGTGATGTACTTTGCGAGCGTGATGTCATTTGTGGGCTGCCTGTACTCTTCGCTGTGCGTGGTGTATCAGCTGCCCCCCCCTGAGGGTGAGCTCCCCCAGGGCGAGGCCCAGCCGCTACTCGTTCAGATCTAATGCCCCCCCCCCCCCCCCCCCCCCCCCCACAAGCACACACGCGCACACGCTTCGCCACCTCCGGTGCACTCCTTACCTCCTATCTCCCTCAGAGCAAACAGACAGACAGACATCGCTTTGTGTATGTGCATATGCTGCATGCATTTGTGTGTGCGCATGCATGTATGTATGTATGTATGTGTGTGCTTGTGTAGGCGTGTGTGTGTACGTGTTTTTGTGTGTATGTAGGTCTGAAACTGACTCTAGTCTCACATTGTGTGTCTGTACAGTGCTGCTTGCTTCTGTCTGGTTGTGCTTGTGTCTTGCCATGGACAGGAAGTGTGTGTTTGTCTGTCTGTTCAGCTGCAGTACTCAGTGAGCACAAAAGCTACACCGTGGCTGATTTATTGGAAATGATTATTTAAGTGATCCCTCCTCTCTTTTCCAAAGGACCACAGTCTTCAAAGTGAAAATTACTCATCAATTAGGCCATGGGTGACAATCTTCAAATTTCCAAGAGCACCGTGTGCTCTCATGTTATCAGTATAAGAAATGTTACTGAGTCTTAGCTCTCCAGTGACTCTTCTTGCATTTATACATTGGGCAGTATTGCTTTGGTGGTCCTGCATGAACAGACTGTTACAGAGGGATGGCCCTACTCTGAGTACCTATGAATCCACAACTGATCAAACCTGAGTCCTGAGGGCCTGCACTTTCTGAAAAGCTACTCAAACTCTCAGCCCAACCCAAGTATGAGTAGCCCAATGAGTCTGTCTGTTTGTCTCTCTCACCCACAGTAGGTAAGCTTATAAGGATAACTGTTTGAATGTGTCACAATGACCCACCCTGTTTTGCTGCACCAAACACCAGTAGGCGCACAGACGCATAAAACACGCACACGCTACATGTAGCGATACGCATAAACACAGGAGCCATGCATGTGCACTTTCACACGAGCCAAGGTTTTTGCCCTGCTGTTCTTGGGTACACGAGAGCAGAGCAACAGTGAGTGAGTTCCAGGAATTGTTGCCAGGATACCCACTGAGCCGAATAAATCATCGCATCACCAGGGCTGTCCACCTTCAGAACGTGACACGCTCGCACGTGGCCGCACAGTCTCATAACACAAGGTGACCCCCCTGACCTCTGCCTAGCCCGACCGGGATGTTATTATCATTAACATTATCAGGTGAAGGTTAATGAGTGTCATGATAATGGTTATTGTCATTATTATCAGGTGGAGCTGATGGTTCCTGAATCTTCTGAATCTTTTTTTTTTTTTTTTTACTTCAAACTCAAATCTGTGCTGCACTCCCATCTCCTTGGGAGGAGAGAGGAGACAGGAGTCCTGATCCAACACCCCACTAAGAAAGGATGATGAACTGTGCTGCTGTCTGGAGCCCAGAGACCGGAGAGGAAGCTCTGATTGGCAGTTCCACAGACATCTGCGCTAAGGGAACCCGACACCAGCTGTACCGGGGATACTCCTCCTGGGCACCACAAGGGGGCATTGTTTCCCCATGTGTTTTTTTCACATCATCACTCTTGGACCTCACTGCCCAAACCACTCTCTGAGGCCTGCTCTCTCTTACTAACCTCAACTCAAACACAGCTTTATGTATGTCTCTCATCACGGAATGCTTTCTATTAAAATGTCAGTCCTACTCTGGGGATGTGACCCACCCCACTAGATATAATGAAGTGTTGTGTCATGCCTGACTGAAAATGTCCTGTTCAGCAATGGCGCTCCATAGAGGTACAGTTAAGCAATTCATTAAAGGCTGTTTCCATAAAGCTTTTTTAAAAAATAAATAAGGAACTTTATTTTTTTATTTTCTTTCATTTGACGTTTGATGCTTTCTATCAGTATTACAAATGACTTCATTTTGTGAAATGCAGATAAGTTTTATTTTTTATTTAAATTAATTTGATCTTATAATAAAAATCAAAAGCAGTTTAAACACAGGCCCCATTTATTGTGGTGAAAAGCTGTATTGAAATAGAGGCGGACTCTTCATAGGGGATAAGGCAGCCGCAATGTATACTGTGTCAATTTAATGAAGTATAGTGGGTGGAGCTTGCATGCACAGTCCTACATAAACTCCACAAAAGATTTGTTTTGTTCCAGTTGCAAGCTAACTGTTTCGATAGCATGAGACAGAGTTTGAAAATGAGCTTTGTTACTTCAGCCTGCTGGCCCTAAAAATTCCTCAAACAGAAGACTTCTGTTTTTCATCTACAACTTAGGACAACTGCAGTTGACCTAATAAGGAAAGAATAATGATTTCACTTTACATATGAGAGGGGAGGGGTATGTCAACCTTGCAGTTTAATCTTTAACCAATAGGGGACAGACATTACTGTGGTCCAGGAAGTACTTTTATTTTCTTCCCCTGAATAAACTTTACGAAAGGCCAGTCATTTTTACACAAGAACTTTAACCAAATCAAATTTCCTTGCAGTACAATTTCTGCACATCCTAACTGACGTGGATTCATTAACATTTCTTTTCCAGGTTACCTGGAGTTGGGACTGGTTTGTGGTTAGTAACCACTTAATTTTAAATATGTCAGCACTAAACATTTTATAAAACATAAAACTAAAGAAGAGCCCTTTTTGGATTGCTCTGAGAAACCTTGGATGTGCTCAACTGACCACATTACCTAAAAGTGGCCTCATGGTGAAGCTATAGGGTGTAAAGAAAGTCTCCAAACACTCAAATAAAAAGACTGATTTATTTATAATCCAGAACCAGAATATACAAAGCAGTGGTCAAAGCATCAACAAAACAAAAAAAATTAACCGTAAAAAAAATAACTGTTCAGAAATGTAAGAGGTACACCAGGGCAGGGTGTGGGCTGCTGTATGAGGCATTTAGAAACCTAAAGTTGGTCATCCTGACCAAAAACCAAACCAAATCTGTACACAGAATATGAAAAGCAACTGTTCATAAAGATCACAAAACACCCAAAAACCTTAAGATTTAAAAGGGGATAATAACTACAGGTCTCATCATCAGGAAAGCCAATGGTTTTTATCATTTACAAACAATAAAGGACCATTAATGCACACTTGCACCATTTGCTGATTTAACTACTAACACAAAAAAACAAGGCTGAAGAATTATCCCCACAATAAAACTCATTTTTTGGTCTCGAGTGAAATTGAGGTCATTTTTATAGTGTATAAACAGTAGAGGGAGGACACAACTGTTGAAAGAGGGTGGCAGCAGGTCAGGTAAAGTAGAAAACGTGCTCAACAACGGTTACTTATACTTTTAAAAAGAAAAAGCACTGTTTTTTTTTTTTGAGTGGGCCCCATTTGCAGCAGTAATAAAAACTGGTCATACGGGGGGACCAATAAATAAGATTTTACAAAAAAAGGGCCATGGTGTTACAAAACTCCAGTGCAAATACAATATCTGAGGAGCGGGAGGTGGGAGGAGAGAAAAATTTCTGTAAAATGTACACATGAAAGCACAGCCTTTTCTTTGCCAGGATACCTCCACGGATAAGGCTATAAAGGTGACAGGCTAAAGTTCTAGGCTTTCACTTCAGCTTCTGTGGAGTCACCGTTCTCTGTCTTCTGCTTTTTCGTTTCAGCCTTTTCCTAGAGGGGGGAGGGGCAAAAATGCAAGTGTAAGATGAAGATAAACATGAGCACAGACAGGGAGAACTAAGAAAGACTAAGTTGAATGTGTGTGTAGAAGATGTTTAGGAAGGTGAAAGAGTGCCACTTATAAGACCCACCTCCTCCTCAGCTGGACGTTTCACAGGGTGTCCATCTGCCTCCTCTGCCCCATCTTCCTCTGCACCCTCACCCTCCTCTCCCTCTCCTGAAAACATACAGACCACATGACTTCCTGAGGGAGAGTCACCAAAAAAAGCCACACACAGGTCCTCAGAGGTTGCAACACGGTTGAGGTCACAGCCCTTAAAGGTCAAGGCTGAGGTGTCTCACCATCCTCATCCTCATCCTCTTCATCCTCAGGGGTTTCCTCTTCGTGGTCTGCACCGTTTGTCTTCTGTGGATAAACAAACTTTTTCAAATAACCCCCTAGTGGTCTGGAAAAAATCACACGTACCATTTCACACTCTAGTTCTATTATGTGGGCCATAGCCATCCAATCCCCTTTCTTCTATATTTTAAAATAATAATTACTTTCAGTTTCACATTTGTCTGTTTTGCACATAACTGTCCATAATGAATTCCATGCCTTAAGTGAACTCACAGTTTGCAAGGACAATAAAAAAAGTAACACATCGGATTTGATTATCAAATTTAAGGGCAAATCAAAGGTTAGGTCAGTGTTCGTAATTGTAAATAATATACAAAAGAAGTGTAAAATAAAAATGACACACTTGTGTGCCATTTCACATTGTACTTTGATCAGCCAGACTGTTAACTTTTCTCAGCTGAGTGTTTTTTCCTAGACACACATCTGTGCCATCTCAGGACTCACACAAAGAGCTCAAGGGAGGAAGAGGGGGAGGGGTCAGGCCAACACCTGCGCACCGCAAGTGCACAAGACAAAGGCCTGGGGCCCAAGAGGGAACGAAGCCACACTCACTGTGCCATTGGCAGGTGCGTCTCCACTGCCGTTCTCTTTCTCCACCTTCTCTGCCTCTTCTGCCACTTCTTTCTTCTCCTTCAGATCCTTTAAAAAAAATAAAAATAAATAAAAAATACCAGCGTTTGCTTCAGCATCTACGACTCATGGAAACGGGCAGTTACCACACAAAACCAGTGAAGTGAGTTTGGAAACACTGAGCGACCAAAGACTTTCCACCACCCACTCTTTCCAAATGAAGGCCGTTCTAAACACAAAACCTCAATTCAACTTGACTGCCTATCCCATTACAGTAAGAGGACTAGCCAACTACGTATGCGGAGCCCTGCACTCCCGCCCCCTCACCACCCGCCAACTAACTGACGTTAGCTCAACCACCACGGCTGAGTAGAAAATCAGTAAACGGCGCCGTTAGCAAACAGTACGCTTGGGTTTGCGGGTGGGAGAAAACTGTACCAGCCTAAACTAATTCAGGTGTGCTCTCGGCTGGATTGAAGTATTAGCCGTCCGCTTTGTGTTGCTGTAAAATCCTCTTATACTATCAAATAACATCGGATTTGAGATTTAAAGGACATCATTTACTACCAGCAAAATTAGGTGACCTTGCTACCATCAATACAAAATACAATATGTGGTGTTGACTATCGCTGCGATTTGGTACCGGAAAACAGAACTGGCGCGCCTCTCGGCCGAGAACCTGCAGCGCGTGCTCTACTCGCAGACAAAAGAATCCAAAGAAACGTAGCTCTGAACTGTGCTGTATATGGTGCGCGCGCCCCCTCGCACTGAGGGAATAGACGCGCGTGCTTCCCGCCGTTTCGCCGTGCCTACTCCGGTGGGTTTAAGTTTTCGGTGGCTCGTTTGGTTCCAATCGAAGTCCGCAAACGGCACGGGAGTAAAATACAATATTCACCATGGAAAAGTTAATTCCCATTCCGAAAATGCGCATTTACAATGACTTTTCAAAAGCAACTACTTGCTAGATATGAACAGTTTAATAGGTTAACACACAAAGACGCGATAATTAACGATTTCTGGCACGAGATAGTTTATTACCAAGGTAGTAAGACATTTGCTGGTCAAATCGCCACAAGCATTTCTCCACAAAGAACGTCTTTTTCTAACGTCACTTAAGATAAACGAACACAGTACTTTAAGGAACTGGTTACAATACTCAAGAGCACGTTTAACCCAGTCCCAGTCATATAAACCAGCTAGCAAACTGATATAGTCAGCTACTCGGCTAAAAACGACACGATAAATGACTATGTTTCAACGAGATGAAGAAACATTTAGATCAAATTAGTTACATTACAGTAACATTAGGTACCTCCAACCTCTACACACTCCGTCATTAGCAAACGTATATATTAAATAGGTAATGACTACAAATAATTTCCGGGCTATTAGCGAATTTATTAGCAAGGCTGCTTGTTACATCAATATAAACAAAATTTACCTTAGGTGTAACCTCGGTGGTGGTCGTGTCAACTGCGGTATCCGCCATAGTTCGATAATGTGGAGAAAATTATATAAAGCTTGCTGATTTGCCTTACTGTATTTGCAACCCCTTTGTTGGATGGAGTTACCGGCTAGGAGGAGTGAAGAGGAGTGAAACAAATTGCTTTCAACCTAAGAGTTGAATGCAGTCAACTTGAGAGAGCATGTCAAAGCAACATGCAATTGGGCAAGGACAAGAACTAAACACTATTTAAAATTTTCTATTGGATAGACTCTTGTCAATCTTGTTGAATTAATCCCGCCTTAGAACTCCTCCCCAACAGCGGAAGCCTCTAGCTTTCTAATTGGCCGAATGCAGCAGAGAGCGGACCGTTTCATTCGAAGTGAAAATAAGTTTGTCATTCATCATTTGTCATTGTATTTTGAAACCCTCACAAATCTTCATAAACAATGTCTTTATTAGGCAAGCCAAGTCCTGTTGACCGTTAATCTTATCACTCAATCCAAGATTTCGGAGGTTAGCCTACATTACATTTCGTTCTATTTGGTAACCAAGACCATGGATGTGTATCACCTTTAAAATTAACTTCTGCTTGCGAAAGCTTGCGCGGAGTAACGTTATTACGTTTTTGCAAGCAGGACTTCCGTCTTTAAAAATTTCAGGACAAATATTATATAAAGCACATTTCACAGTTACAAATATGAGAAAACGTATTACATTATAACTAGCCTGCCAGACAGTTGTCATAATAACACAGAACAGTGATCGTTGGCAGACGGTTTAAGTTATTTGAATAGCAGGTAGGGTGCATGTATGAAACTTGTTAGATTAAGACGAGACATATTTCTCTTTGACTATGACTTTTACTTAAAAATCAGTTTTTGCGTTACTGGAAAATTATACATCCTTTGTGTACTATGGACATGCACTCCCCGACAGCCCAAATAACAGGGGTGTCAAATTACAGTTTACGGTGACTGTTCTACCAACCATTCATCAGACCACACCTCCTTGGCACCGGTTAACCTGGAGCACGTGACACAAAATCAAAAATTTGTGTACAGTCGCGGTATAATCCTTATGGATAGAAATGACAAAAATGAGTTACATTACATTACAATCACGTAGCAAATAGGCTTAATCTTATTCAGAGTGATTTCATACTTAAAAATTTGGAACATCAGATGGAGTCCCGTCAGGCCTCGCAGTAATACAAAGATAAGAACAAGGTGTATATAGTAATATTCACTTTTCAGTTAAACTTTTGTTGAATGACCATAAATCAAATAAATAAAACCACCATAGCAATTGGAGGTGGATGTGTGGTGCTGTCTGTTTTAAGTTCATTTTTTCAGCGACATTTCCAATCGAAGAACTGGAACTGACTCAGAATTTAATGTTCAAGAGCATTGTGATGAGCTGAAGTAAATTTATGCACATTTGTATAATAGGGCTGTATAGGTTGTACTGTACTTGTGTTTTAGTGGTAGCCAAAAAGATCAGGACTCCTGATCATCTCCTGTAGACATACTGTTCAGAAACAAGAGTTCTTATTTGAAGAGGTTCCACAACCGCTGATTTGGTTTTTCATTTTAAGCTATTACACTATGTTAGTTGATGAAGTAGAGTAGATCCGCAAGAGACAAAATTGAATTTTGAATATTAGACTTGTAATAACTGCATTAGTCATCAATAAGAAAGAGGCCTGGAATTATAAGGGTCATAAACATTTGTTTTGGCATCCATGAGAGAAAAACAAATGAAATAGGTTGTTCTGATGAATATGAGAGGATACATGTCTGTGTAATTATTCACTTTTTGTCATTGTGGCTGATGTCAGTGGTGTCATGTGAGTGGTTCTTAAGCCGCGTGTCTGTTGTGTGTGTGCGTGGCTGGGTGCCTGCTGGCAGGCTCACGCACACACTGAGAGGGGGCTCTGGGGTCTTTGTTTACGGCCACTGTTTCATTAGCATGTTTGTGGGAGTCATTGTGTTGCAGATGGAGACCGAACAGGCAGCTGTTCCATTCAGGACAATGCAGGCCGGCCCTCTGCAATTTTTAATCTCTTCATCCCCCACATATGCCCCCATCCCCTCCCTAAAAAATAAAATAAATAAAAAACCATAAGGCTCAATAGCCCAAGATTGTTTTAACCTTCAGTGCCCCTGCTTTGCTTGCTCTCACTTTCCATTTTTAAAACTATTATTTTCTCACCACCTTGCTAGTTTTATTTCATACACTAGAATGAATGAGCTTAAGAATATATTTTGTGTGAACAGGCCATCCAGGCCATCTAGGTTCATGTTTTTGCATGCTTTATTGAGAGAGTATCCAGCACTGTTTCAAGTCTGGTCTTGAACACTACAATGTTGTAGATATCTACATTTTTATGGGATGGGAGCATTTTGTCTCAGTTTGTCAGAAGAGAAAAAAAAACATGTGGGCCAAAATGAAAACCACAGTGAATTACAGACACCACCACAACAACTGACAATTGACAAGACATCCAGACAGAGAGCCTGAACTGTGTAAAGCCTTCTTATAAGAAATATAATATATAAGAAAATATTATAATAATTTTATAAGACAATTAGTATCTGAGGCAATGCAACACCAATATTATTTTGTTTATGTATTCTGAATTTAAAGTCTTTAATGTCTGATTGTTGCAGTTCACCAAGCCACCTTCCTGCATTATGTACACGTGTCCAGTAGGGGGCAGTATTTTCACTGACACCTCCATTCAGGTGTAGGGAGAGATGACTGCATTTTGTTCTCCATACTTTCTTGGATCCGATCTGCCTTTTAATACACCTTGTTTTTTTCCTCATCAAGCCCTCTCAGTGCTTGCAGATGGTGTGTGCCCCTGTCACAGTCAGTGCAATACTGTACCCATTGTTTCACCAATTCAGATGCAAGCCAGGATGGAACTGAAGACCAGAACTGGAATTCTAGCCATCGGAGTGGATTATTGTCATTGTTGCTAGTTGACAACATAGTCATATTTTCTGTTGCTGTCTTTTTTCTGTACATGTTGTGGGCACGTAGGAATCATCCCCTCAAGAATGAAAAATAAATAGTCTGAATTATAATGGAGCCAATTTCTTTGTTCTTAATCATTTATAGCACTGTAATATAAACATGTCAGAATCAACCATTACTTTTCAAATAATTAAAACGTGATTTCCATCACAGCAGTAGCCTTTGTACAGTATGTCTCACTAAATTGTTCTCAAAGCTTTCTGTTCCTCTGGCAGACAGGAGGTTAGGCTTTACTTGTGGTATTCTGAAGGGTCAAAGAGGATAG
The DNA here is from genome assembly GCF_013347855.1 of Anguilla anguilla. NCBI lineage: Eukaryota > Metazoa > Chordata > Actinopteri > Anguilliformes > Anguillidae > Anguilla > Anguilla anguilla. The sequence continues at coordinate 17,367,737 of NC_049213.1, forward strand.
TTGACTCATTTCAGATAATTCAATGTTTTTCCTTCAGAGAGAGTTAATTAGCCAGGTATCAACATGTTGTTCTTTACAGAATATTTGTTGCCTTATCCTTGAACATCTCTCTGTGTTTTCCTGAGAGTAGTATGAATAAGCTAAAGTAGGAGGAAGTATTTAAAATGTTTGGTATGCCTTCTCTGTGCATGTTTTCAACACGTATATCACACGCTTTACACACGAATACATTAAAAAAAACACCTCGTCTGTCAGTACTGTGCCGCATTGACCAAACTCAGCCCCTTTAACACAAACCAAGTCCATCAGCTATTCCAGAAACAAGTGTCTCATTTAAGCCAAAAGTAGGGGTACCTGGGAGCTTAATACACTGTGTAAAAGGCATTGTGTGATTTGAACTGTAAAAGCTATGGTTGGAAATACCATTTTCTCTGTGCAACACTGTAGTCAATTATGTAGCGCCCCTTGGGGATGCTAGCCACAGTCAGCCCTGGCGTTGGCACTGGAGTGTTTATTTTGCTCTCACACAGACTCAAGAGCAAGCGTACACAGAAACAAATTTGCATCAGAGCATCTTGTACAAGGAGACAAAAATGGCCTTAATTTGCGGAGTTGACAGGTGTAGCTGGTTAATGTGTCAGGTCCCTCGGGTAGAATGATCCTGAAGCCAAGATCGTCACTGAGATTGTTAACAATTGCAATATATCCAGTGTTAAACCAAACACATTGTTACGGCATGTGTGGCATCAATACAAGAGAGATTTGTGCCAAGACTGCATACATTTCTTAAGTACCATGGACTAATACCACAGATGGCCTTGGAGTTGACATGGAGCTTTCATCTTTTGTTGTGAGAAAAAATGCACTCCATTTTCTTTCCTTCTTTACAGTGATGAAGGAAAAATAAGTTATCTAAAGTCCAGAACAGTCAATGTCACAAAGGAAAGAGGGTGCATGACTATACATTGTGTCAAGCAAGCATTTTAATAAAATCTCAACCTGGAGTGTCAACTGGTACTGAGAGGTACATTACAGCCTGCCTGGAGGAAATGTGCAAGAGAACAGACTGATGACAGATAATCTTCAAGACAAATTCATTCATTTCGTTGAAGTGGTTGACTGTTCTCTGCCATAGGAAAGAAGTCTCATAGTGTATGTTTCTAAACTTGAGCACACATCTGTCTCTGTTTGCAAATGAGGACCATCTGGGGCACAGAGAAGGAAGGGGCACAGCACAGAGATATGTTCATCTCCAATCCCTCTGGGGCATGGAGAAGGAGGGGGCACAACACACAGACATGTTCGTCTGTAATCTAAGGCTCACAGGCTGCAGATAAAGACCGATGGTCCATGCATTACTCATTCCTTGTTGCTGGAAAATGAGTGCTGGTGGAGAGGAGAGAGCCCTTTATGAAGTCATTTCCCGTCATGGTTTTTCTTTTCTGGTGAGCCTGCCACCTTCATTGGTTTCCATGGCGACTGGAACTCTTCCAAAAATTGCCTGCTGGTCTTTAGCAGATTCCTCAAAGGGAGGAAGGGGGGAGCATTTGGGCGGGGGGTGGAGGGTGACGGCGGGGGGGGGGGGGGGGGGGGGGAGGGTGTGGGGGTGGGGGGGTGGAGCTTTTGGACTGGGGGGTTTGTGGGGAATGTAGTCAAGGGAGAGTGAAAAAAAGAATGGTGGGCAGGAACAGAAATGTTCTGTTTCTGCATTCTCTTTGACATGAAGAATAAACGTCCTTTATGAGCCTGCATGTGTATTACAACATTTTCATTTTGTTCCATGAATATGATAATTGTTTCATGTGCACCAACTGTCCTTTCTACTACCACCACCACCACCACCACTACAACTGCTACTACTGCTACCACTACTAGTACTACATCTACCACCACACTACTACTACTGCTACAACAACCACCACTAATACAGCTACTACTACTACCACCACCACTACCACTACTACTACTGCCACTACAACCACCACTAATAATGCTACTACTACCACCACACTACTACTGCTGCTACTACTACCTCCAATACTACTACTACTACCAAAACCACCACCACCACCACCACCACCACCACTACTACTACTACTACTACTAATAATAATAATAATTATTATTATTGTAATCACCATTGTTATGAACATCATCATAATAAAAAAATATCATAGTATTATTTGTATATAGATTTTTATATTTTTATTCTCTGTAGAAGGTCTTATCCAAAAATGGCTGGTGTGGGTGTTGGTTTTTGTTCAAGCTCAGCAATATGACACAATTCAATAGACTTGATTGATCAGCGGATAGACAAACATACTATAGAGACTTGAGGGAAATCAACAGATTGGTCAGTTTTCTGTCAGCCACTTTTTGTCAGGTTGGGCGAATCTAATCATAAGAGTTGTGGAGGTGTTAAAATGGGATTGGACCCTGTAAGCTTTAAGTGTGTTCAGAACCTTTGATTGGTCATGCATAGTGTGCTCAGTCTCAGCTCTGCCTTTAATCTCATTCTTCTGCTCCTGGCCACTGAGATGTGGGATGAAGGTACAGGACCTCCAGGCTAGGCCCATCTCCCCTCTTCCAAAATGTAAGTGTTTGCAAATCTTGCAGCTCTTAATACTGTAGATTTTAATGGATGTCTTCCATTGTAGTCTCCTCCCAATATTTTTGTTGACCCATTGACACCAACAAGACAAAGAATAGTGTTGATGACAGAACATAAATATAGGCAAATCTTCATAAAACAGACCACTTCGTATTGTGACGACTGGCGATAATGACACAATTATCATGCTGAATGTAACTCTACATATTTCCAGGCTGCCAAGTCGAGGGCGGCGGCGCAGCGGACCTCTCGGTGACCAAACAAAGGGGGGGGGAATATTCCACAGCTACCTGAATAAAATTGGGACAAAAGAGTGCAACCTGACCCAAGGAAAGGCAGTGAGGAATGGGTGGGGTGGAGCGGGGGGGTTTGTAAAGGTCAGAGCTCAGGATTAGGAGGGGAGGGGTCAGTGTAATTGGAAGAATCAGTGGGGAGTGCTCTCCAGGTCAACTCAGCTCTTTTGTTACTAACAGCGGTATTCCAAATGCTGTGAATGGATTTCCCATGGTGCCGTGCCAAGTCTAGCAAAGAGTCACAGTGACAGAAAAGTGTGTTTCTGGATGAGGCCAAATGATTGTGTTAATGCCGCATGCTGTGGGGAACGCAGAAAATGATGGCTGCAGTCAGATCTGTCAGTGTCTACTGCCTTCCCAGAATCCCGTACTCTGGAAAGACCCTGAACAGCTGACAAGACTGTAACCTACAAGCTCTGAGATTTCATCAGTAAATGATAGCATTGATCTGCGTTGAATTAAAAAGTTTCATAAGTTTTAATTACATTGCTTAGAGTGCATATTTAATAAATGGTTGTGAATTAATGCTAAGTAGTCATATGTGTTGCTTGAGCCCAAAACCTATTACCCAGTTATACATACTGGTCTACATGTGACCACCCTCTTCAACACAAAAACTGGATCAATATAGGAAGAATAATAACCTCTATAGGCAAATTCTGTGCAGAACCACGCAAAAATAGTCATTATTAATCTAAACCAAATTGACCATTTTAGTCCTGCTCAACATATATTCAAATACATATTATTTCAACATAGGTTCAAATATAACATTACATTAACTACATTACACAATGATAAGTACAGTAGATTAACATATGATATAATGCATCATTATAATCACTTGCAGTTCAAGTCAATGTACTCAATCATGTAGCACAGTCCTGATCACTATCAGTACAGACTTGCACAATGCATTTATAACCTTGATCCTGGAGATCCAGTGTATAGGCTGTATGCTGACATATGCGCTGGAAATATACTTGAGCTACCATATTTTTCATATTCTGAACTCAATTATCTTTGTAGCTAGCTAATACTATAGCTAATACTATGATGTCGTAGCTGATAAGCTGTTAAGCAGGATCTTTTCCAAGCTACTGTTCCACATATCTTATTCAAAGAGCAACGTGTTTCTTCAAACTCCCCTTGGCCCCCTAGGTGTGAAGTTGATATCAGGGAAGACTCAGCCCACAAATATGTAAGCATTCTGTACAAATGGTGCAAAACTGTCATTTTCATTTTTCATTCTTAATTATTTACTTTAATAGCTTGCAATTCTAAAAGGGTGCACTTTCTCAACACACCAATATAGAGCCCAGCAAGATGGATAAAGTGCTGTATCTTGGCAACACACGCCTGTAATCCCTGTCGTACATTTCATGCAGGAGAAGTAATAAAGATTCTGACAGGTTACAATAGTCCTGCAATATTTCACATGCAGACAAATGGCAAAAGAAGATTAATAAACAGATTACTTATTAAGGACATGGTGGATGATTGGTTCCAAACCCACTGCACATGAGCACAGCTGAGACAGAGAGATAAAGAGGCGGAGAAGAAGAGAGTCTAAAGTCCGCGGAGAGAGTGTATATCTGTAACCTGAGACTTCTACAGCCTGCTATTTTTGGTGTGATTTCCTGAGCCCCATACACCCCCTCCCATGAGTCAAGACAGAGACAGAGACAGAGAGAGAGAGAGAGAGTGGGGGGAGGAGGGGAGAGGGAGGAGAGAGAGAAAGAAAGAAAGAGAGAGAACCTATAGTTGCACACACCACCTTTCTCCACTACCTACATGACCACACCTCCCCTCTCCACTGTGAAAATTTCCAGAAATTCAGGGCCATGACTGTGCCTGGTGCCACCCATCACTACACACCTTTCTCCTCACCTGTTCTTGCAGTGGGTCCTCTCATTGGCTCTGTGGCTGTGTGAACTCACCTTTGGAGCTGCTCATTGGTCAACACTCACACTTCTTTAATTAATTTTTGAATTTATTTGTCATGAATGCAATAATTGTAGCCTAATAATAAAAAAGATGACTGCATGGATGTGCATGGATCCATATGTAGTAGAGCAACACTAGTGTTCCAGACTGACCCCACACTCATTCTTAGTTATTACCAAGCCAAGTATTGGGACTTTGCTGTACTACATGTGCATTACTGTAGGTCAAAATAATATTTTAGTGTCATTAATAATTGACATATATTGACACATGTCCCAGTGGGTCCTTTCCTTACATCTGTAGAAAAATTAGTTCTTCCTTTTTATGTGTTTGCCTGCAGTGCTGAAATTAACAGAGGATGCTCATGGATAGCGAGGGGATGGGCATATGGACAAGATTGGGCAGTCCAGATTGAGACAAAAAAAAAAAAGCCTGGAATAATTGCTGATTCCATAAAAGCTAGGTGATATATGATCACAAAGACTTGGACTCCATGTAATGTAACATAATATAGAAAACAGCGATATTTATCTTGGGGTTTAAAAAATTTCAAATACATGAGCCTGAAATGATTTTAAAAATAATTATTTTTTGTATGATAATTTTGTCCTTTCCTTCTAACATAGTGTGGTGACCGAGTCAGAGGAGAAGACATGCTTGTCCCAATGTAGGGAAACAACACTAAATTCTGAACTACAATTTATTCCAACGTAACTAAGGTTTTTGTGCTTTAGGCAAACACTATCAATAACCAACTGGTATCATTGCATAATAGGTATGAGCTGGTTCTGCTGTTAGTTAATCTGCTCCCTATGTATCCATGTGTCATGTTATCCCATTTCTCTAACACGGTCCATTTGTGATGGACACAATGCCCCAAACTAGCATAGTTCACACCCCAGCCCAGTCTACCTAAACTCAATTGTTCACTTTTCACTTTTTTCCGTTTTCTTTGTGTGTGGGTCAATAGCGCCGTGTGCCAGACATCCAGAAATTAATTGAGGAAATGCTGAAGTGCACTCTGATTTACGACTTGTGGAGGGAAATAAACTGTTTATAATCAGATGGCGGCAATTTCCAAAGAGTCAACAAGTGTTTTCAGAACTGGCTCCCATGTCACTCTTCAACCACAGACCTTAGGCCTATCTGGGGTTTTAATTTAGCCGTCCAGCCCAAAGCACTGCCTATACAAGTAACCCTCTCTGATGATTTTAGGAGACGTTTCCCCTGCTTCATCGGTCAATAGTGACCCCTCTGGTCAATCGGACCCCAGCTGCCAGCCTGCACAAGCCACTTTGTTTGCACAGTCACCCAGCCCAGCAACTGCAGCAGCTCAATGCATTTTGGGGTGGGCGTTAGCACGCATTCTTCCCCAGAATTGACTGAAGATGTTGGAGCAATGGGATACAGCTGCAACCAGGAATTCCAGCTGGGGAGAGAATTTGGCATAATAAATAAATAAAACTGCTGAGAGGCAAGGAAAGATATTAAGGAAAAATATTAATGAGACAGAGACGAAGAGCGGCTCAGAAGGAGAGCGTGTCAGTGACTGGGTGCTCTGACCTCAGCGACCCCTGTGGCACATTGTCACGCAGCAACAAAGGGCCATCTGCATGGCAACTCAGGCAGAACCGGCAAAGACAGAGGGAGGAGAGAAAAAGAGAGGAGAGAAAGAGAGAGAGAGCAGCACAATACGAGCAGGAGAAAGAAGGAGACAGAGAGGGAAAGCGGGAATGGTAGAGAGAAAGAAATAAAGAGAGAGCTCTACATCCTGGATTTAACCAAAAGGCCTACAGAAACATACACACACATGTGCATACACTCTTTTGTCAACTTGTTGCTTCTCTCAATCTCCCATATTGTCCTTGGCCCAGAGGCACATGTGCATCCTGCATTTATATTCCTCAGCTGGGGGCAGCAGCCATTACTACAGACGCTGGTCAGTGGAACAGCTCAGTACGTGAATGCTGATAATGTAGTACTTAATAGCTCTGAAACGAATGATAATAATTAAAGGAAAAACTGAAGGAAACAGTAAGTGATCGCAATGTTGCCTAGCAACAAAATCTCTCAACTTCAAGCTTTCATCCATTTGACAAGCCAAAGTTTGCATGGAACAATTAATACGATTGTCACATTGTGCTTCCCTGATGATTCTGGGATTTTGGTCTGTGAGTTGATCTGCAAACAACCTGGAAGTGTAGGATGAAATTCTGCCAAGCAGGGTCATCACATAGGAGAAAAAAGTTGTGACAACAGGAGTGCAGTTGAATAATATGGATAGTGGTTGTTTATCAAGTGAGAATTGATTATGATGAGGAAAGCTGTGATGGTGAAACTGTTGTTACTGCCATCTAGTGGTACACCAAAAAAGCCCTGCCCCTTGGCCCAGGAAGAAACAGGATGAATAAGAGTTTCAAGCAAGACAAGCAATGGTTGTTGAATCCAGGTTTAATATAACAGGGTTAGGCCACACTTTGACATATTTTCCAGACCTGGGTCAAATAAGTAAGTTACATATTTTAAATACAGTTGGGACACAAGATTCTTCCAGATTATGAGCTATTCCAAATGAAAAAAAAAAAAATTCATCAACACAATTTATATGATCTACAATCAAATGAAAGAAGACTCTGGTTCTGAATATTGGTTAGTTATTTGCTTTAGTTAGTGACATCTTTCATTGTATTTCAATGTTTATTTGACTTTGGTCTGATATCCACACACAGTGTCAAACTGCAACTAAACTCACCCCAAAAGTAAAAGGAGCCACTGGCTGGTTTGGGACCAACGCATGGACAAACCCCAGACTGATATAATCCTGTTTTGTTTACCCTGATTGTTCGCTGGAAGACGCTTGTGTACTGGGCTACAACAAAAGCTTTGCTCTGCTTGTCCTTTGGCCCCCATCCCTGTAGAATTCCAGTGTTACTTTATAATGGCTAGAACACTGTTCACATTGCAGGAAAAACCAGCATTTTTCCAGCTTTATGCACCATTGGACACCTATGGACACCCATTTCATTATTGTGAAATTGGTCTGCTTGCTGTCAACAGCTTGCTTTCCTGGAGACACCTTTCATGCAACCTCAGAGGTGATTCATCATGAATCACCAGCTTGTGTTTCTCATGGACAGCAGTACAGATATGTGGTGCAAATAAAGCTTTGTCGGGCACAGAATTAACATTTTTTATAAGCACTATTTCTTGCAAGTGGGTAACTTTAAATATACTCTGTTCAGTTGGTGTTTTAACGCTCTTTATTCAGGTTCATACGGCCTGTTTCTCTGTAATGTAGTGCAATCAGTCTCAGCATTTTGTACATTTGTAGCATCACACAATTCTGTGATGTTGTAATAAGTATTATAATAGAGTCAAGCATTTCTAATTTAACTATCCCTGATAAACATATCATTGAAAAATATCAATAATATGAAAATATACTCAGTGCAAATTTCTTTGAGTTTTGGACATATTGTTGTCTGCGCATAAGCACTGCATTTATATACAGTACACATTGAGCTAACTGTTGTTCAAAACTACCTCTGAAGGGCACTATTGGAAAAGGCTCACACCAACAACAATGAGAGGAGAGCTGGTACGACCATGTGAACATAAATCAAAAGGATTTAATGCAACATACACATTCCATGCAAGAGAGAAAAGGACAGCTTTGTCTCTGCTGTAAAGAGAATAATATCACATATTATTTTATTTCTGGAATTGGACCAGCCATCATTTTAGAGACTGAAAATGTATTTTGTTTTGTTGGCAAAGGGATAAGCTTACACCCTAATATAACAGAACCTGACTTCCCGACACTTTCTGAATGATATTCCACACATTTGATGTCTCCATGGCTGATGGCATGTGACCTTCCAGTTAATGCATATGATAAATTTGAATCTGAGAGCTTCAAAAGAAAAAATTTCAGCTTAGTGCCTGAGGAAATGTTTTCCTCTGTGACATTATTTAGTTCATACAAGAAAACTGTGCATGTGCTGACTTGTTGTGTAAATGATACCAGAGTAAATGGTTGTCTGATGATGAGGTTGTGTGTGTGTGTGTGTGTGTGTGTCTGTGTGTGTGTGTGATGAGTTCAGAGGAAAGCTGCGTTCCTCCCTCTCTTCACCTGTTTGAAAGTAAACACAATTCTCTGATTGGCCAGACCAGGAAAGAGGTTGCCTGGTGACAGGCCAGCATACATGGGGAGGGTGAAGGGGGGACTTTGGGTGGAGGCTAGGAAAACCAGAGCAGGAAAACACCCGGCACCTTGCCCAAACAAACAAAAAAAAAAAAAAAAGACAAAAAAAAGAGAGACAGAGGTTGGGAAGGAGATAGGCAGAGAAAGAGACACGGGAAAGTAAAGAAAGAGAGCGAGAGAGAGTCGATTTGGAAGTTGCAATGAAACACTCACACTTATATATGTGCATATGTAAGCCACAGAACCCATTGAATCATGCCCTATTAAAAATATATTCTCACAATTGACATCAAACGTGTATGCTTCACAGTATTATACATACTGGATATATAGTATTTCTTGCAGAAGACATTTTGTGTCCCTTTGACAAATTGGTGTTTGCTGCTTTTATGTAAAGAAAGCCTGCTATTAAACCACTATGTCAGCCAAACCGGATATTGACTGTAGGGGGCTGATAAGACTGCAGGATGAGGAAAACAAAGACAGTGAACAAATTAACAAGATATACTGTGACCCTGTGTGTGGGTGTGTGACTCCTTTGATACATGCAAGTGCTTGTACTGCACTATGAGCTAAAATGTGTGTTGAGGCCCTGACCAATTGAAAGCTTATGCATCCAGGGATTTGAAGATGGCTAATAAGCAGATGGTAATCAGAGCAAAAGAGACAAAGGAGAGGTAGATGGTAATGGGAGAGTGAGGAATTTATAGGTGGAACAAAGTTAAAAAAGAAAGGGAGAGAGGGAGGTGAAAGAAAGAAGAAACAGATGAGAGTGGAGGGAAGGGATGATGTTGAAATAAAAGGAAATGCAAAGAGAAGAATTGCTGGCCAGTGGTGGGTGGAGCCTGCAAGAGGGGGGGTGGGGCCTGCAACAGGCTGGATGCTGAGTGGTGGAGGCAGACTCAGTGGGCGACCTGGCGCCGTTGTCAAGCCAAGGAAATGAGATTCTGGTGTGATTAAAAGGAGAGTTTCTATGGTAACGGAGAGGGCTGTGCGCACAGAATAGGGCTGGGGGGAGCAAGAGAGGATTGAATTTCAAAGACCTGCCTACCCCCCTTCCCCCTCTCTCTGGTCCCCTTTAGCTCATTCTCTGTCTTCATGTGTGTTCATAATTGCACAGTAGAAGCCTGAAAGTCTCAACCAAAGTCTATAATAGCACACAATGCTTACAGTTCAGCTCTTTACCATCTTTTCTACGCACTCTTATACTAATAGACTTGTCACATGCACACCCAAATACACAAAACTATGTGTATATGCATGTGATCTCTCTCTCTCTCTCTCACACACACACACAGAGCATATTAATCTTTTTAGACTACTATGAATGTCAGTGTATAACTATACAAAGTGTTGTATTTTAGTGTTTACATACTAGTGCAGTTTGTGTGTTTTTATATTAGTTGTGTGGTATACTAGCATTTATCAGTTTGTATTTTATTAAGGCACAACAAAGGCCCTGACTTAATGGCTAATTATAGTCTTCAGTGTCAGTGTAAAAAGAGTCGAACAATTACCACAGCCCAGACTCTGAGTTCCTTTTATAGTTTCCCATTGTCTGAACTTTTATCTGTGTTTTCCCTGCCTATTGTTTTCACTAGCACTGCATTTGACTTGTGTTAAAATAAAGTTGTACACACAGACCTTCCAAATTTAGATTCACAAAATCGTCTGAACTATGAAAGAAAGGGCTTCTACATTTCCTGCTGCAAACCAAGGTGTGTTTTAAGTGATAGGTTTGAGAACGCATGGGATGTGTTAATGAGGCCCTCAGTGCTGCTGGTGGCAGAAGCAGAGGCCCTGAAGGCCAGAGTAGTAAGGTAACCTACCAATCTAAATAACTACTGCACAGCAGCAAAAATGCCACCTTTGCTAGGCTTCATGATTACAGCAGCCCCTAACAGGGAATCTCTCAGTTTACATTCACCCCAAAACTCTCCATGTCTTTTGTGGTTCTTCTGTTCACAGACGAGACAGTGACACAGGTTGATATCTCCACAAATGTACATAACCCTGTGCAAATCAGCCACAATAATGAGTAGCAACCCTAACCCTAACCCACTGCCATTCTGCAACCAGCAAAGGCACTATGTTCTGGTGCAGAGCTGACCACTCCAGTGTAGGTTTAAATCTTGCTGGATCATTTGTCAGTTACAGGACATCTGGGGACGTAATAGGCCACGTTCCCAGAGGAGGGATAGTTGACTGCCTCATTTCTCCCCCGGTGACACGTACTGGCAATGTGGTGCCTGTATGAGCTGAGCTATGCAAAATAGGGCTCTCCTCCAAGCGTGATATGTTGCCTAGTAACTAGTAACAACAAACCTGTCCTTACTAGCATTGTAGGAGTCTAGAGCAAGTCTTTTGGGATATGGTAGATGAGCTATCCTCTGAGGATTGGGAATTGGTGATGAAAACAGTGTTGAAAAAAGACTCTTACAGAGTCATCTTCAGACTAAATACAAGTCTCAGATTAACTATTCTAGATCAATAATGTTTTCTAACACATTTAAGCAAAATTGGTCTCCAACATTCAATTTGGAGCTGTTCTCTGAAATGAAAAGAAAAATGTGAAACTGCATATCTTTTTTGAAAACCCATTACACTAGCAACAACATCAGCAAAACTGTTGCGTCATAACCTTTATACCTTTTAGGTCAAACAACAATCTACCATATACAGGAAACACTAATCCTGCGGGTACAGGGCTATAGTCGGACTCACAAGACAAGTTGAAAAAATGGAGGCAGTTACACATTCCTCTGAGAATCATACTTAGACATCATAGCAGGAAGAAATGAACTCATGTTTGGAACTGAATGTTTTACTAACTGTAACAAGAGCACAAGGAAGTACAGAAAATACCTAGAAGCTTAATCACCTCAAAGGCTCTGCTGCCCCCTGCTGTTCTGCAGTACAACTGCAGGGACATATTTAGAGAAGGTTGGGCACATATCACTGTGTCCAATATAAAGCCTAATGTCATATGCTCAGAGCAATTAGGCCCAATGAATTTTCCCAAACAAAGGATGTTGAATAAGATTTCAAAATAGGCAAATAATACATTGAGGAATATAACGAAAAACGAAAATCTTAATGCTGCCCTAAGCTCCAACCTACCCAAGAGGAAGGAGTTGAGACTTTTAGGAAAATTTGGACATACAATTTCCGGATACATGTCCAACATTCTCTATCAAAGACAATAAATTGGGGATAATTGCTGTGATTGCCAGTCAACATATCAGAACAGCAGGGTTGGAATCAAACTGAATTCTTTTAAGAGGAAAACAACTCAAACAGCATTCCTCAGTTCCTGGCTGGCCCTAACATTGGAATAATTTATGCGCAGGAATGTAAAAACCGGCCAGTTGTGTGAACTTGCCCTTGGCAAAGCTAAAAGTTAAGACAAAAAAGCTGGTCAGCTCCCTCTCACGTATTCGCACATACCGAAATAAAAAAACACAAAACCGCAGACAAGCTGCGTCAAAACACAGGAAGTTGACGATGAATTTCGGATATATGATGTCTGTACATGAGGGAAGGGGCAGTGGGCAGCGGCTTCTTGCGTTCAGTCTGTGATGCGTCCTGGGTGAGGGAGGAGAGCCTGGCTGGCAGCTGGCCTGGGGAGTAATCCCCATTCAGGCCTCTGGATGGCGCCGTTGAGTGCTGGGTGCCTTATTGGATTTGGAGGGTTTCACCTCCCTCCCCCTGCTAGGCCCAATGATTCCCTCCCTCATCAGTATCTGGGGCAGGACAGGGGAAGGTTAGATGATGATTTCAAGATCACATGATGCTCAGTACATGTGTGTGTGCGTGCGGGTGTGTGTATGTGTGTGTGCAAGAGTGAATTTGTCCATTCCGGAATCCTCACCTCCTTTATCATTTGCTGGCGGAGCTCTTTCTCAGTCAGAGGTCTCTCCTCCTCACTAAATAAAGAGTTTTCTGTCACACAGTTGTCCAAGATGTACAACCCCCCCACCCACCGCAGACAGAAAAACATGCAGTAGACATTAATCACACTGATGACTAGGATCGATCTGACAGGTAACATACCAAATTGACGGGGACTTGACTGATTCTTTCTGTTTGGGAGCACGGCCATCTTTTGTATCATCTTTGTCCGGGTTCTGTGGGAAACCAATACTCTCACAACCGTAGAAAGACTCAGATTGCACAGTAACGACCATAATTTGTGCACCTTTCATCCTTCTTACCAGTTAGCGGGGCACAGCACTGCCCTACCAATGTAGGGCTGAGGGTACAGCACAGGCTTTTCTTAAATGAGCACTTCTGAATTCTTACTAAGATTTGGCCCACTCACATCTAAACTCATGGAGCCGCTACTGTTTATTGCCTCTCATGCCTGTGCAGTCTCTCTCTCTGTGCAAGTGCTTGCGCAGCCACAGTAAATTACTGACAGGGTTATATGTTGTCTTTCCATTCTGTGTCCCCATCTGTTCCTCTCCTCTAACAGCCTATTATTGCTAGTTTCCCTTTCCCACTGGTGGGGTGGCTACTGTTTCCTGGTGCTAGACCGCACATTAAACTAGAGTATGCATGTTTTATTCAGTTATGCCACTACTGCATATGATATGGGAAACAATGTTTTGTACGCATGTCTCCCTGTACATCTGCAAAATAAATAAAAACTTAATGTAATTTGTTCACTTTAAAAGCCGTTTAAACGTAACTTATTTTAAATTATTTCTGGCAGTCCACTGTATATCTAAACAGCCATTTTAGTTTTTAACAGAGAGAATGAGACTACAGCAGGGCAGGAAATAAGACTTCAGTGAATTCTAACAGGCTGTACAGATAAGTATTAGATCACAGTGAACTGTAATAAGCAGCGCATATACATTAATTATATTGGGGTGAATTCTGCACACAGACACAAATTACAGTGAAGTGAACGGTATGAAGCTGAACACGAGTGACACTTTTAGGTAGGGGTGCTTGGGGCATACCTTGGACTTGAGGAAGGCCTGGATTCTGAGCAGGCCGTTGATCTTCTCATCCAAAACGTCCAGGATGTCTACTAGGTTCTTATCTGTGATCGAGGCAGCGGACGGCAAGTCCTTCATTACGTTCCGCACACGCTCCAGCTTACGAAGCACACGCTTCATGCCTGCAGCAAAGAAAGAAACACACACACACACACACACACACACATGCATGACTAGTTCAGCAAGAACACATACACAAATGGTCATGCACACAATGACCGGTGAAACAAGCATAGAACCATCCAGACCCACGGCACAACTCACTTCCGCAGACACATTTTAGCTGGCACCACCTGCGCATGCGTCCGACTAAACGTCCATGAGTGAGTGACCACAATTTGCCATGCATAGCCCACGGCGGCAGTCCTGCCTGCGCACCGTGGGAAACACATGCACGCATGCACACACGTAGTTGTGAGAGACCCGGAGTCTTGACCCTGCTCCAGGGTGTGCGCGTGTACCTGTCCTGACTTGGTCCAGGATCTTGGTGGCTGCGGTGGCCTGCGCATTACACGCATGAGCCCTTTTCTCAGCGGCCTGCTGCTGCGCCTGCAGGTCCCGCATCAGGGCGTGGCGCTCCATCTCCCGCCGCTGCCGGCCCTCACGCAGCTGCTCAGTGTCCTGCTGGATCTGAGTCAGTCCAGAGCAGCCCACCTGATACCTGACACACTCAAACACACTCACCTATAGCCAGACACCTTACACACTCTCTCAAAAACACACTCACCTACAGCCAGACACCTTGCACACTCTCTCAAAAACACACTCACCTACAGCCAGACACCTTACACACTCACACTCAAACACACTCACCTACAGCCAGACACCTTACACACTCACTCAAAAACACACTCACCTACAGCCAGACACCTTACACACTCACTCAAAAATACACTCACCTACAGCAGGACACCTAACCTATCCTGGGAGGAACACACAGCAACCAGGAAAGGATGCCAATTCCCCCAAATACATTGCAGTACAGACCTCATATTGACTTGATTGATTAGCTGTCTTAGGGTTAAATATTGTTAGTTTGATACGTTAGAGTTTAAACCTCTGATTGACCTGATTCACTTGCTCTCTCAGGGCTTAGACCTCAGACACAGCTGATTGATTTGACCCCTCTGGACTGAAACCTCATACTGACCTGGTTAATTTGGTCCTTCAGTGCCTTTACCTTGGTGCTCTGCTTATTTACATAATCGAAGAGGGCAAAGTTTTGGTCCTCAACTGCACATGCACAGAGACAGTGGGCGTGAGACTCAGGGAACAGTGCTGTCAGCTCCAGCCGTGAGATTATCAAAAAAACATGATTTAACATTTGCATTTAATAATAATACGCGTTATAATAATACATAAATTGTTTAAATGTCAAGTACAAACATATTATTTACAATAAAACTAAGAAACATTTCAGAGTTCAGAAAAACCTTCATTCCTGATGCACTCGTATCAGAAGTTGTATGGTGCGTGAGAAAGTGCGCTGTGGGGCTGTGTCTGTGTGAGACACCATGACAGCGTGTGTATTACATATACTCACTTTGGAGGAACCTGCGCACCAGCACATCCAGGTTCTCCTCACCAGTCAAACTGTGGATCTTTAGGAAGGTATCGTCCAAAACAGCCAGCATCTCGTCTGTCATCTCTTCTCTCATTTCCGAGTCTGAGAGAGAAATCTCCCGATCACTGTCCCTCTGGTACACAGATGCTTTTCAAAAAAGCAGCCCAAACAGACCTAATGCCCTGTGACACTCACATACTCACAATCACACATCCTGTACACTCATCATCTCTCGCTCACTCACACACACAGTCAATAACATATTATTTTTTGGGACCATGGTTAAATAAAAGTCACAAAGTATTCCAAAGTCACATGTTTTTGATGGCAGGGATGCCTCAGCCGTTGTATTTACCTGATGTCAGTCTCAATATAGTTAATAAATAACAAACTGCAGTCAGTAAGTCGATTTCACTGGTACCACATAAAAGTACAGGGGTACTTAAAGCAGCGCATTCTCCAAACTTAGAGAATACCCACCACCACACCAATATGCACCACTTGTACAGTGTTGTTGTTCTGGCCACTTAAGAGAGTTCACTGAATGTTAGGAAACACACCTGTTTTTTTCCAATGGTTCTCCCTCAAAGTAATCCCTCAAAACACGAAAAGCGTCTGATTAAGCAAAATTTTAACAAGCTGTTTAACAGCTTAAACAGCTTGTTAGAATTCTGTGATTGCAATCGTGGTTGGAATGAAAACCAGCATGCACACAGACCACAGGTTTCAGTAATATAAAACTGAGGATTTTGTCACTCACAAACTTACATACCCCACAAAAGGCAGCAGTGAGAATGTACCTTGTGGACTATGGGGGTGGTCCTCTTGTCCACTCCTACTGTGACACTTAATGGTCAGGAAGTCTTGGAGGTGGCGCTCGTCATGAATTACTGTCTCAAGCTCCTTCATTTCCATGCTGTAATGTGCCAGATCCTTTACAGCCAACTCCTTAATCCTCATCATCTTCACCTGCACCTCCACCCTGATACGACATTGGGGATTCATCACAGGCACACAACACACACACACGCACACAGAAACACACACACTATGTACGGCAAGATTTCCTTACCTAGCATTGTACGCTGCTGTGGAGATGTTTACAACATCCCTGATGTCTTCACGTATCTCCTGGAGTTCCTGAAAGAGGCAGCAGAATGGTCTTTAGCTGAGCCCAGGTTCTTTATGGCTTGTTGTCTTGACTTGTGTCCGGATGACCTCTGACCACTTCCAGTCTCTGACGCATCTGCTGGAATTGGATTCTCTTGATGCGCAGGGACTCAAGGTCCTCTCTCAGTTGGCTGTTCCGTGTCAGGTGCATGTTTAACCGGATCAGGGCCTGCAGCAGGTACAGACAAACATTTTCTGGCCAGTAGCTCTTGGGGATGTTGGCTGTCCCAATATGGCAGAGGGATAAAGATTACAGGAACAGCAGCAGAGGTTAAGCTCACCTGGTCCAGATGGTTCTCCAGGACTGGTGTGGACTTCTGGGTTGGGGGGGCTCTACTTCTCTGGCTGTAGCCCCCCGTGCTCCCCACCCTCCGCAAAATGACCAGCCTACGGTCCACTCTAAGGATCTGCCCTCACATAGATGCAGAGAGGACATCGTGGGTCACCCAAACAAGCCACTGCACACATGGCTTTACTCAGCAAATCAATAAACGCTGATCCAGGAGAAGTAATCTTATGCAGCAGTATAAGATATAAGATATCAATACTATCTGCGGCATCTATGCTACTGTGAGTCAGCTGTCAGGGCACCTCCTTGTTCAGCTGTTCCAGGGTCAGTCTCTCAGTCTCCAGCAGCT
The DNA here is from genome assembly GCF_013347855.1 of Anguilla anguilla. Taxonomy (NCBI): domain Eukaryota; kingdom Metazoa; phylum Chordata; class Actinopteri; order Anguilliformes; family Anguillidae; genus Anguilla; species Anguilla anguilla. The sequence goes on from NC_049213.1 coordinate 17,385,170, forward strand.
TGTCCATCTCGTCTTTGTGTTCCAGCAGGATGAGCAGGTCATGTGTGACCGCAGCGTCTTGCAGCCTGTGAGTGCGGCTCTCACACATGCGGAGAATGCGATGGAGCTCTGCTTGCTCCGCCTGCAGCCACTCTATCTCACGCCTGAGTCAGGTGAAGACTCATATAAAGGCAGGCACACACACACATACACACACATGTGCACATGCATTCATGTACAAAAAGAACACAAATATATGCTGTGCCCTGAATCGGAGAAGATATGTTTTTCTGATATAAACTTACAGTACAGTACCTTTGAATGCAATCGATACATCTTCACGTGCATGCTGCAACTGCTGTGACACTCAGAGCATTATTTTACTGCATTCCCTCAGTGAACGTCCTCACCTTGTTGCGGCAGTCATTTCGTGCATTTCTCCACTCGGCCCAGAACATGATTTTATGTGGATTTATGCTGCTAACAGTAACTCAGGGATGCTACTCTTCTACTGCTAGCCTGTAATGATTTAAGGGCTGTTAGCAGAGCTGGGGGGGGGCTAGGCTCACCGCTGTTTGCGGATCAGATCCTGAGACTGGAGAATGTAGGCCTGCCGCTCTTCCTCCACAGTCCGTAGCTGTATTTGCAGCTTGCCCATCTCTGCCTCTGTAATGTGCACGTACATTCATTTATACACAAGAATAACAAAAACAACTGGCTGTCTGCAGTGGTAGGACACAAATTGGCACTACTATTCTAGGGCTTAGAGTTTAGAGGCCAATTAACATATCCTGATGGGAAAAGAATGTTCATACTTATAACATCCATGTCGAGCTCACTGCTGGAGTTGACATTAGGCTCAGACCTTCCACGAGACATTGTACTGATCCGTACTGAAGAGGGAGAGAGGAAGAGGGAGCGTAACAGACGAAAGAAGCAAAAACACAGTCAACAAGCCATTAATACAATTTACAGGCATTAATTCATTTCACAATTCTAATTTATAAATATGATTTTCAGAATGCTGATCTTTTGGAAATTGTTGTGTTATGACCTGCTAAGCCATAAAAATACAGGATTTTTTTGGGTAAACTTTTGATTTCCCCCCAGAACATTAAATAATCATTGTGTGGACATAGTCCACAGCCTGAAATCAGAACTAGCCAAAGCTGGCAGTCTCCAACAGCCCCCGTGGACTAGATGAATATATTTGCAGTTCCGTAGTCCAGGGAGAGTTTAAGAGAATTCCTGAACTCCAGAAACCAGTTATTCTGAAAGCAAAACAGCTATACATACTTATCTTATCCACCTCGCTGTCATTGCTGTTGAAGGTGATATTGGGTGCTGACCTTCCACGAGGCATAATGCAATTTTTGACTGAGGATAGAGTAGGAGACCGACGAAAAGTCAATAGTAATATAATACCCTAGGCTACTTAATTAAAAACATATGAATTAAACACCTTTTCTAAAGGCTTTGCTGCCAAGAATCGTTGCACTGTGCCCTACGTAGGCCTACTGACTACATATCACTACGTTAATTTCTTCTCGCATCAGATGAAGTTATGTTGTTTAATATTACCGTAGACTATCGTTTCTACAATGGTTTTGCTGGAAATTACCTAGTCTAACCTACAGCTAATTAATTTAGCTAGTCTAGCTCCAAACGATCCTGGACACACAAAACACTACATTAATAGTTATGCTAAGCCACCGTTAATTGGTAACGTTATTTGGTTTAACCCCTTGATTTCACCAGAATAGGTTAAATTATGCTCGTAGCCTACTTAATATTGTGGAAAGTGAGAAGATTTAACTACGACTAGCTGCCTAGATAAAACAATCCCCCAAATCTAACGCTTAATCAACAACAGCCATTCAAAAGTAACGGTCGACTTGGCTTACGTTGCAATGTAGCTAGTCGAGAAAATGGGAAACTATTCTTAACTAGGGTCTATCTGTTAGTCTAGTCTAATATCAGTCTAAATTTTCTAGCTAGAAAACTAACGTTAACATTTCACCAGTTAGCTGGATAACAACTAGAGCTACAGAGCATAACAAAATGCAAACCATGTAAACAAATATTAACTATTAGCTAATTAACTGCTTTTATGGCTTAACTAGCCAACTCACTTCCAACGGCTAATTTCCTGCCTGACGCCCAGCGGCCCTATGGTTTCTTAGCTCCAGGCACAATGCCCTGGTTCTAACCGTTTATGAGGAAATGAACTAGGAAATAATAATAATAATAATAGTAATTACTATTGTTGTTGTTGATGCGACTGTAATAGGGTCATTTGCTGAAGACAACGAGTTTTAAAATGGCAAAACTCTTAGAAGTCATCATTTGCCTGACATTTACTTTATTTTGGTACTGTACCCAGATAGCCAAGGAGAATATCTGCCTGTGAGCTGAAATTGAAGTGCATTTGGGTTATGCAGCAAGACAATAATCCAGAACACAAAAGCAAGTTGTTTTGTGTTCTGTTTTTCAGCCATCTGAATGGCTGAAAAAGAAAATTACAATTTTGGAGTGTCCTGACTTGAACCCAAAATCAGTTTGTCTGAATTAAAACAGCATTGCAAAGAAGAGTGGGCTAAAATTGCTCCACAGTGACGTGAAACAGTGTTATCAAATGATGGGAAGTATTTGGTTGCAGTTATTGCTGCTAAAGGTGGTGCAACCAGTTATTAAGTTTAAGGGAGCAATTACTTTTTCACATGGGTGATATGGGTGTTTTTCACTTTTTTTTCATGAAATAAACAAAATAGTAATTAAAAAAATTACTTTGTGCTTACTCAGGTTCCCTTTGTCTAATTTTCTAATGATCTGAAATCATTCAGTGTGACAAATATGCAATAATAGAGGTAATCAGGAAGGGGGCAAATACTTTTTCATGGCACTGTATAACAAAAGCGCCTACTACAGCTAAGCATGTACAACTATGTTATAACTTGGTGCCATTTATTAATTTATTTATGTTAAAAAAGAAAAAAAAACATATAAAAATAGGACATTTCTTCAACTAATATGAACAGAATAAAGCAAATATTTTGAAACATGTTTTGATTACAATTATGCTTTTTGTTGGTAAGTCCTTGTATAAGTGTCCCAGGGGCCGAGCACTACGTAGGTTGAATGCCCTGTGCACAAGGAAATCCCTTGAGGCAAATTTAGGCTACAACCTCTTTCAATGAAAACACACGTTTCAAAATATGCTACTTGTTTTTTTCCCTCTTTTCATTGGTGATGAGTGACCGACCGCATGTGTGAGTTGGGCAGTGGCTACTGCGATTGGTGCCATACAGACCACAAAAATGTTTCCAAAACACCGCAGTGAAATGAATGGGAATGTGAGAAATGGGCCAGTGCCAAATTGGAAGGGCCAAGGTTCACAAAACTTTACACGTGCATACCTGATACCCAGACAAAGCAGGAAGCTGAGTGACATGCAGATGCTCAAAATTCCAGGTGCTAAAAGCTTTTAGATTGGAATAATGTCCGAGCTACTGGTCATGTTCTGGCATTATCTATAGAGCTCACAGGTGATTGTGAATCCTGAGTTTTGGTTTGAACAGATGCTCAGAGCCCGAGCTACACGCATTTAAAGTGTTCAAAAATCACACTTTCAAGGGGGTGGTGTGGAGCCCATGTGAGATCTAGCCATGTGGAATTCGAGGCTCAAGCTTGTGGCCTCAGGACATAACTGAAAGACGTGCTACATTTACTTAAAAATAGTGAGTTCAGCCAAGATCCAAGATGGGGGGGGGTGGGGAATTCAAATTGTCTCAATTAATCTGGTGTGTGTCAGCCTCACTGAACTTAAACATGAAACAGCAAGTGGAATGAGTTAGCATAGGACTAAACTTCATTTGCACTTATGTGGTGAGTAACTAGCATTACTTTATTTTAGTCCCAATTGTACCTGTAGACAGTGCAAGAACAGTGTTTTATGCTGAGAATTATCATCCTTAGAGCACAGCATAACCAGCCCAATCACCAGTAGATGAAGAACTATGTAACAGGTGACAGCTCAACTTTCATTCTGGCTACTTGGGAGATGTCCCACAGAGAACAAGGCATGCATGCATGTCAAATGAATGCAGTTATGCACAGTGGGGTAGATCATGCTTTGATCACTGTCACACGCTAGCCTGACACCCCTGGGAGGGAGATCACCATGCGGGGACCACTGTTGGTTTCTGCATGGAGAGAGAGAGCGCACTCACACAAACCTGAAATCAAATAAACGCCATCATCACCCTTCCCCCTCACGGGTTCCAGGCAAATACAATAAACTAAAACAAGCTAAAATAACAAAGATAAAAGAAAGTAAACTGGCGCGACCACTTTCCCATGTTCCGCCCGTAGCTGCCCCGCTTCCAGCCGGTGCCAGCTCCTCCAACATCTTTCTTTTTCTTTCCTGTTAAATACTCTTAAACGCTCACTAAACAAAGACATGAAACTCATAACTGCACTCTCGGTGTGAGCTCCCAGTCTCGGCCCCAAACTGTGGAGAGCAGCACACCTTTAAGCACCTGGGCTGATTAGTTAATGCAACCCAGGTGTGTGTGCTCTCTCCACCAGCCGGCGCAATCGAGACCAATCCGCCTCTCCGGCGGACTGAATGCTACAATCACCCACTCTAATATTTGGTGAAACCAACAACTAAACCTCTTCTTGTCTGCATGTTTTAAATATTGAGTTGCAGCCACATGATTTGCTGTTCGGAGAGCATTAATGTAATGAGTATTTGCATTAATGAGCAGGTGTACCTCATAAAGTGGGCACTGAGTGTAGCTGTGCATCATATTAAGCCTGCTTCATCTAATTAACTGGGACTTGAAGTCAGGCTAAGTGAAATAAGCCCAGCCCGCTTTGGGAAGTACCCCCCCAGGTGTGATGGGCACATGTATACACACCTCCGAATAGTGACTACATACTCAGGTGTGCACATTAAGCATTTTATTTTGCTCACATCTTACATTTTCTACAGATCATTGTAATCCTTTCTAACATATTCAAACCACTGAACAATATCTAATTTTTATTCAGGTCTAATTTATTGTACATATCATTTTAATCACAAAAAGAATATATCTGAATATATCGTAGAATATTTTCAAACATTTGCATATGGACAATAATGGTATTTTTTGTGTGATTCTGTAACTGTGACAGAAGTGGTTTTTAGACAAGGGAAGTGTTACTCCTCCTGGTCTTCCTGGGTTGTGAGTGGGGTGCCCTCCAGGAAGGTGTGGAAGTATTCGGCGGTGTTGAGTTCAGGGTTGGTCAGGAGCAGGTGACACTTGGGGAAGAAGAAGGAGGACAGCAGTCCCAGATTGCTGATCAGGATGGCAGTCATGTGACTGATAGACTTCTGCTCGTTGGTCCAGCCTGCATAGATGGGGATGAAGACCACCCACACCACACAGTACGCCAGAGTGGAGAAGGTGATGTCACGAGCCAGGTTGTACTGTTTGGCGGGTTTCTGCGCCATAAAAGTGCACATAAAGGAGACCAGGCCCAACAGGACATTGAGGCCCTGCATGAGGCCGAACCCTATCATAGGATCAACAGGGCAGCGCAAGAACTTCCTCACAAATGTCACCTCCATGTTAGCCACATAGAGAGAAAGCGATGGCCCTTCATTCACAAACCATCCGCAAAACCCAACTTGCACGCCGCAAAGGGCCAGCACAAGCAGCCAGCTGCCTGGGCCGCGCAGGTGGTCAAGGTGAGCTGGAGCCTGGTCAGGAAACTCCGTCACACAGACAACCTAAAAGAGAGAGAAAGGAACAAAACTTGTGACTTGGGTTGCCATATTTAGAATTTGTCAAAACCATTACAGTACATTACATTTATTTGGCAGATGCTTTTATCCAAAGCGATGTACAATACATGCATGCGAAAGGTCATTGGAGCAACTACAAAACACAAGTCTGATAACGTACAATTTTCATGTAGCAGTTAACCCTAGCCAGAACCAGACAACAGGTGGTTTCCGATACCACTGGAACCTTTTGCGGAACTTTTGCGCAAATTTATTACAATTCATTATTCAGACCTGGCATTATATTGTCTGGTTGGGACCACAAACCGGACCTGTACAAATATTGAAAACTAGACATTCTGGTTTAACACCAGGGATCTGGCAAATTTTGGTGCTTTTAGGCCACACAAAGATGGACCTGCAAGGTCTGTTTTATCAGGCTGAGCTGTAGTGAATATTGAGAATACTCATAACATTTAAGCGAAACTATCTGGATGGATAGATACTAAGTGGAAACAAACCTTAATAAAATTTTTGGTTGGAACTGCCTTTTTAATAACTGAGTAAGTTCATCAGTATTGTTGACTGTATTAAACAATACAGTTTAATTGATCACTTCTTGGCTACACTCTTACTAAGACTGTCATATTCCTTTTTTGCAGAACCTTAGTTTTTAAAGGTCCTCTACAGGCAATATATTTATGTGTCATTCTTCACATTTTGTCTGGTGCTACTTAATCTCAAAGCCTCAAAAGAGAACAGAAAGGGCTTGATTTTGGTGTACAGTAGGACCTTTAAACTTTCAACCTTTGTTTAGTTGCTCTCAATAAGTTGCATGTCTACTAAATGAACATAATGAAATTAAGTGTAATATGGATTACCTGCAATGACAGGGCCAGGATGGTTGAAAGGGTAACAGTGGGGAAGAGGGCATTGAGAGGCTGCTGCAGGTAACACACCCAATCATTTGGCTTGCCCAGGAAGAGGACCACGCTGGCGCAGCCCCCCATCAGGCTGAGCAGGGTAAAGGCGCTCATTGCTCCCCCTGAGGCACGGACCAAGGGGGTACCACGGTTGCACAGGAACAGCACGCCCACTGCCCCCTGGCAGGCTAGGAGCACCAGTCCCGCCAGCAGTAGTGCTAGGGATTCAGGGCTGCTCCATGACAGGTAGTCGTAGGTGGGAAAGGTGCAATTGGTGCTGCTTTGTGTAGACCACTGACCCTGAGGACAATCGGTGCACTGGATGTCCTCTGCAGAACCAAGAGACGGTCAGAAATCAGCTACTTTATCATTGTTGGATGAGTGTGTGTGCCTGTGTCTGTGTGTGTTTGTTTGTGACAGAGTAAATCACCTGTGTTGTTGTGGAATGTTCCCTCCTTGCACTTGATGCAGTCGAAGCAGCAGGAATGGAGTCCTTTGACGCGACGAACCTGTCCAGGCTCACAGTCGGCAGAGCAGGTTGAATTAGGTACCTGATGGAGACAGTCACCAGGTCAGTCATGACATACTGATGCAGTATGTATGAAGTATTTTGTTCCTTCCACATCTCAGTTAAGAGAGAGAGAGTTTAGCCTTGTACAGTCATCTTCATTTTTGCAGGAAGGGAGTGAACCGTTCCCTTTTTTTGTATAACTGTGTGCTCAAACGAAATGTAGTTCCCAGGCTAAGCACAATGAACAAACATTCACATCTTTAGTGACTATACTAGTGGTCTGCAACCCTGATCCTGGAGAGCCACAGGGTCTGTTTGTTGTTGTCACACAGCACTTAATTGATCAATTAGAGCCATTGATTGCACCTTACTTGGTTTCTTGGGACTGAATTGGTTGCTGAATTTAAGGTGAAAACAAAAACCAACAGACCCTTTAGATCTCTGGGACCCGAGTTGTAGACGCCTGGATGGCCTGGCAGAAGTAAGGCTTTTACCTTGGAATTAGGTGTGTACCATTTGATGCGCTTTTCATCAATGCTTAGAGTCTTGTCAAAGCTGCCAATTTCTTTAAACTGTAATTTGCCTTTCTGCCATTCCCAAGTGAATATTTTATATCCTATGTTGGGGTTCCCGTTACTGTCAAACTGAAACAACTTGCTGTTTACATTAAAGGAGACATTCTTGATCACGTTCAGCAACTGTGAGAAGAGAGAAACAGAGAAAATTTGTTTTTCACTTACTCATTGCACTGTAACAATGTTTTTGGGGAGACAGTATCATGTGTGATCCTCTTTTATTTAATCTGCCAATATTATTTGACCATAGTATCACACTTTCATTATTATTTTTATTATTTATTGACAATAATTACATTGATATTTACATGGCTATTTTCTCAATAATATTTGCTTATATTTTCATATTTGACTAATCAATATATTTTTGTCATATTTGCTTATAAAATAAACATATGTCCTTGATAACATGAACATTTGTTTACATGTTTAAATTATATCATGATTCATGCCTGATATAGAAACAGATGACATCACATTTTAGACTTCCATGTGCTCTTCCATGGGCAGTATTGGTGTTTAATAGTGGGTGTTGGGCAAAGCTATCAACCAATGGTCAGTTTATTGATACAAGGTCCTGTACCTGCCAAGGGTAGATATTGTGGTCAGCCCCCTTGTGGCAAGTTGTGGAGTTGCATCCTAGCAGGCGGTGCATTGCATGTGCCACAGTGTAAACGGCGGTGTACACACTGGCGGCTGTGTACTTGAGGAGGGGGTTGGTCAGGAGGGTTACGTTGTCCAGGGAGAAGTCTGAGCACTGAGGGCAGGGGTCAAACAGGCTAGGGGATGCTTTCATATTTTGTGGTGGTCGGCCCTGGCGTATCCTATCATCCCTCTGCTTCCCTAGCTTGGAGAACAGCTCTTTGGCATAGCCATCCAACTGATAAAGAATCTCGGTCATGTCAGAAAAGACCACCATGGTCCCGACGGTGTCAATCTTCTCCAGGCTGGTTACCTGATCATGCAGTCCCCAAGATGTGCTACCCACCCAAACTGCTCTCATGTTAGTTTTGATGACCTGCCAGAATCAGAACCGCATGGTTAGGTGACATGGTCAGATGACACGGTCACAGCCTCATGCTATTATTAATAGTTTTATTCCTACTGATGTTGTCATTAACAGTTATTCTCACATTCCCACTCCCACATAGGTTATCAGTACCTGTAGCTGTCCTTTAGTGACAACTGTTCCTGAAGGAACAAATGAACCTGAACTTGCACTGTGCGTATAGATTAAAAATATGCTATTTTAGATTCGTCATGTAGAATAGCTCTCATGTCATTGGATGCTTTGGTCAAAATCAGCATAGCTGCTGAACCATGTGCCTAACCAAATGAAGACAAAGAGGATGCACTTAGAATCTGTTGTATTTGTTTGCAAAGGCATTAGCCGGCAAAGATAGTATAACTGACAAATATGCTCCTATTCCTCCTTCACATCCATTTATGATGTTTGAAAAGCAACAGCATGCATTAATGGCCGAATGTAACATTGTGGTCTGGTCTTACTACACACTTGGAGAAAAAAGGATTATCTGGCACGTAAGTGCCATGTGGTATAGTACAGTGCAGTGGTTTAAGACCAATTTCTGAGTGTTAGGAGAGAGTGAGGTTGGTTACAAAATGATGCTAAAAAAATAACTTGCAATTCACCATTGACATTTACAGTAGTTTCATAAAACATTGCACCTGTAACATTCACTACACTTGTAACAGTGTACGTGACTTTTGCACTTAAATACTGATTGCATGGTTTATCAAAATCAGTGCCCTTCATATCGGCCCCCCTTCCCTCGACTGTAAAGCTGAAGAAAAATGTTCTGATGCATCACGCATCACTCATTTTAAAGTGAAGAAAAATAAGTCTGAGAAATAATTCTGAGGGAAAAGGGAAAACCTCCTTGCACTCACTTCACTGAAAAAGTCCCTGGCAGGCTTGAAGAGTGCGAAAACCACGACCACAGTAACCTCTGTCTCATTGATGCGCTGCAGGATCTCCTTCACCGTGGGCACGGGGTCAGAGTAGACGGGTATCAAGCCCTTGTAGGACACGCAGATGCCATTCTTGGAGGCCAGCGAGGAGAGCTCCAAAATGCCCTGCTTGCCATATTCGTCTTCGCTCCCCACCATGGCCACCCAGGTCCAGTTGAACCTCTTGAGCAGGTGGATTATGGCCTCTGCCTGCCGACGGTCGCTGGGGACCGTGCGTAGGAAGGACGGGTACAGGCTTTTGTCGCTAAACTTCTCACTGGTGGCGCCAAAGCTGATCTGGAAGCAGCAAAGCAGAAGATGAGTAGGGGAAATGTCCCTGTCAATAGATATGTCAGTACTTACTGGATGAAACCAACTGTTTTCATTTGCTTAACCTGCCACACATAATATTGTTTGTGCTTTTTTTATTTGAGAATGTTTCCCAGTTTATTTCTACATGTACTATATATGCCTGCAAAAGTCAGGCTATGAACCCATCTATGTGTTGTATACGGTAGATATCATACAGAGTGTGGACTCAACTTTATGCTGTATATCAGTGGTTCCCAACCTCGGTCCTGAAGTACCCCTGTGTATGCTAGTTTTCATTCCAAACAGAACTGCAATCCCAGAATTTGAACAAGTTGTTAATTAAAGGCAGGAATCCACCCTGGACAGGCCGCCATGCACACACACCATTGCAGGGCACACACACCATTCACTCACACCTATGGCCAATTTAGAGTCTCAAATTAGCCTACCTGCATGTCTTTTGACTGTGGGAGGAAACTGGAGTACCCGGAGGAAACCCACACAGTCACGGGGAGACCTTGCAAACTCTACACAGAATGGCTCATGCCATGATTATGAACCCTTCTTGCTGCGAAGCAACAGTGCTACTCACTGCACCACCATGCCGCCCATAAGCAAAATATGAACACGGAAATTTTATTCTTCATGCATGCTATTTCTGACATAATGTGGTTTAAGAGGGTAAATAATACCTCTAAACATGAAAAGCACCTAATTAAGAAAAATTAACAACTTAAAATTCTGGGATTGAAACTGTGGTTTGAACAAAAACCGGCATACACTGGGGTACTCCAGGATCAAGGCTGGGGACCACCGCTCTATATAATATTAATAAAGAATCCATCAACCTAGGTATATGCTGTATATAACAGTATAGGAAGGGCACAGACCCAACTATGTGCTGTATATAACAGTACGAAAGAGGGTACAGACCATAGACAGACGAAAAATATGGACAAAGTCACTGTGACGTCACACGACTCTCCATGGGCTTGGTGAATAGGGTCTTGAAACCCAGGAAGTGTAGTTCATGGGTGCCGCCATGTTGTACAAATTGGAGCCAGAGACTTCTCAGTAGGGACTTAAAGTCCAGTCGTCCACTAAGTGCATGTGATACAGTGACTCGGTAATGACGCAAACTGTCCCTTATTCATCCACAAAATATTACCGGGTTGTCCAAATAGCACAATAACTGAACAAATAGGCATGTGGGGAGATGTTAGACAAAGAAAAAACACCTATTACGACTACTTTGTCTTGTGAAAAAAAATTATTGACCATATTGTTGCCGTTGATTTACATTAAAATTAGTGGCTGAAACACCTATACTGGAGCCAACCGCAGTGGCGCTAGTGAGCAGTGTCCCTCAACAAGACAAGGAAGTGAGCTTCAAAAACGCAGCCCAGTTTTGGCCGCTTGGTACAGACCCAGCTAAATGCTGTGTATAACAGTATGAAAGAGGGTGCAGACCCAGCTAAATGCTGTATATAACAGTATGAAAGATGGTACAGACCCAGCTATATGCTGTATATAACAGTATGAAAGATGGTACAGACCCAGCTATATGCTGTATATAACAGTATGAAAGAGGGTACAGACCCAGCTAAATGCTGTATATAACAGTATGAAAGAGGGTGCAGACCCAGCTAAATGCTGTACATAACTACCAGTAGACTCACCTGAGGCATGAGGAAGAAACCGAGGAGTTTTCCAATGACAGAGGTCATGTCAGAGGTCTGGGGTCCAATAACGGCCATCACGCGGGTGGAGTACTCTGTGTAGTTGCACATAACGCTGACCTCCTTGGTGTCGCCCTTAGTTAGGAACAACATAGTGGGCTTCACAATGACGGAGGACTGCTTGCAGGTGTCAAACATCTGGTGCCCCATCCTGATGCCAGGGAGCAGCTCAGGGTTGCTGTTAACCTCATCAACTGCGTATTTCATCACCAGGGAGAGACCCAGGCCATACCTGCTGATCCTGTCGTGGGAGTGACACAATGTTTTAGCCTATGCCACACTGACTGCTGGAAGCATCAGTCGCATGACCAGTATACTAGGAGCAAACATCCACAGGCATTTAAGCCCTCCACCCTAAGTGTATATGTTACCTGTCACAGTGTATGTCATCAGGCTGCTCTCTGGTGCTCAGGTTGCTGGTGAGCTCATTGATGGGGAAAAGCCCCCCCAGGCTGAAGTTTCCAGGTGAATGAAACAGGTCAGTAGATATGTCCTGGAACCACTGTGGTGTGTCGCCACACCCTTGCCCAAAAACCCAGCAGAGAATCAGGAGTCTCAACGGCATCACCATTCTGACACCAAGGGGCTGAGAGACTGACAGAGAGAGAGGGAGAGATGACATAAGGTAATTGGGGCAAGAAAAGAGGGATGTTGAAGAACAAATGTGAAAGAAGGAGAGAAAAAGATAAAAGTGAGGAGGGTATTAGAGATATCAAGTGAGCTGGAAGTAGTGAAATAAACAGGGGTGGTTATGGGGTGAATGGCAATAAGGCACGAGTGGGACCAGAACAGATTGAGAGCCCGAGATAAAAAAAAAATGGGACAACAAAATACGCTGAAATACAGGCTGGTCACAGAGACGGTCAAGATGAGATGTGACACAGACTGGTCACACAGACAGTGAAAGGAGGAGGAGCAGAAGACAGGCTATAGCTCTGGGGAAGGGTCAGCGTAAAGAGACTGACCTGGAAAGCAGGGTTCTTCGGGGAGCACGAACAGGAAACTGCAGCACACAATCGGGAACGCTGACAGCTCTCTCCAGGTGATGACCACTCTGGACACTTCCATCTGGGAGGCACCCAGCCAAATCAGCGGTCAGCAGGAAGCACTTCAGAAACAAACTGCCTAGAATATGTAAATTATGCCAGCTGCATTTCCCTTTCTTGCTCTCTGGATTCACACCCCAGGAAAGATCACTACAGTAAACACCGTACCCATTGGTTTGTCCTGCAAACTGGAATTTATCTTAATTGATCTTAATCTTGCATGTTTTTGGAAAGTTTTTTTACGTTTAGACTTTATGTTCTAATATTAAAACTAGTAACAGAGATATCTCTTTCATATCTCATATCTGTCCTAAGGAAGCAACTGAACACCCCTGACCAATCAGAAACCTATGAAGCTATTTGTCCCAAACATTATGGTGCCCTGAAATTTGGGGCTATGTATAAACAGAGCAGCAATTTCTACATGGTGAAAACAAAATGTATGAAAAAATATCACACAGCAGCACTTTAACCATGTGTGAATTTGATTAATTGTGGAGTACAGAGCCAAATCAAGAAATAAAATGTGTCGTTATCCAAAGAAATTATGGAGGACACTGTAGCTGAATGCTATGTACAATCTATACAATATTAAAATGTCAATAAGCATGGTTAGCTTGTCAAGCAATGGACAACTTATTTCCCAATTTCCACATTGCTGAATTATGTCCTTATTTTTCCTGCCATTTTGAACCCTTGACCATATTATAAAGATAAGTAGGTCTTTTAGACCAGTGCTATTTATTTTAGGAGCTGCCAGCCAACTAGGTTTTTCTCTGGATGATAACACTTCCTAAGCAGTCTTGCGAAAAGCTTACAACATCATCACTGTCAGTATGCAAGACACAGAAAGCATGTTAGACTGTGGAGGTGCAGATAAAGCAGCAGGACAGGAACAGGAAAAAGACAGGGGCCACTATCAGACAGTGTCTTACAGCTATTCATTTGACCAACTGGAATTTGTAGCTAGAATTCAAAACTATTGTAGACTTGTGCGTGCAGGCAGGGTTACATGCTTGAGCCAAGCTGAGCTTCCTCTTGTGGGCAGATGTAAAACACAGGGAAATGTGACCTGTAGTAAACAGGTGATGGGAGAAAATAAGAGAATGAATGACCCAGGAGTGGTATGAAATATACACTACATAGCCAAGAGAATGTGGACACCTGACTTACAACATCTCATCCAAAATTATGGGCATTAATATGGAGGTGGTCCACCCTTTTCTGCTATAATAACCTCCACTCTTCTGGGAAAGCTTCATACTAGACGCTGGAGCCAGGGTTGCCACCAGGGATTTAGGGCCCCGTGAATAGATCTCACATTCGGGCGGGCATGGTGGCATAGTGGTTAGCACTGTTGCCTCGTAAGAAGGAGGTTCTGGGTCTGACTGGATCCTCTCTGATCCCAAAGGTGTTGGATGGGATTGATGCCAAGGCTCTGTACAGGCCAGTCAAGTTTGGCCTCACCGTTCTTGACAAAAAAATTTGTATATGGACCTCACTTTGTGCCCGGCGGCATTGTCATGCTGAAACAGGAAACAACCTTCCCCGAACTGTTGGGGAAGCAAAGAATGTCATTGTATGCTGTGGCATTAAAATATTAAGATTTGCCTTCACCAGAACTAAGGGGCCTAGCCTAAACCATGAAAAACAGCGCTAGTCATAGCGGTGTCTGAATACTTTTGGTCATATAGTGTACTTTACAATCTTTTTTTGTGCCTGCCGTGTGTGTTTGCATGCTGTTTGTCTGTGGCCTGCATGGTCCAAAATGGCTGCTGTGCATCACCAAGGTGGGTAATACACATTGTTAGTTGTTGGGATGAGGTTACCCCATCTTAACCTATTCTCCTCAGTCACTCTTTGAGAGCTGGAAAGTCGTTCATTCTTACGATAGTCACCTGAGACCTGTATTGTTTTCAGTGGTAGCTGAATGCTGGATGTATGTTTGAAGAGAGTCAAGCGACGAGGATGAATGTTTTTCTCTGATTAGACACTTTGCATTTGTGGTTTTAACTCTGTAATATTAGATGTGTGGCAGTACTGCATTAGAACCAGTTTTGCATGAACCTTTGCATAGTTATTTCTTGGTTTGCATTTATATAGAACCTTTCACTGTCTGAATATTATTCTGTGTGTTAAGCTTTTTTTATTGTTATTTATAGTTATTGTTTGCTTTGCATCCTGTGTTTTCCCCTCAAAACACCAGATCCATAGGTAAAGGGGAAGTAAAGTGAACACCATACCTGGGAATCAGTGTGACCATTGTAAACAGTACTGCTAAGTGATTGACAGCTTTTACGGAAGAAACATTTCTATGTAACAGGAAAATTTCCACTATCATTTGTTGATTCCGAGGGGCCATATCATCCTTGTTGGGGGCTCTGGAATGTGCCATCAGGAATATTATTTTATTTCTCCTTTATTTAACCATGGTTGTCACATTGTGATTTACTTTTTTTTTTTACAAGTGAGCCCCGGCCAGGAAAGTAGCTTTACAAAAAGGTTCACACATAAAAATTACATTCCTCAGTGACCTTAGGTTTTAATTTTATAACATATTTATATTGATGTAGTTATTAGCACAGAACTCCATGGTCATGTTTCTGCTTGCAAAAAACCCCCACAGATGTGGGACAATGCCTTGTAATTTTGGTTTTGTGGTGCTCATTCATTCAACATTTCCTGCAATTCAAATGACATTAATAATAACAATAATGACAGATTAAAAATGAGCTGTGGGTATTGAATGTTTTAAGGCGTGTTCAGATGATGTTATGGTACAGATCTCACACACTGTGAACATGACATTTACTTCATCTACAGATAGTTGAATCCTTTCACTGGTGCCAAGGAAGAACTTCCACAGCTCTTCCAATGCTGGCCAGCAGGTGTCAGTAGTGGACCCAAAGAAACATTCACAGTTTTTGCTTAATCCTTTTCAGCAACATTTGCCTTTGTCTTCTTCACAGGAATGTCTGATCCTGATGACCTGTCTAGGAGTGGGTAATGAAAAGGCAACCACCTTCAGGCAATAGAAATAAAAACACATTGGTACACTGCAATGGGCAGCACTGTCGCCTCACAGCAAGAAGGTCCAAGGTTAGAAATCTGGGCCTTTCTATGTGGAGTTTGCATGTTCTCCCCGTGTCCGCGTGGGTTTCATCTGGTACTCTGGTTTTTTCCCAAAGTCCAAGGACATGCAGGTTATGCTATTCAAAGTGTGTAAGTGAATGGTGTGTGTGTCCTGCGAAGGATTGGTGATCTGTCCAGGTACTCCTGCCTCTTGCCCAATTCACCCCCGTGACCCTGACCAGGAATAAGTGGGTATAGATAATGGATGGATGGTGCACTGCAGAATAAGATTCATTTGGCCAGATCTTCAGTATTTTTGTAGTCTATAATGGGTGAAAAGTGTCAAAAGTATTATTTTTGAGATGTTACTCCACAGATGTTGCATTTTAGGGAGATTTTGAGATTAAAAAGTATGGAAACCCTATATATGTTAACTTATTAAAATGTGAATAGGAAACGTATTAGTCTACTTAACAACTGCCACCCTCCATCTGCATTGCTTACCCATAGGATGCCAGGAACAAAATCTGAATTGTCAAATTGCTCCCTGTTGTGATCTTCTCTCACACACTGATTTAAGTTCATAGCAAGATTGGATGTGGCAGGACCTCCAGGAACCCAATGGTCAGTTGATGCTGAGGATACACTGGGTCCCCAGGCACCTGGGCATGACCTGACCATATGAAAGGGAGAAGCAGGAGCACAGAAACATCTGAACTGAACATAGCGATCAAAGATGGGCTGTCATAGATACAGAACGAGGAAATTCAATGGGTGATGACATGTTGAGTTGTAACATAAACATCATTAGCTGAATATATTTGAAAGAACATCTCGAAAGGAGATGATATTACCCTTTTCCAGGACACACTTTGTTTGGAAAGCTGATAGTGGGCACTGGTTGTCCTGTTCATGAGTGAACATTCAGGTGCCATGGGACGTGGAGATGAGAGCTAACATTTCTTTTAGGTTTCCATCTTTTTCAAAGGTTTAGAACAGTTTTTTGATTCATGTAAATATCATCAGCCTAAAACATGCATAAAAAAGAAGCTGCTTCATAGTGTAGTTGTTAATAATAGTCTACGGAATAATGATAAGCTTATTATTTACTTTTTCACCTGAATGTTTTGTTGAACTTGGCATGTCAGTGGTCATCGTTCTGATTGAAAATTGTGTTTCGTGTGAGTCGGAGAGAGTATGTGCTTTGCTTGAGTCAATTAGCACACGCGCACGCTCTCCCGGCGCGGAACACTGACAGGTTCTGGAATGCCACCTATTGACCTTTGGCAGTAGACTTGCCCTCAGTCAGTGTTCTGGCAGAGTGGAAGCACAGGGTTAAGAATAGAAGTGGGGGTCCAGTAACGGGAGACACGCTACATGGGTAAACAGAAACTGTGTGACCTCCTGGCAGGCGTGCAGCAGCTAGCGTCGCGATATGCGTCAAGGGACTGCGTGGGCCTGAACTGGCATCTCAAAGGCAGACTGAGCCATTATGTGCACTCCAACTACGTGTACACAGCTCTGAAAGACATGCCTTATGTTGTGCTCTTACTTTAACCTTCATGTACGTTTTTTTGTGCCTCAACAAATCCTCACTGTCCTGGTTGAGTCTTTTTAAGCATGTGGAATATGTCCTTTCATAATTTATCTGTTTTCACAATCTAAAATTTGATTGTCTCAATTTGAATGTATGTGGCTACATGTGACAGAAAGATATAAATTGAGAATTTGGTGAAATAAGAGTACCCAGATGTATTTCCACATACACACAGCAGCACCCACCCATATGCAGACTTGTCAGCCTGTATCACAATGGATCAGACTTTTTGAACTCATTAGTACAATGAGTTAACCTTACTACTTTGCCTTTACTTTACTGCCGTTTAGTAGACGCTCTTACACAAGTTTCAGGTGATGTTACACAAGTTTTTTACATGGCATTTACATTGTGTCCATTTGTACAGGTGGATATATACTGAAGCAATGCAATGCTTTCTTTGATTCGTGGCTTGATTTAAACTTCAGTTAATAACAAGGTCATTCAACCATGCAAGGCCTTCTGTCAACATGAATCTTATCGACATGTACCACACAACTAATAAACTTCGGCAAATGCTTCACATTGAACTCCTTTTCCTTTTCATTTGCATAGTAGAATTTACATATCCTAAAATGTGAGTTTTCTGTAAAACTGAAAGTGAAGTGAGACTGTGAAAACCATCTAAACCTTTTTATACAGTGGAATGTATGTGTGGAAAATATGATATATCAACATCCTTATTGGCCCATCTCTGTTTTTCTGACCCTTAAATGCTGCAGGTTATTGCTCTGTGTTTTTGTGTTTGACAGTAGAGTGTTCCCTGTGGAATATTATTTACCATATCATGGAATACCTGATAAGCCTGCTTATCAGCCATGCTGTCCAGGAAGTTACAGGCTGCTCCACATAAAAGATATAACATATGCCAACACAGTATGCAGTAGCTGTCAATAATAATTTTACTAATGATACTACTACTACTACTACTACTACTACTGCTGCTACTGCTACTTGCTACTTCCACTACTACTACCAAGAATACTAATACTACTAATAATAATAATAATAAGAAGAAGAAGAAGAAGAAGAATATAACTGTGAGAGTGCTCATGTTTGTGTGTGTGTGTGTGTGTGTGTGGATGTGTGTGTGTATCTCTAGTTGTAAGAAGAAACAAGTGCTGCAGGCATAAAGAGTGGTAAATGTAAATTACAAAATCACATGTAAGTGTTTGATTTTCACAGATCTATCCAGCACTTCAAAAGATATCAGGGTAATTAGAATAATGAGCTTGGCCTTGTATATGTTCCTCCAGGTCCAAGATTTAACATGCATATTGCACAACAACTCAGATTAACAAAAAAGAAACCCCAGACTGAATGTTGCTCTGTGAGCGTGTGTGCATTGCCACTGTATATCCAGCTAATGAAACCAAACAAAATCATAAATAATGATTGCATCCAATTTCAGGCTTTTCACTAAAAAAAAAATACCATGAAATGAGAACATAAATGAACTATTGCATATGATTCTCACATGCGCTTGAAACACATGCAAGTTATGTAATGTAATCAGTGGAAAGTTGTGTCTTTCAGACCAGCAAGCTAGTTTTAGTGAATAAGAACCCAGCTTGGAGCAGAGGCTTCAGAAGCTGCTAATTAGGCAGCGGTGTTAACGAATGTGAGAATCCAAACAAGGTGAAGCCATCGGCATTTCTTCTGTACTTAGCAGCTTTGATCTCCTCTGAGAAAAACATATCAGACAGTCAGGAATAGAACATGTAATACCAGACAAAGTGTACTTGCCAGAAGCCTCAGGGAACCATATGCTCTTAGCACTTCTTTTAAAGTTTATAGAAAGTTGTTGAACTCTCTATTTCTATGTTTTTGGTAGAATTAGAATAGCTAACACTTGGGGAGGGTGGGGTTAGTGCTAATTAATTCATGGCACAGTTAGAGGTGGTCCACACAAAACCAAGACTGGCTGTATTAGGAGCAGTTTAAATATAAAATGCAAATAATGCATGTATGTCCAGTCCCATTACAGCAGAACAGCTCAGAAGGGTGTCTCCCTGCAGAGGAGGAGGCTCAGACTGGCGGAGAGATAAACTCCTTTTTTGGCTCGCGGTCATGCACTCCGTCTGTGGGACGTGTGTTCGCCATGCTAACGGGGCACTTCCACACTTACAGTGGCCTGACTTTTGCGGGTGGTGGGCTGAAAGTGGCAGTTTCTTTGCGAGCTCGCTGCATTAGGAAATATTTTCTGCTGCGTGCTGAAGGGAAATCTTCCTGGATTGACCGAGGTGCCACGGAGCAGGGAGGACAAACAGAGTGCTGACTCAGCACATGAGCCTCTTTAACACTGTAGGGCCGAACGGTTACCAGGGGCGCTCCGTGCCATTCCGCGCTGCTAAGGACTCGTGGGAACGGTTACCATTTCTGTTTCCATCTGTCGGGCTGCTAAAACCAGGACTAGGAAGTATCTAAGAAAAACTAGTGACGACAGCAAGTGACACAGTGGATCAGCGCCCAGTCACAAAACTGACGTAAATGTGAAACCAATCAGTGAATACCTACGTCATTAAGCCCGCTCACCCGAATGGTTCTGCTGCACTGAGCACGGTTGTCTAACCGTGCCAAGAAAATCGTGCTGGGCACGGTTTGTAAGCGTTCTGCGCCAAACCGTTTCCAGGTGGAAACACCTTTGGAACCGTTCCTCTCCGTGCTCAGAACCATTCGGCCCTACAGTGGAAAAGGGGCTATAGTGTCCCCTGCACAGGACACAGGCTGTGAAATGGCATTAGGGCTGCTTGGTCATGCTGATCTCTGCGGCACTTTAGCGTGTTTCTGTCATTGTGGCTGTTCTGAGCTCTCTGTCTTTTTTTTCTTCCTCCATTGCATAAAACACAAATCATTTTGCCTCAATAGGAACAGCAATGGTACAATAAATGAGTAAAACCTTTACCCTTGTCGTCTGCTTATTTATTAATGCGGAGGTGAAAAGTTTGTTTATTACATTCATTTATTTCAATGTTAATTGAAAGTTGAATATAATTAGGTGTATAATTTGCATTAGCCTGGGTTACAATAACTGAATTTGGTTATTGTTTGTATTTCATTTACATAGTCTGCAGATCCAGTACCGATGATGTAATGTGTCATCGTTTGAATAGGCTGCCAGTAACTGTGTCTGACGTGGATCTGGGTACTAGAGTACGCACACTGACATCCCTGTGACCTGCACATCTCTCCTGCCCTGCTCCCCTTTATTATATGCCTGTGTGCTTCATTCATCCACGCTCTGTCCCTCCAACCCACTGCACAGCACCACCCCAAGCTCCACCCTTTCCTGCTACACCTGTCAGCCTACTCTACAGCACTTCACTGTGCCACTCCTAAACTTCCCCATCGCCCCAAATGATGTTCTGATGATTGGTAATGGCAGGCCTCGTAAAAATTAGCTGTGACATAATTAAAACGGGGTGCAGTGTTGACTTTCTCTTTATTGTAGTTCTTATTGGAATGCAAGTACATGGGGCGTTTTATGAAATCCCTCTGTTTCCAAGCAATCTTTAAATTAAAAAAGACTGGAGGAAGTCATTCATTCTGAAGAGGGTGGAAAAACACACTAAGCAAGTTTAAGCTAGGTTATTGCCTGCAGTGCTGTAGTGGTTTAATACTTATCTTCTTTTTAATGAGCACTGGCTCCATGGTGTGTTTGCAGGGCAGTAACAGAGCTGTACAGTCAGTTCAGTTCAGTACCTTTATTGTCCCGTGAACAGAAATCCTCTTTGCAGCCAAAAGTAAAAACTTAAACCTATGTAAACTATGCAAAAACTATAACAGGAATTCACAATACGCACAATATATGTTTTCAAGTCAAAAGCCATTAGCGGGCCTAAGTATTAGAATCACTGAGAGATACATTGAGTGCCATAATGTTCGTGACAAAGACATTTTTTAATGATTTGGCTCTGTACTCCACAAATTTATATTTGTAATAAAACAATTCATTCATGTGGTTAAAGTGCACATTCTCAGCATTTATTTCAGGCATTTTCATACAACTTTTTGGAAAATTATAAAGGTTCTGTAAATTCTGAGCTCACTAGGCCTCTCTTTCTTCTTAATTATGTTCCAAAAAGTTTGTTTTGGTCAGCCTAAGGTTTGGCCAATGTCTCTGACTGTTTTTCTTATTTCCCAGCCTCATCATGGGTTCCTTGGGTTTCATTGGCAGAACTCCGGTCCTCATATTAACAAATGCCTATAATAGACTAAAAAATAAATAAAAACTAGATTCTGAAAGCTCTCTTGTACCTGCATTAAGGAACCTGACTGATCAGAAACACCTGTGAAGCCATTTGTCCAAAACGTTATGATGCCATGAAATGGGGAGACTATTTATAAAAAAGTTCTCTAATGTCTACATGATGAAACAAAAATGTAGAAAAATACTCTTAAAGGTCCAGGAAATTGAAATCTGTGAAGCCTTTGCTGGTGTGCTGTTTTAATACTTTTTAAAAACCAAAATGGCCAAGAAATATTTTTAAATGATTCTAGCAAAAAAAAAAAAAAAAACTGCTGAAATTTGCTTATTTTCCCCCGTGGGTAAATAGCAGGTTTTCCGCGGTCAGGATTAACTGGGTATTAGTTACGTAACAAAAACCATAAGTCCAGTGAAATCCTTTCTACATGTATTATGTAAATGATGCTCTTGCAACTTTTGTGTGGGTAAAGCAAGTTAAAAATGCCTTAGCATCCCCCCTCCTCTGGGTGCGGAGAAAGAAATATTTATATAATAAATTTACTTTTCACAAAAATAAAGAGACCTATAAAAAATGGATTTTATTTCTGGAGCCCACAGGCCATTTTCACCTGGAACTTGTCGAAGAACGTGGTGGATCGGTAAGTAGGCCTACTGTTAGCTATCGACAATTAAATAGCTTTCAAGCTAGACATGTGGAATCAAAGGCTTTCTTTATTCGGGTGTAATATCCACAGTGTTAAATTGCTATAGAGTCTAATATTATTGTACAGTAGCTCAGTGTCACAACTTTATTACACACTGAATGATCTTCAGGTTTTACTATTCAATGGTAAAGCCTAGTTCATGTGGCTTTCTTTCATTTTGTCGGGTAGAGTAAGGTTACTGCTCTAACCGGCTCTAACCTAGCTAGCGATGAGGAATGGTTCACATATGACGTGTCTTACGGATATGAATGTTAATGAGTGCAGGATACATGCCCACCCTGGTCCATGACACCAGTCTGTTGGGTGTCCAGATGGTGACCACAGCCCTGGCACAGCACTGCAGTAGGCAGTGTCACTGTCCTGACAAAGCACTTCAGCACAGACACAGTGTCACGCCGTGCCTTAGCACCACAGTACCCGCAGTGAGTTGCAGTACTGACACGCCTCTGCTGTGAGTCAGCTGCTGCATGATAATGTCACAATCTTGTCCGTGATGCAAACCAAACCCTTTTTCTATTTTAACTTTGATCTTGTAAAACTACTTCCTCTCTGTCGGGATAGACTGGAATAACCTGGTGATATCTCTGGTTGGACCACACCCAGAAGCAATCAGCTGTGTGTGTGTGTGTGTGTGTGTGAGAGAGAGAGAGAGAGAGAGAGAGAAAGAAAAAAAGAAAGCAGAGAAAGCAAAAGAGAAAAAGAGAGACAGCAGGAGAGGGAGAGGGAGAGAGACACATACCAAACAATGTAAACTTTTTTTCTCTGACAGTCTGGCTCTTAGTGTGGATAGACTTGTCAGAGCAGTCAGTGTAAGCCTGCATGAGAAACCCCCTGCAGGTGTGCTGGGTTCTGATTTACTCGTAACATCAGCGTAACTTATCCTATCTGATCCGGCGTAATGCGTAACTTATCCTTGCGGCTCTAAACTCAGCGCAGGGAAGCAAGCACTCACAGGAACAGCTTGGTTTGTCCTGCCAGTACGGCTGTGGTTACTGCCCCTATCTAGTCCCCACACACTCAGTGTGCTTCAGCATTGACCTTATTAGGAACTTCCTGTGTACACTGACATCACGTTGGGCTCATGGTGAGGGTTGGGCACGGAGTGTGTGTTATTATGCGTGTGCGCGTGTGCTGGAACTCACTAAGAGGACAAAAGTTCATGGCCGAGTTTCTTTCAGCATACAGAAATCTTGGCCTGGATCATATGTGCATTCTATTCCCCTCTTTCTGAACATAACATTACAGCATTACACAGACATGAGATAGAATGACGCATTTTCAGCATGTGCAAACTCACAGCGCACACGACCTCACCCTCTTTTTCGTAAACACACTTATCGTAACCCTCTCAATCACACATACAACCCTAACACACGTGTACGTACACATCCTCACACTCATGTGCAGACAGACGGACACACACACACACACATTTTCCTCCAGCTGTAGTTAGCTGAATGGAATGTGAGAAATGTGCAGATCATGAAAGGGGATTACAGGGATACTGCTGTGACGATAAGGTTATTAGGTTTGGAGCCAGAACCACTGGTATTTACTGACCACAAGCACATTCTGTTCTCCCATGCACACCTCCATTCTCACTACACATTTACTTAATTCTGTAGGTGCCTATATCTATGTATTTTAAAAATATCTTACCTGTAGGTAGGTTCATTGAGAAAAATTAAGTAAATGATAAAGCAGGCATTTTGAAATTGACCACATAAAGGGCTGCTTGGCATGTGCCCAATGAATCCAACAAAATTCTGATATTGATAGACTCTAGACTCTAGAAACCAATGTGTTTCAAACGTACCCATCTCAGGGGCCTAGAGGATATGTATTAGGCTACGTAGGTAGGAAAACAGCAGCCATCTGGTAAGAGGCAGCCACTTTGCCACCCACCTCTCTCTCTCTCTCTCTCTCTGTGAGTATCAATGGACAGGGAGACACACAAACAGAGATTGGAGAGAGCAAGAGTTCCCTTTCCTCTCAATTGTATCATTCAATTATTTTTTGTTTAGGCCTATATATTTTTGAACATACGTATGTATGCCCATGTTATATATATATACCAGAGTTTTTCTGTAGCAACTGTTTATTATTGGTGTTGTAACTGCTTTGGCAATGCTGTTTTGCTTATATCCGGCCAGTAAGGCACAACTGAATTGAGTAGAGCATCGCAGCTTTGTGTCAGGCAGAGGTTTCCCATACATGCATCCTCAGTCTACCCTCACACTAGTGTGTCGACAGTGGGGCACAGACTCTGTGGCGCCGCACGGCACGGACGGCAGTTAAGCAAGATTAATCCTAAACAATTTCAACATGTAATGTCACAGAGGAGGCAGATTTACGACACGTGCACTTGGCATTAGGGGCTCAGAAAATGACTGGCATTTTCCATGCTATGTTCAATCACAGTGTTGTCTATGACATAACAGTTCAGAACCTGCCGAAATCTGTTTAACTCTTCGTCGTTTTTAATACAAAATTATAGCTATTGGCGCACCGGTCATGTTTTCGTTTACTCGCTGTGCTCATCACCGTCCCTACGTTTGTAGGCTATTTCTGTATTTGTAAGTTTTTAGACTAGGCTACATCACGGTGAAAAGCAGGCACACAGGCACGGACAATCAAATATTGTTTGGCAATGGGAATTTTTATGAACGTCGAATGATTTGTAAATAAAAACCAGTAATTTAATTATTTTTTAATACGGTTATTTAAATAACATTTCAGTTATTGAGAACACCAAGTCTATTAAGAACACTAAATCAGTAACTGAATAATCTGACGTGGAAGAAACGTAGAAATTGTTAAGTGTGTGAACATAATAAGGAATTATGTCACCTGTATGCACATTAAGCAATTTCGTATTAGTCAACTTAGTCTAATGAGTATAGCTGAATTCATTCTTGACGCGTTATATGCATGTTTTGTTTTTTTTTTTCGTGTCGACTAGGCCTATCCTGTAGGCTACATCTGCGCATTCTTATGAATTGTGGTTTCACACAGAACCACCCCAGTGCGTCCTTTCGTTATGTGAGCGATACCTTTAAGGGGGCGCTGAGGGCGGAGCTACATCCCAGCTGTTTGACAGGCCTTATATAGAAGGAGCCTATCGCGAGGTGCCATGAGCCTGTGAACGAGTTTATCCGCAGTACCTAGTCTAGCTGTAATTGTGATGTTAATAGGCTATTTGCGTGTTTACATTCATTGACTCAGTGACAGGACTGATTGGAGCCTACAGACTGGTCTACAGCAAAACGAGAGTATCTATTTTACCATGCGACGAGCTTCGGATCGTGAGCGTGTGCGTTAAACACAAGGAAAATAAGGTGAGGGGTTCAGATAAACTCTGTGAAATTGACTGCTGTTCATAACGATTGCAAGTTAATGATGTTATCCACATAACTCAGATATGCCTATCAAATGAAGTTTACTTGCAGTGAAACCGAGCTGGGAGAGTTTCTGGAAACGTTTTATTTTATCGTACAAACATATTGGCTACGTAAAAACGTATTTGGTATGGCTGAAGCTTTTGATATTTAAAACGAAATTAAAATGATAATGGCCAGGCAGCTGTACTGTTTTTATTGTCATCCAGAGGTGGTCTTACGATCTATTAAGTGAACGCCATTCTGTTAAAGGGATTCACGCATTGGTCTTATTTCGTCAGTCAGTATAAATAAGTGCATGTGTTCTCCTTTCAGAAAATAATTCGCTCCTGAGTCACCAGCTCAGCGGAAATCTTTAAACAATTAGGTTATGGAGCCGGCCGGGGAAAGTTGGGGGGTGTGCGCGGTGCGCAACGCTTGCTGCACAGGTAGAGCGGGTATGGTTGCTTGGAAACCGCTGTCAGGGAGAAAGGACGACTGGGTGTGTAGCCAAATGTTGTAGGTCCCTTTGCAGTTCTGTTAAAATATCAGATCTGTGGATATTCGAGGAGAAACAGATGCTATTTTGCTCTCCTGCTCAGTTGTTTGTATACACTTAAGTCTCCATGCTCATAGAGAACTAACAAAGTAGAATGTTCCACTTAAATAGGCTAATATAATTTACAGGTAACCTTAATGGTCTCACAAACACCATCCTGTATACAAGCCTTCAAATAGATGACAGCAGTTCTCCTTTAGACTAATGGCAAGGCCCGTAAAGATTCCAGTGCAGGCCATATGCTGAATAGGCTAGGCTACACATTAGGTATACATTTAAATATTCTTAAAACACGTTTGCCTTAAATACATTCATAAATAGCCAGATGATTTAGCCAAATGTAGTTAAAAACGAGTTAAGCACAGAAGTTCTGGCCTTTTTAATATAAAATATCCATGCTTAATAGGCCCTATGATTCCAGGCAAGTGTATGGTTAACGTTCATACAATAGATTGCAAATTATCATATTTATTTTCACACTAACGATAAATATCATGACCATATTGGTTACATAGAAGGCATATTGCGATGCCATTGCGGGGAGTCGTGTATTGTCAACAATAAATGTGCTATGTGCGGTAGGCTACACGTGCTCCGCAACGCGCGGCTCATTTGGCACCTGTTGCCAGAGGAAGCGCGAGCCAGCTTGGGTTCATTGTCACGGGTCATGTTTCGTCCAGTCCGCGCCGGACATGCTCCAGGTTCCGAGGCCACGTTACGATAAATAGAGAACCCTGGGATGCGAGGCCACGACGACCTAAAGACAACCATGTTTGTGCGGGTACTCGCCCACGTTAACACGCAGAACTGCAGTATTTTCAACGTTATGTTTTTTTTTGTATATAAATTGAGTTTTTTGAGTGGGTGCGGGAAATTAGTGTTTTCCTTCCTCCTGGCTCTGAGCTGTCACATACCACCGTCAGCTGATGCATCTGCCATTAGATACTTCCACTAGCCTATTTTAAGTGCTTTACTTGAGAAAACACAATGAGCCATTCTTGACTATTGAGAGCAGTCATCCACAGACATTGAGTTGTTGTATTTGCCGGAGGAATTCATTGTTGTTGGTTTCTTCCGCTTAATTGAGGTCTGCTGGAATCGAAAGGTCCGATTATGTGTTACGCAAAGAAAGTCGGACGAATTTCTTACTACAGAGTCGTGCGTATTGTAGGCTACGATTAAACCTGTCCTATAACTGTTTTCAGGAAAAATAATGCATCAGTATTTTCATACAGCCAAAGCCAACACAAAAACGTGGACTTCATCCAGCCACTCTTCACATTTGATTTTACTGAATATTTCACATCTACCATTCAGACCAGCTATTTACTAATATGGGTCATTTTAGGACAGAATTAAATAGTATTCCCCTTCAATTTTTTTTGGAACCAGGGAACTACTGTGAAGTGAAATGGATAGAGAAACCCAAAGTTTTTTGGATGTAAATCCCAGTGGAAAATATTTTTTTAAAGACATGAGTAACAATTAAGCTGTTTGATTTGTTAGCTTATAAATATGAATATTAATATTTAATTAGATATGTTTTCTTTAATGCAAACAAGCATCCAGTGCAATCTACAGGATCTCCTGTCCTGTGGCAAACAGTGAAAAGACTGCACGTGTTTGAAAGAATCGCACAATTCACTCTCTGAAAAAGGTGTTCTTTGGCTTGTCTCTATAGGGAAACTCTTTTTAGTTATTTATGGAACTCTCTATTGTAGGTGTGGAAAGTGTGAGTGCTCCCAGCTTGAACCATTCTGCCCAAAGGAAGCCTATCTAGTTCAAGCGTTCTTCTGTGTCTTCACTGAGCCTTTTGGAATCCTTTCTTCTCACTGGTTTGAATTGTGGTAGTGCTAGAAATAACCACTATGGTTGAAATACCATCCAAAAAATATTTTAACCATATATGCTCAGAAACATGGTCAGTGGTAACTGAATTGCCCATTTCAATTTGCCCATTTGTGCAATATCATAATGTCTTATCAGAAAAAAAATGCAGATATTTTTAAGCAATGCAATTCACAAAAAGCCAAGTGGAAGAGAGACTGAGAGACAAAGCCAGAGACAGAGAAAGAGAGAGAGAAAGTAGTAGTAGTAGTAAGTGTTCCAGTAGTTATTGGAACACTTAAAAAAGTTTGTGTTCCAATAAAGACTTAATGGTGGTGTAGCCAGCCATGTATTACTTTAAAGATGGTGTATCAGTGGAAGTTGTGTTTCCTGTGTAGACTGTGTTCGTCGAAGTAATATATTGTACTGTGGGCTGTAGCTGAGACTTGATCAGTGTATTACATCCAACATCTCCACTGAACGGTGTGTGTGGTCTAGGTGTAATATTGTTCCATGGACAGCAGAGACTGACTTTACTTAAGGTGATGGGCCAACTGGTGTCATGTGACTGAGTGAGTGTATGCTCAAGTGTGTGCATGTGCGTGTATGTCTTGTGTGAGTGTGTGAGTACCCCCAAATCGCGTCTGCATATTTGCATGAGCCACCACCACATTGGAGGGTGTCCCAGTACTTACTGATATTTTGAGTCAGATATCAGTAAGAGGGAGCAGCCCTCTTGAAGTGAAGGCGATGAACACTAGAGAGGCCAGATATAAGAAAACTGCTATGATTTAGAAATAAAAATGTTGAAATTGATACCGTTGTTCCCTGTATTTCAAGAGAATAGTTTTTCACTGTATGGTTTCATAACCTTTATGAAATTAGGTTGCCGTGGGTGCAGAAATCGGTGCTGTAATGCTACTGGGTGTCAAGCTTGGTGGTAGAGGGTAGTAAAAAAAAGAAGGCCTTTATAGTGTTAAAGTGCTGACTTAAAACCAAGGATTTGGGTTTAGGCGTCCCCAGGGAATGCATATAATCCGAGATGCCTTCCCACAAGTCTTAAAATACAATCGAATTTCAGATTTATCCGATTTTTTTAAACGTGTGTTTATGGATGTTATACTGCATTCATTTTGTAATATAATGAATGAATGATATTCCTCTCCAGTGAGTTTTCTATAGTTCCCATAACATTGTAAAAAGCATTGGAAAAATACAAATCACACATATAATATACCATATCCATTTAGACCATTGGATATATAATTTCATGAAAATGATATAAACAAAAATGGTCGGTCAACAGTGGATGTTATGTTGGTAGCTGGCCTGCTGGGTCTGCTCTAAAGTGACTATGATGCAACTTGCGGAAATAGCAAGTGATAACACTTTAATTGTGAACATCGTAACTGTAGCAACAGCTGGATGATGACATTGCATTTCATTGTTGGGCGGTTTACAGAAGTGTGCCCCTTATCAGACCCCCAAAGGCAAACAGTCTGTTTACTGTGCTGGCTGGTAGTCAGCAGGGTGTGATAAAGAGAGTGCTCAGTTGCAAAACATCCTACTGGATCAGCATTATGTAAACCTTAGCTTCCCTATAATACAGTGTAATCATGTTTGTTATTGTTGATTAGCCGATGTCACGGGGAACAAGCTGGTGTCGCTGCTACAAAGGTTAACTCGGTGTGATATGCTTACAGAGGTAGTGCAAGCAGGATCATTGATCTCTACTGTTTTGCCATGATTGTGTCTTTATTTGATGACTTGGGGTTTTCTTTTGATATTTGGGTATATAAAGTGAAACGGGAAAGGGAAACGTGCAGTGGTTCAGTGAGACTCGTCAACATAGCCTCCTGCTCATCACATGTACATAGCTATCTCACTACACACACACTGTTGCACCATTGTATATTGCTACACACTGTACAATATACTGCATTCACTTTAACCTGGCATTCCTTTCTGACTGTTACCACTGCACACCTAGCAGTTTTTAAGATCCTAACATACACTTAGAGCTCAGGCTATCTGCACCCCTTCAGTCACTCGCCTATACACTATTGTCATAGCAAGATACACAGTTGTATCTCGCAGGCTACACAAGCCACAGGCACATCCGTGTTTACCAAGACAGATGGCAATCCATATGGAGCCACACTACTGGCGGGAAGCAGTCTTCTCCATCTATCCAGAACTGTCGGCACAGAGGAAATGTTAAAACATTACTTTGGACTCAGATAATCACAGTTATCATTAAATTAATCCTGTTCCAGTAGCAACGGGTAAGGCTACACGCGTTCCTTCGCCACTCAGATACTTCCTCTGTTTGGTGTATCTGAGGGGTTTCCTACATCATCAGCAGTGTGAAGACTGATGTGGTGTGATATGTTCCCTACCACTTTGCTGCAGTACCCGCAAGGGACCCTTTCTGTTAATTCAGGAACATTTTTTATTGTCGTGCCACTCAAAACAGAGAAGGAGTGATTACAGGGTGTACTGGGACTGGGTGCTACTGTGACTGAGTGACCGTGAGTGAGAGTGAGCGATTGTGTGAATTACTGTGTGAGTAACTGTGAAGGAATAAATGTGTGTGCAGGAGAGAATGACATGGACCTGCCACCTCCCCCTGCTTCAGGTTCCAGTTGTTACCTGCCAGGTTAAGCGCATTGGCTTGGATGCGACTGGATTGCAGCTGGAGCATGTCCACTGCAGGCCTGACTGCGCAGGACCTCTTTCTACCCCCAGAGAAGCCTGCACTGCATGGCCGCTGCTTCCACAGCATGGCCAATGACACGCCCTCCTGGAGCCCGTCCCCCGACCTGGACAGGTGAGCACACATTTGGGCCACTGTGCCAATAACGGCCTCTTTCTGTGCTCCACTGCCATTCCGATCTGCTACTCAGAGTCTGCTTTTTACCAGATGGAATGTACGTTTTTATTGGGTTATTATTATTATTATTATTATTATTATTATGTTCTTTTTTTTTACAGGTCTTACATTGGTCTGGATGCCACATCCCTGGAACAGAACCACAGAACACATCAACAGGTCCCAGCATCAGAAAGTGAGCACACACACACTTCCATTTTTCTTTTCTGAATCGCATTGCTTAAAAATAGCTGCTGAACATTTTTTTCTGATGAGGCATCATGATATTGCACAGTCAAACTGAAAGGAGCAATTCAGTTAATATTGACCTTGTGTTTCAGAGAACCTACTGTATATATTTAAATATATATTTTGGATGAGATTTTGACCACATTGGTTAATTGCATCACTCACACATACACACACACATTGAGAAACACACATAAGCACACATGCTCACAAACTTACACACGCACCAATTGGATATCAGTTATTCAAAGAGGAGTGTTATGATGCCAGCCCTGTTTACACAGAGGAGGTTTGATGAATGACCCAGTCTAAACAGCTCTCTGTGTGTGCAGGACAGTATTCTCACCCGCACAGCCCAGTGGCCCAGCGCCTGCCCCCGAAGAAGTCCCGGCCCTCCCAGCTGAGCCTGTCGTCCTGCCCCGAGCCCTCCACGCCCAGCCCGTCTGGGGACGACCAGGTGGTTCCCCCTTTCCAGCGTTTGTCCGTGTACGAGCGCAGCCCCCCGCACACCCCGTCTCGTGCACTGAGCAGGGGTTCCAGGCCCCTGCCTCCCCTCCCCGGCCCTGTGGAGCTGACTCGGGACCGGCCCGTGGAGGACGAGGCGGAGGTTTTCTCTGGCGCGGACGACAGCCGGAGGCTGGTGCCGGAGCCCTGCCCCAAGCTGCCCGCCCTCCGCCCTGGCGACCTTGCAAGGCGCAGCTTCAGGGGCTGCGGCCGGGTGAACTACGCCTACCTGGAGGGCCCGTGTGGGGCCCACGCCCCAGTCCAGCACAAGGAAGATCGCCAGCCGCAGGAGCAGGCCACACCCCCTTCGCGTGATCGAGCCCATCGCCGGCTGCGCCGCTCACATTCTGGCCCCACCCTACGGCAACCCTGTCTACGCCATGCCAGCCTCTCTCAGGACAAGCCCCAGGTGCCACCCCGGATTCCTATACCCCCCCGCACATTCAAGACGACCGACCTCGATCGCCGCTGGTCTACAGAAGTATCCTCTGGAGGGTACAGTGATGAGGACAGACCCCCTAAGGTACCCCCCAGGGATCCAATGTCTTCCTCTCCCCAAACTCCCAGCCCCAAGAGCATCCCTACTTACCCGAACGGGGTCATGCCCCCCACCAAGAGCTTTGCCCCTGACCCCAATTACGTCAGCCGCGCCCTGCGGCGCCAACACAGTGAGGGCTCGCCCTGCATCCTGCCAGTCATGGAGCAGGGCAGGAAGGCAAGCCACACCCACTACTTCCTCCTCCCTCAGCGTCCCGCCTACCTGGACCGGCTGGAGCGGTTTCTGCGGGGAGCGGAGTGCGAGCAGAGTGGCTCCGACTGGAACAGCAGGCCTCACACTGACCTGGTCTAGAGGAAAGCCCAAGGTCCATGAAGACCGAAAACGTGAAGTTCTGCACTAATAGCTCCCCCGTCAATATGCCGACAGGGCCTGTCTGCCATAGATTCTCTTACCAATCTATGTGGGAAAACTAGTAAATGACAAGCGCATGGGCTGGAGGTTCTGTAATCACAGCTATTAATCAAATCTCAGCTGCTAGCTCATGCTTTAAGGCAGTGGACGAATGGCTCTGTTGCTTTGTTGAGCTTTGCTGAGTCAAAACAACCTCACGACACAGCCTCACAAGGGATAGCTGCTCAAGCACTGTTGTGAGGAAATATTGACCTGAAATATTATTTTTTATATTTTATTGTAATTGTAATAGTATTTATTGCTTCTATGGAAGATGTTAGTGTTGTGTCAGTCTGCTGATATTGTGAATTAGTCTGGTATGAGCTGGACTTCTACCACATATTTAATATTTATGTTTCCACTGCCGAATACCGTGGCTGTGCTGTCCTTGTGTTTTGTGTTATGTGGACTGTTTCTGTTAGACACTGGCAGTGCATGCCTGTGACTGAGAGTCAATGTTGCCTTCACAAGTTAGGATGATTATTATTTGTTTGCATGGCTGATGTTCTTATGCAGGTGAACTCGGTAAACTAAATAGTCTGTTATTTATTTGTACAGGTGGATATTTACTGGAACAAATTAAGGACCTTGCTCACGGTTACATTGGTCAGTTAAAAAAAAAACATATTTACGGCAGAGAAAGTGAGGACCAAAACATGAATTCCATGAAGAATGTGTCCTTTAAATCGCAGCCTTTATTTAATCATTCTGCTCATAACTTTGCTGAGTAATATTTCTAGATTTTAATATCCTATTATGTCTATTTAAATAGAACTGTTTCTGACTAAGTTGTTCCAACAGTCTTGCGTGTGTCTGTGTTTGTGTGTGTGTATTTTGCAAAGGTAGTTTCTGCAATGAATGCCATATACAGTGCTCTCCATTCTGTGAGTACTGTCCAGAACTGCTGTGTTGTATTGGTTAAGCATGTGCTGGTATGTCTTGCTTATTTCAGTGCTGCTTTCCCATTTGGGTTGACAAAATAATGAAACATGCAATGCTGCTTTGTCTGCTTCACTAAAGAATATGAAAGAGTTATTTATGTCTTTTTAGAAATATATATTGAACCTGTTGTAAAGTTGTATGCACTGTTTGTTTTGTACATCATGTGAAACTTAATTTTAAGTCAAACTGTGAGTCTGAACATGGAATGAACTGACCTCTCTCGCTGCCTTGCTAAATATGATAACATTTTAATTAATATCACAGATCTTGTGATTATTAAACTCATGAAGGGTATCCCACACTCACTGTTTTAGGGACATTCAGTGGTTCATGGCCTAAAGCAAGAAACTACAGTTCAAGTAACTGCAATTAATCTTATACTCTGATGTTATGTTTCCAAAGGATGTACATGTGATAAATTTTGACAGCATTTGTTCACAATTGTAAACATAAGCATCGATTTAAGGGCAGTGGGCTCAAGTTTCATGAAGAATAATTGAGTAATATACATACATGCTACCTCAGGAGGTATAACACTGCTGTAACATCCGCTTCTGGATATGAATTGTATTGCTTTAGACCAAATACCCCTGAGTGCCCTATACTTGCCTTTGTGAAGCTGGTAGGTTGTAATAAACGTTTGTAAGTGTCTTAAATAGCTGTTATCACACACTGAAACTGTTGAAAACATACAATAAATCTGAAACAATATTTTTTAAAAACCCTGAAAGGGGCCTATCCCTTTAAAACAAAAATAGACTCTCCTGACACGAAAGAATCTAGCACTCTATACGTGTACTTTTAAATATGCACTCTGCAAATGTTTAATTGCTGCCAAATATGGCAAATATTTTCTTTCTGCCAAATAATGAACTGAAGAGTTTTCAGAACAAAAACAATTGGACCAATGGAATGAATTCAGTTAGTGGGCGGAGCTTCAGCCAACATTTTACAAAAACAAGAGAGGTGAACTTTGGCCGTTATCCATATTAAATATTTATTCTCAGCTACAGCACATAGTTTCTTTTTCTTTTTTTTAAAAAACATTTTTATTCATGTGTGTTTCTGAACATTAAAATGTATGAAGACATTTGAAAATGAGGCTGTATGTGTTGCATATGTTTTGTAATGTTGGTTTGTAATGTTTACTGTTTATTTATTTTTTGGAAATTAACATCCATTTCTAACATACGCCATAGACTAGCCTGAAGTGCCAGTGATCTGTTTAATCAGTGAAACTGGTGATGGGAGGTAAATTTGATATTTTATTATTTGTCATTTGGAGTGCTACAGGAAATGCAATGCACATGCATTGCGCTAACCATGACTACAATGGAAGTTTATAAACCTGCGTATAGGGGCAAAGTCAAAAATGGTACAATGTACTAGGCTAACATGCCTGACATGGTGATGGTGTGGAAGTTCCTTGGACCTAATCTCCACAGCATGTTGCCAAACTGTGCTACCAGTCGGTGCCGTGCTTGACATCTCTGATCTGTGAAGTTCACCCTGGAGGCCTTTGTAGGATCCTTCTTCCATTATATTGCACCACAGGAAGAAAGACTGGTTTGACTGCATCACTCCCTTGGTTGGGCTACATGCGTGGCAGCGCCCCCTGCTGTCATGGACTGATTACATTAGTCTGTGACATGACAAAGACATTTTTACCTGTTGCGTGTTTGAAAAGAAGAGCTAGTTTGAATCTTGGTGTGACTGTCACTTGCTGCGAGAGAATCACCATTTTGGAATGTCAGAGAAACTCCGAACTCCAATTCTTAAACCACTGTTTGAGAATTTGAAGGCAGTACCGATTGAGTTTGATCCTTTTAATGCTGACATCTGGACAGTGTTCTTTTGGTTCTGGAGGCATTTGGCCCCTTAAGGAACTTAGTTAAGCTGCAATGCTAAAGGCTTGACCTGAATATCAGAATATGCATGTCATAAAGGCATGGATCCTGTTTCCAAAACTAAGTAAAACATTGTCTTTCTGTTTTTGTGATGGAGACATGGTGAGACTGGCTTTTGGGGCTTCCAACACGAGATTAATTTTTTTAATTCATGGGATTTAAAATAATCTCTGTTCAAATGTCTTTTTTGTCTGTTTTTTAATTCAGATAAATGCTGTTTACATTTTACACCTAATGTGTATGGCATTCTAAAATAATATTTTGTATGTCTATATTTAATGTCTTAAAAAATACTGAAAATGAAAGTTCATCATTGAGTTGACATTACCTACTGCACTGATATTGTAGTATGTGGTATTGTGTACAGTATTGGACTAGTTTCTTCTAGTGCTAAAAAGGTAAAGCATAATATACTACATGTAAAAGAAGAATAAAATAACTTATTTGCAAATTCTTCATGGTCTTCTTCCACATTTTTACAGTTAAAGGGCAGTTCATATTCCACCAAGTGCAAGCCTTGACTTCTATACACCATACACCAAAAAGGCTGCTTTGAAATTACATGAAGTAAATTTTCTTGCTTTAGACCACAAAGCTCTGAATTCACTGATACATGTGATTGTAAAGCCAACAGATCCTCAGAAACTTTTGTAAGGATCTAAAATATCATTCATCACACATAAAAACTGTCTGGATCACTCAGACATACACAAAAACTTAGTATCAAAACCTCCATAAAGTGAAGGCAGAAAACCTGTGTGAATAGTTTATGAAACACCTCCATGCTTTGTAAAATACACCCCAGGATTACTGAGCTAGCTGGATAAGTGATAAGAGTAAAACCTGGAGCAGCCCTTTTTACTTCAGTCCATCCTACAGATTTGGTGGGGTTCTGGGTTTTACTCAGTGCAGTTATCCACCTAACTCAGTAATCCTGTGACGCGAAACTTGAGCAGAGTGAAATCTTTAAAATATGATTAAGCTGATTAAATAATTGAAAGCAAACTCATAAAATGGATCAGCCCATGTTGTGCACCCCCTGGTTTATACATTTCATAACATGACCACAAGAAAATACAACAGATCTAATTCAACAGTATTCTAACAAGTCTTCATATAAATACAAACAACAAAAACTATAGGCCTACACATGTTCCAAAAATGATATTTCTGGCAAAATGACTGTCAAGAGATCACATTCTATTCAGAAAAACATTACTAGTAGTTCAAAGATGATTAAACCTGTAGGGTGGAAGCAACAAAAAATCAAATACAATGCATACGTAAGTAAGGTGTTAGCATACCATTACATACATTTTGCCTGCTGTGGACATTTATAAGTTGCTCCACAGGAAATAATACACTTCCTCTCAATGAGCAGCTCAGTGGAAACCAAGTGGTTCACGATATAGTTTGCAAAAGCATGACCTCTGCTGGTGACATTTAAGACAACAGACTATATATTTGTCCAAGAAAAAAAAATGAAATAAAAGGAAATAGGGTCTGTACTGCCATGGAGGCCCTAGGCAACACGCAACTCCTCAAAATCTTCGGTATTCTTCATGAAGGTTATCATATTTTTTCAAGAATCTTCATTGTCTGAATTTGTGCCAGACTTGTGCATGGCAAATATTGGCATCAGTACTCAAAACCATTTGGATATTTTGAACACATATCAGTCTTTGAGTCTGAGTGACTCAATTCGGTAGACATTTGAATCACAGCACAATCCGTGGTAGTCTAACAATTTCTGTATGAACAAGTCATTGTCAACATAAATATAAACAACAAAGAAATATTAAACAAACTTTTTGTATGTTGTGTTTAAAAAGTTTAAAATTAATTGGTGAAATAGTAGATCATACTTACACTATAAAATACATCTCTTCCTAAATTTTAAGGACAGTAGGAACATTAGGCCAATGCAATTGGGCACACAAGACAAGAGGCAAACACAGGTTCTTTCCATTATTTTTTTGTAGGAAGATTAAATCAATAAACAATATCAGTTTGGATTTAATTTCATTGTTAATTGTGTTGTTAATTTAGTTCTGTTAATTTAAAGAAAACAACTGTTATGACTCAGAAAGGTGGTCACAAAGCAACAATAACTTATGAAGAAATTGTACAAAAGTCCAAATAATTCAGGCTTTTACATTTAAATAACCACTTTTTTTTACTGGTTAATTATTATTATTAATTTATTTTGGGGGGCTGGGGGTTGGGAGAAACCTAAGAGAGTATGTACCTGAAACTTGAAAGTATTAATGATCTGAAAACTGAGAGAGGTAGTACTGATCTGAAACCTGAGAGAGTATTACCAATCTGAAACTGGAGAGAGTATTACTGATCTGAAACCTGAGAGAGTAGTACTGATCTGAAACCTGAGAGAGTATTACCAATCTGAAACCTGAGAGAGTATTACCAATCAGAAACCTGAGAGAGTAGTACTGATCTGAAACCTGAGAGAGTATTACTGATCTGAAACCTGAGAGAGTATTACTGATCTGAAACCGGAGACATATTTGGGACATATGTGTCACATATTTGGGCCAGATGTGCCTCTCAGATAAGCCTGGTGGGTCTGGCAGTGTGAAGTTCCTTGAGCACCTCCTTTTGCATTGTTTTGTATGCAATGGAAATAAAGTAACGCTGGTTTAGTACAGTAATCAATGGTCCTCAGTCAGAAAGCAGGAATCACTCAGCATTAAGGATGCAAACGCCCTCTTAAAAGAGTATGACAGGGCCGTCTGTGTAGTGTAGAGGTATAAGCACTCGCCTACCACCGCAGAGACCCAGTACTTCCGGCTTGGTCAGACATTCCTACGACACAATTGGCAGTGTTCACGGATGGGAAACCGGTGAGGGTATGAGTCCTGATAGTTGCATTAGCGACTCCTACTGGTTTGTCGGGGCGCCTGTTCAGCGGGTAGGGGATCTGGGGGAGATAGCATGAACCTCCGTGCGCAATACGCTCTCCCAGTGAAACTCCTCGCTGTCAGGTGAAAAGAAGCCTCTGGTGACTCCACATGTAACAGAGGAGGCATGTGGTAGTCTACACCCTCCCCAGACTGACACAGGATAGCGCATTGACCAGGACTGTGTGATACACACAGGGAATTGGTATAACAACTAAAATTGGGGAAAAAATGGGAGAAAATGGAAAAAAAAAGAGTAGATAGGAACAGAGACTCTTATTGATATTGGTCAGTCCATGAAGGTAACACCTCTGGATGCTTCACCCTCGTCTGATAAAGAAAAAATACAAATGTTCAAGATTTGTAAGGGTTTTCTGGTGAAGGCCGGAAAGATTCTGGATTTGGTGTGTTGGGCAAGGTGTGGCTGTTATCCAGGTCGTACTTCCCAGCTCTCCCAGACAGTCCTGTGGACTCTGGATCTCTGTTGATCAAGGCTGAAAGCAACATAATATACTGTGTCATACATGCCTGTCCTTAATGATTGCACAGACTCCACAGACTTTCCACATGATCAGCTGCATTCTTAACATTGTACATTCTGTCTCTTTACTGAAACATTTGAATTTAACTCTATAAAAACACGAAGGGTGTGTGCAAGTGAAAGACAGGTGGCATAGATGATCCTTGAACATGCCTCTCTATGAAAATTCCTAAATTATAGCATCAAAAACTGTTACCAATTGGAACCTCGAAAGGAAACTTCTACAGGATAGAAGGAATGTAGGAGCTGACCATCTGGTTATAACAAAATCTGCGCTGATAGTCAATTAATGTAAGAATTATGATGGTTTTCCCTACAAATATGATGAGGTAGGACCATTAAAAAACAAGTATTAAAAATCCATAATAATTTAAAAATGTGTCTGACCTGTGTTTGAAAAGTTGAAAAAATCTTCCTTTAGAAACAGAAACCTTCTATCGTTGCCGAACCTGAAAGATGAACCAAACATTTACCAAAATGTTACTAAGTTATGTACTGTGCTAATGCATTTTGGACTAAGTGTATAACAGTTCAAGGCTAGTGTCAGCATAGTTAAAATATATTTATAAGAGGATCTCAACACACTCTTGTTGACCCCTCCTCCTCCTCAGAACCAGTACCACCGCTATGAGAGCGATGAAGAGCAGCAGCACGGCTCCCAGCACGCCGAACAGTAGCCCGTAGAACCCTGCTCCCCACTGGAACATCTCACACTGCTGGCCATGGTACTGCACTAGTGGAGACTCATCGCAGCTGTGCAAGGAGCAAACAGGAACTCCATCAGCAGGAGAAATGTTTATGCTACCACCAGGGGGCCTCTCAGTCAAATTTGGAAGCGCAAAACATTTTCTGTATGTAAAAAGTTGTGAAAATAAAAAACCTGATAACAGATAAATAGATTTTTGTGTGCACACACACGTATGTCCTTACAAACATGTGGGTCCAGTCTTCATGTTAAAGCACTCTCCATGCTGGTGACAGTAGTCAGGCTGTGTTTTACAGGGGCCCAAACACAACCAGACTCCACTGATTATCTCCAAGGTGTAGTTGGAAAAATCCAGTGAGCAGAACATGAATGGCCCCAGATCTGAAATGTCTGTACAGAAACACTCAGCACTTTAATATCTCAACTTTACATATTTTTAAGGCACTAATCGCCCCATCCTTGCCCCTTTATGAAGGTACAATGAGCTCTATGGATAGAAGAACTATGTTTTAAATATTTAAATTGCAGTGATTTTTCAGTTTGTTTTCATTACATCATTTATTAGATTTTAAAAAAATGTTTTTACAAAGTTTCAGTATTCTGCTACTTCAGCAGACAGCAGACATTTGAATAATATTTTGACATTTAAAGTGAAAAACCCTTAATCATTGCTAGGATATTACAACTACACTTTATTAATATAAAATGGTTTACATCAAAAACTTGTTTTCCTTGTACTCACTCTTTATTTTTGATGGTTGCAGAATGATACTGGTCTCCTGAATGGAGACAGCTCCAACGGCTTGACTCAGGTTTCTCATATTTTCTGTGTTATTAAAAATTGCCACTAATGTGTGCCTCAGACCCTCATTTAGGAACATGATTTCTGTGTTGTTGTTAGGATAGTTGTATTGAGCCACGCTCTCAGCAATAATGCTTCCATTCCTGCAAGGGGGGATAAGATAATATGTTTTCTATATTTGTTGATATATGCCTTTACATACTTCACATTACTTACCCTCCCACACACACACACACACACACACAAATGCATACACACATTCACACACACACACACACACACACACACACACGTACACCCACACACACATGCATACACAGTTGATTTACTAACACAAAGAAGGAAAGATAAGCAATAATCTGTCCTGGAATTAATACATCTACAGTATAGACAAAAATAGTTAGTAGAGAAAGGGTTTCTGACGATATTATACTGATTTTAAAATAGTCAGATGCCTGTGACATGAACAATTATGTCTATCTTTGGCTTTGGATCCTAGGCAGAGATAAGGTGATTTAGGTAGTACTTCAATAATTCTGTGGCAAATACTTTATAATAACTTCCAAGTTAAGCAAAGATGTTTTCTGTTTTAATGGATATCCCTTACTTGAGAGCAACAACTTTCACATCTTTAAAGTTTCGTGGATCCGCTTGTTTACAGAGAACCGCAAGCTGTAGAAACAAAAGTGAGAGTACTCTAAATTCTGCATCATGTTTTCCTCCACATTATGAATTCAGTGACATTTTCACACAGATTTGGAAACATAATACACATACCTGAGGTGTTAAGCGATTGGTGAAATCTATTGATTCGGTTGAATTAATCATTTCATATCCCAAAATGAAATCACTTAAAATTCTGAGTGTGATGTTCACCTTTAGGGTTGGTCTCGATGCGCTGTCTGGAGAGATGTTTTTTGTTTTGTTTAAAAAGAGCAATAAATCATGCCAAGATGTCAATAATTCACATTACCCTCAAATATATCAGAAATCTAGACAGTTGGAATGGTGATCAATATGTTTATGCAATTGGAAATGCTGCATATGTGTTGATAAGTTATGAGAAACATAGCGTCTTATTTATCAAACGATTGAATTTTTGTTGTCGAAAATTTGGCGTGTGGGTTACTCAAAATATTTGAAATAAAAGGTCTGCTAAGCATATTCGTTCATTTGTATTTTAAATGACAAAATCCACATTTTATGACAATAGCCTCACCAAAATACCACAATGGCTTTGTGAGTACGTGAGCAGTGGGCAATCAGGTTTGAGTATGATCTCAGACAATGACAAATATGAGCCCATCCTATAGCAGGTTTTACGTATTTAAAATATTCTACTCGCATTGGGTTCTTTATTGTTGGTATAAAACAGTTAAGTGGATCGATTTCTCCTCAGTGCACACATATACTATATGTAATATTTAT
This sequence comes from Anguilla anguilla, assembly GCF_013347855.1. NCBI lineage: Eukaryota > Metazoa > Chordata > Actinopteri > Anguilliformes > Anguillidae > Anguilla > Anguilla anguilla. The sequence continues at coordinate 17,427,160 of NC_049213.1, forward strand.
GAAATGCTATATGTAATATTTATGAAATGCTATATGTAATATTTATGAAATGCTTGTGCCTCAACATTTATTATGATATTTGGAAAGACATGATTTCTTGTTTCTTCAGGGTGTTTTCCTTAACTGGATCATACGCGTTCGGTAAATGGTAAATGTGAACATGTGACACATTTAATCATAGTGTCAAAATGCAAAAGAATGCTAAATTTCTAGGCAATCTGAACAAGGTAAATATTTTTCTTTATTCTTTCACTTGCACTTCATAAATTGTGTGGGGAAACATGTGAATGCACACTTTTTGTTTAAATTTGAGCTCAAGTTCATTTGGTAAATGAGGCATAATTTCTATCTTGTCGCTTACCGGATTCACTACGACATACTGTATATAAACCTATACCAAAAGAAATAATAAACATGATATTATCATGTGACAGCCACACCAAATTAAGTCTTACCAATCTCGGTATGGGTGACATTGATCCCAAATTGACACGTGTCTCCAAACGTGAGATTTGATGTACAGGTACACTGACATTCTTCAGAGGTCTTGTTAAAAAAACAAGGGCCACCATTGCATTGACACTCTTCGTCAGAACATGTTCTTAATGGCGTCGATTGTGAAGAAATGTTGGAGGTTTTGGTTGTAGAAGATTTGTGTGAGACAGTCATTGCATGGGAGGACATTGCTGAATTTAAGGGTGAAATCAGTGATTGTGTGCTTGCATCTGACATTGAGGGCACAGACAACGTAAATTTTACTGTTGAGGATTCTGCATATTGTGTCGATGTAGCAGTAGATTGTTTATAGATTAAGGCTGACGTTTCTGGTTGTGCAATTGATTGAGACTGTGAACTTGTTTGCAGCGGCAACAAGGACACTTCTGTTTTGGAAAATCCTGATGTCTGTGTTGCTTGTTCTGTGGAACTAACTTCGCTACTTGTAGACAACAATCCATGTGTAGTCGTTTCTGCTGAAGAACTTATTATTGTCGAAGCTGACGTTTCCGGTGGTACAATTGATTGAGATGTAAAACGTGTCTCCAGTGTCGATTGGGAAACTTCTTTTGTTGAGAATCCTGATGTTTCTGTTGCTTGTTCTGTGGATTTAACTTCACTACTTGTAGACAAAAATCCATGTGTAATCATTTCTGCTGAAGAACTTATTGTTGTCGAAGCTGACGTTTCCGGTGGTGCAATTGATTGAGATGTTAAACTTGTTTCCAGTGTCGATTGGGAAACTTCTGGTGTTGAGAATCTTGATGTTTCTGTAGATTTTTCTGTGGATCTCACTTCACCACTTGTGGACGACAGTCCACTTGAAGTAATTTCTGCTGAAGAACTTATTGTTGCTGAGGCTGACGTTTCTGGTTGTGCACTTGATTGAGATGTTAAACTTGTTTCCAGTGTCGATTGGGAACCTTCTTTTGTTGAGAATTCTGATGTTTCTGTTGCTTGTTCTGTGGATCTGACTTCACTACTTGTAGACAACAATCCACGTGTAGTCGTTTCTGCTGAAGAACTTATTGTTGTCGAAGCTGATGATTCCGGTGGTGCAATTGATTGAGATGTTAAACTAGTTTCCAGTGTCGATTGGGAAACTTCTGGTGTTGAGAATCTTGATGGTTCTGTAGATTTTTCTGTGGATCTCACTTCACCACTTGTAGTCATTTCTGGTGAAGAACCTACTGTTGATGCGGTTGACATTTCTGGTTGTGCACTTGACTGAGATTGTGAAAAGGCTTCCCGTGTTGCCTGGGACACTTCTGGTGTTGAAAAACCTGATGTTTGTTTTTCTTCTGCTGTGGATCTTGTTTTACCACTTGTGGAGGACAACCCATGTGTAGTCATTTCTGCTGAAGAACTCATTGTGGCTGAGGCTGACGTTTCTGGTTGAGAACTTGCCTGAGATTCTGAACTTGTTACCAGTGTCAGCAGGGACACTGCAGGTGTTGAAAATCTTGATGTTTGTGTTTCCTCTTCTGTGGATCTCACTTCACCACTTGTGGACGACAGTCCACGTGTAGTCATTTCTGCTGAAGAACTTATTGTTGCTGTGGCTGAAGTTTCTGGTTGTGCACTTGATTGAGATGGTAAACTTGTTTCCAGTGTCGACTGGGAAACTTCTGGTGTTGAAAATCCTGATGTTTCTGTTGCTTGTTCTGTGGATCTAACTTCACTACTTGTAGACAACAATCCACGTGTAGTCGTTTCTGCTGAAGAACTTATTATTGTCGAAGCTGACATTTCCGGTGGTACAATTGATTGAGATGTTAAACGTGTTTCCAGCGTCGATTGGGAAACTTCTTTTGTTGAGAATCCTGATGTTTCTGTTGCTTGTTCTGTGGATTTAACTTCACTACTTGTAGACAAAAATCCATGTGTAGTCATTTCTGCGGAAGAACTTATTGTTGTCGAAGCTGACGTTTCCGGTGGTGCAATTGATTGAGATGTTAAACTTGTTTCCAGTGTCGATTGGGAAACTTCTGGTGTTGAGAATCTTGATGTTTCTGTAGATTTTTCTGTGGATCTCGCTTCACCACTTGTGGACGACAGTCCACTTGTAGTCATTTCTGCTGAAGAACTTATTGTTGCTGAGGCTGACGTTTCTGCTTGTGCACTTGATTGAGATGTTAAACTTGTTTCCAGTGTCGATTGGGAACCTTCTTTTGTTGAGAATTCTGATGTTTCTGTAGATTTTTCTGTAGATCTCACTTCACCACTTGTGGACGACAGTCCACTTGTAGTCATTTCTGCTGAAGAACTTATTGTTGCTGAGGCTGACGTTTCTGCTTGTGCACTTGATTGAGATGTTAAACTTGTTTCCAGTGTCGATTGGGAACCTTCTTTTGTTGAGAATCCTGATGTTTCTGTTGCTTGTTCTGTGGATTTAACTTCACTACTTGTAGACAAAAATCCATGTGTAGTCATTTCTGCTGAAGAACTTATTGTTGTCGAAGCTGACGTTTCCGGTGGTGCAATTGATTGAGATGTTAAACTTGTTTCCAGTGTCGATTGGGAAACTTCTGGTGTTGAGAATCTTGATGTTTCTGTAGATTTTTCTGTGGATCTCGCTTCACCACTTGTGGACGACAGTCCACTTGTAGTCATTTCTGCTGAAGAACTTATTGTTGCTGAGGCTGACGTTTCTGCTTGTGCACTTGATTGAGATGTTAAACTTGTTTCCAGTGTCGATTGGGAACCTTCTTTTGTTGAGAATTCTGATGTTTCTGTTGCTTGTTCTGTGGATCTAACTTCACTACTTGTAGACAACAATCCACGCGTAGTCGTTTCTGCTGAAGAACTTATTGTTGTCGAAGCTGATGTTTCCGGTGGTGCAATTGATTGAGATGTTAAACTTGTTTCCAGTGTCGATTGGGAAACTTCTGGTGTTGAGAATCTTGATGTTTCTGTAGATTTTTCTGTGGATCTCACTTCACCACTTGTGGACAACAGTCCACTTGTAGTCATTTCTGGTGAAGAACGTTTTGTGGTAGAGGAAGTCATGTCATGTTCTGCACTTGATTGAGATTGTGAACTCGTTTCGTGTGTCAATTGGGACACTTCTGGTGTTGAGAATCCTGATGTTTCTGTTGCTTTTTCGGTGGATGTCACTACACCACTTGGGGAGGACAGTCCATTTGTAGTCATTTCTGATGAAGAACCTACTGTTGATGCGGTTGACATTTCTGGTTGTGCACTTGACTGAGATTGTGAAAAGGCTTCCCGTGTTGCCTGGGACACTTCTGGTGTTGAAAAACCTGATGTTTGTTTTTCTTCTGCTGTGGATCTTGTTTTACCACTTGTGGAGGACAACCCATGTGTAGTCATTTCTGCTGAAGAACTCATTGTGGCTGAGGCTGACGTTTCTGGTTGAGAACTTGCCTGAGATTCTGAACTTGTTACCAGTGTCAGCAGGGACACTGCTGGTGTTGAAAATCTTGATGTTTGTGTTTCCTCTTCTGTGGATCTCACTTCACCACTTGTGGACGACAGTCCATGTGTAGTCATTTCTGCTGAAGAACTTATTATTGCTTTGGCTGACGTTTCTGGTTGTGCATTTGATTGAGATGGTAAACTTGTTTCCAGTGTCGACTGGGAAACTTCTGGTGTTGAAAATCCTGATGATTCTGTTGTTTGTTCTGTAGATCTAACATCACTACTTGTAGACAACAATCCATGTGTAGTCATTTCTGCTGAAGAACTTATTGTTGACGAAGCTGACGTTTCCGGTGGTGCAATTGATTGAGATGTTAAACTTGTTTCCAGTGTCGATTGGGAAACGTCTGGTGTTGAAAATCCTGATGTTTCTGTTTCCTCTTCTGTGGATCTCACTTCACCACTTGTGGACGACAGTCCATGTGTAGTAATTTCTGCTGAAGAACTTATTGTTGCTGAGGCTGACGTTTCTGCTTGTGCACTTGATTGAGATGTTAAACTTGTTTCCAGTGTCGATTGGGAACCTTCTTTTGTTGAGAATTCTGATGTTTCTGTTGCTTGTTCTGTGGATCTAACTTCACTACTTGTAGACAACAATCCACGTGTAGTCGTTTCTGCTGAAGAACTTATTATTGTCGAAGCTGACATTTCCGGTGGTACAATTGATTGAGATGTTAAACGTGTTTCCAGCGTCGATTGGGAAACTTCTTTTGTTGAGAATCCTGATGTGTCTGTTGCTTGTTCTGTGGATTTAACTTCACTACTTGTAGACAAAAATCCATGTGTAGTCATTTCTGCTGAAGAACTTATTGTTGTCGAAGCTGACGTTTCCGGTGGTGCAATTGATTGAGATGTTAAACTTGTTTCCAGTGTCGATTGGGAAACTTCTGGTGTTGAGAATCTTGATGTTTCTGTAGATTTTTCTGTGGATCTCGCTTCACCACTTGTGGACGACAGTCCACTTGTAGTCATTTCTGCTGAAGAACTTATTGTTGCTGAGGCTGACGTTTCTGCTTGTGCACTTGATTGAGATGTTAAACTTGTTTCCAGTGTCGATTGGGAACCTTCTTTTGTTGAGAATTCTGATGTTTCTGTTGCTTGTTCTGTGGATCTAACTTCACTACTTGTAGACAACAATCCACGCGTAGTCGTTTCTGCTGAAGAACTTATTGTTGTCGAAGCTGATGTTTCCGGTGGTGCAATTGATTGAGATGTTAAACTTGTTTCCAGTGTCGATTGGGAAACTTCTGGTGTTGAGAATCTTGATGTTTCTGTAGATTTTTCTGTGGATCTCACTTCACCACTTGTGGACGACAGTCCACTTGTAGTCATTTCTGGTGAAGAACGTTTTGTGGTAGAGGAAGTCATGTCATGTTCTGCACTTGATTGAGATTGTGAACTCGTTTCGTGTGTCAATTGGGACACTTCTGGTGTTGAGAATCCTGATGTTTCTGTTGCTTTTTCGGTGGATGTCACTACACCACTTGGGGAGGACAGTCCATTTGTAGTCATTTCTGATGAAGAACCTACTGTTGATGCGGTTGACATTTCTGGTTGTGCACTTGACTGAGATTGTGAAAAGGCTTCCCGTGTTGCCTGGGACACTTCTGGTGTTGAAAAACCTGATGTTTGTTTTTCTTCTGCTGTGGATCTTGTTTTACCACTTGTGGAGGACAACCCATGTGTAGTCATTTCTGCTGAAGAACTCATTGTGGCTGAGGCTGACGTTTCTGGTTGAGAACTTGCCTGAGATTCTGAACTTGTTACCAGTGTCAGCAGGGACACTGCTGGTGTTGAAAATCTTGATGTTTGTGTTTCCTCTTCTGTGGATCTCACTTCACCACTTGTGGACGACAGTCCATGTGTAGTCATTTCTGCTGAAGAACTTATTATTGCTTTGGCTGACGTTTCTGGTTGTGCATTTGATTGAGATGGTAAACTTGTTTCCAGTGTCGACTGGGAAACTTCTGGTGTTGAAAATCCTGATGATTCTGTTGTTTGTTCTGTAGATCTAACATCACTACTTGTAGACAACAATCCATGTGTAGTCATTTCTGCTGAAGAACTTATTGTTGACGAAGCTGACGTTTCCGGTGGTGCAATTGATTGAGATGTTAAACTTGTTTCCAGTGTCGATTGGGAAACTTCTGGTGTTGAAAATCCTGATGTTTCTGTTTCCTCTTCTGTGGATCTCACTTCACCACTTGTGGACGACAGTCCATGTGTAGTCATTTCTGCTGAAGAACTTATTGTTGCTTTGGCTGACGTTTCTGGTTGTGCACTTGATTGAGATGGTAAACTTGTTTCCAGTGTCGACTGGGAAACTTCTGGTGTTGAGAATCTTGATGTTTCTGTAGATTTTTCTGTAGATCTCACTTCACCACTTGTGGACGACAATCCACTTGTAGTCATTTCTGCTGAAGAACTTATTGTTGCTGAGGCTGAGGTTTCTGCTTGTGCACTTGATTGAGATGTTAAACTTGTTTCCAGCGTCGATTGGGAAACTTCTTTTGTTGAGAATCCTGATGTTTCTGTTGCTTGTTCTGTGGATTTAACTTCACTACTTGTAGACAAAAATCCATGTGTAGTCATTTCTGCGGAAGAACTTATTGTTGTCGAAGCTGACGTTTCCGGTGGTGCAATTGATTGAGATGTTAAACTTGTTTCCAGTGTCGATTGGGAAACTTCTGGTGTTGAGAATCTTGATGTTTCTGTAGATTTTTCTGTGGATCTCGCTTCACCACTTGTGGACGACAGTCCACTTGTAGTCATTTCTGCTGAAGAACTTATTGTTGCTGAGGCTGACGTTTCTGCTTGTGCACTTGATTGAGATGTTAAACTTGTTTCCAGTGTCGATTGGGAACCTTCTTTTGTTGAGAATTCTGATGTTTCTGTAGATTTTTCTGTAGATCTCACTTCACCACTTGTGGACGACAGTCCACTTGTAGTCATTTCTGCTGAAGAACTTATTGTTGCTGAGGCTGACGTTTCTGCTTGTGCACTTGATTGAGATGTTAAACTTGTTTCCAGTGTCGATTGGGAACCTTCTTTTGTTGAGAATCCTGATGTTTCTGTTGCTTGTTCTGTGGATTTAACTTCACTACTTGTAGACAAAAATCCATGTGTAGTCATTTCTGCTGAAGAACTTATTGTTGTCGAAGCTGACGTTTCCGGTGGTGCAATTGATTGAGATGTTAAACTTGTTTCCAGTGTCGATTGGGAAACTTCTGGTGTTGAGAATCTTGATGTTTCTGTAGATTTTTCTGTGGATCTCGCTTCACCACTTGTGGACGACAGTCCACTTGTAGTCATTTCTGCTGAAGAACTTATTGTTGCTGAGGCTGACGTTTCTGCTTGTGCACTTGATTGAGATGTTAAACTTGTTTCCAGTGTCGATTGGGAACCTTCTTTTGTTGAGAATTCTGATGTTTCTGTTGCTTGTTCTGTGGATCTAACTTCACTACTTGTAGACAACAATCCACGCGTAGTCGTTTCTGCTGAAGAACTTATTGTTGTCGAAGCTGATGTTTCCGGTGGTGCAATTGATTGAGATGTTAAACTTGTTTCCAGTGTCGATTGGGAAACTTCTGGTGTTGAGAATCTTGATGTTTCTGTAGATTTTTCTGTGGATCTCACTTCACCACTTGTGGACAACAGTCCACTTGTAGTCATTTCTGGTGAAGAACGTTTTGTGGTAGAGGAAGTCATGTCATGTTCTGCACTTGATTGAGATTGTGAACTCGTTTCGTGTGTCAATTGGGACACTTCTGGTGTTGAGAATCCTGATGTTTCTGTTGCTTTTTTGGTGGATGTCACTACACCACTTGGGGAGGACAGTCCATTTGTAGTCATTTCTGATGAAGAACCTACTGTTGATGCGGTTGACATTTCTGGTTGTGCACTTGACTGAAATTGTGAAAAGGCTTCCCGTGTTGCCTGGGACACTTCTGGTGTTGAAAAACCTGATGTTTGTTTTTCTTCTGCTGTGGATCTTGTTTTACCACTTGTGGAGGACAACCCATGTGTAGTCATTTCTGCTGAAGAACTCATTGTGGCTGAGGCTGACGTTTCTGGTTGAGAACTTGCCTGAGATTCTGAACTTGTTACCAGTGTCAGCAGGGACACTGCTGGTGTTGAAAATCTTGATGTTTGTGTTTCCTCTTCTGTGGATCTCACTTCACCACTTGTGGACGACAGTCCATGTGTAGTCATTTCTGCTGAAGAACTTATTATTGCTTTGGCTGACGTTTCTGGTTGTGCATTTGATTGAGATGGTAAACTTGTTTCCAGTGTCGACTGGGAAACTTCTGGTGTTGAAAATCCTGATGATTCTGTTGTTTGTTCTGTAGATCTAACATCACTACTTGTAGACAACAATCCATGTGTAGTCATTTCTGCTGAAGAACTTATTGTTGACGAAGCTGACGTTTCCGGTGGTGCAATTGATTGAGATGTTAAACTTGTTTCCAGTGTCGATTGGGAAACTTCTGGTGTTGAAAATCCTGATGTTTCTGTTTCCTCTTCTGTGGATCTCACTTCACCACTTGTGGACAACAGTCCATGTGTAGTAATTTCTGCTGAAGAACTTATTGTTGCTTTGGCTGACGTTTCTGGTTGTGCACTTGATTGAGATGGTAAACTTGTTTCCAGTGTCGACTGGGAAACTTCTGGTGTTGAGAATCTTGATGTTTCTGTAGATTTTTCTGTAGATCTCACTTCACCACTTGTGGACGACAGTCCACTTGTAGTCATTTCTGCTGAAGAACTTATTGTTGCTGAGGCTGACGTTTCTGCTTGTGCACTTGATTGAGATGTTAAACGTGTTTCCAGCGTCGATTGGGAAACTTCTTTTGTTGAGAATCCTGATGTTTCTGTTGCTTGTTCTGTGGATTTAACTTCACTACTTGTAGACAAAAATCCATGTGTAGTCATTTCTGCGGAAGAACTTATTATTGTCGAAGCTGACGTTTCCGGTGGTGCAATTGATTGAGATGTTAAACTTGTTTCCAGTGTCGATTGGGAAACTTCTGGTGTTGAGAATCTTGATGTTTCTGTAGATTTTTCTGTGGATCTCGCTTCACCACTTGTGGACGACAGTCCACTTGTAGTCATTTCTGCTGAAGAACTTATTGTTGCTGAGGCTGACGTTTCTGCTTGTGCACTTGATTGAGATGTTAAACTTGTTTCCAGTGTCGATTGGGAACCTTCTTTTGTTGAGAATTCTGATGTTTCTGTAGATTTTTCTGTAGATCTCACTTCACCACTTGTGGACGACAGTCCACTTGTAGTCATTTCTGCTGAAGAACTTATTGTTGCTGAGGCTGACGTTTCTGCTTGTGCACTTGATTGAGATGTTAAACTTGTTTCCAGTGTCGATTGGGAACCTTCTTTTGTTGAGAATCCTGATGTTTCTGTTGCTTGTTCTGTGGATTTAACTTCACTACTTGTAGACAAAAATCCATGTGTAGTCATTTCTGCTGAAGAACTTATTGTTGTCGAAGCTGACGTTTCCGGTGGTGCAATTGATTGAGATGTTAAACTTGTTTCCAGTGTCGATTGGGAAACTTCTGGTGTTGAGAATCTTGATGTTTCTGTAGATTTTTCTGTGGATCTCGCTTCACCACTTGTGGACGACAGTCCACTTGTAGTCATTTCTGCTGAAGAACTTATTGTTGCTGAGGCTGACGTTTCTGCTTGTGCACTTGATTGAGATGTTAAACTTGTTTCCAGTGTCGATTGGGAACCTTCTTTTGTTGAGAATTCTGATGTTTCTGTTGCTTGTTCTGTGGATCTAACTTCACTACTTGTAGACAACAATCCACGCGTAGTCGTTTCTGCTGAAGAACTTATTGTTGTCGAAGCTGATGTTTCCGGTGGTGCAATTGATTGAGATGTTAAACTTGTTTCCAGTGTCGATTGGGAAACTTCTGGTGTTGAGAATCTTGATGTTTCTGTAGATTTTTCTGTGGATCTCACTTCACCACTTGTGGACGACAGTCCACTTGTAGTCATTTCTGGTGAAGAACGTTTTGTGGTAGAGGAAGTCATGTCATGTTCTGCACTTGATTGAGATTGTGAACTCGTTTCGTGTGTCAATTGGGACACTTCTGGTGTTGAGAATCCTGATGTTTCTGTTGCTTTTTTGGTGGATGTCACTACACCACTTGGGGAGGACAGTCCATTTGTAGTCATTTCTGATGAAGAACCTACTGTTGATGCGGTTGACATTTCTGGTTGTGCACTTGACTGAAATTGTGAAAAGGCTTCCCGTGTTGCCTGGGACACTTCTGGTGTTGAAAAACCTGATGTTTGTTTTTCTTCTGCTGTGGATCTTGTTTTACCACTTGTGGAGGACAACCCATGTGTAGTCATTTCTGCTGAAGAACTCATTGTGGCTGAGGCTGACGTTTCTGGTTGAGAACTTGCCTGAGATTCTGAACTTGTTACCAGTGTCAGCAGGGACACTGCTGGTGTTGAAAATCTTGATGTTTGTGTTTCCTCTTCTGTGGATCTCACTTCACCACTTGTGGACGACAGTCCATGTGTAGTCATTTCTGCTGAAGAACTTATTATTGCTTTGGCTGACGTTTCTGGTTGTGCATTTGATTGAGATGGTAAACTTGTTTCCAGTGTCGACTGGGAAACTTCTGGTGTTGAAAATCCTGATGATTCTGTTGTTTGTTCTGTAGATCTAACATCACTACTTGTAGACAACAATCCATGTGTAGTCATTTCTGCTGAAGAACTTATTGTTGACGAAGCTGACGTTTCCGGTGGTACAATTGATTGAGATGTTAAACTTGTTTCCAGTGTCGATTGGGAAACTTCTGGTGTTGAAAATCCTGATGTTTCTGTTTCCTCTTCTGTGGATCTCACTTCACCACTTGTGGACGACAGTCCATGTGTAGTAATTTCTGCTGAAGAACTTATTGTTGCTTTGGCTGACGTTTCTGGTTGTGCACTTGATTGAGATGGTAAACTTGTTTCCAGTGTCGACTGGGAAACTTCTGGTGTTGAGAATCTTGATGTTTCTGTAGATTTTTCTGTAGATCTCACTTCACCACTTGTGGACGACAGTCCACTTGTAGTCATTTCTGCTGAAGAACTTATTGTTGCTGAGGCTGACGTTTCTGCTTGTGCACTTGATTGAGATGTTAAACTTGTTTCCAGTGTCGATTGGGAACCTTCTTTTGTTGAGAATTCTGATGTTTCTGTTGCTTGTTCTGTGGATCTAACTTCACTACTTGTAGACAACAATCCACGTGTAGTCGTTTCTGCTGAAGAACTTATTATTGTCGAAGCTGACATTTCCGGTGGTACAATTGATTGAGATGTTAAACGTGTTTCCAGCGTCGATTGGGAAACTTCTTTTGTTGAGAATCCTGATGTTTCTGTTGCTTGTTCTGTGGATTTAACTTCACTACTTGTAGACAAAAATCCATGTGTAGTCATTTCTGCTGAAGAACTTATTGTTGTCGAAGCTGACGTTTCCGGTGGTGCAATTGATTGAGATGTTAAACTTGTTTCCAGTGTCGATTGGGAAACTTCTGGTGTTGAGAATCTTGATGTTTCTGTAGATTTTTCTGTGGATCTCGCTTCACCACTTGTGGACGACAGTCCACTTGTAGTCATTTCTGCTGAAGAACTTATTGTTGCTGAGGCTGACGTTTCTGCTTGTGCACTTGATTGAGATGTTAAACTTGTTTCCAGTGTCGATTGGGAACCTTCTTTTGTTGAGAATTCTGATGTTTCTGTTGCTTGTTCTGTGGATCTAACTTCACTACTTGTAGACAACAATCCACGCGTAGTCGTTTCTGCTGAAGAACTTATTGTTGTCGAAGCTGATGTTTCCGGTGGTGCAATTGATTGAGATGTTAAACTTGTTTCCAGTGTCGATTGGGAAACTTCTGGTGTTGAGAATCTTGATGTTTCTGTAGATTTTTCTGTGGATCTCACTTCACCACTTGTGGACGACAGTCCACTTGTAGTCATTTCTGGTGAAGAACGTTTTGTGGTAGAGGAAGTCATGTCATGTTCTGCACTTGATTGAGATTGTGAACTCGTTTCGTGTGTCAATTGGGACACTTCTGGTGTTGAGAATCCTGATGTTTCTGTTGCTTTTTCGGTGGATGTCACTACACCACTTGGGGAGGACAGTCCATTTGTAGTCATTTCTGATGAAGAACCTACTGTTGATGCGGTTGACATTTCTGGTTGTGCACTTGACTGAGATTGTGAAAAGGCTTCCCGTGTTGCCTGGGACACTTCTGGTGTTGAAAAACCTGATGTTTGTTTTTCTTCTGCTGTGGATCTTGTTTTACCACTTGTGGAGGACAACCCATGTGTAGTCATTTCTGCTGAAGAACTCATTGTGGCTGAGGCTGACGTTTCTGGTTGAGAACTTGCCTGAGATTCTGAACTTGTTACCAGTGTCAGCAGGGACACTGCTGGTGTTGAAAATCTTGATGTTTGTGTTTCCTCTTCTGTGGATCTCACTTCACCACTTGTGGACGACAGTCCATGTGTAGTCATTTCTGCTGAAGAACTTATTATTGCTTTGGCTGACGTTTCTGGTTGTGCATTTGATTGAGATGGTAAACTTGTTTCCAGTGTCGACTGGGAAACTTCTGGTGTTGAAAATCCTGATGATTCTGTTGTTTGTTCTGTAGATCTAACATCACTACTTGTAGACAACAATCCATGTGTAGTCATTTCTGCTGAAGAACTTATTGTTGACGAAGCTGACGTTTCCGGTGGTGCAATTGATTGAGATGTTAAACTTGTTTCCAGTGTCGATTGGGAAACTTCTGGTGTTGAAAATCCTGATGTTTCTGTTTCCTCTTCTGTGGATCTCACTTCACCACTTGTGGACGACAGTCCATGTGTAGTAATTTCTGCTGAAGAACTTATTGTTGCTTTGGCTGACGTTTCTGGTTGTGCACTTGATTGAGATGGTAAACTTGTTTCCAGTGTCGACTGGGAAACTTCTGGTGTTGAGAATCTTGATGTTTCTGTAGATTTTTCTGTAGATCTCACTTCACCACTTGTGGACGACAGTCCACTTGTAGTCATTTCTGCTGAAGAACTTATTGTTGCTGAGGCTGACGTTTCTGCTTGTGCACTTGATTGAGATGTTAAACTTGTTTCCAGTGTCGATTGGGAACCTTCTTTTGTTGAGAATTCTGATGTTTCTGTTGCTTGTTCTGTGGATCTAACTTCACTACTTGTAGACAACAATCCACGTGTAGTCGTTTCTGCTGAAGAACTTATTATTGTCGAAGCTGACATTTCCGGTGGTACAATTGATTGAGATGTTAAACGTGTTTCCAGCGTCGATTGGGAAACTTCTTTTGTTGAGAATCCTGATGTTTCTGTTGCTTGTTCTGTGGATCTAACTTCACTACTTGTAGACAACAATCCACGCGTAGTCGTTTCTGCTGAAGAACTTATTGTTGTCGAAGCTGATGTTTCCGGTGGTGCAATTGATTGAGATGTTAAACTTGTTTCCAGTGTCGATTGGGAAACTTCTGGTGTTGAGAATCTTGATGTTTCTGTAGATTTTTCTGTGGATCTCGCTTCACCACTTGTGGACGACAGTCCACTTGTAGTCATTTCTGCTGAAGAACTTATTGTTGCTGAGGCTGACGTTTCTGCTTGTGCACTTGATTGAGATGTTAAACTTGTTTCCAGTGTCGATTGGGAACCTTCTTTTGTTGAGAATTCTGATGTTTCTGTTGCTTGTTCTGTGGATATAACTTCACTACTTGTAGACAACAATCCACGCGTAGTCGTTTCTGCTGAAGAACTTATTGTTGTCGAAGCTGATGTTTCCGGTGGTGCAATTGATTGAGATGTTAAACTTGTTTCTAGTGTCGATTGGGAAACTTCTGGTGTTGAGAATCTTGATGTTTCTTTAGATTTTTCTGTGGATCTCACTTCACCACTTGTGGACGACAGTCCACTTGTAGTCATTTCTGGTGAAGAACGTTTTGTGGTAGAGGAAGTCATGTCATGTTCTGCACTTGATTGAGATTGTGAACTCGTTTCGTGTGTCAATTGGGACACTTCTGGTGTTGAGAATCCTGATGTTTCTGTTGCTTTTTTGGTGGATGTCACTACACCACTTGGGGAGGACAGTCCATTTGTAGTCATTTCTGATGAAGAACCTACTGTTGATGCGGTTGACATTTCTGGTTGTGCACTTGACTGAAATTGTGAAAAGGCTTCCCGTGTTGCCTGGGACACTTCTGGTGTTGAAAAACCTGATGTTTGTTTTTCTTCTGCTGTGGATCTTGTTTTACCACTTGTGGAGGACAACCCATGTGTAGTCATTTCTGCTGAAGAACTCATTGTGGCTGAGGCTGACGTTTCTGGTTGAGAACTTGCCTGAGATTCTGAACTTGTTACCAGTGTCAGCAGGGACACTGCTGGTGTTGAAAATCTTGATGTTTGTGTTTCCTCTTCTGTGGATCTCACTTCACCACTTGTGGACGACAGTCCATGTGTAGTCATTTCTGCTGAAGAACTTATTATTGCTTTGGCTGACGTTTCTGGTTGTGCATTTGATTGAGATGGTAAACTTGTTTCCAGTGTCGACTGGGAAACTTCTGGTGTTGAAAATCCTGATGATTCTGTTGTTTGTTCTGTAGATCTAACATCACTACTTGTAGACAACAATCCATGTGTAGTCATTTCTGCTGAAGAACTTATTGTTGACGAAGCTGACGTTTCCGGTGGTGCAATTGATTGAGATGTTAAACTTGTTTCCAGTGTCGATTGGGAAACTTCTGGTGTTGAAAATCCTGATGTTTCTGTTTCCTCTTCTGTGGATCTCACTTCACCACTTGTGGACGACAGTCCATGTGTAGTAATTTCTGCTGAAGAACTTATTGTTGCTTTGGCTGACGTTTCTGGTTGTGCACTTGATTGAGATGGTAAACTTGTTTCCAGTGTCGACTGGGAAACTTCTGGTGTTGAGAATCTTGATGTTTCTGTAGATTTTTCTGTAGATCTCACTTCACCACTTGTGGACGACAGTCCACTTGTAGTCATTTCTGCTGAAGAACTTATTGTTGCTGAGGTTGACGTTTCTGCTTGTGCACTTGATTGAGATGTTAAACTTGTTTCCAGTGTCGATTGGGAACCTTCTTTTGTTGAGAATTCTGATGTTTCTGTTGCTTGTTCTGTGGATCTAACTTCACTACTTGTAGACAACAATCCACGTGTAGTCGTTTCTGCTGAAGAACTTATTATTGTCGAAGCTGACATTTCCGGTGGTACAATTGATTGAGATGTTAAACGTGTTTCCAGCGTCGATTGGGAAACTTCTTTTGTTGAGAATCCTGATGTTTCTGTTGCTTGTTCTGTGGATTTAACTTCACTACTTGTAGACAAAAATCCATGTGTAGTCATTTCTGCTGAAGAACTTATTGTTGTCGAAGCTGACGTTTCCGGTGGTGCAATTGATTGAGATGTTAAACTTGTTTCCAGTGTCGATTGGGAAACTTCTGGTGTTGAGAATCTTGATGTTTCTGTAGATTTTTCTGTGGATCTCGCTTCACCACTTGTGGACGACAGTCCACTTGTAGTCATTTCTGCTGAAGAACTTATTGTTGCTGAGGCTGACGTTTCTGCTTGTGCACTTGATTGAGATGGTAAACTTGTTTCCAGTGTCGATTGGGAACCTTCTTTTGTTGAGAATTCTGATGTTTCTGTAGATTTTTCTGTAGATCTCACTTCACCACTTGTGGACGACAGTCCACTTGTAGTCATTTCTGCTGAAGAACTTATTGTTGCTGAGGTTGACGCTTCTGCTTGTGCACTTGATTGAGATGTTAAACTTGTTTCCAGTGTCGATTGGGAACCTTCTTTTGTTGAGAATCCTGATGTTTCTGTTGCTTGTTCTGTGGATTTAACTTCACTACTTGTAGACAAAAATCCATGTGTAGTCATTTCTGCTGAAGAACTTATTGTTGTCGAAGCTGACGTTTCCGGTGGTGCAATTGATTGAGATGTTAAACTTGTTTCCAGTGTCGATTGGGAAACTTCTGGTGTTGAGAATCTTGATGTTTCTGTAGATTTTTCTGTGGATCTCGCTTCACCACTTGTGGACGACAGTCCACTTGTAGTCATTTCTGCTGAAGAACTTATTGTTGCTGAGGCTGACGTTTCTGCTTGTGCACTTGATTGAGATGTTAAACTTGTTTCCAGTGTCGATTGGGAACCTTCTTTTGTTGAGAATTCTGATGTTTCTGTTGCTTGTTCTGTGGATCTAACTTCACTACTTGTAGACAACAATCCACGCGTAGTCGTTTCTGCTGAAGAACTTATTGTTGTCGAAGCTGATGTTTCCGGTGGTGCAATTGATTGAGATGTTAAACTTGTTTCCAGTGTCGATTGGGAAACTTCTGGTGTTGAGAATCTTGATGTTTCTGTAGATTTTTCTGTGGATCTCACTTCACCACTTGTGGACGACAGTCCACTTGTAGTCATTTCTGCTGAAGAACTTATTGTTGCTGAGGCTGACGTTTCTGCTTGTGCACTTGATTGAGATGTTAAACTTGTTTCCAGTGTCGATTGGGAACCTTCTTTTGTTGAGAATTCTGATGTTTCTGTTGCTTGTTCTGTGGATCTAACTTCACTACTTGTAGACAACAATCCACGCGTAGTCGTTTCTGCTGAAGAACTTATTGTTGTCGAAGCTGATGTTTCCGGTGGTGCAATTGATTGAGATGTTAAACTTGTTTCTAGTGTCGATTGGGAAACTTCTGGTGTTGAGAATCTTGATGTTTCTTTAGATTTTTCTGTGGATCTCACTTCACCACTTGTGGACGACAGTCCACTTGTAGTCATTTCTGGTGAAGAACGTTTTGTGGTAGAGGAAGTCATGTCATGTTCTGCACTTGATTGAGATTGTGAACTCGTTTCGTGTGTCAATTGGGACACTTCTGGTGTTGAGAATCCTGATGTTTCTGTTGCTTTTTTGGTGGATGTCACTACACCACTTGGGGAGGACAGTCCATTTGTAGTCATTTCTGATGAAGAACCTACTGTTGATGCGGTTGACATTTCTGGTTGTGCACTTGACTGAAATTGTGAAAAGGCTTCCCGTGTTGCCTGGGACACTTCTGGTGTTGAAAAACCTGATGTTTGTTTTTCTTCTGCTGTGGATCTTGTTTTACCACTTGTGGAGGACAACCCATGTGTAGTCATTTCTGCTGAAGAACTCATTGTGGCTGAGGCTGACGTTTCTGGTTGAGAACTTGCCTGAGATTCTGAACTTGTTACCAGTGTCAGCAGGGACACTGCTGGTGTTGAAAATCTTGATGTTTGTGTTTCCTCTTCTGTGGATCTCACTTCACCACTTGTGGACGACAGTCCATGTGTAGTCATTTCTGCTGAAGAACTTATTATTGCTTTGGCTGACGTTTCTGGTTGTGCATTTGATTGAGATGGTAAACTTGTTTCCAGTGTCGACTGGGAAACTTCTGGTGTTGAAAATCCTGATGATTCTGTTGTTTGTTCTGTAGATCTAACATCACTACTTGTAGACAACAATCCATGTGTAGTCATTTCTGCTGAAGAACTTATTGTTGACGAAGCTGACGTTTCCGGTGGTGCAATTGATTGAGATGTTAAACTTGTTTCCAGTGTCGATTGGGAAACTTCTGGTGTTGAAAATCCTGATGTTTCTGTTTCCTCTTCTGTGGATCTCACTTCACCACTTGTGGACGACAGTCCATGTGTAGTAATTTCTGCTGAAGAACTTATTGTTGCTTTGGCTGACGTTTCTGGTTGTGCACTTGATTGAGATGGTAAACTTGTTTCCAGTGTCGACTGGGAAACTTCTGGTGTTGAGAATCTTGATGTTTCTGTAGATTTTTCTGTAGATCTCACTTCACCACTTGTGGACGACAGTCCACTTGTAGTCATTTCTGCTGAAGAACTTATTGTTGCTGAGGCTGACGTTTCTGCTTGTGCACTTGATTGAGATGTTAAACTTGTTTCCAGTGTCGATTGGGAACCTTCTTTTGTTGAGAATTCTGATGTTTCTGTTGCTTGTTCTGTGGATCTAACTTCACTACTTGTAGACAACAATCCACGTGTAGTCGTTTCTGCTGAAGAACTTATTATTGTCGAAGCTGACATTTCCGGTGGTACAATTGATTGAGATGTTAAACGTGTTTCCAGCGTCGATTGGGAAACTTCTTTTGTTGAGAATCCTGATGTTTCTGTTGCTTGTTCTGTGGATTTAACTTCACTACTTGTAGACAAAAATCCATGTGTAGTCATTTCTGCTGAAGAACTTATTGTTGTCGAAGCTGACGTTTCCGGTGGTGCAATTGATTGAGATGTTAAACTTGTTTCCAGTGTCGATTGGGAAACTTCTGGTGTTGAGAATCTTGATGTTTCTGTAGATTTTTCTGTGGATCTCGCTTCACCACTTGTGGACGACAGTCCACTTGTAGTCATTTCTGCTGAAGAACTTATTGTTGCTGAGGCTGACGTTTTTGCTTGTGCACTTGATTGAGATGGTAAACTTGTTTCCAGTGTCGATTGGGAACCTTCTTTTGTTGAGAATTCTGATGTTTCTGTAGATTTTTCTGTAGATCTCACTTCACCACTTGTGGACGACAGTCCACTTGTAGTCATTTCTGCTGAAGAACTTATTGTTGCTGAGGCTGACGTTTCTGCTTGTGCACTTGATTGAGATGTTAAACTTGTTTCCAGTGTCGATTGGGAACCTTCTTTTGTTGAGAATCCTGATGTTTCTGTTGCTTGTTCTGTGGATTTAACTTCACTACTTGTAGACAAAAATCCATGTGTAGTCATTTCTGCTGAAGAACTTATTGTTGTCGAAGCTGACGTTTCCGGTGGTGCAATTGATTGAGATGTTAAACTTGTTTCCAGTGTCGATTGGGAAACTTCTGGTGTTGAGAATCTTGATGTTTCTGTAGATTTTTCTGTGGATCTCGCTTCACCACTTGTGGACGACAGTCCACTTGTAGTCATTTCTGCTGAAGAACTTATTGTTGCTGAGGCTGACGTTTCTGCTTGTGCACTTGATTGAGATGTTAAACTTGTTTCCAGTGTCGATTGGGAACCTTCTTTTGTTGAGAATTCTGATGTTTCTGTTGCTTGTTCTGTGGATCTAACTTCACTACTTGTAGACAACAATCCACGCGTAGTCGTTTCTGCTGAAGAACTTATTGTTGTCGAAGCTGATGTTTCCGGTGGTGCAATTGATTGAGATGTTAAACTTGTTTCCAGTGTCGATTGGGAAACTTCTGGTGTTGAGAATCTTGATGTTTCTGTAGATTTTTCTGTGGATCTCACTTCACCACTTGTGGACGACAGTCCACTTGTAGTCATTTCTGGTGAAGAACGTTTTGTGGTAGAGGAAGTCATGTCATGTTCTGCACTTGATTGAGATTGTGAACTCGTTTCGTGTGTCAATTGGGACACTTCTGGTGTTGAGAATCCTGATGTTTCTGTTGCTTGTTCTGTGGATTTAACTTCACTACTTGTAGACAAAAATCCATGTGTAGTCATTTCTGCTGAAGAACTTATTGTTGTCGAAGCTGACGTTTCCGGTGGTGCAATTGATTGAGATGTTAAACTTGTTTCCAGTGTCGATTGGGAAACTTCTGGTGTTGAGAATCTTGATGTTTCTGTAGATTTTTCTGTGGATCTCGCTTCACCACTTGTGGACGACAGTCCACTTGTAGTCATTTCTGCTGAAGAACTTATTGTTGCTGAGGCTGACGTTTCTGCTTGTGCACTTGATTGAGATGTTAAACTTGTTTCCAGTGTCGATTGGGAACCTTCTTTTGTTGAGAATTCTGATGTTTCTGTAGATTTTTCTGTAGATCTCACTTCACCACTTGTGGACGACAGTCCACTTGTAGTCATTTCTGCTGAAGAACTTATTGTTGCTGAGGCTGACGTTTCTGCTTGTGCACTTGATTGAGATGTTAAACTTGTTTCCAGTGTCGATTGGGAACCTTCTTTTGTTGAGAATCCTGATGTTTCTGTTGCTTGTTCTGTGGATTTAACTTCACTACTTGTAGACAAAAATCCATGTGTAGTCATTTCTGCTGAAGAACTTATTGTTGTCGAAGCTGACGTTTCCGGTGGTGCAATTGATTGAGATGTTAAACTTGTTTCCAGTGTCGATTGGGAAACTTCTGGTGTTGAAAATCTTGATGTTTCTGTTTCCTCTTCTGTGGATCTCACTTCACCACTTGTGGACGACAGTCCATGTGTAGTCATTTCTGCTGAAGAACTTATTATTGCTTTGGCTGACGTTTCTGGTTGTGCATTTGATTGAGATGGTAAACTTGTTTCCAGTGTCGACTGGGAAACTTCTGGTGTTGAAAATCCTGATGATTCTGTTGTTTGTTCTGTAGATCTAACATCACTACTTGTAGACAACAATCCATGTGTAGTCATTTCTGCTGAAGGACTTATTGTTGACGAAGCTGACGTTTCCGGTGGTGCAATTGATTGAGATGTTAAACTTGTTTCCAGTGTCGATTGGGAAACTTCTGGTGTTGAAAATCCTGATGTTTCTGTTTCCTCTTCTGTGGATCTCACTTCACCACTTGTGGACGACAGTCCATGTGTAGTAATTTCTGCTGAAGAACTTATTGTTGCTTTGGCTGACGTTTCTGGTTGTGCACTTGATTGAGATGGTAAACTTGTTTCCAGTGTCGATTGGGAAACTTCTGGTGTTGAGAATCTTGATGTTTCTGTAGATTTTTCTGTGGATCTCACTTCACCACTTGTGGATGACAGTCCACTTGTAGTCATTTCTGCTGAAGAAGTAATTGTTGCTGAGGCTGACGTTTCTGGTTGTGCACTTGATTGAGATGTTAAACTTGTTTCCAGTGTCGATTGGGAACCTTCTTTTGTTGAGAATTCTGATGTTTCTGTTGCTTGTTCTGTGGATCTAACTTCACTACTTGTGGACGACAGTCCATGTGTAGTAATTTCTGCTGAAGAACTTATTGTTGCTTTGGCTGACGTTTCTGGTTGTGCACTTGATTGAGATGGTAAACTTGTTTCCAGTGTCGACTGGGAAACTTCTGGTGTTGAGAATCTTGATGTTTCTGTAGATTTTTCTGTAGATCTCACTTCACCACTTGTGGACGACAGTCCACTTGTAGTCATTTCTGCTGAAGAACTTATTGTTGCTGAGGCTGACGTTTCTGCTTGTGCACTTGATTGAGATGTTAAACTTGTTTCCAGTGTCGATTGGGAACCTTCTTTTGTTGAGAATTCTGATGTTTCTGTTGCTTGTTCTGTGGATCTAACTTCACTACTTGTAGACAACAATCCACGTGTAGTCGTTTCTGCTGAAGAACTTATTATTGTCGAAGCTGACATTTCCGGTGGTACAATTGATTGAGATGTTAAACGTGTTTCCAGCGTCGATTGGGAAACTTCTTTTGTTGAGAATCCTGATGTTTCTGTTGCTTGTTCTGTGGATTTAACTTCACTACTTGTAGACAAAAATCCATGTGTAGTCATTTCTGCTGAAGAACTTATTGTTGTCGAAGCTGACGTTTCCGGTGGTGCAATTGATTGAGATGTTAAACTTGTTTCCAGTGTCGATTGGGAAACTTCTGGTGTTGAGAATCTTGATGTTTCTGTAGATTTTTCTGTGGATCTCGCTTCACCACTTGTGGACGACAGTCCACTTGTAGTCATTTCTGCTGAAGAACTTATTGTTGCTGAGGCTGACGTTTCTGCTTGTGCACTTGATTGAGATGTTAAACTTGTTTCCAGTGTCGATTGGGAACCTTCTTTTGTTGAGAATTCTGATGTTTCTGTTGCTTGTTCTGTGGATCTAACTTCACTACTTGTAGACAACAATCCACGCGTAGTCGTTTCTGCTGAAGAACTTATTGTTGTCGAAGCTGATGTTTCCGGTGGTGCAATTGATTGAGATGTTAAACTTGTTTCCAGTGTCGATTGGGAAACTTCTGGTGTTGAGAATCTTGATGTTTCTGTAGATTTTTCTGTGGATCTCACTTCACCACTTGTGGACGACAGTCCACTTGTAGTCATTTCTGGTGAAGAACGTTTTGTGGTAGAGGAAGTCATGTCATGTTCTGCACTTGATTGAGATTGTGAACTCGTTTCGTGTGTCAATTGGGACACTTCTGGTGTTGAGAATCCTGATGTTTCTGTTGCTTTTTCGGTGGATGTCACTACACCACTTGGGGAGGACAGTCCATTTGTAGTCATTTCTGATGAAGAACCTACTGTTGATGCGGTTGACATTTCTGGTTGTGCACTTGACTGAGATTGTGAAAAGGCTTCCCGTGTTGCCTGGGACACTTCTGGTGTTGAAAAACCTGATGTTTGTTTTTCTTCTGCTGTGGATCTTGTTTTACCACTTGTGGAGGACAACCCATGTGTAGTCATTTCTGCTGAAGAACTCATTGTGGCTGAGGCTGACGTTTCTGGTTGAGAACTTGCCTGAGATTCTGAACTTGTTACCAGTGTCAGCAGGGACACTGCTGGTGTTGAAAATCTTGATGTTTGTGTTTCCTCTTCTGTGGATCTCACTTCACCACTTGTGGACGACAGTCCATGTGTAGTCATTTCTGCTGAAGAACTTATTATTGCTTTGGCTGACGTTTCTGGTTGTGCATTTGATTGAGATGGTAAACTTGTTTCCAGTGTCGACAGGGAAACTTCTGGTGTTGAAAATCCTGATGATTCTGTTGTTTGTTCTGTAGATCTAACATCACTACTTGTAGACAACAATCCATGTGTAGTCATTTCTGCTGACGAACTTATTGTTGACGAAGCTGACGTTTCCGGTGGTGCAATTGATTGAGATGTTAAACTTGTTTCCAGTGTCGATTGGGAAACTTCTGGTGTTGAAAATCCTGATGTTTCTGTTTCCTCTTCTGTGGATCTCACTTCACCACTTGTGGACGACAGTCCATGTGTAGTAATTTCTGCTGAAGAACTTATTGTTGCTTTGGCTGACGTTTCTGGTTGTGCACTTGATTGAGATGGTAAACTTGTTTCCAGTGTCGACTGGGAAACTTCTGGTGTTGAGAATCTTGATGTTTCTGTAGATTTTTCTGTAGATCTCACTTCACCACTTGTGGACGACAGTCCACTTGTAGTCATTTCTGCTGAAGAACTTATTGTTGCTGAGGCTGAGGTTTCTGCTTGTGCACTTGATTGAGATGTTAAACTTGTTTCCAGTGTCGATTGGGAACCTTCTTTTGTTGAGAATTCTGATGTTTCTGTTGCTTGTTCTGTGGATCTAACTTCACTACTTGTAGACAACAATCCACGTGTAGTCGTTTCTGCTGAAGAACTTATTATTGTCGAAGCTGACATTTCCGGTGGTACAATTGATTGAGATGTTAAACGTGTTTCCAGCGTCGATTGGGAAACTTCTTTTGTTGAGAATCCTGATGTTTCTGTTGCTTGTTCTGTGGATTTAACTTCACTACTTGTAGACAAAAATCCATGTGTAGTCATTTCTGCTGAAGAACTTATTGTTGTCGAAGCTGACGTTTCCGGTGGTGCAATTGATTGAGATGTTAAACTTGTTTCCAGTGTCGATTGGGAAACTTCTGGTGTTGAGAATCTTGATGTTTCTGTAGATTTTTCTGTGGATCTCGCTTCACCACTTGTGGACGACAAACCACTTGTAGTCATTTCTGCTGAAGAACTTATTGTTGCTGAGGCTGACGTTTCTGCTTGTGCACTTGATTGAGATGTTAAACTTGTTTCCAGTGTCGATTGGGAACCTTCTTTTGTTGAGAATTCTGATGTTTCTGTTGCTTGTTCTGTGGATCTAACTTCACTACTTGTGGACGACAGTCCATGTGTAGTAATTTCTGCTGAAGAACTTATTGTTGCTTTGGCTGACGTTTCTGGTTGTGCACTTGATTGAGATGGTAAACTTGCTTCCAGTGTCGACTGGGAAACTTCTGGTGTTGAGAATCTTGATGTTTCTGTAGATTGTTCTGTAGATCTCACTTCACCACTTGTGGACGACAGTCCACTTGTAGTCATTTCTGCTGAAGAACTTATTGTTGCTGAGGCTGACGTTTCTGCTTGTGCACTTGATTGAGATGTTAAACTTGTTTCCAGTGTCGATTGGGAACCTTCTTTTGTTGAGAATTCTGATGTTTCTGTTGCTTGTTCTGTGGATCTAACGTCACTACTTGTAGACAACAATCCACGTGTAGTCGTTTCTGCTGAAGAACTTATTATTGTCGAAGCTGACATTTCCGGTGGTACAATTGATTGAGATGTTAAACGTGTTTCCAGCGTCGATTGGGAAACTTCTTTTGTTGAGAATCCTGATGTTTCTGTTGCTTGTTCTGTGGATTTAACTTCACTACTTGTAGACAAAAATCCATGTGTAGTCATTTCTGCTGAAGAACTTATTGTTGTCGAAGCTGACGTTTCCGGTTGTGCATTTGATTGAGATGTTAAACTTGTTTCCAGTGTCGATTGGGAACCTTCTTTTGTTGAGAATTCTGATGTTTCTGTTGCTTGTTCTGTGGATCTAACTTCACTACTTGTAGACAACAATCCACGTGTAGTCGTTTCTGCTGAAGAACTTATTGTTGTCGAAGCTGACGTTTCCGGTGGTGCAATTGATTGAGATGTTAAACTTGTTTCCAGTGTCGATTGGGAAACTTCTGGTGTTGAGAATCTTGATGTTTCTGTAGATTTTTCTGTGGATCTCGCTTCACCACTTGTGGACAACAGTCCACTTGTAGTCATTTCTGCTGAAGAACTTTCGTTTGCTGTGGGTGACGTTCCTGTATGTGCAATTGACTGTGATCGTGAAGTTGTTTCCCTCTTCGATTGGGACGCTTCTGGTGATGAGAATCCTGATGTTTGTGCTGGTTGATCTGTGGATCTAACTTCACTACTTGTGGATAACAGTCCAGGTGTAGTAATTTCTTCTGTTGTTGAAAATCCTGATGTTTTTGTTGGTTGTTCAGATGATCTAACTTCACTACTTGTGGATGACAGTCCATGTGTAGTCATTTCTGATGAAGAACTTTCCTTCGCTGTGGGTGAAGTTTCTGTATGTGCAATTGACTGAGATTGTAAAGTTGTTTCCCTCTTCGATTGGGACGCTATTGGTGATGAGAATCCTGATGTTTGTGTTGGTTGTTCAGATGATCTAACTTCACTACTTGTGGATGACAGTCCATGTGTAGTCATTTCTGATGAAGAACTTTCTTTTGCTGTGGGTGACGTTTCTGTATGTGCAATTGACTGAGATCGTGAAGTTGTTTCTCTCGTTGATCGGTACGATTCTGGTGATGAGAATCCTGATGTTTGTGTTAGTTGTTCAGTGGGTCTAACATCACTATTTGTGGATGACCTTCCAGGTGTAGTCATTTTTGATGAAGAACTTTCTGTTGCTGTGGCTGAGGTTTCTGTATGTGGACTGGACTGAGATTCCGAAGTTGTTTCCCTCTTCGATGGGGACTCTTCGGGTGTTGAGTTTCCTGATGTTTGTGTTGTTTGTCCGGTGGATCTAACTTCACTACTTATAGATGACAGTCCATGTGTAGTAATTTCTGATGAAGAACTTTCTGTTGCTGTGGCTGACGTTTCTGTATGTGCAATTGACTGAGATCGTGAAGTTTTTTCTCTCGTTGATTGGGAAGCTTCTGGTGTTGAGAATCCTGATGTTTGTGCTGGTTGTTTGGTGATTCTGACTTCACTACTTGTGGATGACAGTCCATGTGTAGTCATTTCTGATGAAGAACTTTCTGTTGCTGTGGCTGACGTTTCTGTATGAGATTCCAAAGTTGTTTCCCCCTTCGTTTGTGACGCTTCTGGTGTTGAGAATCCTGATGTTTGTGTTGGTTGTTCAGATGATCTAACTTCACTACTTGTGAATGGCAGTCCACGTGTAGTCATTTCTGATGACAAACTTTCTTTTGCTGTGGCTGACGTTTCTGTATGTGTACTGGACTGAGATTCCGAAGTTGTATCCCTCTTCGTTTGTGATGCTTCTGGTGTTGAGAATCCTGATGTTTGTGTTAGTTGTTCGGTGGATCTTACTTCACTATTTGTGGATGACAGTCCATGTGTAGTCATTTCTGATGAAGAACTGTCTGTTGCTGTGGCTGACGTTTCTGTATGTGTACTGGATTGAGATTCCGAAGTTGTTTCCCTCTTCGTTTGTGACGCATCTGGTGTTGAGATTCCTGATGTTTGTGTTGGTTGTTCAGATGATCTAACTTCACTACTTGTGGATGACAGTCCATGTGTAGTCATTTCTGATGAAGAACTTTCTTTTGCTGTGGGTGACGTTTCTGTATGTGCAATTGACTGAGATCGTGAAGTTGTTTCTCTCGTTGATTGGTACGATTCTGGTGATGAGAATCCTGATGTTTGTGTTGGTTGTTCAGTGGGTCTAACATCACTATTTGTGGATGACCTTCCAGGTGTAGTCATTTTTGATGAAGAACTTTCTGTTGCTGTGGCTGAGGTTTCTGTATGTGCACTGGACTGAGATTCCAAAGTTGTTTCCCTCTTCGATGGGGACTCTTCGGGTGTTGAGTTTCCTGATGTTTGTGTTGTTTGTCCGGTGGATCTAACTTCACTACTTATAGATGACAGTCCATGTGTAGTAATTTCTGATGAAGAACTTTCTGTTGCTGTGGCTGACGTTTCTGTATGTGCAATTGACTGAGATCGTGAAGTTTTTTCTCTCGTTGATTGGGAAGCTTCTGGTGTTGAGAATTCTGATGTTTGTGCTGGTTGTTTGGTGGATCTGACTTCACTACTTGTGGATGACAGTCCATGTGTAGTCATTTCTGATGAAGAACTTTCTGTTGCTGTGGCTGACGTTTCTGTATTAGATTCCAAAGTTGTTTCCCCCTTCGTTTGTGACGCTTCTGGTGTTGAGAATCCTGATGTTTGTGTTGGTTGTTCAGATGATCTAACTTCACTACTTGTGAATGGCAGTCCACGTGTAGTCATTTTTGATGACAAACTTTCTTTTGCTGTGGCTGACGTTTCTGTATGTGTACTGGACTGAGATTCCGAAGTTGTATCCCTCTTCGTTTGTGATGCTTCTGGTGTTTTGAATCCTGATGTTTGTGTTGGTTGTTCGGTGGATCTTACTTCACTATTTGTGGATGACAGTCCATGTGTAGTCATTTCTGATGAAGAACTGTCTGTTACTGTGGCTGACGTTTCTGTATGTGTACTGGATTGAGATTCCGAAGTTGTTTCCCTCTTCGTTTGTGACACATCTGGTGTTGAGATTCCTGATGTTTGTGTTGGTTGTTCAGATGATCTAACTTCACTACTTGTGGATGACAGTCCATGTGTAGTCATTTCTGATGAAGAACTTTCTTTTGCTGTGGGTGACGTTTCTGTATGTGCAATTGACTGAGATCGTGAAGTTGTTTCTCTCGTTGATTGGTACGATTCTGGTGATGAGAATCCTGATGTTTGTGTTGGTTGTTCAGTGGGTCTAACATCACTATTTGTGGATGACCTTCTAGTTGTAGTCATTTTTGATGAAGAACTTTCTGTTGCTGTGGCTGAGGTTTCTGTATGTGCACTGGACTGAGATTCCGAAGTTGTTTCCCTCTTCGATGGGGACTCTTCTGGTGTTGAGTTTCCTGATGTTTGTGTTGTTTGTCCGGTGGATCTAACTTCACTACTTGTAGATGACAGTCTATGTGTAGTAATTTCTGATGAAGAACTTTCTGTTGCTGTGGCTGACGTTTCTGTATGTGTACTGGATTGAGATTCCGAAGTTGTTTCCCTCTTCGTTTGTGACGCATCTGGTGTTGAGATTCCTAATGTTTGTGTTGGTTGTTCAGATGATCTAACTTCACTACTTGTGGATGACAGTCCATGTGCAGTCATTTCTGATGAAAAACTTTCTTTCGCTGTGGGTGACGTTTTTGTATGTGCAATTGACTGAGATTGTAAAGTTGTTTCCTTCTTCGATTGGGATGCTACTGGTGATGAGAATCCTGATGTTTGTGTTGGTTGTTCGGTGGATCTAACTTCACTACTTGTGGATAACAGTCCATGTGTAGTCATTTCTGATGAAGAACTTTCTGTTGCTGTGGCTGACGTTTCTGTATGTGTACTGGATTGAGATTCCGAAGTTGTTTCCCTCTTCGTTTGTGACGCATCTGGTGATGAGAATCCTGATGTTTGTGTTGGTTGTTCAGTGGGTCTAACTTCACTATTTGTGGTTGACCTTCCAGTTGTAGTCATTTTTGATGAAGAACTTTCTGTTGCTGTGGCTGAGGTTTCTGTATGTGCACTGGACTGAGATTCCGAAGTTGTTTCCCTCTTCGATGGGGACCCTTCTGGTGTTAAGATTCCTGATGTTTGTGTTGGTTGTTCAGATGATCTAACTTCACTACTTGTGGATGACAGTCCATGTGTAGTCATTTCTGATGAAGAACTTTCTTTCGCTGTGGGTGACGTTTCTGTATGTGCAATTGACTGAGATTGTAAAGTTGTTTCCCTTTTCGATTGGGACGCTACTGGTGATGAGAATCCTGATGTTTGTGTTGGTTGTTCGGTGGATCTAACTTCACTACTTGTGGATAACAGTCCATGTGTAGTCATTTCTGATGAAGAATGTTCTGTTGCTGTGGCTGACGTTTCTGTATGTGGACTGGACTGAGATTCTGAAGTTGTTTCCCGTTTCGATTGGGACGCTACTGGTGATGAGAATCCTGATGTTTGTGTTGGTTGTTCGGTGGATCTAACTTCACTACTTGTGGATAACAGTCCATGTGTAGTCATTTCTGATGAAGAATGTTCTCTTGCTGTGGCTGAGGTTTCTGTATGTGCACTGGACTGAGATTCCGAAGTTGTTTCCCTCTTCGATGGGGACTCTTCGGGTGTTGAGTTTCCTGATGTTTGTGTTGTTTGTCCGGTGGATCTAACTTCACTACTTGTAGATGACAGTCCATGTGTAGTAATTTCTGATGAAGAACTTTCTGTTGCTGTGGCTGACGTTTCTGTATGAGATTCCAAAGTTGTTTCCCTCTTCGTTTGTGACGCTTCTGGTGTTGAGAATCCTGATGTTTGTTTTGGTTGTTCAGATGATCTAACTTCACTACTTGTGAATGGCAGTCCACGTGTAGTCATTTTTGATGACAAACTTTCTTTTGCTGTGGCTGACGTTTCTGTATGTGTACTGGACTGAGATTCCGAAGTTGTATCCCTCTTTGTTTGTGATGCTTCTGGTGTTGAGAATCCTGATGTTTGTGTTGGTTGTTCGGTGGATCTTACTTCACTATTTGTGGATGACAGTCCATGTGTAGTAATTTCTGATGAAGAACTTTCTGTTGCTGTGGCTGACGTTTCTGTATGTGTACTGGATTGAGATTCCGAAGTTGTTTCCCTCTTCGTTTGTGACGCATCTGGTGTTGAGATTCCTGATGTTTGTGTTGGTTGTTCAGATGATCTAACTTCACTACTTGTGGATGACAGTCCATGTGTAGTCATTTCTGATGAAGAACTTTCTTTTGCTGTGGGTGACGTTTCTGTATGTGCAATTGACTGAGATCGTGAAGTTGTTTCTCTCGTTGATTGGTACGATTCTGGTGATGAGAATCCTGATGTTTGTGTTGGTTGTTCAGTGGGTCTAACATCACTATTTGTGGATGACCTTCTAGTTGTAGTCATTTTTGATGAAGAACTTTCTGTTGCTGTGGCTGAGGTTTCTGTATGTGCACTGGACTGAGATTCCGAAGTTGTTTCCCTCTTCGATGGGGACTCTTCTGGTGTTGAGTTTCCTGATGTTTGTGTTGTTTGTCCGGTGGATCTAACTTCACTACTTGTAGATGACAGTCTATGTGTAGTAATTTCTGATGAAGAACTTTCTGTTGCTGTGGCTGACGTTTCTGTATGTGTACTGGATTGAGATTCCGAAGTTGTTTCCCTCTTCGTTTGTGACGCATCTGGTGTTGAGATTCCTAATGTTTGTGTTGGTTGTTCAGATGATCTAACTTCACTACTTGTGGATGACAGTCCATGTGCAGTCATTTCTGATGAAAAACTTTCTTTCGCTGTGGGTGACGTTTTTGTATGTGCAATTGACTGAGATTGTAAAGTTGTTTCCTTCTTCGATTGGGATGCTACTGGTGATGAGAATCCTGATGTTTGTGTTGGTTGTTCGGTGGATCTAACTTCACTACTTGTGGATAACAGTCCATGTGTAGTCATTTCTGATGAAGAACTTTCTGTTGCTGTGGCTGACGTTTCTGTATGTGTACTGGATTGAGATTCCGAAGTTGTTTCCCTCTTCGTTTGTGACGCATCTGGTGATGAGAATCCTGATGTTTGTGTTAGTTGTTCAGTGGGTTTAACTTCACTATTTGTGGATGACCTTCCAGGTGTAGTCATTTTTGATGAAGAACTTTCTGTTGCTGTGGCTGAGTTTTCTGTATGTGCACTGGACTGAGATTCCGAAGTTGTTTCCCTGTTCGATGGGGACTCTTCTGGTGTTGAGAATCCTGATGTTTGTGTTGGTTGTTCGGTGGATCTAACTTCACTACTTGTAGATGACAGTCCATGTGTCGTAATTTCTGACGAAGAACTTTCTGTTGCTGTCGCTGACGTTTCTGTATGTGTACTGGATTGAGATTCCGAAGTTGTTTCCCTCTTCGTTTGTGACGCATCTGGTGTTGAGATTCCTGATGTTTGTGTTGGTTTTTCAGATGATCTAACTTCACTACTTGTGGATGACAGTCCATGTGTAGTCATTTCTGATGAAGAACTTTCTTTCGCTGTGGGTGACGTTTCTGTACGTACAATTGACTGAGATTTTGAACTTCTTTCCGCTGTCGAATGGTACATTTCTGGCATTGAGAATCCTGATGTTTGTGTTGGTTGTTCGGTGGATCTTACTTTACTACTTGTGGATGCCAGTCCATTTGCTATAATTTCTGGTGAAGTACTTACTGTTGTTGAAGCAGATATTTTTGGTTGTGCACTTGTTTGGGATTTTGAACTTAATTCCAGTGTTGGTTTAGACACTTCTGGAATTGACAGTGCTGATGTATGTGTTAGTTGTTCAGTGAATTCTTTATTTTTTGTGGATGACTGTCCATCTGTAGCCATCTTACGTGAAGAACTTACTGTTTTTGAGGCTGGCATTTCTGTAATTGACGTTGACACTTCTTCTTGTGTAGTTGTTTCATATACTGAACTATTTTTTGTTGATATATCAGATTTCATATTTGATTGAGAATTAGAAGTTTTTGGCATTGTTGATGGTTGTTTTGTTGTTGAAGACCACTGGCCTGTCGTTGCAAGAAAAGAAAGTTTCATTTATTATTTGCACATATCTTTTTGATTAAACTGTCAATGCTTATTTTTCTACCAGTAGCAGCTATTTACAGTAGGTTTTATAGCTCTATCATGCCAATTATGCATTTTTGGCCATTATTGTGCTGCTTACCCTGTGGCGGCAGCTTGTTACGACAGGCCCTCGTGCATGATTTTTTTATTACATTACATTACATTACATTCATTTGGCAGACGCTTTTATCCAAAGCGACGTACAAAAAAGTGCATTTCATGGTCGTAGACAACTGCTAAACACGGGTTCAGTAAGGAATGAATGGGCCCTGTGTCACCCTCATATGCACTCAAACACGTTTAGGCCTACATATATTACAGCAGACAATGTGTTGGGCTGTACTAGTTACTGTAGGCTATTAGGAAAGTAGGTCAAGGTTGACATCAGAACCATGAACAATACTCAGCCAAGACAGTCACCAAAACAAACATCACATCTAGCTAGTTTGATAACTTGCTTAGTGCTACAAACCTATGCGAGCTGTGGCACACAATTTAACATACCAGGAAGTGACACGCTTGCTCCCACAAGCCTCACATCCAGAGACTGTAAAAAATATGGACAAAGCTACTGTGACATCACCCATTGACTCTCCGTGTGTCTCTAAAACACGCTTTGAACCTCAATGGCGGGCGCGGCCATGTTGTCGATTTGGAGCAAAAACCATAGAGTTAAGCGGCTCTGTGATTTTTACAATGTGATTGACAGTCCGGTGCGGAAAAGCCCATCAACCTGAAGGAACGATTGCAGAACGAACTTGAGGCTAGCTGACTGTCTGCCGTTATGTTTTAAAATATATTATCAGAGTTTAATTTCCATCCGTGACTGTACTGTGTCATGTAATCACGTTATATGTATGACATTAAAAATACAATTATGTTCAGTTATCTTCAATTTATGTTTCTCAGCAAAACGAATATGCTTAGCTAGCATATCAGCTTGCCAGTGAGCTAG
Organism: Anguilla anguilla; assembly: GCF_013347855.1. Lineage (NCBI taxonomy): Eukaryota > Metazoa > Chordata > Actinopteri > Anguilliformes > Anguillidae > Anguilla > Anguilla anguilla. Next base: position 17,459,414 of record NC_049213.1, read on the forward strand.
GTAGGCTATCCGTGGTTAGCTCACGCATTAGCAATATGAACCACAGGGGAAGAACACTGACTACACTGATGGTCAATCAATCAGAGATGTGTAGGCTACTGGTGATTTGACTAGGCTAATTTTCGTATAACTGTCTGGTAGACCTGCTGTTAACCGAGCAAGTTATCGTCGTAGGTTTTCGCCACAGTCAGTTAATGAGCCAGTAACTGCTACTAGCTACTCCATCGTCGTTTGTGGTGTTCACTTGCTGGGTGACGCTAGCTGACCGATCGTTCGCAAGTCACTTTCTACCGAATAAAAATTAACACTGTCAGCGGTGATTAACAAATCTACCAAGTATATTAATAACTGATCTGCAGGCGTGTAAATATGACAACGCGCTTTGTACAGCAAGTTTTCCACCTGGTGCATGAAGACAAAAATAATGTAGCCTACATTGAATTTCTAATTATTATTAGACTTTTATTTTTATTATCAAAACCAATGGAGAAAAGCCAGTATACGCAAGGAGCCCCCAGGACCGATTCTGAGAACCACTGTCTTAAATGCTCTTGTCGGTCTCTTAAATGCTAAAAACATGTTCCTTTCTAAATGCCAGTCTTACAAAGATGGTTAATTTAGTTAAATTCTGTGTGTGTGATTTCATCATGTGTTGTATGCTATTCAGCAAATAAACCTTAAGACTCTTAATTCGCTTCGTGAAACTGAAAATTTTGCAGTGTTTATCCCAAAATCGGGATTATAGTAGCTTTGTCACATGCGTGAAGCATGGCCCAGGTAGACATTTACGGAATGTAGACAAGCTGACTCTAGACTGACAAGCCGTCAAACACGTGTGACAGATTGAATATTTGCAGTTTAGGGTTAGCTAGCTAGTCAAATGGCTTGGTAGCCGAAGTTGCGAACTGTTTTAGCATAGGCTACTGGACTACCAAATATAGCAAGCTGATTACGCTTTCTGCCAACGAATTATTTGGTTAAGTAGGCTAAAGGAAATAGTAAAAATGACTCGGCTACCGGAAAACCTAAGAGGAGAATTATTTTATGGTCGTCTAGTGCAGCTGTAAATAGCACACGCCATAATGAAATCACTACGAAATGGGATGCCTGCATTTTCTGACTTCGCACAGGTGGACCGTGGTCGGAGCCGCAATGTCAAGGCCAAGAGGTGCCACCTCCCACCCCAGTGACCATAGACTGTAGCCCTTACTGTAGCTTAGTCCTCCGCAGTAATCAGGAAGTGACGCAAACTGTACCTCATTGGTCCACAACAAATATTATAACAGTGCCCAAATGACACAATAAATCATGAAATCGACCCATGGACAGTCATAAGACGAATAAAATACACATATTGTGACGATTTGTTCTCATGAGAAAAAATTACTGACTTTGTATTTTGACCGCATTTGTACCGTAGACTTACATGGAAACCGGATATGAAAACACCTATACTGGAGCCAACCGTAGTGGCACTAGTGAGCAACTAGGAACAACAAGACCAGGAAATGAGCTTCAAAAACGAAGTCTGGTTTTGGCCGCTTGCTCACATCATGAGGAAGCGCCACCAAATAACTTACATTCACAGACAGCTTTCTATCAATACTGTTCCTTAAAACACATACAAAACAGCCACTACACCAATAGTTATCACAGTTCAAAATAATATTACAGTACAACAAATCGCTCACATGTCTCCCAGTTTGCATAGACTTCAGAGGAAAAGGCCTCTTAACTCAAGGACAGCCTCCCTTTAACCAGATTGGTTAAAATAATGGCTTGTATGACAAACATCCATCATCAGTCATCCACTGTGATTAGTAAATGCAGCACACCTGGACTAAAGAGAGGAAATTGTTCCAAATCATTTTCAACACCAGCATAATATCATTGAGCTACAACCCACTCCACAAAGCACACCACTACAATCAAATCCCTGCTCCAACTGACCAGTTTCTTTAATTACCACATACACACATCCAATGCACATATTACCCAGCATTCTTTGCATATCAGAAAATAACACTAATACTAAAGAAATGACCACAAATTATTTGAATAGTTTAAACAATGCATTTTCTGTAGAACAGGCATATAGGCTAAGTTTGAAATGATCACAGACTATTGTACAAAGTAAGCATAATTACTATGACAAACAGCTCATCAGAGTTCTAAACTGTTGCACTTGTTTTATTTATTGCATTGTTCATTTATACATACAGATTTACATACGTGCACGTGCCCATGTTAAAGCTAACACTACTTTTGACTCCAAATAATTAGTATACAAATGAAACAAAAGCTTAAAGCCATAACAAGATTCACCTGATAGCGAACATGCTAGCTAATGATTGCTACAGCTAAGATGCTAGTGACAGGTTCAGCTAGCTTTAAATATGCTACCCGGGCTGAAACGAATAGAAAATATAAAACCATTGTCAATACATAATATATATGTATATATATATATGTATATATATATATATATGAACATAAGGCCAAGTACCTTGGCAGTAAAGCTAATGTGACTTATGACTCAAAATAATTACATTATGAAACAAAACCTTAAAACTGTAGCTAACATGATTCACTCACTACCGAACATGCTAAGGATGAATGCCAGCCTACAGCTAGGATGATAAACTATTTATAAAATATGAAAATAGCTTTTTATGACATTGCAGCATGCTGGATAGGTTACTGCCATTATATTGAAATGGTTGAGGGCTTGTGTAACATTTCTCAGCCTCGTTTGAAACCTTCAATTTAGCCACCATAGCCAGTTGAATAATTCATACCAAATTTAATGAACATATCTAGCTTCTCAATTTTGTGCTGGTGATACCTCAGAAAAATAATTGTCCTAATTGCATTGTCTGTTTACAAGCAACCATTTCAGGCTGTTGCATAGTAGTAGGCCTGACAAAAACCTACAGTTTTGCCTAATGACTGATATACAGTTGTAACTTACGATACCTAACTATTGACAAAGTTTTTCCCAATGCTGAGGTCTGAGGATGTCCTATAATGTACCTTTAAGGTGTCTCCACCCATTTTTCTCTTTTTACATATCAACAACAAGTCTTTTCAATACCGTAAATTCAGTTTATAGGCATTTCTGTACATTTACATTTCCACATACGGCAGTGACTACCATTCTCTTATTGGCCTACACAGCCATACAAATGGCCACAATTTAACTCCCCCTAATCTTGCAAGCCCATGGGTTGCCAACAAAAGACATTTCCACCGTGTGCTATGTTCTCTCTGATTTTAGAATTGCTCTGATGCCCTCAAATCTCAAACATTTATCTGCCAGCTATGCCTATCTCCTGGAGGATTTCAGTTAATTTAACAAAGCTAAAATTGAATGCCATTGCTACTCATAAATATTGCAATTAATTACAGCATTAATTGAATTAATTGACAGCGTGTCATTGGGATATTTTCCATCCAAGGAGGCTCGAGTAACAGTGCAGTACAGATTTTGATTCACTCTGCTGATTCCAGGATTGCTTTTGTGATATCTTTCATGCTAACATTAAACAATGATTTTCTCATATGTTGAATTTGAGACCATGACCTTTTTCACATACTGTTCTGTACAATATCCTCTCTACTCCAGTCTGATGTAAGGCAGTGAGATCTTGTGGATTATTACATAAGCATCTCTTGTGACAAAGGATGCAGTCCCTGTTATAATAACACCAACATAAAGATTATGCCACTTCTATGCTTAAGATATTGGCACTAGATTACATCACGTCAGCAATAATGTATGTGAACTGTTTAAACTAATAAATAACTGCACAAGTTGTAGAAGGCATACATGCTTGTCTGCAATCTCTTGAATGGACAGAGGTTGTTTAAACCTTGGGACCTTCTTAAAATCAATGATTTTAAATGATTCATGTTGTTACGAAAATATCATTAAAGATGCAATATATAGGTTTGAGAAATGAGCTAGAGAGCTAAATACTGAAAAAGGTTGTCATGGCAACAAAGGCAAGCAGGGCAGATAACTTTTCTGATTGGTTGTTAAGATTTAGGCACAGTGAAATTTTGAATGATTTATTTTGAGGCTGGGGCAGTCAAAGAAACTTCTCTGACCTTTTAATTTATTGATATTTGTTGGGATATGAAGGAAATTTATCCAAATATGAACAAAAGTATTCTACTTGGCCAAAAAAAAAGTCACAGTTTGGATTTTTTGGACAGTGTTCACTGTACAAGCCTCTGGAGACAGTGTTATGATCTGGGGTTGCTTCAATTGGTCAGGTCTAAGTTCAGCAAGGTTATGTGGCAATAAAATGAAGTCAGCTGAGTACCTGAATGCACTGAATGACCAGGTTATCCCATCAATGGATTTTTTCTTCCCTGACGGCACGTGCATATTCCAGGACGACCATGCTAAGATGCTAAGATTCATCTGGCTCAAATTGTGAAAGAGTGGTTCTGGGAGCACGAGGAATCATTTTCACACATGAATTGGCCGCCAGAGTCCTGACCTTAACCCCATTGAAAGTCTTCGGGATGTGCTGGAGAAGACTTTATGGAGTGGTTCGACTCTCTCATCGTCAATACAAGATCTCGGCCAAAAATTAATGCAATTCTGGACGGAAATAAATGTTGTGACGTTGCATGAGGTTGTCGAAACAATGCCACGGCGAATGCGCGCCGTAATCAAAGCTAAAGGCGGTCCAACAAAATATTTTTTTGGCCAGGCAGTGTATATATATATATATATATATATACACTCACCGGCCACTTCATTAGGTACACCTGTTCAACTGCTCGTTAACGCAAATATCTAATCAGCCAATCACGTGGCAGCAACTCAATGCATTTAGGCATGTAGATATGGTCAAGATGAACCGCTGAAGTTCAAACCAAGCATCAGAATCGGGAAGAAAGGTGATTTAAGTGACTTTGAATGTGGCGTGGTTGTTGGTGCCAGATGGGCTGGTTTGAGTATTTCAGAAACTGCTGGGATTTCCACGTACAACCATCTCTAGGGTTTACAGAGAATGGTCTGAAAAAAAGAAAATATCCAGTGATCGGCAGTTCTCTGGGCGAAAATGCCTTGTTGATGGCAGAGGTCACAGGAGAATGGCCAGACTGGTTTGAGCTGATAGAAAGGCAACAGTAACTCAAATAACCACTCGTTACAACCGAGGTATGCAGAAGACCATCTCTGAACGCACAACACGTCGAACCTTGAAGCAGATGGGCTACAGCAGCAGAAGACCACACCTGGTACTAGCAAGTACCGAATGAAGTGGCTGGCGAGTGTATATATATATAAATAAAAAATATTCATACTAGAATTGTTGACCAGTCAAACAACTATGTATACTGTATTAAACCTTATCAAGGTCATTTTTTATCACTGATTTATAAATGATCACTGATTTAAGTCAAGCATTAAACAGAAATAAGTTTTACAAATGAAAGTATTTTTTCAAAATAAGGTTACAGTAATTAAAGTAATTATTACAATAAAAAAACTGACAGTAATATTTATTTTCATATCACTTTTGAAGTTACATAAAACATTTCAGAATTGTTAATGGCCTCCATTCCTCATGCGTTTATATTTCCAATGTTTTGCTGTACTGTGAAATCTTAGTGAAAGTTTTTAAATGGCCATATTTGTTAGTGAAACGTTTTCAGAGGCAAGTTCAAGTTGCCCACATACATGGATTAAGAAATTTAAATGTCATGAAAATCATTCTTGTATAACAGGCATTGAAAGGCAATGTGTTTTCTGTGTGGACATCCATTAAATTCCTGGCAGAGTTCTGTGAATTTCCTTCTACACTCCTGCTTAAGCCTTTCAGTACTTTTAACCACTAACTCTCCCAGTTGCCACCTGCTCAGCCTCTTCCATTTTCTGATATTCCACATGTAAAATGCTTGTGAATACTTTTAAGATTCGGCATGCACTATGGAACTTTTACTCTTATAATTGCAAAGGACTGGATGGGAATCCTTCTTTACATTTGTCTAACTGTCATTAACTGACAGTATTTGAAATTATATTCATCCACTATGGCTCGGTTTCCTTTTAGGTCAGCATCATCTACCGAAAAGATTTACTCCACTATCTTTAATTTTTATTAAGGCAGGGACTACATGTTCTACTTTTTCCAAGTCTTCTGTGTTACCAATGTATCATGTTCCCTTCTCACTTTAACCTGTGTGGTTTGGCAAAGGAATAAATACCAACATTACTATGAAAAGGCAGAGTCAATATTCTGAGGCTAAAACTGGAATCAGTGCGTGACTTGATTTGAAAATAGAAGTAATGTTCATTTATGTTTGAAATGTTAAGCTAAAAAGAATAGTTGTAATGGGACACTGAAATGTTGTCTTACCTTCTCCGTTATCTGCAGTAGATGGGGCAATGATTAAGATCACGATTGCACACCGCAGGGCGAGAGTCCGATACCCTCTTTCCTGTGAGTGTTTGTCTTGAGTCCTCATGTTCTCCCCAGCGTAGTCAGTCTCCGTCTGGACAGTTTAGATCTATGCTTGGTCTTTTCCCGTTGATTCCATGATCAGTGTAAACTAAGAATGAATCCCATCAAAAATAAATTGAGCTTCATAAAAGAGTAAAAAGTAAATGCATAAATAAATAGAAAGTTGCTGAGCTGTGCTGGTAGTGCTTTTCAAGTTAAATATGTTGCACATCAAGTATTCCTTTCTGCCCTATATCCTTTTATTGCTTCTCATTTTCTTCTAATACTGTACCTTTATATTCCTTGTGCACTCCAACAATCTCTTTAAGGTCATAGCAAGTAACACTTTGAAGTCTGATTTTTAAAGTCAGCTCCGGTCTTAAGTGTCATCTGAAATATAAACACTAGACAGACGCTTGTGAAAGGAGCCAAAGCAGCACACACCTTAACTCAGGCATCACGCCTTATTGTGCTGCCCTGTGAGCTGCTCTTTGGATTACACCACACCTGACTGACCTTGGAAAAAAAATGTTAGCGCTGACTACGACATCAACTGATGACTGACAAAAAAAACAAAAAACAAGAAAAAACAAAAAACAAATGCTTGACCTTGCTTGTATAGGAAAGTTTCCAAATGGAATAGATTTTTATTCAGTATTTCCATGAGAAACCTCCAAGCATGGGACTCGATAGGACAGGAGAGCAGCAAGTTTTTTCTACAACCTACTATTCTCAGAAGTGGAATTCTCATAAATGATATTTTCCATTGTAAGGAATACCCATCAATTTAATAAAGAAAACTCATGCAAGAGCAGTGTCCTGTCTTTCCTTTCTGTTGACTTCATACTCATGATAATTAGTATGCTACAAGGCAATAGGTGAAAAGTATTTTTTCCTGATTTGGCTCTGTATTCTACAATTTCAGATTTGTAATCAAACAATTTGTATGTGGTTAAAATACAGGTTGTTATTAAAGGGTATTTTTATACATTTTGGTTCCACCATGTACAACTTTTTATACATATTCTCCCCATTTCAGGGCACCATATTGTTAGGAACAAATGACTTCACAGGTGTTTGTGATGAGTCAGGTGTGTTCAAGCACAGGTATAAGGGAGCTTTCAGTATAAAGTCTTAATTCTAGGCTTTTGATTGCCTTTGGAGTCGCTATTGCCGTTTGTCAAACCTTGAGCTTACCAAAATCAACTGTTTGGAACAGCTTTAAAAAAGAGAGCACTGGTGAGCTCAGTAATTGCAAAGAGCCTGGTAGGCCAGGGTAGAACCCCACAATCGGTGACCGAAGCCTTCTCACCATAATGAAGAAAAGCCCCCAAGCACCGGTCCAACAGATCAGAAACACTCTTCAGGAAGCAGACATGGATGTGTCAGTGAATACTATCTGCAGAACACTTTACGGACAGAAGAATTTATGAGCTACAGAGGCTACACTGGAAGATGCAAACCACTAGTTATCCGCAAAAACATGGTAGCCAGGTTACAGTTTGCTAAAATATCCTGCAGAATGAATTCTGAAGTGTACAGAAGCATTTTATATGCTCAGGTTCAACCATGTCCCAAAACCCATCCTACAGCAAGACAGTGATCCCAAACATACTGCTAAAGCAGGAAAGGAGCTTTTTAAAGCCAAAAACTGGGAAATTCCTGACAGGCTAAGTCATTCACCCAAACTGAATCCAATTAAACATCTGTTTCTAATGCTGAAGAGAAAACGTAAAGGCAACTAGCCCCCTAAACAAGCAGGAGCTGAAGATGGCTGGTGTACAGGCCTGGTAGAGCATCACTACAGAACATACTCAGCAGGTGGAAGCCTGAATTCTTCATAGAATGGATTCAACAAGGTGCTAGAAACATTCCTGTGGGATCTTGGTCCAAGCTGACTTGTTGCCAAGAGTGAGTGCCAAGGGCCACTTCATTATTCTGGGACTGACAAAGTGTTTCCATTTGTATCTAATATTTGTATTCAAACAGTATCTTGAAATTCCCTTAGTAAACAAAATAACACAGTAAGTCTTTTGGAGCACTGACAAAAAGCAGGCATTTCCCAAGGAATTAATTGCCTCTTACTTAGGTGTGTTTTCATTACAGGGATTTTCCCACCAAGCAAAACTCAGGCCACAATATGAAACAACCACACTATTGCTGTGGGGCAAATTGAGCCAGTTTACCCTGCACGGCAGGGAATTGCTTTGCCCACATATTGGTTAGGGCAAAATAAATGTAAATATACCATATATGTGCTAGATAGATATGTGTTTCCAAAAAAGTCGCTATGTTGGTACATGATAGCTTTGCCAATGGTTTTAAATGTAATTATATCCATATTCTGTCTAAAGTGCATGTCAGGCTTTAGAAATATTTTATCCATACAGTAATCATTAACTTCTGTCAATTAATGGTTAAATTTGCAATTTTTTCATCAAGTTTGCAAAAGATCCTTACTACTTGCAGTGTCATCTAACCATTGCATAATATCAAAGTCAATTGGATAAATTAGTTTGCTTTGGACTGAGGGATAGTCATATTTGCCTGTTTTTTGACAGGCCAACAGTTCAAGACAGCAACTGCAACAAGCCCAGGTCTTAAAGATTACTGTATGAAGCCCTTAAGTCTTCAGTTCCTCCAGGCTCAATAAAAGTTTATTGAAGAACATATTTCAGGTTGACTTTTGTCATTAAAACCAAGGCATAGTTTAGTTTTGTCAGTTTTGTACTGGCATTAGAAAGGTTTTGTGGAACTTAACTGTTCATGAAAGCTTACCAGGACTCATAGTAGAAGCAGAGAGCCTAGTTCAAGACCAGTCTTGTGCTGGATACACATTGACCAGTTCTCTTGTTTTATTTTTGTTTTCAGAGCTTGTGGTTCTGTGCTGCTGTTCTTTTAATGTAGTTTAATGGGGTAGTTTTCTTGTTTAATTTAGTTTCATGCAGTAGGATAGGTGACAAGTTGTAAACTGAATCTGCATTTTTTGCACTTGCTGTCTCTCATGGGTCTGTACTTTCATACTTCCCCCCTCTACTCCAAACTACTCCATTTTAATCCATGATCTTTGCAAAAGAGCATCAGCTACATGTACGTAAGTTTATTAATACTTAGTTTACCTGAATATAATTGTCAATTGTATTCAGACATACTACTTCCATAACAGACACATATTACTCAATAACACATACACACACATGCACACACACAGCACATATAAAATTAGAACTTAAAATATATCTGGATAACTTTTTATACAATAACATCAGGGAAGGATTGCAAACAGGGAAGCAGGAACTCATTTAATATAACATATGGGCACACACATGCAGTATGTGGTTAATTTTATTCACCACTCCCACGTAGTCACTGCATCGTGTATGAACACTTGGTTGATCATTTAGCCTAATATTTACCGAGCAAAACTAGGCAGCGTGATAGCCAATGCATGAGTCAGATCAGTCAGATAAACCAAAGATATTTCAAAGGCTATAAATACAAAGGATTTGTCATGGACATTAAGTGATCAATATCAAGGTTTGTGTTTAAACATTAAATTTCAATAGCTTTTATGTGATGTTGGGCTGTGCTATCTGGTCCACCCCTTTATTCCTAAATATAAAATAAACTTATTAATAGCTTCTTACATACAGAAATATATTGTTTCTGACAGGTATATTCACAGCTGGAATATTGCTTATGGTAGACATGTATTTTACATAGCTTAAAAAGGCCAAAATATAACAAACAGTTCTGAAGCTCTTAAGGTAATTCAAGGGTATTTAAGGTTTTAAGTAATTGGGCAGACAGCAAGCAAATTCAATTTGACAAAAAGTTTCCTTGAGCCCTACAGTAATTTAAGACAGGATTATGTTATGACAGGAACACAATTAGAAAAGGACTTGGGTGCAATAGTTGACCCAAGTCCATATGCATCTGAATATTTCATAAAAGAAAAAGACAGAGATATTACAATAATATAAAACCTTCATCACACCACATTTAAGGTACTGTGTTTTTGTATTTGTGCACCATAATGTACAGACATATAAGCTCACAAAAACGAACACAGAAAGGCTACTAGACCGGCTCCAGGTGTCAAATTTACAGGTTAGAATTTTAAATACACTTGGATATCTTTAGGCTCAGGATATTGGATAGAGGATCTCTCATTTCAAGAAAGGTAAATAAAGTTGATTTAAGAACCTGGAGCAGATTATTTCATATAATAAATTATTGGGGGCATAGATGTTCATAAAAACTTGGAAAGGTAAATATTTCTTCTAACACTTATTAATGCTTGCCCTTTATGACTCATCATAAACAGCAGTGACGTAGCGGGGGGGGGGGGGGGGGGGGGGGGGGCGGGGGGCTTGGGTCTTTGAATGACATTTGATTGATTGAACCTTGTGAGCTTTCTGCTGTCTGCTTGGTTTGAGAAGGGCTGGAGTATTGTGTTTTTAGGTGTGTGTTCCGTTGACATAGGGAGACGCAGCGCTGCTGTGAAAAGCACAAGTATTCAAAAGTGTAGCGTAAACTGTGTAACTATCGCTCTTTCAGAAACCAAAATGTCACGCTGAGTGTGATACAGTGTCTCTAGTCCTGCTTTTGCAAAGCATTGCCAGGACTTGAAAACAAAGCATCAACCCAGCCCAGGTCAGGTCAATGGGAACAATGGGAAAGTCAGTTAACATTCTATTTTTACATTCGGGGTTTCCTGTACAATGGCACTGTAATTTGATTGCACAATGTACCCAGCTCTTTGAATGCATTTTTCGTGAAACCATTCATAAGTAAACCTATCTCTTATTAACCCAAGAGCTAGAATAAATTATGCTTACCCCCGTCGTTGAAAAAACATGAATTCAGATTCCAACAATTTCTTAAAAATTGACCAGGAAACAAAGCTTTCACAAAATGGAGACTGTTAGTCTCTTTCCAATTCAGGCTTTGACGATATTTAATATTCTGGTTAATGCTTGATTGCTTTGGTTAATCTCAAGTACTATGCACTCATATGTTCAGAATACATGGTAATTTTTTTTTTAAGGTATGTGAGATACTTCAATAAAAATACAATTTGTTCAGCTGTCAAAAGTAATTCGTGTTTCTCTGAAAAAACGGATTAATTTCCATCCATTAATTTAAGGTTATACAGCAGAACTCCTAACATGGCTTCTAATGTTTATTACAGGTAAAAAAAATGATGAAACAAGATTTACCTAGCTCATTTACTCATAATGCTTATTTTTATGATGCTACTTCTGAATATAAAGTCAATTACCCATTACCTTACTTAATAACCAGCTAGCCATGTAGGCCAGCTCCTTCCCCAGGTGTGTGGCTGGTGATGCTATAATCTCACTGTCCACTTGTGCTTTGTGCTGACTCAGTTAAGTGCATAACGGCACTGCTGTCGTAAACACATATAATAAAAAGGGACCAGCTGGAATTGCTGCTTATGATTTGATTCTTTTTAGGGCGATGGCTAAGTATTCCAGCGAAGTGCATTGGGTCACACCAACAGTGACATTTACACAGAAAAAATTATTTTTCCATTACACAATCTCACAGAACTGGCGAGGTCCCTATCAGGGGAGTGTCAAGAAAAGGTGGAGCACTATTAAGATAAACCTTGTTTACTGTTCAATGAATTACACTATTGTGGCAACAGTTATTGTACACTGCCAACAACCTAGATTCTATGGGAAAGTGTCAATGCATCCTCTTAAGAACAATTAATTTGCCCTCTCTTTATCTAAAAAGGCAACACTGCATCTAAACTCCACCACTAGTGGCATAAGCTGTAATATACTGAAAATTTGTTTGAGCCGTATGTTCTACACAACTAGTGCTAAAAAACAAATCAAGATCTGATGAAGGAAAAAGCAAACGGTCTATGATATCCGGAAGAATTAATTTTAAAATTCAAGAACTAAACTCAGAAGGTATAAGTTTGCAGATAAAATGAACTAATAGGCACCCACAAACATTTCTCTAAACCACTGCAACAGTCCACACAGTACAGGGCCTAAAGAACTTTAAATATTTACAGCACTACCAGGCATATTGTTTTTCTGTGGTCATGGTTAAAGTCAAGGTCTATATATGAAGACTTTAATTGAATTGCCTGCCACTGAAATTGTTTTAGTTGCTTCCACTGAGTAATTAAGTTTTGTCATAGGGGTCTCTGGCTGCATATCTTGGTGCTGTACACAGGGATTACCCCTTTAAAAAAGTAATATAATTTCAGTCCAAACTGCAGACCCGATTCCTAGACTACACTGAAATTTCAATAAGATTTTTCCTCAAGCACAATACTTTATTCAACCCCAAGAACAATATCTCTAAATACAATAAAACATTAACAGATCAAATGAAGTATGTGGTATTGGAGCAAAAAACAAAAATCGAACCAAGCCAGGTTATCATATGAAATACATGACGTATCAAAGAGTCTCGGGACCACGCGATACATCAGCACGTAGCTGCTCAGCACAGGAGCCAAAGTGCGAGAAGTCCTGGAACAGACGGCCCGCTCCTTCGGCGGGCTCAGTCTGGGCTGCGGGTTTGTGGGTCCTGTGGCACAGCGCTACGCCTCCTCCTCCTCCCTGGTCTCCTGAGCCTGCTCCTCATCGCCTCCTCCCTCGGTCAGAACAGCCGCGTTCTTCCGCCGCTCTGCCACCGTTATCGTCATTGGGTGCAGAGGGAAGAATCCCGCCAGCCCTGAGCGACAGACATGGGAGACAGACACTTAAAACACGCCATGAACTAAAGAGCGTCTGCCACTCTCCTTTTAAGGACTGCCCTGCAACCATGGAAACTGCTCAAGAAGGCAAAGCCAAAAAATGGCTCTTTCTTTGTTCAGTCTTCCCTGTTTGAAAAACTGAGTCATAAATAAAGAGATTAATGTCGTGTAGCTTTGTTTGCAGTGTGGGCAATGCCGGGGCACACTCCTTAGCTCATTTTTGCATTGGTTTGTACACATCATAAAAATGTATTTCAAGAGCATGGTGGCTCTCGTCTGCTACCTTCCTAAGTCAAACCAGCCGGGCTCCGACAAAAGCTTTAGCGTGTTTGCGGCCAAAGACGCAGACTGCTGGCTGTTTGCTCGTCCTGTTAGGCCTCTGAGGTGCCAATGCTGGTCAGAATTCCACCCATACAGCCCCTCCTTGGTGTTACCATCATATTCCAATTAAAAGATGGCCTTTTCAATATACAACTTTGAAAACAGGTTACCTGTGACAACCCTGCCCTTGACCAAGACCCCACGTCTTTACCCCAACTTGACTGAGGAGATTAGGTGGACCAAAATCAAGGACTGGGGGCATGAAGAGCGTGACTAAAGCCCGGAAGGGACTGAGGAAAAGCAACAAGGACTGGCACACACTAACTCACCCTGCATTACTCCCGCTCTGGGCCTGGCTTCATACACAGAAATTAGGAGAGACACCAACAGTTTGGGAGTAGCTAAAGAACACTTAAGCTTGGTAGACATCTTAAAAATTATACACAAGCAAAGTCCTGTAGGCGAGCAATAACAGCTTGAGCCAGGATATTTTTCCACAGTACTCTTAATCATTTATTGTTTCTGAAAACAGATATTTTACCTTTAAACTTAATTTTACACAAGTGGCCAGATGTACACCTATTGGTCTATACCAGGGGTCGGCAACCCTGATGATTCTCAAGATTGCAGGGTTAACTGGTTTTCATTGCTGAGTGTGTTATTTATCAATCAGTACAGTCCATCAGACCAACTCATCTCACCAGATTTCTTGGTTATTGATTTTAGAGCCTGCTCAACCAAACAGTATGAATTAATTTTTGAATTTTTTATTGGGGTGCCAGTTAAAATGTTATGGCATAACATAAATAAACAAATAAAAAAAACGTAGGGTAGGCCTGGGTCAATTCAACACACTTTTGAACTACATAAGAGATTTTAATGAGATATAGAATGCTTATTTGGTCTTACAAAAAAAACCCTGGAACCTGAATTACACTCATCTCAGACTCACCTAGTAGTTTGGCCACGGGTTTAGTGGGGTGAGCACCACAACCGATCCAGTACTTGATTCTCTCGTAATTGCAGCTGACGAGTTTTTCGTTGTGGATGTTTGGGAGGGGGTCAAAGGAGCCCAGTTGCTCGATGTACTTGCTGTCGCGGGCGCGTTTATTGTATGCTGCCACAATTCGGTAGAACGGCCTGTTTGTGCAGCCGCCCAGTGCCAGTCTAATGACGACATATCCTCCATGATACTGCTTCAGAAGCAAATGCGCTAGGAAAAAACACAATCGGCAGGACCAATTAAATTAAATGGTTTCCTACTGAACATCGCGGACTAACTACACGACCGGTGTGTCGATACACAGGGCAATGTCAGCCAGAAATATTTAACTGTTAGCTAAGGTTAATTCGTCTAATCGTTTCAAATACGCACGATATTTAACTGGGGGTTTAAACTTACAGAGATGAACCATGTCGTATGACTGCCTTTCCGACCTGAAAAATAAGTTAATTTATGTTAGAAAAGTAATGCCTGGGCTAACCAATATCAGCTAATGTAGCTAGCTAATAGTCCAGCTACTTAGCCATGCCACATCAAGACGTAACTCATTCTAAGTATATGAGACTAAACGTACCTCAGGAGGATACAAGGACAACACAGACACAACAATCCAAAATCTCATTCCTTTTAAGAACTTATGTTTAACATTATACAAATCACAACAGTCTGCATGTCACATTGACAACTACACCGCAGCCATGTTCGACGCCGACAACTACCCGGAAGTAGTTTGTCATAAGGTCACTTAATCAAACAGAAAGCTCGAACATACTGAAAAGCCAAAGCCCCAGTGCAGTGTGCACATCTATTCGAGGAGAGCAGGTTTGTATCGATTATCGAGTATTTTCCCTAGCGACGGAAAGCATGAATGTCCAATTTCATGTTACTCCAAATGTTGCACCACATGATTATGATAATTATTATTTCTCTCATTTTTAAAAATATGTCGTCAGTCGTCGTCAACACTTCTGAAACATGGCAAAAATATTTTTATTTCTTGGAAGGATTTGTTACGGGTTTGGAGCCGAGTTGGTGTATGCTTAAGTAAGTGAAAAGTCTGTGATTTCAGTGTAGAAGAAATGAAAACACGTAAATCTACAGGAAAAAAGAGAAAAAGAATGAAAACAATCCTGCTCATTTAAATGGCCCTACGTAGCTGGTTTTCCACACACCAACCAATCATTTGCAATTACAGATACAGTACCAAATATTGTGTAGAGGCCCAGCATTCACGTGCACTTTTATTACTCATTTTATATCTAAGCTGATTGTCCTTCCTGTGATTTCCTGTAATTGGCTATATGCCTCATTTTGGCCTGACTATTTTTGTCTTAAAGGTCTTAATCCGGGAGGTTTTCAAACTCGGTTCTGGGGGACCCTTAAGCTTGTTTTCATTCAAATTAACTGCTGCACCAAACAAATAGTGACAAACTCTTAACTGTTCTTAATTCAGCAATTTTAATAGCTGCCGAAGAATGGTTTGTCCACTTAATCCACATTAGGTTATGCCAGAACTGGCTATGAATGACACAAAGAATGAATATCCCATATTCACATCCCAGGACTTTTAATTGTTCCTATCAACTAATGCTTTCATTTCTGTAGTGTACTCTGTGGCAAATTAAACAGTTAAACGAGTATGATCCTCCTGGTTGTTGAAACTGGACACCTGGTCACTGAAATTAAATGCACATTTCAAACTTACGTTAAGATAAACCTACGGAAAAATGTTGAAAAGAACCTAAACACCTATTTTCACCATTTTCTATTCATCAAGAGATCGATTTGTTACAAAGATCAGCATACACATTCTGGGTTCCCCCAGACTCAAGTTTGAAAACCGCTGGTCTAATCCATTCAATGAATAATATAATTTGTTTGCACAACACTCATTATGAATTGCCTCTTTGTGGTTATGTTTTTGTATAATTGTAGTTATGTCAACTATATTCCGTAGAGGTCAGATTCTAGTTGTCCAAAACGTGTATCCATTGTAAGGTTTACTTTTGTCCACCAGATGGCAATGTCGCATTTTCAGTCTTATTTACCACCTATAATTGTTTTATTTGCCATGTGGGAAAATTACTTTTGTGCTTCACAAATGAACAGGCAGATAAATAATATCATATATGAATTCATTTACCTTTTTCGCATGTAAAGATCTGAAATGATCTGTTTCCTTTCAATGTGTTTATATTTTAAATTGTAGAAAACCATCAATGTTTTTTCATCTTTTTCACATTACGTGAAAGTATCCAAACTAAAATGTGTTTTCCTCTCTGGTATTTGGATTATGTAAACATTTTTCATGCATTAAATTAGCTAGTATAAATGTACTCCAGTTCATATCTGTTGTATTCATGAATTTTTCTCTCTTTTTCATAAATTAGAAGAAACTTTCTTTCCTGTTTGTAAAAACTGTGCTCCGTGTCTGGCCCCTGACCTCCTGAACTGTCCTGAGGCAGTGACGCCCTTTGATTCTCAACACTCAGCCATCACATACAGCCATGAAATGGGTGCATCCCCTTTTAATAAATATCAAATACATGTTGAGATAATAGACCGAATGGCAACTCAATTACCCAAGGGTCTGTTTTTTTATGGCAATATGCAGAAGCTTGAAGGAAGTTTAACAGTCACACACATCCTCTGTATTCATTATACATATTTCTCCAGTGAGATCTCATTTATATTATCATATTGTACTCAACTAGATTAGATCAGGAGTTTGTAAACTCAGTTCTGGGGACACACATTGTATCCTGATTTTAGGTCAACCATAATTGTGGCCTGAATTGAATCTGAATTGTAGGGATTTGTTAATTGTTCTTAATTAGACCCCTAATGTCTATTCACAGACTTACCATAATAAGGCCATACAATGTCAGAAATGGTTGTGCATGCCATGGGGAATACATCTATAAATCTATAGTCATATTGGTGCAGTTATATAATCTATCTATCTATCTATCTGTGAATTTATGAGTATTTATTGAATAACAAACAAAAGTGCAAACATTTTCCATTTCTACCTACACTAACACAAAACTGTTTAGAACATTTCAGAAATTTCAGACTAAGTTAGGTAAATGGTAGCAAGCCAAACCTGTATTGTATTAAAACATGTAAAAATTGAAAAAAAGAACTTAAATGCATGTGTTCATTAAACATTAGAAACATTTTCAAGGTATGAAGCGCCTGTCCTTTTTAAGAAATGGTAATATATAATATTATCTATATATTTTATAATGAATGTTTTTAAATAGAAACACTTCATCAGAGTTAGATCCTCTAGGAGGGCCATGGCCAAGGTTTGAGCTTCCTAGGCCAAATGAGACTCAATAATAACCTGTGGGTCAAAATATAAAAATTCCAAGATGTAAAGATGAAGCAAGTAATCTCTCAACATTATGCTTCAGTGCTTATATAATAAATACCATTAGAGCATGGCCTTACACTGCCAACAGCTGCAGAAAACACTGTACACACAATTGTATGAAATTGAAGTTGAGTACATATGTGCTGATATTTTTAAAGATATGCATTGAATCAGCCTAACAGGACATATACTTGCCATTTGAATGATCATTTCCCCCATTCACCTAACTATAGGAAGAGTTCTTTTTTAATAACCCCCCTTTTTTCAAGCCAAATTAAAGGCCTTGTCAGGCCAAGTTTGGCCTTTGGGCCACAGCTTGGGTACCCCCTTTATCCAAACACTAAGAGAAGCACAAGTGGTTCAAGTTATTTGTTTATTTGACAAGCACTCATACACAGAAAAATATATTAGGCCACCTTGGGATAATGCATAATGTCCATGTCAGCGAACATGCCAGTGATGAAGTCACATACAGGATAAACGGCATAAGGTATATGGATAGTATATATACAAGATATAGCCCACTGTTTTTTAAAATTACATATCACATGAGGAATACTGCTGTATGTTATGGAATATATATTATAACATTATATGATACAAATGTGTTCTATCCGGCCTGTGCAACTAATTGGAGAAACATACATTTTCATGAATTTGAAACAGTTTGTAGAGTCACTGAATCTTCACATCTTCTGTGGTATTCCTTCCTGATTTCCTCTGTTATTGCATATTTGTCACACTGAATGGTTTCAGATCTTTGGACAGAATGTAATATTAGAAAAAGGGAAACTGGTGAAACATAAAACATGTTTTTTATTTCTATTTAATTCATTTAATGAAAAGAGTTATCAAACACCCATATCACCCATGTGAGAAAGTAATTGCCCCATTAGTTACTCAATCAACCAATTAACCAAATTTAATTGATAGTTAGATTCAGCTGATTGAACACAATCAGACTTGATTGCAGTCTGCTTTGTTGAATCTAAACCTCACTCATATTGAACCTCACCATCAGAGTGAAGTAGTCATCACAAAGTATATACAAGTACACTATGCCACAATCAAAGGAAATTCCAGAATTTGGGACTTCACTGAACTACTTGAACAATTGGAACAGTCGTGAATCTTCCCAGGAGTGGGAAGTTTGTTTTTGGTGAAAAAACATGGTGCTTGAGCACATGAGTGAGACTTCGTAAAGATAGAACAAGAGCGCAAACACCCATTTATTACTCCACAATATAAATGCTGTACCCACAAAAGACTGGAGATGAGATGGCATTCAGTGGAAAAATGACCATTATCATGCTGATGGCTTGTTCTTGGGAAAAAAAGTCAAACGAATGAAGATGTTGAAAGGACTATTTGGCAGAGAGAATGCATCTTGCATGGTGAATCTGTGTGGCATCGCCTACATAAGGAGGACATTGATACATGCAGGTTGCTCATGTTCTCGTGAGGACCTCATGCTCTCTTTGTCAAGCTGTTTTAACAGTAACCTTCTGTGATTGCCAAGGATAGCACAGTTCAGATCACCTGATAGAGTACCGGGAACTAGCAGCATAGCACACAGCCTTGCATAGAAGGCTTGTCTGTCATATGGTATGAACATAACGGAAATGCTTGTTGCTTTTCTCATATGCTTTTTAGTGATTCAGATCATATAGTGATAATGAATGTAATAATCTTGCCAGCACACTTTCATGCACACACACACACGCACACACACACACATTTACATATCTATATGTACATGTACCGTGGCTTTTATTAATACTAGATTCTGACTGAGAGCCATGTGTTTTTCATCATGTATGCCAGAATGCCTAATCTTGATGCAAACAAAATGGATGGGCCCAAAATGCAGAATGGAACATGCCTAGTTTGGAGTTGTTAATGGAGCACATTTATTATCTGACATTCTTTCATTCATAAGCCTCATCAATACGATCTGTTGTGGAACGTGATAAAAATCTGCCAGCATTAATCTCAACGTTATACTGCATCAAATGTTTACTTTTAAGAGGGAAATACTTATGTAGACGCTTGGTAGGATATCCGGTTTCTTTCCTGGCTGTGTCATTACCCGACCATGACTGGGAAAGCAGTTGTAGGACACAGCTGGCTTTACCCCACTGAGATGGGGTGGGCTGAAGCTGGCCAGGGTTCCTCAGGTTGCTTCTGCATACGTGCCCCCAAGCTCTAAATAACACAACTGTAATAATGTTTGAAATTAATAACATATTTTGTGACATGGAAATTCTTGTCTAAAAATGCTTTTCATGCTGTGCAGGAAAGGAAATGACCGCTGCATGCCTTTCCTGTGCCTCTGTGTTACGAGTGCTGCTGCCAGCCTGTCAGGGCCCAGGGCAGTGTGGGTGTCGCATGCCTTGGTGTGACCACAGAGTAATGCTGCTAATGGCAGCTTTGGAGGAAAGGAAAAGTGTAAAATCCCCATAAACTCTGAGTGAACGGTCTGCATGCTACATTGTACTACAGGAGAGCTTTCAGTCATGTCCCTCAATGATAACAACAGGTAGCCTGTGGAAGCCTGATATGTTATTGGGAAGCAATAATGTTACAGTAACCCACTGAACCTTGGTCAAATGAAACCTCCACCCTTCTGCTCTTTGGATTTAACATGTGCTGCGTGGAGATAACAAACTAAGATATACACACATGATTAAAGTGCACATTCTCAGCTTTTATCTAAGGGTCTTTGGATATACTTTGGTTTCACCATGTAGATATTACAGTACTTTTTATACCTGAACCATAGTCTCATCTGCCCACAAGATCTTTTTCTAGAACTCTGCAGAACTAGGCACTTCTTAGCAAACTGTAACCTGCTCATCTTATTTTTCTTGGCTAACTAATGGTTTGCATCTTATTTCTCAGCCTGAAAATGGCTTCCTTGACTTTCATTAGCACAACTATGGTCCTCATGTTCACAAAGGTCAATAAGAGACTCTAAAGGCAATCAAAAGCCTAGAATCGACACTAGCTAAAGGTTCTCTTATACAGTACTTGCACGAAGGAAGCAATTGAACACCCCTGATTAATCAGAAACATGTGATGCCATTTGTCCATTTGATACCCTGAAATGAGGGGACTATTTATTTAAAAAATGCTGTAATTTCTACATGGTGAAACCAAAATTAGAAGACTGCCCTTAAATAAATGCCGAGAATGTCACATTTGAGTAGTTGGCTTACAAATCTAAAACTGTTGAGTACAGAGCCAAATCAAAAAAAATGTCTCTGTCCAAAATATTACGTCAAGCCACACACAAGCTCAAACACCAAGTTAAACACAAACTTGTGATGACACAGACGCACTCACAGGAATGACACACACACACACACAAGGAACACAAGCTCAGGAAGCATAGGGCCAACATTAGTTAGGGAAAATTCACAGGGAGCCATGAAAGGACAAACTGTCCACTTGTATACTGAACTCACTGATCAATTTTGTGAAACAAATTAGGAGGGCATGTAAAATGGACACATCACTTTCATCCTGATTAAATAGAGTTCTTTGTTTCTCTTGATTCATTTCAACTGATAAGCTGCTAAAACTTTTTTCCACAAAAGAATAAGGAAACACCGACCACTTTGTCACATGCTGTCAGGAACTGTCAAGACTCTTGAGGGAGCCTGGGTCTGAGTGGTAGACAGGCTGAAGATGCATTACTCCAATGTGACAAGAAAACCATCCTCACAAGCCTCTCATGTGCACAAACATGGCAGACTGCGAAGAATCGCTTGTTAACTACAAACAAATAATTTAGCATTTTCTTTTTAGTAAGGACATATTTGCTGTTTTTACCACTGAAGATTAGTGGCTCTTTTCATCATAATCACATTCATGCCATTCAGAATAATACAGGACAGTTTATTATCTGAACATGATGTTTGAGACTTTTTAAGTTCTCTGTGACTGGCTCTGAGAGTGTCTCCTGTACCTCTCTATTGCTCTTATAAACGCATGAGGTGCACTAATGTATTTCACCTTGTGTGTTACCCTGGACATGAGCATGTGCTAAATAGATGTTGGGTACTGTAAATGCTGCCTGTTTTATTTTCTTGATTTCATTAATATGATACAAAAATACCAAATTATTCATGACTTTCTGCAAATGTTGGTTGTGGTTCAGTGCTATGGAAGCCTCCTCAGAAGGACCTTTCCACATAATGTGGCCAATTTTTCTCACATTCCAGCATTTTCCTGCATTTTTGCATTGGTGTCACCCGGACCATTTTCCGCTGAGCTTAAGCTTAAGTCTCAATCAAAGTGCAAGGGCAAATGAACACAGAATTATGATAAAATTGCTTTTGTAGTTTTACGAGGCCACAGTAGCCATAAATAATGGATTGCCTGGGGATTTTATGCACTTCAGATAATAACTTAATTCATTGCAACAAATGTTAGCAAACATGTAGTTAGTTCAAACACGTCTTTCTGATTTGGCAGATCTTAATTTCTCCTTTGGCCCTTGTAATCTAGTTTCTAGTATACTGGTATACAACCACCTTCTAGTTTATTGAAGGTGGTTGTATACAACCAATCACTTTATGTAATTTTGTATTTTTATTATCACAGAGCCACCCCACGTTACTTTTAAACATTCTACTGCCCCTTAGTGAGCCCTTGTGTCCAGTCAAGGCCAGGACGTTTAAACACGAGAATCCTTTCTCTGTGCACAGGGATCAGGGACTGCCCCACCTGACCTCTGACCCCAGGTCACGACACCCTCATGCTCACACCATGCACTTTCAGCTCTTTTGGAGAGAGCAGAATGAGATGAAAGGGGGGCTTGGACTCAGGATTGGATGTTTTCTTCCCGACACGTGTTTCCAGCTTTTCCCTTGTAACGCATTCACTTACTGTGAACTCACACGAGGCAGATTTTTCTGGAACATTGCTGTAGCCATTGCTGCAACACACTTGCTAAGGATCAAATTAAAGATTTATTTAATGCTGCAGCATATGTTGTCTGTTTGATATGATATAACAGCAATATGTACAGTAGGCAAGAATGAAGTAGAAATCAGTTTTGGGTACAGACTGATGACCACAGGGAACACTGCTGAAAAATAATCTTAATAGAGATCTACACTGTTCATCCATACTGAAAATAATTTTCAGCAGTGTTTATTGTGGTCTTTACAATACGTGTAAACTCATCCATGTCTCTGTTTCTTCCATTGGAGATAAACGGTGAAGTATAAGCTGAATAGGTTTCCTTCTCTGTTTATCCACATTCTGTCCATGCGATTAATTAGAATATTAAGGAAAATCTTGGGACAACTCTTATTTAGTAAATGCTCTCCCACAGCTGAGAAGCTTTAGAACAACGCCTCTCAGATCAAGATAAGATTGGAAATTTGTAACACTGGCATATTATGCTTCTGCCAAAGTCTTCATGGCTAGAAAAAACCCTAAGCGGAAAAATCACTCTTGGATGTCGCATAGGTAAATACATATCAGAAGTGTATGTCTCTCTTAATGGCACCAGTACTTCCTCAGAGGCAAGGATATTTCAGTCAGTTGTTGGATTGACAGTTTCTTTCCCCCACAGATGGAGGGTGTGGCACTTACAGTTCTATACTGCATCCCACCGCCCAGAGGTTTAGGTCGGAGGACCTGTGTTGGGAACATGGAGCTACATGGAACAAGCCGGTGTGGGGATATTTTCTTTTTCTATCAGACTGTCTTTGGTCATTCATATTATATTATTATATTATATTATATTATATTATATTATATTATATTATGCATATAGTCTAGTCTTGTATATGTATAAACGTGTGTATATAGTCCAGGGTGTATTCCTGCCTATATATATGCAATGTTGAAATATATTTACATGTATGCCCTCATATCACATATGCGAATGTATGTACACAGATAGACACGAGATGTAGCTAGTATGTTTAACAGTCCGAAAAGATTACCTATAGAATACAGGAAAAGCAGCTTTACGTCTTGTCGATTGGCAATGCTTCATGTCTAAATTTAACTTGAAGTTACTGTTAAACTGAAATGACCGTAATGGAGCGGTTACCTAACCTTCAATATTATGTAATGAACTGCAAACTGCCAATATTAAATCAAACATAGGCTAATGTCCTTGACCATATTCTTATCCAACGCGTTGGACAAGAAGTGTTATCTCTTTTTGAAATAAAATACACATTACACACAGCATTACCTGAATATTCAAACGCAATAGAAATAGGAATGGAGATGAATGTAAGCATTGCTTGAGTGTTCGTCCATTTTAACTCTTACAATGTGTAGTTAACATTTTCACATAATCGTTTAGGAAGTGTGCAAAAGAACGAACAGTAGGCTATCAAACGATATCAAGTTTCCTAAACGTAGGCTACTTAAACTTTAATTTATACCACCTGGGAGGTTTGAAAATGTTAAAGCATTCAGCTTTATTTTCAATAGTCTACATCCTTTTATTATACATGGGGTCAATTCAATTTCAGTTCAGGAAATGAATCAGAATTACCTTCATTCTAAATTTCTTAAAGAACATCGTGGGTGTTTTCAATTCATTAATTGAATTTCTACAAATTGATGGCATTGCAATAGAATAGACCTTGAGCCTGATATCCCAAATCCGACCTTCAGTCGATATTTTGATATTGAATAGGACATTCGTATGCTTCATAACGCCGAAGTAATGATCCAGTAGCTGGACGAGGGAGTGGTGAAATGAAAGAAATGTACGATTTTTGACGAACGGAGCCACATCAGAAATAGGCCTAGAGCAAATAGCAGTTGTGAAAAAACCCGTAATAAAAAAAACTCTTTAGTGTGAAGAAAAACAACACAGAAGCTATTTTTTTAAAATATTTGAAACGAACAGGTACATATCTCAGATGAGGCTTAACAAATATTTCTCATCGAAAAATGCGCCTTCTTAAAAACCGAGCGCATAATTAACATTTGGCCTGACAAACAGTTGATAGAATAGAAATAAAATGCTATTAATTTCATTATCAGTCAATATTTGCGATAGGCTACTTTTAATTTTACCTTTGAATAGTTTTGTATAATCACAAGAATGAATAAATATCCTCAGAAATTTAATGATGAAATTAAATGTACAGTGTCTTTACATACAAGCACACCCACCTATCCCAGAGAGAGAGAGAGAGAGAGAGAGAGAGAGAGAGAGAGAGACGTATACAAAAAAAGTTCTTTTTCAAAGCTCCTTTCACTCTCTTTGACAGAACTCACAGGGTTGTTTTACACGATGGTAGGGTTCTGTGTTGAATTTGGCTTCTCAGAGTTTATACCCGACTTCATCCTTGGGGGCGAAGGGTCCTTTGTGGCTCTTGTACAGTGTTAAGCAAACCAAACCCGCAGAGTGGATTATAGCACCGCGGCTGGGTACCGGGTCTTCCTTACCCACACGCCTGCACGTGAAATTGCCATTTCACCCCTGCGCACTTTCTAATTGTTGAAAAAATTATTTGTGAAATTGCCCTCAACAAGGAATGTTATCCACGGCAGTTTTCACGCAACTTTAATTTACAAGATGTTCTCACGGAATGGACACGTACGCTTACCCTTGTCTCCATTTGCATTGCACGTATACGTGTAGGCTACATACATATCTATATGCGCGTGTGTGTGCGTGTAGTGAACTCTGAGATGACTGCAAGAAACCGCAGAATGAATGTACACTTTGATGCAAGTTGTCACCAGTTAGCCAACTCTTGTGTCAATCTCAATTTTAAATACTTAGCGCAGTTTGTACGATTGCCTTTGTGCTGTCTATTTCAGTATTGTGCAATACGGGCGTTTCAATTAAGAGGCTATGCAGTTAATTGTATTTCCAAAGCAACGTCCAATTTCGTGCTAGCAAATTAATAGGGACACTCAAGCAGTCACGGACGGCCATATGTTCTTGGCAAAAAGCAACTTCTAAATTGTGTCTTTATGCGTTTATTGGACTTTCAATAGGCTAATGTTGTGACCACGTGGATTTATATATTCAGTTGAATTGTAGATTTTGTGGCTATAATCATTTTATGAACATCTATAACTTTATGCCTCCTCGACCATACCTACTGTTTTAACTGGTAACATTTCTTGCTGATCTTCATTTATCTCGATACTTTTTCATAGCCTACTCCTGAAACCACAAGATACTTTACAGTTGTGATTTCGAGATTGCAGACAAATAAGTGGCGCTTTGACTTTTTCAAGTTGGACTCTAAAGCGAAATATAATGAAACGGAAATTGTTGTATAGGACAAGTGGGACTAAGGTGGAAAAACAAATAATTTCGCCTACACTTTATTGTACACTCGCTATTTGTTGAACTTATTTTTCACTGCCTTTAAAGTGAATGGGGAAGATTTGTGATGCCATAATATCACAAATCGACATAAGTGTGAAAATGTATCGAAAAAATAAAAACATTAACAAAAAACATAACATAAACAAAAATCGTGTTTAGTGTGGTTTCGTGTCGTAGTCCGCTGTGTTCTCAAAGCACTGTTCCTGAGATATTTTTCTCTTCGGACAGGCTAATTTAGAATTTGCATGGGTGCAATGAGTTGATCTGTGGAAGCCATTCAAGACCTCAGTTTTCAGTGACAAATTTAATTATAAAACAATGCATTTTCTTAACTTGTCATTTGATCGGTCTATTAAAAAACAGCTAAATTATTTTAATCATTTTAAGTTACAAATGAAACATTCGAAGCCCAATCGAATCTCCATCCTGTAAGCACTGGACGCCATTCGGATATCAGGTTTTACAGGTTGCCCTTTATAATTACACAGGTGTTACAGCTTGGCTACACATGATGTTTTTCATACTGTGAGAAGTACCAACTTAAAATGCAAGATTTTTTCGATGGACAGAGAAGCCAGAATATGTTCGTTATTTGTTTGGTTGTGTTTTAATTTAATATGCATATTGCCTTTGTGGTTTGCTTACACACTTTGAGTGGGATTGCAGATTAAATAAAATAAGTCGTATGCCTATACAGTTCACGAGAAAGCTTATCTTTAGATTGGTTAGTCTATGCTATCAAGACGCGCGTTTATATTACTAGATCATACGGAAAACCGAATAAAGTGTCCCAGCTGATAACTTATGCTGAAAAATTGGATGCATTGTTCTTGTCACATTCATTTCTCATTCAGAGGGTGATTTGCCTTGCCCTGAATTAAAAGAAGCGGAATGTGTGTTTGCGTCCCACGTCTTGCCCACCAATTGGTCTACAGACCCGTAGCAATAACCCTCATTCTCTTCATGAATAAAAGAAAGACAGCAGCCTATCGGTGCACGGGGCACCCCCCTCCTGCGTTGTGCTCCAAAGTTGTCTATCGAAACTACTTCCAACATTCAAGCACACTTTGCCGTCAAATACTACTAGATCTAATACGACAAATAATTAAATAAGCGCTATACCTCGTGTTGAATATTCTTTCATTTTACCCCTGCTGGACGCTGAAAAAAATGTCGTTTTGGGAGTTGTAGTATTTTCTAATTGTTTTTCCTGGATGTACGACTTTTAAGATTTGATTTTTCATTCTATTCGTCAGAGGACAACGTCATTAGACTATATCGACAAGACTTACCATCACCAAGTTTGGACTTTCCACTGAGAAGTTGACTTTTTCTGTGACGGATTTGTGTCTGACAGAGTAGCTGAAATGGCTACGTTACCAGGAACAGTACCGCGAATGATGCGACCAACGCCAGGCCAGAACTATCCACGAACTGGATTTGCCTTGGAAGGTATGAAATATTTAAATCCTTGTGTTGGGGAATTAATTAAATAAAACAAATTATACGCACATTCAACGCGTTTGAGAACGATTACGCTTATTTAATGTTATGAGAAAGATATTATTTAAAAAACAGTCTTTCAGTAGAATAAACCAAGGCTTACTTGATATGTGTGTTGAATTCCATATCATATAAACCATGCAATTACGATTGCAGTAATAATGTATAAGTTAGGACTTTGGAAGAGACTTCGTAAGTTATTGTTGTTATCATTATTGGTATTTTAAAGCACATCACAACATCAAAATTAGTCCCCTCTAAATACCCCTCTAAAGAAATTGATGCGCCTTTATTTTTTTCACTTTAGCCGTACTGTTCCTTAAACATTAAAATACTATATCTTAACCAATCGGATTGATGGGAATGACAACGCGAATACTAAAATAAAAGTGGAACTGAAATAGGCCAATGTATGTCATCAAGCTTATGACACTGCGTTATCTGCGAAAATGGATGTGTTCGCAAAATTCACTTGCACTTGTATAATCGCTGATTTTGTCTGCATATGCTAAGTGACTATTTCAGTTTTTTTTAACTGTATAATAATTAATTACATGAAATTACATTTTTATTTGGCAATAATAAACACGCAAACACACGCGCGCGCACACACACGAACACACACACACACACACATTATTTAAGTGTATTAGTGCTTTTATCCATACCAAAGTGTTCGTGCTCAAGTGGTTCCGGCAAAACTTCACACAACACGCAGCTCGCTCACTTTTTACACTTGATTTTTCTGAGTCTCTTGGCGATGCAAGAATAATAAAACAGAAAAGAGACGCCTGAAAGGATCACATCAATATCTGTGCAGCATGCCTGCAAATGATGAATGTGGGAAGTACTACCATCTTTAATGCAGAATTGGTCACTTTACCTCCCGGTGAAAATGTAAATGAATTCCCCGTGCTCCCAGGACAAAACACAGCTCCTGCGCCGAGAATCATAGCATTCTGAATATGAAATTAAAATGTCATCCCCAAGCCTGTCCCATTCTAAGATTATGAATATGTATAATTGTGTATAAATTGTGATTTTGACCACGGAGCCCATAATAAGCCATGGATTGTGCATCATTTGCATCTTATAAGGCGGTAATAATAATAATAATACTAATAATAATAATAACAACAAGAACAAGAACAACAACAGTAATAATAATGACAATAATAATAATAATAATAATAATAATAATAATAATAATAATAATAATAATAATAATAATAATAATCTGGCATGGATGTTTTTCTTTTTAAATTTTTTTAAGTCCATGTAGGCTCATTAACTTGTAGATTAGTGTGGAATATTTCAATATTCCGTGGTGAGTGAGTAATTTACAGCTAGTAGATTTATTGGAGATTTCTCAGAGGCAGGTCATAAGCACAACTCATAATGAAATGTTTAAAAAAAGTCTCATGGCGCAAGCCATATTGGAAAACGGTGTATTCTTCGGTGTATTTTAAGGATCTTAAAGATCGGTTGCACATGCCTTTACTTTTCTCCTCATACTTTTGATGTACTTGGTGTTATTGCTGCTGTTTCTTCCTTAATTTTTTAAATATTATAGAGGGGTTTTAGTGGATGAACTTGAGGGTTGTTTTTTTTTTTTTTGCGATACAGTTTCAACCCCACTTGGCCAAGGGCGCGTGAATCAGCTGGGCGGAGTGTTCATCAATGGACGACCGTTGCCAAATCATATTCGACACAAGATAGTGGAAATGGCGCATCACGGCATCCGACCCTGCGTCATCTCGCGACAGCTTCGAGTTTCACACGGCTGCGTGTCAAAAATTCTCTGTCGGTATCAAGAGACCGGGTCTATACGTCCCGGGGCAATAGGGGGAAGCAAGCCCAGGGTGAGTGCAGCAAAAGTTTGGAATGTGAAAAGAAATATGGTCAAATAATATTATCATTACTTCACACTCAGTGACTCGCATAGCACGTGAGTTTTCTCCCATAGCATTCAGGGAAATTGAAAGAGTTGGTGAAACAAACAAGCAAACACACACACATTGAATAACATCCTGTTATTTGGGCTATTACTATATCGATTATGTTTATTTATTTGTTTATTTATTTTTACCGGTAACGATAAGCGTTATAGCTGGAGTTGGAAGTAGGCTAACCTTTAGCATAGCCTTATGCTATTTATATAATATGTTGTATTATCTGCATTAAATTATCTGAATGAACAGATTTTTGGTCATATGCTTATGGTTCAGTTTTATTATAATTTTTAAATCCATCATCTTCGTAAATCTGTAAACTTCTCGTTGTTGAAATACATTATCAGTTGAGAGGTAAATTATTAATACTGAATTCTGGACCCACTGCCGCCAAAGCTACATTACATATATAATTTTCATCCATAATCTTATATTACTGAGTGTCAGTGACCATGACGAGAGTCGTGTTTTCTCTTAAATTAAGTTAAAAGGTGTTTGTTTCCTTTCTGTTTGTGGGGTCGTTTTAAATAATTGCGACCCCAAAGCAAGTAGCAACGCCTGACGTGGAGAAGAGAATTGAAGAGTACAAGCGGGAGAACCCAGGAATGTTCAGCTGGGAGATTAGGGACAAACTGTTAAAAGACGGGATGTGTGACCGGGGCACGGCTCCTTCAGGTGAGGCGTCGTCCGGTAAGCAACTTTATTTATCTACCACCATTGCTTAAAGGGAGTTTTAGTTTCAGTTGAAATGGCAACACAGGATCCTACAAAGAAAACGTGATCAGTGCCTTTTAGCAAGCCTCAATTGAGATCGAATGTTGGAATGTGTTCTTTTCTTTATTAATTTCTTTCATTCTGTAGGCTACATATTAACATACATTAAATATTAACACATTAACATTGTAATAACAACTAAAAGGAGCAACAACAAAGGGTACATTAAATTAAAAAAAGCTTTTTATTTATTACAGTTTTGCTGTTGAAAGCGATTAGACCATGCGACTTCAGTGTTTGGCAGATGCAGGTGTGAACTAATGTCATGGTGCCTTGTGTCCACCAGTCAGTTCGATTAGCCGCGTGCTGCGGGCCCGTTTCGGCCGGAGAGATGAGGAAGACGACTGTGACAAAAAGGATGAGGACGGAGAAAAGAAAACGAAGCACAGCATTGATGGCATTCTGGGTGATAAAGGTAATTAAGTGGGTCTTTATTATTATTATTATTATTATTATTATTATTATTATTATTATTATTATTAGCCTGTTATTATTATTATTATTATTATTATTATTAGTAGTAGTAGTAGTAGTAGTAGTAGTAGTAGTAGTAGTAGTAGTGTTATTATTTATGCATTTGTTCATTATATCTCGGATCTTGGGGGTTAAAAAACATACTTTGCATAAAAGATGGCATGCATAAAACAGTATATGAATTATTATACAAACTCTTATTACCACAATGGTCCTCGAACCACATTGCGATAAATCCTTGATCTTCTATGTTAAAATTACAACTATTTGGATTACAGTTAAACCATGGGTACACATATAGGCAAAAAACTGTTTTCTTAATCAGTTGTCGGTATTTGTAACTATACTCATTTTCGATTCTATCATTGTTATCGACAGAACAGTATGACATGCACATTTTGTGTGCATATGCTCTGTAGGGAACATTTATCTGTTGGTCATTTAATTATTTATGAGACTAACGGTGTTTAGAAAATAAATTTGTAGAACAGATACCTCACTCCCTTTTTAAATGGTCCCCTGGAACGGGCCGATTCACCAATCAGCGTGTCAGCTGACAGCTGCTGCAAGAGTGAACTGGGCCTTCAAAAAACTTTACCGTACTGATCTGATTAAGTATGCCAATAAATCATTTGAGCAACTACATAAGAGCTCACTAAAAACAAGCTGACAAAAGATTTAGTTTGCACTTTCCGATGAACACGTGTACCGGTAACATATTTAAGCTACTTACTTTTGACCCACTTAATCTTGATTTATCAGTTCGGCAATGCAGTTTTCATACTTCTCTAATTTTTAAAGTAACTATTTCTCTGTTCACTTTTGTTTGTTTATATCTTTAATATTTCCCTATAAACAAGTGTGGTTGTCGCATTGTTCAGAGGAAAGAGCCTCTCTGTCTACATTCCAACAGTTTTTTGAAAGAGGGGATGGTTCCGAAATAAGATGATCAAACATTTGTATAGAAGGTTAAAATAACCGCTCTTAAAGCCTTTAAAGTTTGAGACCCAGCTTTTATTACTAAACTTGAAGATGAACTTCAGTCGCAAAGAGTTCAATTGAACCTTTTTAAAGGAAAAGATTCCGAGGTACAAAGGCCATTGCAGAGAGCAGGGTCCGTCCATTCTCATTCAAGACTCGCACACAGAGGGAAAGAAAACTCGGGATAAAAGGCCTGGAGTGGAAATAAAGAGAGATGAATTATTCATTACGTCCCGCTGGTAGATAGTTTTGTAATATCATGGAAGTCTGTAGGAATAAAGTGACGGTCGCTGGGCGCAAAACGCTTCTTTCTTGTTTTTGAAATGGCTCAAAATCGTTTAGCCTACTGAGAGCACAAACTGCGGCTATACATTTCGTGTCATGGCAGGATTGGTAGGCGGTCCACACGCGCGCACGCTCACACACGCACGCATGCACACTCACTATAATTTTTATAATTTATGTAACTTATATAAATTGTATTATTGAAAAAGTCTATTAGACCAAACGCTAAGATCCAGAATTATAAATATGCAATATACCCTAGGTAGTCTATCGAATATGCATAATGCGGCGTCTAATATGGGACGTGTAGCCTAATTTTAGCCTACTGAATAGAGGCAACATGTGAAATCAAGACACCTGGCCTCTTTTAATTCTAGAAAAGATTTGTCTTTTCGGTTTCAGTGTGCCATCCGGTTGGCATTTAATAATGTTGAGACTTATGAGAGTTTAGTAATGAAACGGAGTGTGCTGAATGGGTGGCTGTCGGCGCTGAGTGTAATCGCTCTTGCACCCAGTGAGAAACCCGTTTATCCATAGTCAGCCCTCCCTCCCCGAGCCTGTAGCACAAACCTTACGTCGAAGGCTTTAAGGCAGATTAAATTCTGTCTTTTATTTCTTTTTACTTTCATCTCTAAACGGCTTGCTCTGACTCGCCTTGGGCACAGATTCATGAGATTTTAGTTTTACATTGCATTTCTGAAGGTTTTATTTATGTTTTTATTCATTTACATTTCATGTTAAATGACTGTAAACACACACACGCACTCACGCACGCGCATCAGAAAGTTACTTGTCTTAAAGATGCGAATTATATAATTTAATTCCTTTATTCTGTGTTTTATAAATATACGACCTTTTTCTGTATTAAGCCTAATCTGTTCTGTTATTTTTTCACTATGAAACAATCACCGCAATTTGTCGTCGATGGTGCATTGTTCTTTTCTTTTTTTTTTTTTTGGATAGGCCTACTTTTTCTTCACTCCTTTTTTATTTATTTATTTGAGGAAGGGAGGGAGAAATCAGCGGTCCTGCCGTGGAATGCGGCATAACTCCCGAAGGTCCTACTCCTGAAGGAGTAATGAGAGTGGACTGAATGAGGGGGATGGAGTATCACTTCTGTATCGCATCTGCTAATTTGAACTCACTGGCTTTTGTAGGTAGGGTACCTTCTGCAGTCAGTTGACCTTTCTGAATCAGAGGTTTCCTGAGGTTATCTGGGGATTGTGTAGCCACTATCTTCCACTTTGCTTTTGGCTAATGTTTTAGCCTGGACTTTTATTTTAATAGCCTACGTAACGTTTAAGGAACAAATTGTGAAGGAACTTAAACACTTGTGTTCAGCAACCTTAATTGAGCAAGAGATTGACTGTAACAGAACCCAGCATACACAGGGGTCCCCGGGACCGTGTTTGAGAACCACTCATCTAACGACTCCTGAGTATGAGAAAATGCGAGGTTTCAATTTCTCAGGAGAATTATGGCATAGTTTTCGTAATATGAACAGAGACACACATAGAACCGGGACCTCGTAGGCTACTGGAGGCGCAGCATCACCCCAATCTGGAAAAGGGACCGGGTGCTTGGGTTTGCTGGAGAACAGAGAAAGTAATGACTTCACCAAACCAAGATACGTAATATCTAAATGTAATTTGTAATCCGTTAAAAATTATGCCAAATGCATAAGTGGCTCAGCTATTACTGATGTATTTTTTCTACTAATAAGAGCTATAAGCCCACTAACACATGGACGTTCTGCATCGCCATTTCGTAGAAACGCAGAGTTGCCTTTGAACTTTTCCAAATATTTACAAATCATTTTGATGATTACTTGTGCAATGATTTCAATGAATTAGAGATGGTAAAGTTATTGCTGGGAAGGTATCCTGCATTCTTAAAATGTATACATCCCGAACATGTTTTGCGATAGTATATCATTGATGCCATGTATTTCACCTCTTTTGCAGCCTATTACAATTTGAGACTGTCTGAGAGCATATCTCGGGTAGAGAGAGTCGGGTAGGCCACTATAAACATTTACACTAAGAAGCCTATATAGATCTGAATAGATTTGAACCAGCTCCGACAAAGCACAGCACGGACGAAATTTCTTGTAGCCTACAAGGAAATTGTGCCAATTTATTTATTTATTCATGTATTTATTTATTATGAGGTGAAGTGATAGTGTTGGAGCGTAACACTTCAGGTGTGTAAAATTGACAACATTGTGTCACTTCAGCTTTCAATATTCAAGCGCAAAATTACAGGCTATATCAAAGAGGTAGGCAAGGGGGAGAGGGGGAGTCACGTTTGAAACATAAAAACAATTTCGTCAGTTCGAAGTTCGTTCGGCTCGGAATTTTGACCCCTCCCCCCTCCCCTTGGAAATGCCACTGATCCCAGCACTTCCACTGGAAAAAAAACGTCATAAAAAAAAACATAACCGATGGCCGAACGACGCAGGAGATATTGTAGCCAAATATCAAGATTTAATTGTATGAATGAACAAATAACATACCGTTATTCTTCACTTAAAGGACAAGAAAAATGAACGTTTTAAATGATAGGCCAAAAGAACTGGAACAGTCAAGTTGAATTCGGGATGGTGAGCAAAATGTGAATGAAATCTTTCACTGTTAAAACTGATTTTGTCACGTTCACCCCCTTTAAAAAGAAAATATTCAAGCCAAAAATTGGTTATAATGCAGAAAGTGGAGGAAAGGGAAATCCAGACAAAACCCAAACAGACCATAGACAGACTCTGTCTTTCAAGTTCCGTTTTCCAATTTCAATTTTCGGTTTGGGGAACAGCCTACACTAAAAAAAGCGAAGGGGATAAGGCGAAAGACCACTTCAAATGAACCCATCTGGAACGACGAGAGAGATTTGGAAAAAGTATGGGGAAGTTATAAGCTATTAATAACATTTTTCCTCGGGCATTGGGAGTCCCCCATTCGCACGGTCTCGGAGCTATTTGGCGGGGTTGAAACTGAGGGAGACCGGATGGGGAGACCCAAATGTGGGGGCGAGATAACTGCCTGTCTCCTGTGCTGCGTGACCATATTAAAATTGGATTAACCCCCGCTCTCCTCTCGCGCCTCTGCTCTTATCTCAATGGAGTTTACATGGGGGATTTCTTGGAAGTACAGAAATATCCTCTAGCAAATTGTACATACAGCAACAATCGTAAGCTAACAATTTAATTCGACTACTACTACTATTACTGCCGCTACTGCTGCTACTAGTCTACTTAATAATAATAATAACAATAACAATAATAATAATAATAATAATAATAATAATAATAATAATAATAATAATAATAATAATAATAATAATAATAATAATAATAATCCTATAGGCTTAATTATCGACAGGTTTGACGCAATTATTATCGAATAGTGTCCTGTAAAATACCCCAGGCTATATAGGCATGATACATAAAATGATACATGAAGAAAATACCAAAAAATCTGCAAATTTCCTTCATTGGGAATTTTTATAGTTTCGTAAAACAGAATTCAGCGCTGCTTATCCCGTGAACAACTGTAGCTGTTACAATTTACGTATGGAAAACAGAATGTATGGGCCATGTTGAAATCTGGATGATTCAACGATTTTTACCTACTGTTACCGACCTTTTTCCATTGCATAATAATGTCAATTCTTATTTTATATAGGCCGCTTAAAAAGCTTGACACGCGAAGTCGGATGTATTTGGAAATAGGTGAGAAAGAAGAGTTGTGTGGGGTGGGGGAATGGTTGTTAAATTATTGTTCTGTAGAATAAGCGTTCCTCATTAGATCTTCCGAAAAGGGACAGTGAAAGTCAGGTGATTTCCAGTCAATCTGAATTTTCATTTTAGAATTTGATATAAATGTCGCTTATAAGATTGTCCTAACCTAAGAACGGGTTTTATATTCCATTATTACTAAAAATGTGTAAAACTTTTTTCTTAGTAATTTTTATCGCGTTAGTGATTTGTGGAGCTCTTGGATTCTTCCTTGTTTTACTGAAAAAGCCTGCGCTCTTGCACTGCCCCAAGCTCCACCCATTTGGCTCTGCAGTAAGCAGCCTCTCCCTTTCCAAGTGGTGCTCACTGAACTAGCGCTACCAGTTTGTATGAGTGAGTTGGGGTGGGGCTGGACCTGAGTGCGCCTGGACCTAGAGGTGGAGCTGGACTAGGCCATGCTCCACCCATTGGCTCTGCAGTGAGCAGCCCCCCCACCCCCACCCCCACCCCCGCTCACTCTCCTGTCTCTGTCAGATCAATGGGCCCTCCCTCTATTGTCAGAAAAAAAAGAAAATAGGCCTTCTGTTGTTCTGGGTGCTCAGATCCATTGCGAGCTGGCAGGCTGATGAACTCCTCGAGAAAGTTTATTAAGAAGATGAAAACAATGAGAACTAAAGCCCTTTGAGTAATTGTGCAGACAGTTTATAAACCCACAGCCATTGTATTCTGAAGCCAGAGGCATGCGTAGTCTTGAATGGCTGCCTCCGTAAGTGACACGGTCGAGCTGGACAACAGCGTGCTAAAAAGAAATGGTATGCGTGCACATGCGTGTCAATTTTAATTTAGGCGTTCATCTATAAATTTATAAATTGCACTTACAATTATTTCATTATTCATTTTTAGTGGTTTTACATTGCTTTGGGCCAATGGATCTGGAAAATGGAAAAGTGCAGCTAATATAAATCTAAAGGGAGATGATGTCCCAAACATTTCCTGAAAATGCACCTCTTGTGGGTTATGTTGATTTGTGACTGTAATCATCCACATTTAATCTTCCTGAAGGGGGAGAGGGGCTCCCTCTGGAGAGGAGAGTTCAGACAGGGCAAAACAGAAGCCCCTCGCACCACACCAGTCCAATCCAATAGTCGTCTAATTTATTAGCAGCGTTGTCTGATCCCTATACCCCCTCAATTCCAGTGCCTCTCCTATCAGCTAGGAAGAGGGCTTATAGGGTGATACCTTTATAAAGCTTTTTATATGGCTTTTTAATGAACAAAAATAAAAAAATTTATTTTGCCAAACAGGTCACGAGGGTTCTTCTTTATTTCTTCTTTCCCTGCTGCAACGCTGGCTATTCTGCATACATTCTTCATCTAATTATTATTTTCTAAATAACATGTTGAATATTTCTTCTTGTTACACTGGGACGTAGTCACTACAGAAGAGACAAATGGGGGGGGGGGGGGGGGGGGGATTCCCAGATCCTTAGAAACCTGAGTGGGGATCTGTCTAGACAAGAAAAACAATTTATTTTGTGGAGAGGCATTTAGTTCTCTCTCAGCTGTACCAGACCACAGAGCGAGACAAGTGCTCTCAGTATCACAGATTAGATCCTAAAGGACTTCTCTCACCTCTCTGGCGTACTTGGGGTTGTGCAACAGACATCTCATTAAATTACCTGATTCAGAATGCTGGCTTTTTGACAAGTGTTATTTCCTCACCATTCACAGCATCCTTTAGGAAAGAAATAGAATCTAAAAGGCCTCTCACTTTTTTTGTCTTTGAGTGCTGTGTTGGGGTAAGAATTTTTTTTGGATTTGTTTGGAAAACGTTGAACAAGAAAGTGATATTTGCCTCTTTAGATTTATTTGTCCACTCGCTTTGTTTTCACTCCCAGGCAAACTGCAAGGGCTCCCCCGATATGACTTGCATAACGTGAAACTGATATGGACTTGCGCATGAAAATTATAGATGTGACTAAATGAAGTGTTGCAGGTGCCCTTATGTTCACAAGCAGTGCTGTGATTGTTATTCGGGAGCCCGAGACAGCGTTTAGGAGCACAGAGCCAATGTGTCTGCTCTTATGCTGCAGGTGCCTCGGGGCAGCGCAGTGCTGCCAGAGAGCGTTTCAGATCCTAATAACCGCCTGGAGGATAAGGCCCTTCCATGCCAAAAGAGCCGGGGCAGCCCAACCCGCACCGTGCACTCACAGACACACTGAACCTTCACAGAGACTCTGTGCTTTCTCTCATTCAGTCTTTGCATTCACAGGAGCTCTGTGACCTCACTG
This sequence comes from Anguilla anguilla, assembly GCF_013347855.1. Classification (NCBI taxonomy): domain Eukaryota; kingdom Metazoa; phylum Chordata; class Actinopteri; order Anguilliformes; family Anguillidae; genus Anguilla; species Anguilla anguilla. The sequence goes on from NC_049213.1 coordinate 17,497,647, forward strand.
CTACTCTGCACCTTTACTGAAGCCCTACGATCTCAAAGACACACCGAGCTGTCACATATGCACCATGATATCTGTCTGACATGACACATTCCTGGGCTGCTGCTAAGGTGGTGTGAATCTTAGAGGCATGCCACCCACTCCAAACATTACATTACATTGCATTTATTTGGCAGATACTTTTATTCAAAGCAACATACACTAAGTGCATAGCGAAGGTCATTGGAAAAACAGCAGTCAAAACAGATGGATGGAGTTCGATCTCACAGCATCAATTTCTATGTTTAGCTTTAACAAATCTATAAATTTAGTTACATTTTCAAAGCATAATTGCTTTCCTGTATCTCCCAGATCTTCAGTTTAGCCTTGAAGTGGGACATAACTTAAAGAGAAATCCTGTACTGTTGTGTAAGAAAACAAATTTAGTCTCTCAGCCGGTGAGTGATCTTTCTGATCTCTCCCTTTCTTTGCTCCCCGTAATATGTTCTGATGTACGAATACAAGTATCTGATGTTTAAATCTCCCAACAGCCCCAGGGACTTATTTATATCAAAGCCTCTGGTCAGAGAGATTACATTGTAGCAGATGGATGTTAGTGATATCCAATCAGATCACAGTCACAACTATACACACATTAGGGGCTGTCTGTACAACAAAGTTTTTCTTGTTCATTCCCAAAAGAAAAGAATAGTTACAATGTATGCAATTAAAGATTCATTAAAAATAAAAACAAGCAAAAAAAACCAAAAAAAAAAAAAACAAAGACGAAAGATATACACAATCTCTGTAGCGCATAATGTTAATATAGTGTGTCATGTCTACGTACAGCTTATTATTTAGCACAATGCGTCTCCACAAATGGCATAGCCACACAAAGGCACAGGCTGCGTTGCTACTGCTGTGCTGATTGTCATCAAAGCATATCTCAGTGGGAATGGACCTGTAATTACTTAATGGGATTTTAAAAATTAAATTAAAAATCATTAGTGATGAAAATTGACACTTATTTGAACATTTTTCTCAAAGCCATGTTTTATTGGTAAATTCTGGACTATCCGATAGGTATTCTGTATACTTTTCCTTAAACATGCTGTGTTAATCTGGTATGTAGGGTCTGATGTTCGATTGTGTTTTGTTTTTTGTATTTGTGTAATTCCTAAGTATCGTAAGGTAGATGGTAATGGTAATAAAGGACTGAATTGGATTGAATTGAACTGAATTGAATTGAATTGAATTGATGGAATTAATTTGGCTGTAAATACTCATCAAATGATTAGATGGATTATCAACATACTTTAACATTTTACTGGAATTAGAGTAGGGTCATCACAGAGGAATACAATCAAGATGTTACATATTGTTCAAATAGTATATGGTGCAAACTCTTTAAACTTTCTTTTAGAATATATTTTAGAATTCTAATTCTAATTCTAAACACTGACCTTAATCCTTTAATTGGCCTTTTTTATTCTAGTCACAAATGAGTGCGTACTTATGATCAATTTGAGTAATTCATACTAAAATGAAATGGAAATAGTCTAATTTAATTGCCAATTTATCTTTGAACAGAAAGCATAATATCACGTTATAACTCTGTTTACAGCTATCTGTTATTGCTGTTACGTGCTGTGCAGATTCTATGCAAAGCGCATCATGTCTGTGGAACATGATAGTGATACATTTTTTTACAATGCAATTTGAACTGCATTTTTTGAGCAACTGTAGTTTCACAAGCTACATTTCTCTTTGGGATAGCTTGACTCGATTTAAACTACGTTCAGTGTGAAGTACCTGGTAGTTTGTATGACTGTGTTTCTGGTTAGTTTCCCCAATTTAGTTTAGTTAGTTTTTAACAGATTTTGGTTGTGGACTTGGGGAGTGGGGGATGGGGGGTTGAGATTGTGATCGCTGACTGCGGTGGGACTGTACAGGTAGGCTAGAGACCCGTGCAAGCTTGAGGGCAAGATCTGATTTTGGCGGGGAGTAGCACAGTGACGCCATCATAGGGCTGCCCAGCCACCCGTGGTGAACTGCCTCTTTAGTGTAATGGTTAAAATGATCACCTTGGCAACTCCAGTTCCTGCCTGCTTGCTGATGAATTCACAACAATAATTTTTAATTCCTAGATTCAAACTAAGGGAGCAAAGTGATCTGATTGGTCAGGCTTTTGTCATATTATATGTATTTTAAAATATATTTTATCCCCAGTTTTATTCCTTGTTTTTCCCAACCCAAACTCAGTTGATATCCCACTCCAACCCTTCCCGCCGAAGTCAGGAGGATAGGGCAGATGCGGGACTCCTCCGAATTTACATGGCGCCTATTCTTGCTGTTTTTCACACTGCAGACGCACCACCAATTAAAGTTGTCTGAGGATAGCAATGTCAGCAGGCACTTTGCAGGCACTTAGTCTGACCAGGAGTGGCCGCCAGAGAGTCATGAGAACGAAACTAGCCAGCTTGCCCCCTATCACTCCCCAGTGAGGCTGGGCCAGTTGTTTGCTTGCTTATGTGGACCTCTGGCCGTAGTCAGCAATGGCGCTACTGGTACTCAAACACCCAGCTGCAGAGTTCATGCTTTTACTTTCGAAACAAGTGTCTCCAGGAGGCCCTTCATTATGTTTCTTAAAAATATAGCTGTATTTCAGTTTTGGTTTATGCACACAAAATAGAAAACATTTTAGTGCCAGTCATATCAAATCATATGCAGAACAATATAACAGTTCCACACATGGTACCAGTCTCAAATGTTGCAACCCACAGGGAGTTGGAGACAAATCCTTTTGCCTTGCTCTTGTAAAAGGCAACATAAGGATATATTTTATGTGTACATATGTACATGCAGTGTATTTTGATGCAAGTGCAGGTCACTTTGGGAGAATCAGGCGGTGCATTAATAGGAGGGAACAGAGCTAATGTAATGATTGCGCTCTAATGTCCCACAGACACACCTAATCTAGTGAGCTCACTGTGAGCTTCAGAGGCTACTAATGTGGACGTCACACAATCCCATAATTCCCTGTTTAATTAAAGAGTGGGAGTGGAGTGGGAGTGGCTTGTGGTTTGCAGGTGGAGTTGCTCTGATGCAAGCTTTGTTGCTGTGGTGAAAGCCTTTGGCTGGTCAGTGCTCCATCACATGTACACACCAATAAAATGTGTACCCCCAAAACTGACAATCCAAGATAAAAAGACATGGTTTTTTTTTCTTTGAACAGCGATAATTATTTTGAGCCGCTGCATACAGAGCTACAAATTTGCTTGATACAAATTAGTTTGATCCCAAATTAGACCACCAGCTATATATGACCATGAGATTAGAACAACAGGCATCACTAATTTCCATTGGCTGAATTCTGATGTGGACAGAAGTTCAAGAAGCATGGTGGCCTTAAACCAGGATAAACACTGTAAACACAGATTAACTCATTTGGAAGCTGCTGAAATGGATGCTGAGTGTTTAACTATAATTTTAGATTTTAGAATTTGTTCTCGTATCAGTAAAAGCTGTGGTATGATAGTGGGTGTATAGAGGTGTCAATCAATTTAACATGCTTTTCTAATTATAGTAAATTAAACTTTATTCTGTACCAATGCTGAACCACACATAACAAATTTTTTTTAACGAGAATCTTAATTACCTGGTTGTGCTATTTGTGTCTTGAGCTGAGCTGCTTATGTTTCCGCACTGTGTGCGTCCTTGTACTTTGTGTGTGTGTGTGTGTGTGTGTGTATTTCCCAGCATATGTGTACTGTAGACAACAGACATAATGCAAAGAGGTGCCTTTATCTGTAATGGAGCTGGCTGTGTGAAGGGTAACATTTAAGGAAATAAATCTGTTGCCATTATTTTAAGCTCTGTTTGGAAATACAGTTCAGGGGATTTAATGGATTCCGTGCAGCATTATAGTGGAAATACTTACACGTTGGCACTGCTGTCTCTGTGCCCTGGGCCATTGTAAGAGAATAGTGGCACATGGATCAGCAAGGTGGTGTGAACAGATTACTCCCCCAATGAGCTCTGGGGGCTGTGTGCCTGGGATTGACTTCTCATATATAAATAACCACAAATTAAAATAATATTAGCTGCTTCCCGCTTGCCAATAGTGACAGCCACTGCTTGATACGATTTTTGAATTTCCCCTCCATCTTTTCCTTATCATTCTTCCCTTATGTTCCTCTTTTGCATTCTGACATTTGCCCCTGTTTCTTTCACTCTCATAGAAAGGTCATGACTCAGAAACTGCATTGAGTGCATTGTTTGAACTTTGTGTGGGCAAACTAATGGCAATTTATTCAAGAGGTGGAAGAAATCACTAGTTACTTGTAAGACAGGTTTAATATCACTGTGACAAATGGGGGGAAAAATTGCTTTTCATCGGTGATGGAGGGGCTAAGGACTTCAGGGACGTAGCTGTCATTTGCTCTCGATGACTCATTCACCTTTATCTGAGGAGGACAAATGGTCCAAAATAGTTCAGGAATGGCAGCACACGACAGCTCTATTCTACATAGAATTCAATTTTGAGCTAATCCAACTGCCACTCCTTCAGGTAGCCGCACAGACGAGGGCTCAGAGGTGGAGTCAGAGCCAGACCTGCCGCTGAAGCGGAAGCAGAGGCGGAGCCGCACCACCTTCACGGCAGAGCAGCTGGAGGAGCTGGAGAAGGCCTTCGAGAGAACGCACTACCCCGACATCTACACCCGCGAGGAGCTGGCACAGAGGACCAAACTGACTGAGGCTCGCGTGCAGGTCAGATGTTCTATCTTTCTCTCTCTCTCTCTCTCTCTCGCAATTCTATTCAATTCATTTTATTGGCATGACAAATTTGTACATTTGTATTGCCAAAGCTGGTAAGATACATACATACTCTGTCTGTCTCTCTCTCTCATGTCATGCACATATGCATGTTGACATGCAACAGTGCAAGTACACTCACGCTAGTACACAGGCCTTGCATACAGACATTTATTAATACAGGTACAACCCTGACATGTGAGGTCAGCTGGCTCTTCCTTTTCTAGTCTGTAGTCCCAACTACACCACCATAACTACTGCACTTGAGAAATGTTCAACTGCTGGAACTGTCACAGTCACTGACTGTGTGATGAGGTGGATATACTTATTACTAAACTGTTGAGTAAAAAAATGGATACCCTTATGGCTAAACTGTTGAATAATGAGATGGGTACCCTTATGACTAAACTGTTGAGTAATAAGATGGATACCCTTATAACTAAACTGTTGAGTAATAAGATGGAAACCCTTATGACTAAACTGTAAACTGTTGAGTAATAAGATGGAAACCCTTATGACTAAACTGTTGAGTAATGAGATAGTTACCCTTATGACTAAACTGTTGAGTAATGAGATGGAAACCCTTATGACCAAACTGTTGAGTAATAAGATGGATACCCTTATGACCAAACTGTTGAGTAATAAGATGGATACCCTTATAACTAAACTGTTGAGTAATAAGATGGATACCCTTATAACTAAACTGTTGAGTAATGAGATGGAAACCCTTATGACTAAACTGTTGAGTAATGAGATGGAAACCCTTATGACTAAACTGTTGAGTAATAAGATGGATACCCTTATGACTAAACTGTTGAGTAATAAGATGGAAACCCTTATGACTAAACTGTTGAGTAATGAGATGGAAACCCTTATGACTAAACTGTTGAGTAATAAGATGGATACCCTTATGACTAAACTGTTGAGTAATGAGACAGTTACCCCTTATGACCTGGGGAACAGTTTGGCCAGTATTTAATCAGTATTAGATGGTCAGATATGAATTGAGAACCATGGCAAACTTGTAACAATCTCTCTCTCTCTCTCTCTCTCTCTCTCTCACATCCAGTTTTTACACTCAAACAAGCTGTATACTCAGCTTTCTTCTCTCACAGTACAGTCAGGTGGTTGCCATAACCAATTTTACATATGTATTCATCATCCATCTCCAGAACTCAGCAAAACTAGGCAGATGTCTAAATCCTTGCTTCCTGCTTTCTTTCAATATTAAACGATTTATGCCTGGCTGCTTTTAGGATAAAATGAGAGCATTCACCACATGGATAATATATTATATTGAAACGGAAAAGAACAGTACTGTGAATGTGCAATGTCACTGGACTCGAAAAGAAATGTTATTGAGTGATTAATACACTGGACCAGGAAGCACTTGACTTTTCCAGCTGGCCACCTTTTCCGCCCATTTATCTGGTGGATTTGAGGAGGCCACGGGGACTGTTATAGACTGATTGTCATTGGCCAGTTGGAGAACATGTGATGGCAAGAATGGTTGTGAATGGTCATTCAGAGGCCATATGAATTTGAGAATCACAGTGATCTTATGTTAATCTTATATTCCTAGCAATACTACAGGCCCAAACAGTTATTTATTAATTTGTTTTTGAATGATAGAGCTAAACCATGTCATGTATAACCTGTGGTATTTAAACCATGGATATTATTTGTAAATGCAATTTTCTTTTGTAAAATACTTTGAAAATCTCTAGAGGTTGAAAGAAACTTAATTTTCCCCAAGGTCACTTCAAGACAACTACTCCAGTTAACAAAGTAAATAGTATCCTTGGGTCCTCAGTGCTGTTTGAAAAGAGTGTTTGAGGCAAACTAAAGAGTTAATTGCTGATTCCCTTCTATTTTGGTTTTATGTCTTGTTGCCACGTTTGTTTGCTGGATTGTGCCAAATGTGAGTGCCTATTTCTGTCTGTCAGCTGGAAAATGAAGGTCTTGACTCTCACATAGATGAAGGTGTTTTTTCACTGTTGAGGCTGGCTCACATTTACTGCTTGTGCGCTGTAGAGCCGCTCATTTCAGCCTGCTCATTTTACATTATTTTGACTGTAGAACTGGAAAGCAACTGGGTCAGTTATGTCCCTTTCCACTGTAGAGCTGGAACCAGGTGTGCGTGGAGCCAAAAATTGCCAAGTTTGTACAGAATGATTGCTTGTGTAGGAGCTCTTTCAGATGTTATGTCACACATATTTGAATAGCTGTTGGTTGTGGTATGGATGTCAGTACATCTGAAAAAGTAAGGAAGGAATGAAAGAAGGAATGGGAGCCATGGCATCCTGCTGTTTCATCCACCCCAGCAGGCCCAGAGAGATACGTTGCCCCACTTACTTCTGGAAAGGATAGACAATCCATCTCTTTTCTAGGGAGAGGAGCGAGAGAGAGAGAGCGAGGGGATGAAAGGGAAGGAGGGGTGAGGGGAGAGGGGGCAGAGCAGAGGAGAGAGGGAGGAGAGGAGAGGCAGTAAGCCATCAGTCAGATGAAGTGTGCTTGTTGTTCTTCTCCGCAGGAGGCTCTGAGAAAAGCCTGTCCCCATGTTAGCACACTCACGCTGCCTCAATCCCTCCCACAGACTCGCTTTCAAAACCAATAAACAATCTGCGTGTAGTCATTATACATCAGCACAATCTAATAACGGGTAAGCGTTGCCTATTATAAAGCGTAAAAATTCAATTTGGCTAGAAGTTTCTCTCTCTGGGCTTGAGTGTTGCAGACTCGCACTGGTAACATTGTGCCAGGCAGGAATAAAAAAAGGTAATTAAAAAAGAATAATAATTCTATGAATATTCGGTCTTATGATATGTTTCCCTTCAGTATGAATGCTGTGGTATAACATCCATATTTTACGCTGATATGAGGCTAAATATGGGCTAAAATGAATGCACAATATTGGACTCATATGTACTTGTAGAGTTGAATTAACACTGTACATTTACTGTGTGAAATACCATTTTTTACACACATTTCACTTGCATACTTTATCAGATACCTAAAAATACTCATGTATGTCTATTTTAAGTTATCTAAAAATGGTGAACTTTTAATGTGAGCATGGGTAAGTTTTTTCCCTTTTTCACAAACTAGCCAAAATCAGTGTTAACGCTGGATGAACTGCCCTTGGATCTGTTAGGGGTGTTATGGAAGTTGGGGGGTATCCCAGAGTGTCTATGTGTTCAAATAGGACACATGTATAGTGTTCTTATACATGTGGCAGAATGTAGTGAAGCTAAGGTGTATACTGAGTTCACCCCTTACTGTAGGTGTTCTCCTGCAGTCATGAAAAGCAGTTACAGTAGACCTCCAAGAAGGGGAGCCCTCCCTAACTTACAGGCTGCCCTACTCCATGGAATCCAGTGCTTTTTGTCGTAAAAGAACAAAGCAGGATTTATGTCGACATTTTAAAAAACAAATTGGTTGAACACATCTCTGCAAATGTTCTATCAGTCTTATTATTACCATTTAAATGGGGTTTCCTCTCAGTCCCTCTTTACTCTCTGTGTTTCCGATGCTTATCAGGATAATCCAAAAGACAGATTCCCATTCCAGTCACGTTAATTAGCACAGAGAGGGAGAGAGAGGAAGGGCACAAAGGGGGAGAGGAAGAGAGAGCAGGGGAAAGCATCAGCCAGAGAACAGAGGTTAGAGAGAGGAAGGACTGTAGAGAAAATGTAGGTCATTTTCCATTGCACTGCAAATTTTGGGCTTTGAAATAAACTTTCTGGAATTAGAATCAACTCCATTTGAGTGTACATGCATGGCCATCAAATATACCCTTGCCTAGAGTTAAACTAAGTCTTTTCTAGGAGTTGATCTTTTAACTCTCTCCAAGAGTTGAAGCTGAACTCTTGTGGAAGTTGAAAAATGCTGGAGCCTATGCCAGCGCTGGAGCCTATGCCAGCATGCAGTGGGCAAGAGACAGGAATACACCCTGGACAGGTCGCAAATCCACACACCATTCACTTACAAACTCATACCAATGGGCAGTTTAGTCTCCAATTAGTCTAACCTGTCTAACTTTGTCTAACTCCAGATTTTTGAATCCCAGAAATTTGTTGTGTGTCATCATCTTTTAAAGACTTTTACTCTTGTAAGGATGCAGTAATCCCCAAATTCTCCCACGTCACTCCTCTGCTGCGATCACTTCACTGGCTATCGGTCGCTGCCAGGATCCGGTTCAAAGCCCTGACCCTTGCCTACACTGCCGCCAACAGGACAGCCCCCATCTACTTGCAGGACATGACTCAATTCTATGTGCTTGCTCGACCACTCCGCTCTGCGGCAGCAGGGCGCCTTGTAACCCCTCCCACCCGCCCAAAGGGATCACAGAGCTTCTCCACCCTAGCTCCCCAGTGGTGGAACGAACTCCTCGTCCCTCTCCGAACCTCCCCCTCACTATCCATCTTCCGCCGTGGCCTGAAGACTCATCTCTTCAGACTATACCTAGACTAACCACCACCACGCTGTATAATAAAAAAAATAAAAAATAAAAAAAACCCTTTTTCCTGTCACTTGTTACATGTTGCCCCATCCCTGCACTTCTTGGTAATTTGTATTTGTCCTAATACTGTAGCTTATTCTTCTGCCTAGTTGGCTTTGCAGATGTTAGACCAGAATAGTGTTCATTGTTCTCGGCTAGAAATAGCTGTACAAAATAAGTAATTGTACCTTACTGAACCCGTGTTCAGCAGTTGTCTACGATCATGAAAATGCGCTTTTTTTGTACGTCGCTTTGGATAAAAGCGTCTGCCAAATGAATGTAATGTAATGTAATGTAATAATATTGTACATTGTCAAATCAATATTGCACATCTTCAGTTTCTCTTTATATGAACATTTTGTGCACATAAAATGCCAATAAGAGTGACTGTGAGAGAGAGAGAGGTCAGACAGAAAATATTATTTGTTTTCTAGTCCTCTAGAAGTTTCTTGAAGTGCGTTTGACCTGCCATCTCATGCCATGTTCTGAAACTGTTTTATATGCCAACTTATAGGCTGTGATGCAATAAGACTGTGACATTTAAACCTTATAACATAATGTCCATAATACATTATAATCTAAAGAATTCTGAAGAACTCTTGTAGTACATATTACCTGTATGTTTTACTGTAATGTAATACTGCACAATATCAAAGTTATCCTCTCATTACTGAGGGAAACTGATTACCTTGTGCCTTGTTGTTCTCACTGGGTCAATAGGAGTAGACATACGGAGACCTCCACCAACACAGAGAGAGCAGGAAACAACCAATGTAACGTCAAACCTGTACACTGTGTGTGTATGTGTGTGTGTGTGTGTGTGTGTGTGCGTGTGTGAGAGAGAGAGTATGTCCATCCTTTAAGACCTACTCGTAGCTCTTCCTTCCTAAGTGTCCAGCAGGTTCCCAGATGCACATGCCAGGCAGCTGGCTGACCTCTGAACTTTTAAAGACTTTCATTTCTGATGAAGCCCAGATGAATCTATTTCCACAGATCACTGCTTCAACCCCTTAAGAATGAACAGCTGTGGGGTTTAAATTCAGTTTTCTAAAGGGAGAAAGCCTTTACCTGGAATGTTAGAGAAATGGGTGGATTAAGCCTTATAATGGCTTATAGAAGTATAGTACAGGTGTTTTTATGGTGCATGCCACACAACAGATTGTTTTGTGAGCACATAAAATTTAGGGGAAGAACATGTCTCTCACACACTGCTCCTCTCTGTCTCCAGGTGTGGTTTAGCAACAGGCGAGCCAGGTGGCGCAAGCAGGCAGGAGCCAATCAGCTGGCGGCATTTAATCACCTGCTGCCTGGTGCATTTCCCCCATCTGGGATGGCGACCCTGTCTACGTATCAGCTCCCAGAATCTACCTACCCATCCAGCACACTACCACAGGGTAAGGCACTCTACTAACACCCTAACACTAACAGTCTGCTGTTATACAAGTTCAAGGTTTCTTCATTGCATGTTATTACAGAGTTTGGAAGATCTGACTTTTTACTGCAACTTCTATAAATTTTGGTGATTGCAGACTAGCTTTTTCATGCTGGTGCAGGACAAAATAAGGTGATGTAGTAGCGCAAAGCAAATAATTAGTGCAGTGACTGACTAGTCTGAATGTCAATGGAAAGTATATCCAGGCAGCAGTATTGTCACGTGTGTTTGTGATCCCCTTGACCCCTCCCATAACCCACCGTCTACACTAGGGTTGTGAATCACTGGTGGAGAATGTTATTGTTGTGGCTGCGTTGATGGTTACAATTCAGAGCTTGCAATAATGGTCGGAATGAAAACAAGCATACACAGTGTGTCCCCAAGATCCAGTTAGGGCACCACAGTGGTTGCAGTGATTGTATTGGTTCCTGCAGTGGTTGTCCTATTTCTTTTTGCAGTGGAGGGACTGTGTAAGAGGAAGGGCTTTGGCTTTGAGTAACCACTCTCACCCTGGTTATTTTTTCTTTCTCTAGACATCAGCAGCACCTTGCACAGACCCCAGCCCCTGCCCCCTTCGTCCATGCATCAGGGAGGGCTCAACACTGACACCAGCGCCGCCTATGGCCTCCCATCCAGTCGCCATGGCTTCTCCAGCTACTCGGACAGCTTCATGAGCCAATCAGCTTCCGGCAATCACATGAACCCGGTTGGCAACGGGCTATCCCCACAGGTCAGTCTGGGATAAAGGGCACGGGTGAACGTACATGTCGCATTCACAGATGCCAAGCCATCTCCAGATATGCTGCCTGTCTTGTAAGCTAACAATTTAATTTGTATAAGCGTCCCTGTACAGTGACTTAATTTAAGTGTCTGATTCATGGAAAGAAATACACCAGAACAAATCCCTGTATTTATTTGAGTGTTACTGCTCCACCTCTGTGTTTCAAAGAAAGGGATCCCACATTTGCTGGTCTAGTGAATAATGTGTGTTTAAAATGAGGTTTGGGTTGATTCTTAAATTCCAGAGAATATAAACTGACTGGTTATTTAAGCAAAGCAATGGTGAAGAGTGAATTATATGCAATTATCCATTGATACTGGGCAGTCGTGTCCACCTGCAGGAACAACAAGGGCTAACACGCAGAAAATACGATTGAAATGGTGCAGAAGGAACTGAAAATGAATTTCAATGCTGCGTGCGTCCATAATCACGAGCGCATGTTCAGAGGATTTATTTTCTGTTTGCCACCTCGGATATTTTCTGAAAGTCGATTGGTGACATTCTGGTATTACACACTTTCTCTGAAAGAGGAAATAATTAAGGATTGCATGACAAAAAGGAGCTTTTCTCTTGGCACTGAGAGCTGGAGGATAACATGGGCTTCTCTTAGAGCAGGGCTGATTGTACATTGCAGTGGAGCTGCATTAAGTACTTACATTCTCAATGCAAACCTGGGGAAACACGATGAACGTGGCTGGGTTTTATATTGAGCTAGTTACTGTGTTAATGTTTGCTGTAGAGGTACCGCCCCCACCTTATCCATTCTTCTTCATCAGAAAAGATAAAATCATAAATCATATTTTTATATGTTACAAATTAGGGTGCCAGCTTTAGCTTTGGATTTAAAATGTTTCATTTTCAAATGTTTAATTAAAACTGCATAGTTGGTGGTCAGCCTCTAAGCCATGCAGTAGGGTGAAGTAATCCCCTAACAGAAATTGTATGAATTAATAAATTACATCAAACATTGTATGACATCTCTGTCATCTATTGATGACTATTCAGCGATTATTTCCCTCCTGAACCTGAACTTAGAAAAATGACATCAACCAAAATGTTGATTTTTTGCTGTTCCATGACAAAATATAGGAGACAGTTCTTCATTTGTACAACGCATTTCATTTAAATGATTTTTTTTACTGTGTAGTATGGGTTATATTTTAAAATGCAAATTAAATTGAGTGTTTACTGTATTTTTTGTTGTCTACGTGTGCACACATGCATGTATGTGTGTGTGTGCGTGTGTGTGCGCGTGCGTGTGTTTGTGTGTGTATGTGCTGCATTTCCTTTCTTTGTCTGGTTTTGATGGGTGACTGGTCTGCTGGTATGGGATGTGTAGAGTGTGATTTGCAGTAAATGGGTTCTTGCTGTGGTGTAGAGGGTAGTAATGCGATTGCACTGCATTTGTAGAGCCAGCCGGTGCACGCGTCCTCTCTGATTCCAGCCCCTGCCAAACCCTACACATTTTCCCATTACCCCGCATGAAAACACTCGGCTTTTAATGCCGCTGATTCTGAGGATTGGCAGGAGTGTGTTTGACCTGCTAAAGACAATTCCTCCGCGCTACTGGAGTCAACGCCAGGCTTGTGTTGCATGTGAGGAGCATTATAAGTACATGTCAAAACCACAATTGGACGTACACGCAGACAGAAACTTGGTGTAGAATATGTTCTCGTATTTTAGGTGTTGGTGCAAAATCAGTTCATTGCATTTTGAGGCAAGCCTACAGTAGAGTATGTTCTGTACCGAATAACTAATTTAATTGAAGGTCATAATATTGAACTTTATTAATGATTTGTGGTGATTTACTACATTTTTAAAGCAGTGATGGTTATTTTCAGTGAATGCAGTACTACGATTTGTAATGTAGTCCCACATGAATATTTTGAGCTTGACAGCTTTGACTTTCAAAGTATAGAAAACAGCTTCATTCTATTGTGGTGCGTTTCATAAAGTTTTTACTGTGGTTAGTTTCTGCAGGACTGAAGCATGTAGCAGAACGTGATTTCCTGAAATGCTTCCTTCGCCTTTTCCTCGTATGAATTTTTAAATGGATTTGTCATGATCTTAAAGTTGTCCTCTTTCCCTTCTGTGTGTCCATGTTGATGGTGACAGTGCTGCTGCTGTTCATGGCACAGTACTGTGGTGTAACTGACCGGTAAATTAACCAGTTGCTTTATCTTAAGTAAATAAGCAGCGTAATGCGGGCGGCATACCTTTAATCATTTCTCACTGTTTTGAGTGTTTGCACTAAGCGCTGTGAAATACTGCAAATCTCTCATTGCATTTTGTTTTTCTCTCCGTACTACACAATTACACACTCTCTGACCATGTCTCATATCAACATGCAGATGTTTGCCATTCTCTGCAAATGTTTTGTGTTCTCTGAAATTTCTGTATTGTGCCAGCTATGAATGACAAGGGATTACTGTACCTCTGAACTCATTCTGTCATGAAGACTGAGGAAGCCTCCAGGTTTTCAAGACTATTATATCTCATTACTATTATAGGGATTTTAAATATTAAATGTTTTTTAGAAACATGTTTTTTAGACTGTTGTCATTGTCCACAATGAAGTTGAGCTTTGTGTTGAAAATGTGGATTTGGACTGCATATATTTCTGCGATATGAAACTACACTGCAGTCCTATAATGTTTTTGTAAAGTAATACAAGATATTTCTATTTGAAATCCTATTTTATTCTGAAGATTCTTTTTCTTCATTTTCATGTGTAATGTAAAAAATATGACCGACCTAAATCTGCAAAGGAAGCAATGATTCCAGTCTGCTCTATTTAGGGATAAGCTTTAGGAAATGAAAATGAAAAGATCCAGGCTAGCAGAAGGTCCGTATATCAGCACATAGCTGTCATCTACATGAAAAGTCAGTCAAACCTCTGAATACCACAACAGCAACAGACAATGCATGTCCGCTCATCACAATATTGCCTTCTCAATTTGAGGCCAAATCTGATAAAGCTACCCTTAATACAAGTAAGAATAATTCTATTTTTGGTCTTAATTGGCCAAATGAGCATGATTGGCCAAAACAGTGTCCATGGCCGGTATACTGCGGACGAGCACAAGCGCAAAGAGAATGGTCTCCACTGTGTGTTGGAAGAAGGCGCTCTGCTTCCTGCTTTTTGGGGGCCGATGGGTGAGATGGGGGAGGGGTAGTACATGGGGACTGGGGGCACAGCCGCGCTCCTCAAACGCTCCCTTTGATCCGTGTCCCCGGGCCTGCGTGACTGCGTGGCTCACGCTGGCCCAGCCCCGCCGATGATTCCTCACGACTGTCTGTCAGAGATAAGGGCGGGGGCCTCTGGACCCCTCTTAGGCATCGCCATGGCAGCGCAGCCTCTTTAAACCGGAGGAATTACACTTAAGAAGCCTGCACTTTTGGGGCTGTCTGAAGAGGAAGTATACATACGGAATGGCTTGTAGTCTTTTTTTTTAGTTGTGTGTGTGCTTGTGTGCGTGTGTGTGTCTTCTGTATTTTCTTTGAAATATAGTGTATATATGGGATAATTTGGAGAACGTTGTTACTAATGTGCTCTGCTGTCAGCATATGATGTTCTTTACAGACCAGAGCAGCTTGTTTCATCACCAGTGTAATGAATCTACTGCAAAGATCACATTGGTTATATGTTCTCAATCCTCACTAGTGTTTTAACCAATATTGAGTCCACAACGTGTCAGATCATTTCACTTATAAATCCAAAGAGAAAGCCAGTCAAATGATTCCAAAGCAGTAAGTCAGGAGCTCTGGGGTTTACAGGAGCTCACTGTACATTAACACATTTTAATGCCTTGAGCATGTTGACAGAGCAATAGAGGCCTGGTTAATCAGGAAGTAATACATTTAGCCCCAGACTCGGTGCTGCTCTCCCACTGCTGCACTTCCTGATGCTGAAGGTATGAAAGGGGCCAGGCTGTGTCCAGGCAGCCAATCAGTGAGTGCAGAGAAGTGGGCTGACCTTTTGGAAGTCGCAAGGTCATGGGGTCACAGCCTCATGGCTGTGGAGGCTTTCAAACTACAGTGGAGCTTTCCTGGTTTCTTGGGGGTGGGGACTCAGAGCCTGGAGATCAACTGCTTGTGCTTCCTGTTAGTTCCGGATGCCACCCTGGCAGGTGTGGGGATGTGATTAATACCCCTGGCCCCTCAATTGCTCCCTATATCTCCTGTGACCCCACCACCCAGTGCATTATTCCACCCTCTCAAAATGCCTGGCTTTACTCCCACTCGGTTATGTCCTCATACCACCCGAGGTTGTCCGATTTTATCTATAGGTTTGTTTCCTCTCCCTTTCCCTCTCTCTGCATGTTTTTTTGCTTTCCTGTCTTTATCTGTATAGTCTTTTAAAAATTGAAACAGAAGTGTCTCCCTCTCTCTGTCACTATGCCCTTCTGTCTCTACTTGCAGTTGACAATAATAACATAAGATATGGTTGAGCCCCAGCTGACATGGACAGATTCCAGCTGAGAGCTATTTCACTGTTTATTTACATGTGATTATGGCTATGAGGCGCAGATATTAGCTCTGTCAAGAACAATTTGACTTGACATTCTTCACTGGGTCTGCTCCCTCCTGTTTTCTGCAAACAGACCCTCCACCCCACCCTCCTCCTCCTTCAGTCCCTGGTCCATGATGTGCCTCGCATTACTGTCACAGCTAGGCCTCGCTGCACACAAGCTACTGTTGCGGAATCATCATTAAGGCTTGCCATTTGATTGGGGTGGGGGTGGGGGGGGGGTCAGGGGGAGGGGGCATTGTGAGTGGAGGAACTGTCTGGAGGCGGAGAAGGAATAGGGGTGATGGGGGAGCTACTTGTTCACAGTTGCTGAATCGCCCCACTGTAACTCAAATACGCATTCTCAGTGAGACTAATCGGATTGTGCCGCACACATTCTCCAATTTCAGCCAAATATACGAGTTAACCTTATGCATTTACCAACCGGTTGGGGGGGGGGGGGTCATGGTGCGGGGTGGCGCAGGGTAGGGGGGGGGGCATCCTGGGCTGATTTCTGCTGAGAGAGAATCATCATCCTTTAGGCAGAAGAATTTGAAAACTTGTTTCTTTCCTTCTTCATAAAAGTTTAAGCAATGATCTACTTCTTGCCCAGAATACTTTGTTTACAGAAGTTATTTCACAAACCTAACTCTCTGGGAGAGAGCTACGGACTGAATGGGCGTCATTCACAACACCTTTCTTAAATTATTTGTACTTTTGTTCGTAAAAATGTTCCTACGAAAAAACAATTCATGACACTTTTATGAAACATGTGCAGACCTTTGTTTTTGTGCATATCCCAGGTGCATGAGATGAGGAATGCTGGCTGTTTGAAAATTTTTTATGCACAATCCTGCACATGTGATTTGCATAAGGAAACAGCCATGAACAAATTCAGATAAGAAAAAAATGATGAATGCCAAAATGTTCTTGGAAACGTTCTTACTCGCAGTTTATGATTAAATGTGATCGTACGCATGTTTCATGAATGAGGCCCAATGCCTTTTATTCCCTGGGTGTTCTGCCTGGTGCTGCGTTGGGGAGTAATAAGGCGTGGCGCATAATTACCTGCTGCTGATGTGACGCATACTGATACACAAGTGTAGAGACAGCACGCTGCACCTAGAGCATGCTGTGGACAGAGAGCACACTGTGGACAGAGAGTATGCTGCACTGAGAGCACACTGCACTGAGAGTACGCTGCACTGAGAGCACACTGCACTGAGAGCACGCTGCACTGAGAGCACGCTGCACTGAGAGTACGCTGCACTGAGAGCACACTGCACTGAGAGCACGCTGCACTGAGAGCACGCTGCACTGAGAGCACGCTGCACTGAGAGCACGCTGTGGACTGGTTATGTGCTGTGCACTGGGAGCACGCTGTGGACTGAGAGCACACTGCACTGAGAGCACGCTGTGGACTGGTTATGTGCTGTGCTCTGGTGGCATGCTAATGCCGCGCTGTGAAATGATGGTACACAGCGAGCGTCTGCGAGGACCCGACAGCTCATCTGCACACCCGTTAATCAGTCTCATCAACATACAGCTTCTGCCAATCAAATGCATAATTTAACACAATTAAATGCCCCCCATCCCCCCACCTGTGTCAAAGCCTTCTCCAAGCCCACCCCCCCCCTTCCCTCAGGCCCCCTCAGGCCCCTTCTCCCGTTTTGCAAGCGGATGCCTCTTTTCAGTTGAGATTAACGTGCTGCTACCAATTAGCGTGATGACACGCAGCTGTGGGGGCGGGGCCCTGTCATCTGCACCCTGCCACTGGGCTGGGGGGTTGGAGGGGACCCGTTTATTAACTGTGGCCAAAACGCTCTAATTCAATTTATGCGGCGGTGTTATTTTTAAACAGTCATTTAGTCTGTTCAGATGAGGGCCTAGCTTTTCCCATCAAGCAGTTTCCCCATAGGAGAGGGCACTTATACTTGCAGTATTGCATTAAAGTCACACTATACAACATCCCCCATTTTCTTTTAATATTTAAAAAGATATTTTAGTAAAATAACCTACATTTTTCCTGTTTTGTTTTTTCCAATTTGAGATAAAGCCAAGTATTTTTTAAAGTGTTTTGCAGTTTTTGATGTCATATACTGGCATAATGTGGCATAGTTTTTACTACAATTATTTAAAGTTAAGAATAAAAGGATTTCATTCAAACCGAGCAGAAATAATTGTAATGCAGCATTTCATATCCCATTCACTGAAAAAACAGGTCATTGCTCTGGTTTTTCAGCTTTGCTGATATTGGAAATATCTGATAAAAATCTACCACTGTACAATAATTACCGTACAATTTCAACTACTGTGTTTTTGAACTTCTTATGAATCTCCAAATGCTTTATTCCATTCATGAGAAAATGGCAGATACGTTCTGTAAATTTACCCTGAGAAATGTACTTGTACCTGAGAAATGTAAACTGTGGTGCACAGCAGTTTGAGGGAATAGTGATTCTAGAGCTGTGCTGGTTTTAGGTTTTAGGTTTTAAGTTGCAGGTTTGTTTTTTGTATCCTTCAGCAGTGTTTGGTTTGCTTTAATGGTGGCTTTAATTAATGTTTCTGAAGCACTTTGAATGCTGTGCGTATATTTGTTTTGATAGAAAAAAAAAATTAATCATCCCTGCTTGGGCCTGGCTCTCTAATCTCTTGTTACCGGCCCCGGCATCATAACTGGCTTTCTCATTGGCTGAGCAGCCAAATGTTATGTTACGCCGAATGGAGAAGACCAAATGTTAGCAGAGCGTGTCGTGACCAAACAGGAACCTGATGTGGAGAAGTGGTGTGTGTGGGCCTTCTCTTGCTTACCCCACCTTCCTGTCTTCCCCCTCACTCTCTCTCTCTCAACCCCCTTTCTCTTCTTTCTCACACTCTCTTTCGTGCCCCCCTCCTCATGTGCTAACAGCAGAACCACACTGTGTGAATGAAAGTTTAAACATTGGCTGTAATGTTGTATTTGTCTGTTGCAGTTGCATAGGCTGTGAGGATGAACTCAAGACTCTAGCCCCGCCTCCTCTCTCCCACAGGTGATGAGCATACTCAGTAATCCCAGCACAGTCCCGGCTCAGGCCCAGCACGACTTCTCCATCTCCCCCCTGCACAGCAGCCTGGACTCCTCCAGCCCCATCTCAGCCAGCTGCAGCCAACGCTCCGACCCCATCAAGAGCGTGGAGAGCCTGGCCCCGTCACAGCCTTACTGCCCGCCCACCTACAGCGCCAGCTACAGCGTGGACCCTGTTACTGCAGGCTACCAGTACAGCCAGTACAGCCAGAGTCAGTACACACACACGTGCATGCAAAAATGCACACATGCATATATATATATATATATACACACACACACACATATGCGCAGACTCATACACACACACTCACAAGCATAAACACACACACCTGCATACAAACACATATAAATACATTCAAACACACAAACAGATTACTGGATAAGATATATGTCCTTCATTTGTCCCTCTGACCTCCTGGTCCAATCACTGCACCTCCCCAATCAGGTCCCCCATATCTTATTTGCTCAAAATGTTAAACTGAATCCATGTGAGGGGCGTGGCCATGCTGACCTCTGACCTTAGGCTGGTCCAGGGGTGAGAGCGTACACATGTTTCTGATAAGACTGCCCAAGCAGCCTCAGGTGTTGAATTTGTCACATGTACTGCACCCGGATGAGAGAGGGAAAGGGGTACTACAAAGACGCCTCAGCAGCTAGCAGGATCCCGTACTACATACGCACTCACACACTTACATACATTCACACAGTACAAACACACACAGACACAGACAGTCACATTCATATACACAAGGTTCTTGTGTGTGTTAGATATATATAGATGTTGTCTTAAAGGCAGATAGAGGCAGAATAGCAAGTCCTGCGTAATCTATAGCTGACTCAGTAAATGATCCTTACAGAACAGGAGAAAGGTAGATATCATGAGGGAAGGAGAAGAGGAGGGAGGATTAAACAAAATAAGATAGAGAGAGAGATGGTGAGATAGAGAAGGTGGTGTGTGTTAGAATTGTACTTGTACATGCCTTATTTATGCCTACTGTGATGTGACCCTTGGCACTCATATGGCATTTTGTGTGTGTGTGTGTGTGTGTGTGTGTGTGTGTGTGTCTGGGTTTCAGCAGCGGTGGATTACCTGGCCAAGAACGTGAGTCTGTCCACACAGAGGCGAATGAAGCTGGGGGACCACTCGGCCGTCCTGGGACTGCTGCAGGTGGAGACAGGACAGGCGTACTGACCACCCTAGATACGACCACACCCCACCTGCCTCCGCCCCACCCACCAGCATGTACAATCCCTAACATGTACACTACAACACTGTAGCATCCTGCCGAGCCTCAGCTACTGAGCATGTATGAGAGAGAGAGAGAAATACTTTTCAAAATGGAACTAAAGTAATTCTACAAGCTATTATGTTTTCAAAAAAATTAATTAATTCCAACAGTAGCCAACAGAGCCCCACCACTCTTTTCTCTGCTCCTACTCCTCCATTACCACAAAAAGAACCAATCAAGGCAGGGGTAGACCTCAAGCTATAGGAAAAGTTCCCTGAGGCTGTTCTTCACTATGCTTCCACCTCACTGTTTATGGAGTCCATTACCGATTGGCTTTATTATTATCATGTCATTTTTATTGTCTCTGTTTTGCTAGTAGTTATTGTATTTCAGTTTCTAAGTTATTTTTCTGTTTTAGCTGGCTGAGAGGACCAGTGTGTTTGGGGGGCAGGGGAGCTAGGAGGATTTACTGGGAGCCAGACTGCTTTTCATGCCCAACATTCACTGTGCACTAGCTAATCTGTTTCACAAATTTACCACAATAAATGTAACCTTCTGTTCTTCAACGTCACATAGCCACTCCACAAGAAGTCTAGCATGGTGGTTTCATCTGGATTATTTTATTTTTATTTCTTTTGAGAGAGAGAGACAGAGAGAGAATGACTGACAGTCAGACAAACCCTGTGATGATACCTTGAGTCATCTCTGTTCACAAATGTCATCATTCCTTCTGAAAACTCATTTAATGACCTCCAGTCTACGAGCACACAGGAAGGGTAGCATATTGTCATCATTGTGGTATTAATCACAAAACTTAGATGGTTGTTTAAAACAATCATTCCTAGCTGGGTACGAGTTGCCCACATTGTATCTCTGGACCAAGTATGCATTCCAGAACATTCAGTCTCTCATACGTATTTTATTTGCTGATTCTCATGATGCTAATGGTGTGAAGAGGTGCTATGGAAGAATTGGGTCCCCTGAAAAGGTGTGTGAAGTTCACATGCTTTGGAGGGCACATGCTTGTGTGATCCAAAGTGATAGCAAAGGTTGTGGCAATGAAGCTGATAGGTATGATTAAGCATTCAAAATTGTGGATAAATAAATGTCACCAACTGGCCCCTCCTTGCAAACTCCAATAACCATGTTATTCATGGTTTAAAAAAAAAACAGTAAATTTATTTTTTAAATGAACAAATTCCAATTTATTTAACAGTCCATATACAAATTTCACCACAAACAAAGTGAATTATTATTTTAGCCTATTTATGAAGGTTTGGTTGTATACTAAAATAAAAGCTGGCATTGCTGGAGTAAGCTGGTGCCCTGTACAGTCTTACAAAATTGATTTTTTTTTTTGTGTTTTAAATTATGTTGCTTTGTCTCATATTTCTCTTTTTAATTTTGGTTTTAGATGTGTTTCTTTACATTAAGTTTATTTAACAAAACATAACATATATCGGGGGGTTGTGGAGCACCGTTACTTTAATAAAACAAATTCAGTTCCATCACATGTTAATGACCTGTACCAGGGGGGAAGAGGTACTGACGCTGAGGGAAAGGGGGCATTTCGCTCTGAGGCTGATCTGAATTCAGTTTTACATTTTCATCTCCAGGAGTTGCACTGAATGACAGGCTGGGACTTTGCAGACCTGGGTTCACTGTTAATGACTGTGGAGGCTTTTACAGAACACACACCTATTCAAATGTATTCTGTTTGTGTTTTTTAACTGTGTGAAATCTACGCCTCCTGAATATTTGGGCCACTCTTTAGTTATTCTGGAATAAATCAGTACATTTTACATTTTATACTTAGAGCAAACAATGAAATTGAAATGAATGAAATGAAATGCTTCCAGTGTGTAGCACCCAACATTATCAGTTACCTTGAAGGTATGTATTGGCAATGCATCCAAACCAAAAAAACACAGATAACACATTGTTGGTCTATACTGATATTTATACATGTTTGAATGCATTTTTCTGGATGGATGACCAATAGTCCCCCCCCCACCCCCCATCCTAAATCTGTTAATTTGCTGTGTCTGTGTTTTATTTAATTACATTTCTGTTTGGCATGTGTGTATATTACCATGGCCTAATTTATTCTGCTCTTTGGAGTTTTAGAGTAGTGGGGACTTTTACTGCTATTTGCTACCTTCAGTCTGTTGGTGGTGTAACTGTAACACTGGCGTAACTGTTATCAATTAAAACTCTAAACCCCGCCTAAGACTGTGGCTCATCTATGTGTCTCTGCTTACCTTTCATGATGGTTGACTGTGGTCACGTTCATCCTCATCCTCTGCGAGTCAGTCCTTCCCAGGGCTAATGCCAGCACCAGTACTAGCATCAGCACCAACACCAGCGCAGTGACGAACTCCTGCACCTGTATGCCGACATCAACATTCAGTCACACCAACGTCAATATCAGCGCCAGGGCGAGAGCCAGTATCAGATTTAATGAGGCTGTCTGATGATGGGACCCTGAGAATCTGACTGGGATACTTGGCTTTGGGTCTCTGTAAGAGTGACCTACACTTGGCTCTGAGACTCTCATTCTTTGACTCTTTGCTATTTGGGTCTGTGACTGTGACTAACTTTCAGGATGCTACATGCTTCATAGCTAGAAAAGCCCAGAAAGAGTTCTGCTCCACACATCAGCAGGAAGTCATTCATGTTGTCCACAGTTAAGAACATTGCCTCAGTTCCACACCCACCAGGTTTGTCTGCTTCAGCCAGGTATATATATTAGGCTCAGAAAAAGTGGGGAAAGCCATATGCATTCAGCATACAGACATATTGTTGTAAAAATATTATACGTCACACATACATATTAGCTGTCAATTTAACATAAATAGACTGAACAGCTGGATTCAGTGTACACCTGAGCAGGTGTGGTCAGCTATGAGTGAAAAGCCCTCATAGACGGCTCACACATTCTCTTACCCTGTGCAATGTAACTATTATTCTATTGTTCTCTCTTACTCTCACAGAAAGGCAGCACATTGTGCCAACCTTCAGAATCTTGTTTGTGAGTTAGCTAAAAGCTCTATATGTGAGATTTAAGCTAGTTAACATTAACAGTGGTAATTTAAGCCAGTTAACATTTACTGTGCTAACGTTTCATGTGGTTTAATGGGTTTCATTGAATCATTTGCTGGTCTCTAACCTGCAGGATAACTGTACATTACTGGGCATGGTTCCCCTCCAAAATATAGTATTTATGCTCACTTTAAAAATAACTTTCTCTACTTTAACACACCCCCAACACACACACACACACACAGTCGGTTCAATGTAATTAAGCTTTTAAATATGGAGGTAAACCACATTAGTTGTATTTAAACTAGCTGTGTTAGTCAGACAATGATAGGCTGTTTCCTAGCATTTTTTAAAATAAAGTAGAAATTACTCAATGCAAATGCAAACATAAAAATTATGAGAAGACAAATATTCCTATGAAGACTTACTTTATTTGTGGATGAACAGCTTCAGGACTGAATAGCAGTGATAAAGCCTCTAAACTGTGGTAATGGTAAATAACGGACCAATGCCGGTGTGTTTAGGGGAGGTGCGCAGGGACGCTTTCTGAATGTGAGGGGGCCCCTAATACGCGTGACGCCTGGGCATAGCCCTCCGTACACAGAGACAATCTCTCTCCATAATAGCCTCTCACGCAGGATACAATTTAAATTAAAAAATGCAATTTTAACCTTGAAATGAACAAATGATTACAATTTCTATACAAATTAAGGGATCCAGGCATACGCGCGCTATTGTGCCCGGGCCATGAAACATGACATAATGACCGTGAAATAAATTTCCAAATACTCGCATTTGGTCTGTAGCTTTAGAACATGTCACCCTGCCTTCTGCAGGCATGCGATCTCACCTTGTGGCGGGAAAACATGAAAAAGAGAGAAAATCGCCAGAGATTAAAAACACTTCTATAGGCAAGATAAAGATGAGAAAAAAGAGAAGAAAAACAAATGGTGATTTTTTTTTTGCTGCTCAGCTCAGCAGCCCCTAGAGTTATCTCTGAAAAACAAATTGCAGGTTCTTATCAGGAAATCGTATATAGGCCTACCCTTATCTGCTCCTGTTTCATCCCACCCTCATCTCTCTTTCACCTCTGTTCTGCCCGTCAACACAAATTTGTGAACGTTGACTCCCTTTGAATAAAAGACGTTCATGTTTGTGTGTGGGATCCAAAGTTCTGGCAAATTTCTCAACTTCAGCTCCACGGAAAGGACTCATAATGGAAAGTGTGTAACCAGATAACCAACACAGAGTGCCACTTTTACTTGATGTTATGGCGATGCTTTCTAACTCAAATTGCTATTTAAAATGGCACTTCGGTTTATCCCTGAGGGCAGCTCTATTCCGCCAACTGGAATTTTAGCTTGCTAGCTTGTACGAGTTGAATCCAGTAAAGCCTACAAAGATTCACTACTTGCTGGCTGAGCAGATGGAAATGGCTACATAGATATCTTGGAACATCAAACAAACATTATGTGTCACATGTCACTGTTCGTTTAGCTCATTTGTTCATGGCTATCAGCACCTGAAGCAAATGTTTCTAGGGAAGAGCTGAGCACTGTTGAAGCAGATGTTGCTAGGGAAGAGCTGGGCACTGTTGAAGCAGATGCTGCTAGGGGAGAGCTGGGCACTGTTGAAGCAGATGTTGCTAGGGAAGAGCTGGGCACTGTTGAAGCAGATGTTGCTAGGGGAGAGCTGGGCACTGTTGAAGCAGATGTTGCTAGGGGAGAGCTGGGCACTGTTGACTGAAGACATCACATTTAGTTGGCTTTGAAAATCTGAGGAAAAACGGTTTCCGAAAATGCTCACAAGCCAGCATGAATTTTCATAAATCATCAAAAAAGGATGAGACCATCCAGACCATGGCGAAACTGTAACCTTTGAAATTAGCTTCAAAATCGAGTCCATCTGTACTCTCTGTAACAAAGCTACGGCAATCTTACTGCATTCTGATTTTCTGTATGAAAACACAAAAATCCAAGGATAAATCACAAACACACAGATACTCCCATTTCTGTACGGCTCCAAGGATTTTTTTTAACACCCTGCATTTTTTTTACACCCTGGGGGCCTAAGTACTTCTGAGTGATACATTTCTAAAGTGAGACTGTCTTGCCTGTCAGATTTGTGAATAAGAGATTGGGATTGAAGGGGGTCTATAAATACAGGTTTAGCTCAGTGCTGCAGGAGCAGGCAGTAAAGGGTGTGTGCATGGGGGGTGGGAGGGCTTAGAATTATTCTGCTTTCTGTCCTTAATATCTTCTGTCTGCCCCCCAGCTAGTCCTCCCCCAACATCCTCCGTACTCAAACCCACCCCCCCCTTCCTAGGTAGAACCCCTCCCAGCTCCCCTGTCCTAGGGTCCTGGCTGGGTGACACAGCTGCAGAGCTATGGGGGGAGCCTTATTGTGCATTCCTGACTGGCAGTGGGTAAATGAGAAGGCCTATTACCCCCTTAAAGTGTTACTAATGACACTTACCTGCTGCAGAGCACCTCCAGAAATTGAATGTGACACGGAATGGAGGATCTATTTCCCAGCCGAAGCGTTGGGGGCGGTGCCGCGGGCTCAGCGCTCCTCCGCGCGGCTGCCTCGGCCTGCCCCGCCGTCCCCCCGGCTCTGTGAAACCAATATTCACACATCCACAGCCATCATGTCCTACCAGGCCCTCTGCTCCTCCCGCCATGACCTCCGCACCAGCCGAAGCCCCGCAGGAGGGGAGAGAAGGGGAAGGGAGGCGAGCAGGACGGCCCCTCTGGGCTGAAGACGGTGTGGGGGATTAGGAAAACCCACACAGGGCAGGCCCAGCAGCATAAACAAGAGCTACTACATGCCAAATTAATGACAAATGTTAATGCATTTAAATAGTCTATGATATTTATGAATGTTAATGATTAATAAATTATGAATATTTATGTTATATAGACACAAAAAGAAGAATATATGAATATGCACAGCCGTAACCCTTCACAGAGCATAGGATTGCAGCAATATTTTTGCTGGAATGTCTTTGTGTCCAGATATGCCATATTACTCCTTGTGTGTTTTTCAGAACCATGCAAATGTGGAAGGCCAGAATACCTTGAGAGCTCACAGCTTAATATACTTTGTTATAGTGAAGGAACCTTTAATCACCGAAAATTACTTTTCTGATTTCTCTGTGGATTTAAAGTTCTGTGGAAATGTGGTACCTAAATGCATTTGTTGAGTAATTAATAACTTTCAATATATAAAATCATAATCCTGTTGAGATGGAAAAATAGTCAGGGTCAAAATAGTCACACTTGTACTCATGTAAACACAAACACATACAAAAACACATACAAACACACACGCACATATCCACACACTCACACACACACGTAAACACAAACACACACAAAAGCACATATAAACACACACACTTGTATGCATATAAGCACACACACACACACACACACACAAACCCAGGTAAAGTGTTCCTGCAGGTCTCTCGCTGCCCAGGAGCCCCCTGGTGTTTAAGCTGGACTGAACGGAGCCCGCTTGCCTCTTACCCACGGCACTCTAACAGCCACACATCCCAGAGGTGGCCTGCCATTTCACAGCTGTTAAGCGCCGTCTCCCTCATTGTCATGATTAGGGGGATAAACGAATAGATATAGGTTTTGGTAATCGGCTTTCATAGGACCCATCAAGTGCGGAAGAGCAGCTGGGTGCCAGTGGACACGGGTGTGATGGCGGTGACAGAGGGCCCCGTGTGTGAGGGGCAGCTGGACGGAGGCCATCAGGGTGGAACTGTATCAGTGTCACTCCCCTCGATGGGGCCCACTTCACCTGGTGCTCTTTAAATGGACTGTGTAATGCGCTGGGCCAAAATAATTGATTTTTCCTGAGCGCACCAGGCTGTTTAGCGTGTCATCTCCAGAGTGGGATCAGGGTGGCTGATGGACTGGCAGATCTTTGGAGAGTTCCCACGGGTGCAGCTGACACCTGAGACTCAGGGCCAATGAGGTACATCACACACAGGTGAATCACTAAGACTTTAGATTACACACATTCATACACATACACACACACACACACACACACACACATATATATATATATATATGAGACTGCATATGTCATGACCTCAGATTCTGGGCCCAGCAGTATGTGTTGCTTGGTATCCTGTTATATCTGCTTTGAAAATGTTAACATTCAACACAAATTATATACTTTCATAAACTGACTTGACTTTTATCCTCTCTAAATGTGTACAGGGGAACTGTCCTCTCACATATCGCATAAAATTAAGTCTAGTTTTTCACAAAGCTATGTCTTTCCTCAACCACAGCTTAGCCTACCTTCCCATATGGCTTAGCCACACCTTCCATGCAGTTAAGCCCCACCTTCCACAAAACTAATCCCTGCCTCCCACAAAACTAGGGCCCGTCTCTAACAACCCTTTCTGGCTTGCTGCCATCACTGAATTGAATGTACCTGGGTGTACGAGAGGAGGGATGAGGTGATGCAGCAGTACTTCAGGATGTACATCCATGAGAGACAGAGATTTTAACACAGCAGAGTGGAGATGAAGGTCTGACACAAACATAGGAAAATGGAGAATCTGAAGCATGGACTGAGCTGTAAAGCTGTAAGGCTGTGGTCAGCAGTGAGAGCACTGTTGTGTGTGCTTAAAGGGGTTGTAGACAGTGAGTGTGCAGCATGCCCTATGAATGCCCCTCCATAAGGTATGTTCTGACTGTTCCATAACACTCATGCAGAGCCAACTCTTTGGATTCACCTGTCCACAGCTCAGACAAAGAGTGACAACATTGGCAGCAAACTCTGCAGGTGACTGTATTGAGGACAGTCTGGTATCAATCTGTTACAAACAGGATTCCTGTCCAAATTCAGATCAGTCCAATCAGAAGTGGAGTCCGAAGTGTACACTTTTCTCTAAAGAGAAACAATTACAACAAAAACAATAACAATACAAGAAATAATATAAGTAATATATATTATAAATAGCAATATAAAATTGCAAGAGAACACAGGCCTCTCTCTGTGTATTTAGGGGGAGGAGAGTCTAGGTCGTGAGCCTGTGCATTTTAACATCCCAGTTTGATGCTACATATGGATAATTGATTTATTAGAGCTGAACGCCTACTGTTGGATTTAGATGGTGCTGCCAAAATGTCACCCTTCTGATGTTAGACAGACTGAGATATTAAAGAACCGGAATCAAAGCATTCCATTTTAGTTTCCCTCTCCCTCTGTGTTGAAGAAGAGACGTCTCAGTATCTGCCAAGGTCCTATTTCAGCCCGGCGAATCACACACATACTCACGGTCTTATCTCCACACGACAGTAAACCCTGCATTTCAGATCTCAAATTGGAAGAATGCCGCCTGCGTCTTTTTTTAGTGAAAGCGGCAATCTGGAAATAGAGATTCTTAATTCAGATACGGGCGGTGCGTTCGTACATAATTGTAAGTAAGAAATGACACGTCAAGCTTTAAAAAAAACCCCCCACCTATTATAATGTTCTCCTGCACATACCATCCTTATTTAATTTCCTTGAGTTGATGATTCGCTTTGCAGTTCACCAAAGCGTAGCGTATACAGCGAGTTTCATATTGTTTGGGACAAACTGTACTCCACAGTTTTAGATTCGTAATCGAACAATACACATGTGCGCCTAACTTTTGGGTATGGATATGAGTTCACCCAAACCAGGTGTCCTAGAACCCTGTGGAACCGGGTTGCATTTCCATTTTTTGTTTATTAACTGTAGCTAACTAAAGTTAACAAGGTACATCCCAGCATCTGACTGAGATATTGAAGAAAGGTACAATACAGCTTTACCTTTGCATAAATGCTCACATAGGTTCTACCCGGACTCTTGTGCTCAACAATGAATAACAGCACGCCATTGAATATGCTAGAAAACAAATAGTTTCTTGTTGAAAATTTATATTATCAATCTAGCACCATCTAGTGGAATATTGGAGGAACTTAACATGAGGCCGTTAAGTTCTCAACCGCACAAGTTCATCACTGCCTTTTCTTTCCTCACACACCCTCCAACCCCCATAGAATAACAAAATAAAACTGCTGTGGGACAATGTTGTGATCGATGATCATGATCACTGTGTCCTCTGCCATTCTGTCAGATTCAACCATGCAGTAAAAATGGAAAACCACAGAAGTACTTTTCCAGTCTTTCAACAAACCTGAAATAGACATTTTCAGAATCTTTAGAAACAGGGACTGGTAGCAGTCTTTGGGGTGGCTTTGAGAAGATGTAGCTTTGGAATTTGTGGAACACTCATCCAACTTTATCAAAGCACTTGCAAAGTGCAACTAAGAAATAGTTTTATATTATTTTTGGAAACATTTAAAATGCTTTAATCTCTTCCTGAAAACCAAAAGAGTAGTGTGTAACTGGAAAAGGCAGCCAACATTATATCTCTGCGGCACAGGAGCCTGTACGTGCACAAACACTTCATTTTCATGTTTACACCATTTCATATTCACACCAGCGGTAACAGGATTACCAAGTGACAAATAGGAATTTGTGGAATTCTCTGACGTCTTCCATCTATGCGTTCCCTCTTTTGCGTTACAGAATGCACTTTGGTTAAGTTCTGGAAGCCCTTCAGGGCTCTGAGCAGACCTCTGTTTTGGGCTAGATAAAACCTCTTCTGCACAAGCCCCGCCCTCTGGGAAAAAGGGGGCGTGGTGGGGGATGGTTAAGACACTGAGGGGAAATCGTAATGAGCCATACGGCTCAGAATGGAATGCTCAGGGTCTTTCATTTCCAAAAAAAACTATCAAAATAATCTAATCTTTAAACTGATGCTATGCTGAAAAAACAAAATCACACACAATCAAACCAGCAAAAAAGAAGAAGAATAAAACCAAACTGGAAAAGAAATATTTGCAGATCTGCCAAGTAGAGATCAAAGGGTCTGACACATGTTCATATCCCTTGTTGCGATTTCTTGCATTCTGTATATTATTAAAACATTATATCTTGGCTCAATTAACAGCACCCAGTTCCACAGTGTGGTGTCATACTCAGTGTGGAGTTCTGGAGGTGTCTGTGGTGATTTGTAGTCACATCAGAAACAGCCAGTGTGGCTTCCTCTCTGGGAATGCAGTTCACGGACCACTAACTGGAAGCAGACAATCTGGACATACATATTTCAGCTAGGTGCACGGTTGTCACCAGACATATGTAAGGCTTGCAAAACAAGGCAGGCCTGGCACGTGGCTGGTTAGTGAGGTCACTGGATCTTGTAAGACCAGCTGCCACCTCTGCCTTTATGCTATGAGTGAAGACCTCCAGCATAAGTAAGCTTTTGTAGGGTGATTAAAATGGTTAACAGCAGCCTATAGCTGCAGACCAGAGCTACAGGTAGAGGTGGGGAAGCCCTGCAATGGATTGGTGACCTGTCCAGGGTGTATTCCTGCCTCTTGCACACTGCATGCTGGGATAGGCTCCAGCCCCACCGCAACCCTGACCAGAAATAAGCGGTGTGGGTGTCAGTACAATGAGGCCCCTGGAAATGGTGCTGAAACGATGAAGCAGTCAGCTGGGTACAGTATCGGTCTTTGGCTTCTGAATATAAATTTCTCTTTAGTAAGGCACTGGTCCTGCCAAAACCTCCCAAAACAATACCTATTACCAGATCTTAAAAACAGATGCTTATGCGGATGTTCCAGCAATCCCTGATCACATAGAGGTGGAGGTGAATTTTGCCTCACTGGAGTTTTGTAGCGAAAAAAGGTTTGATCACCTGGTTTACAAGCAACTTTAAAAACATTCCCTCAGTGTGATCATATGCTTGCTATAAGCATCTTATAAAACAAATTAAATAGAGATTAAAAGGGGATAACCAGGGGAAATTAATCTAACTCTAAGGTCAGGGATTCTTGGATATATCTGTAATAAATTGTGCTTGTATGAAGTGCGTACAGGTATGACTCCAGGACCCATGTTTACCCTTAATCCTTTATTTCATCCGACTTTTTTATAGGGCAGAAATAGGAACATTCACATCAGCTGCAGAAGCGCACAAAATTGGGACAGGCACAGACACATTTAAACAAAATAAACGCATTGTTGAGATTCACAATGAAATGTAACACCCTGGTCAAAAAGAAATGTCCTTTGTTAATACAAAGAACAGTGGAAGAATCTTTTTTGACTGAAATTTTTAACATTTGAAATTGTATTTGATTGTTCCCATTTAATTGTCACCGTTTGCTTCTTTGAATGATTTACACTGAAAGTATAGTATCTTTCAGAATTAAGACAAAACTCAGGACAAGAAAGAAAAGAGATTCTTGTGTTGTTAGCTCTCTTCAATTAATCGTTTAATCAATTTTGCAATGCAAAGGGAATTTATTTGTTCTCAATAGGGAGCCGAAGTTGCCACATCAATGTCCTGGGTGCCCAGGCCCGTAAATTGCCCTATTCATTTTCCCATTAACTTTTCTAAACGCTACCAAAGATTTACAATCATTTAAGTAAAGGTACCTGATTATAGGTTTTTTTTTATTGACAAACGAACAACATAAATGGTGTGTTTGCATAACGTCACTGATCGGACAATGCTCAGTAGTCAATGTTCTGAGAATCGACATGGAGTGGCTTTTCTTATTATTTTCTCCTGTCGCGCCCTCTGATGGCACAGGTGGTTAACACAACGTATCGAACTGAGTGATGCGAGTACGAAAGGAATTAGGCTATCCATCTATATATTTTTAAAGGAATTAAAATAAAAAATAATCATTTACACTTCAATGTTAAATGCAATTTCATTAAATAGCGTGTCTACCTCGATATGAAACCTGAGTATGTTCGACAGGGACGTCAGGCATGTTTTGTTCGCATGCGCTTGCCGTAGTTGGTAGGGGGGTGTGTACGTATGGTGTGTGCACGCTTGACCGCAGACAGTGCTCAGTTCACGATCGGGTCTTCTGTAACCGTCTAGGCCTGTGGTACTCTTCGCACAGTCATGGCTGGGAAGCGAGCGTTGGTAATTTTATCCAAGGGTGCAGAAGAGATGGAGACGGTCATACCTGTGGACGTCATGCGTAGGGCTGGGGTGTGTAAAACGATTAATGTTAGCTAACATGACGTTTAAGAATTTGGCTCGTTAGCTGGTGCTAACTGCTTTGCTGGGCTGGCTAGTTGCCTGCTGCTACTAGTGAACGTTTCGCATGTTAGTTCAAATCTAACTTTAGTGATTAGCATTACAGATTGTTAAAACTCAATACGCCGTTTTTTTTATTGGAAGATGCACTGCTCCAGTTTGCCTAGAAATGTACAGTGGCATAGTTGAGTTAGCTAGCTAGGTGTTTAGTTTCAGTAAAGTTATTTGGCTTTCTATTAATCAAACTTGAACAATTAAAAAGACATATATTTAATGTGCGAATGTTGCATTTTAAAGTCGTTCAAGACATAGAAGCACCGCAGTGATTTAAGAAATGTCTGGATCATAGCTACTTGTCCCCCAGGGTCTTCAGACTGGTTTTCGTAATCTCGCTAGCTGCGCAGAAATAAACCTACGCAGCAGCATTCAGTTCATTGACATTGCTGCTGATACTAATTGAATAAGATGGCTAGCCAGCTGCCTAGCGAAGTTTGTCTTAAAAAACGTTTATACCCCAGTTTACTGTATGAGTGAGCAAACGCTTTGTTTTTAAATGGTAGTTGACCGTATAGACACGGAGATGTAAGGCAACCCCGTTGACTTGAAATATGAGACACAGGCCACTGCAAATGTCAAAGTTTGCAGCCTCTACAACTGGAAATGGTCAGTACATTTATGATTCATAAACGTGTACAACTGGGTAAATCATCTTCCTTTCTGTGCTCGGTGTTTCTCTCACTTGATGTCTCTGGGCTTTCATTTTAATACCTGATGAATATGGTTGACATCTCATCTTAACATTGTCAATTAATCTTCTTTTTTCCCCCTGCACAGCGAATTATTTGCGGCCGTTTTTATGGGTGTACTTTCGTCCATTGTGATGATGATGTCATACTTAACACTCCTGTAGATTGCAGTGACTGTGGCAGGTCTGACGGGGAAGGAGCCGGTGCAATGCAGCCGCGATGTTAACATCTGCCCTGACACCAGCCTGGAGGATGCCCGCAAACAGGTAAGTTTTCACCCCTTTAACACCCATAATCCAATAAATTCTTTGTTTTACATTCACACCAAAAAAACAAGACAAAATAATACAAGTCAAGGTTTTCTTCCTATACTGTTGCTATCATCTTTAGTGTCCATAAGTGGACAGGACAGCTGTAGAGGTCACAGCCATTCACCATATGTGCTTTGGTTTTGTGTTTTGTTCACAGGGTCCATATGATGTTGTGTTGTTACCTGGAGGAGCCCTGGGGGCACAAAACCTCTCTGAGGTGAGCTCTATCACGTCTTCCTACCGGTAATAATAACATCCACTGCCTGTCAAGTGATACGATTGGATGACACAACAAACCTGCACCAGAGAGGCTACGTATTTAGTGTGCCACTGATGCTGTAAATTAGGTGAAAATGGTAAGTTCAAAAAGTAGACAAATCATAGTAGTCTGAACCTTTTTAATTAATAATTTTTCCCAGTTCAATTCACAAGCAAAGGTGTAGCCTTAGTAGATCTCTAGAAACAGTAATGTTCTTTGCTTAATAATAAGTATTGGTAAGTAAGTGTAAATATTTGGCAAGCAATTAAAATGTGCTGCATTTTATGTTTTACATTTCAAAAGTTGACATCAGCACTCATCTACTTATTCCATGAATGTGGAAGCTGGGTTGCAGTTTGCATTCGCGAAGCTTCAGCCAGTATGGCCAGTCAAATATTGATTACTGATATGTGATCTGTGTCTGTCTGCAGTCTTCTGCTGTGAAGGAGGTGTTGAAGGACCAGGAGGGCAGGAAAGGGCTGATTGCAGCCGTCTGTGCAGGTATTGTGTGCTCAACTTCAGCATTAGGCTCATACACACAAGTCCTTTTTATTCAGCTTCAGTGTAGACTCGTATACAGTATGTCATGTACAGTCAGTCCAGCTTCTGCATATGCTGTGCCCTTAATAATCAAATTGTAACGCTGGCTTTCCTACTTGATGGTCAATGTTTGATTAATATGATTGATTGGCCAGAGATTCAAGGGAAAGAATGAGCCAACAGTACTTCTTGCTCCAGGGATCAGGTTTGATTTGAGTATCCCTGGTATGTACTCCAGTGAGCTTTATACCATCCTGTAGCAGTCAGCTGGAAATAATGTTGGTTGGCCACCAGGTGGCACAATTTTCATTGAACCAAGTTTTAAGGGCCCCAGAACAGGGACAACCTTGCTTTCTTTCACAAGATATTTAAATTGAGGTCCTGACTGGTAATAGTCTTTTAAAGATCCTGGGGCACTTACTGAAAGTTGTGGGTATTAAACCCTGTATCCTCATCAAATTCCTAAACTCAGACCAGCTCAGTCTTGCAACATTCATCCCCATATGTTTGAAAAGGCTACACAATTGACTTGGCTGCTTATCTTGTTCCCCAGGTTTTCACTGTAAATGAGAAATTAGCTCTTATTTCACTTTGCTAATAAAATAGCTTCCTAATTAGAATGTGCATCACTTACTGTTCATGCAGTTTCTCTACACCTTCATAAATGCCACACGTCCCAGTTTTAGCCTCTGAACATCTGCTCACACATTCAGATACTGTCATCCCACAACCCTTTCTATGGATTCATAGGCCTCTAAACTGTTCTGAAACTCCAGTGCAAGTGAGGGTGTGTGAAATTTGGTGGGAGTGGCACATTTCTTTGAATAAGAAAACCAACTACTTTTTAAGTTTCATGCGAAATCTTATACTTGTAGCATAAAAATATTAACAAGTACTAACAAGTGTCCATGTTAAATATAGTCCTGGCTGACTAATGTTATGTAATGTCATTACCACTCTTGGTCAAGAAGGTAACTGTTTCAGATGTATTTGTTACACATGAAAATGGCTCAGAGCAACAACAGAAGAGCACGGATAAATGTTTGAACTGTATTACTTTAAGCACAGTATTTCCATAATTTGTGCAAGGACTGTACATGCATATATTCCTACATATAAATGCATAAATATCTGAAGTGAAGTTCTGCAGATGAACACAGTGAAACTGCAATGGCTGGGACTGGTGTTCAGTGTTTGTGAAGGTTCTAATGGCTGGCTGCAGCATAGTGATGCCACTTCCTCTGTGTACCAGGGCACAGGAAGGGTGCTGCAAGCAGCACAGGGGTGGAACATCAGCAGTATGGAACCACTGAAAAGGACGTCCTAGAAAACGCAGCGCATCCCCAGTAGTGGGAGGAGCCGTCTCCATGGCGACGGCACCTCCACATTCTGTCCATGCGCATGCGTTTTATACAGGGACATTTGGTGCTGACGATTGCAATGTACTCTTGCAATAAACTTTGCATTGCAGTTTTACTTCAGATACAAAAAAAAAATGTTGAACATTGAGACTTGTGTGCAGGTGCCAGCAGTTGCTCGTTTGAATTAGGATGAGATACACCACAGTATTTTAGGCAGAACCGAAAAGTCTATTGTATATAGTGAATAAGCTGTTCACAGTGGTTAGGTTTGAATCGAGTTGTTGTAGGAAGTGTGTTATTGAACTACTGACAGGATATTGTTACTTCCCCCTTTTCATTTTGCACACTGTGTGTGCTGTATGCTGGGGTGACGGGGGTTCTACTACCGCAGTCAGCCGAGTGAGGCACCCTGTTTCCTGTGTTCTGTGCCTCCGTCCTTCCCCCTGTGTAGCCAACACAGTCTGTCCTGCCATCCCATCCACCGTTCCCATCCTCACCCTCCCTCACCCTTCAAGACACATCCAGGGCCTGGAACAGGAGAAGGGGCGAGAGGGCAGACGACTGCACCTCAGAAACTTGATGCTAACACAGCCAGGAAGCACAATCAATATCTCTGCGATCTGTATTTATGAATGGGTTTATGAGTCTACGTGGTGCTTTTTCCTTGCTGTTTTTATACCTGGAGAGCTGTGACTGGGGCCCTCCAGGACCCACCTCGTCTGCTTGTGGTGACCAGGTGTCCTCTGCGTTTCAGGCCCCACTGCCCTCTTGGCCCATGGCATCGCCTACGGCAGTACAGTTACGACCCACCCCGGCGCCAAGGACAAGATGATGACCGGAGGTAAGGAACGCCTCCAGGTATCACCCCCCTGGGAGTAGCATCATGCTGGAGGCCCACCCACAGCCAATCGGCACTCGCCATTGTTTCAGCTCACACAGCTGAGGCCTGCTTGAGTCATACCAATTCTGTTTGGGGGCGTGGTCATTTTGCTTCATAAAGGAAACCCAGTGAGGCACCCAGTGTCTCATTGTAAGCCAGCACCCCGCAGAATGTACTGCATTGTGCTCCAGCAGGCTTCAGTGTACATTTTGCACTGCATTTACCATGCGCAGATGCTGTTATGTAGAGTGAGCTGCAGAAGCGACGTATGAAAGTCACCGCACACGGTGTTGGTTTCTCTCTCGTCCGCTCCAGGTCACTACACGTACTCTGAGGCCCGTGTGCAGAAGGACGGTAAGCTCATAACCAGCCGCGGCCCCGGAACCAGCTTCGAGTTCGCCCTGGCCATAGTGGAGGAGCTCATGGGAGCCGAGGTCGCCGCCCAAGTCAAAGCCCCGCTTATCCTGAAAGACTGAGCCACGCCCACATGCACCCAAGACCACACCCACTGTCATTCAGAAAGGGCACATTAGCCACATCCAGAAAGATGGTAGAATAGGCAACATTATACCTGTCGTATCAGTGATGTGGGACTCGGGTAAAAGGTGTCTCATGACAGGATGTTGCTCAGCACTTGCTGCCCTTTCTGATCGAACAGTCCCTTATTTTAGGAAATGCTGGACAAATTGAAATTAGCCCAGTGTTTTGCGCATGTCACTTGCTCAAAATAAACATGCCCTCCTTACTCTTACTGATCTGCTGCAATAAGGGGTGTTGTGTGCTGTGGAATTTTGCACTTAAACGTGGCTGGAAAACTTTCTATGCTCATGTTAAAAAAATTATTTGAATTTTATTTTTGCAAGAGCAATTTTGATTGGGTGTTGAGTGTTAAAACATTTTTCACATTAAATTTGCAGTTACTGCAGTACTCTTGGATGAATGACTGAATTCCAAAACATTGCATTTGGGGTACTTGCCCAAATCATGTAATCTATTGATGCAGATTTAAACAATGAAATTACAAAAATATCACTGTCAATAAACTTTGAAGAAATGCCAACCTGCCAGTCTGATCTTAATTTCCAACCCCTTGATTATAGCTCACATACGCACAGGCTCTGATTTTTAAAAATTCCTATTTATAACGTAGTTATACAAAAAATATCAAGTTTAAATCATAAATCGTTTTATATGTTTACATATTTACATTTCATTTCATTCCAAGTCTGGCAATGCTTGTCTTAAATCTTTGTATTTCTGAGATGGTTTTTGAATCATTTTAGACAGACCAGGGATGAACTCCGAGCGAGCTCCTCTTGATGTTGGTTTTTGTTCCAACCATTCTTTTAAGGTTACTGAAAATATGGGCAACGGACCATGTTGGGGTTGCAGCCCTGTTTTGATTAATGCCTTTTAATGCAGCATCCACCCCAATGTCACCTAAATGTAATAATTTTGCACCGATGTCCGGCAAAAAAACTCGAAACCACCAGTTGCCCACATGCAATTGTGTAATTGATTGTGTTTTCAACCAATGGAAAAACTGTCTCTGGTCTTAAATTGTAAAGTCGGGTATGGCTCTTCTTCAGTGGACCGCAGTGTGTTACAGGAAGTGAAACCAGTGATTCTACGGGTGCACATGAAGGAAATTACCCAATGGCAGCAGTTGCGGTAACAAAAGGGCGGGTGTAAAAAGTAGCGCTGGGTGGGCATGTTAAAGCGGTAAAAACAAGAAGAGGATCTGGCGTGGACCGGGTAGTTCGTTGCTGGGATACAGAAAGGTACCAGTATTTGGTGCTCTGGAGAAAACGCATTTCAGGTAAGAGCAATTCATTGTTACGGACTCATTTAAAAATGTATTCACTATTACAGAAAGGTAGATCACATTTTCCATGTCTTCACAGACCGGCAACCAGCTAGATGGCCAGATGTTGTTTGCATAGACAGACATTAACTGACTAACCAGGTAGCATAGCGTTAGAAAAATAAAAGAAACCCACCAAACTGTCAAGCTGACTTCACTGACACATGGTTCAGCAGCTTTAGCCAAGTAATACAGCGATAGCTAGCTAAACCTAACGTGTTAACTGGCATTACTTAACTAACGTGAAGTATAGAACTAGCACAACTCACAACATTAGCTGGCATGTTCCATGTTTTAAATGAACGTTGGATAGTTAACTAGAACGTTATGTCTTCGCCATCGACACAGTGCGCTGCAGCGGTTCCTTTTGTTCTCTATTGCTTGGTTGCTGGCCGGCCAGGTCGTGGTTCGGCAGCCAATTGTATGCAGTTGGCCATATTATACCTACAGTAACGCAATGTCAAAATAACTATCAAATATAGACGTAAAAAAACATTGCATTAAAGTGTTGTGGTTGTCTGATCAAGGAAGTTTCACTTACATTTGAGCAGCGCAGCCAATGTTCAGTGAGCTGAAGCAGAGGTAGCCTGCTACATTACTACGTCTACACTGTAAATTAGGCAGAATCTGCATTTTCTGGTGAGCTCGACCTAGGTATGATCAGTGTCGTAACGTTAACAGTTACTAGCTAAGTCAGTGATTTGTCTTGGTTCTGACAGTCTTGGGTCAGTCAGTTGGGATTTATTTCTTATATTGTGTTAGAGTTGACGTTCACATGGCTGCTGTAATATATATATATAAAAGTTACACTGCAGTCAAAGTTTAGCTTGCAGACCCTGTGAAATATTCTGCCGTAGGATACAGCTAACGCAGTGCAGCTGCAGTCAGCTACGATCGTTTGTAACATTACTCTGCCTTTCGGTATGCTTCGTACCCTAGGGAGCAGTATTGAAATGCAATCGCATATTTTTCCAACCCCAAATGCTATTACTCGGCATGGTGCAGTGCAACGCGGTGGGATGGGCTGCTGTTTCTTCTGCCTTGCTGTAGTTCGCAGTCTGGTCGCGGTCTCATGGAAGATCGACCGAACCAAGGACGATTCCCTTGTTCATGCAATATTGGGAAGGTGTAATTTTTTTGGTGTTCTGTAAGGACCGAGCCATATTTGCGCTGCTAGTTATATGAATGTACAACTTAATTTTACGGAGCACAGGATGATGATTGATGAGAGGCCAGGGACTATATAAAATTGTATACAATACTGCTACCCGTGAATGCCCAGTAATGGAATTAAGGTGAACTAATCTAGGGATGGAAATTAAAGCCTGAGACAGATAAATGTATTTGTAGAAAACAGCAGCCTTTTATGTTTGGTTTGCTAGTGCACACACCTGAGGTTTCTTTCTATGAAGAGTATATTTTTCAGTGTACTGTAAACAAACACCTGCTTCCCCACCCTATAATGAGATTTTAAATTGTATTTGAAAAATACATATCTTATGAAGAGACATGTACAACTCATTCCTCCCATATAATATGCATTGCATGGAGCAATTGGAGCTGGGGTGTTTAACAAAAAAAAAAATGCACACACATTTGTGACCGAGAGCCCTCAGGCGGTATTACTTAACCCCTTAAAACTCTATTAAAACTCAGGGCGTTTTGTAACAATGCCCCCGTCTTAAACCACATTTATCTTCAAAACTACATACAGTACAGACATGGTTCAAACTTGAAATAAAGAGCTCCTGCCGGAGTCTCACTCTGTAAACATACAGGACATATTTATTCTCAAAAATGACAAATAAATCCAAAAAATGTTTAGTATTTTCTTTATTCTATAGTAATTGCATGTACTTCTGATACTGGACAAAACCAGATTTCTTTTTCCAATCGTGTCCCAGGATTTGTACAACACCAGGATGAAAGTTTGAAGTGAACTGGACAAAGCTGTCAAATTTGACATGCATTTTCCCAAAGGTGGGCCCAAGTGTCCCCACAGCATCTCCAAATGGCACCAAACCTCTAAAAATTGGAATATTGTGCATATCTTGTTTTTCCCAGCCATATTCCACTTCCAGAAGCTAATTCATCAAAGTGCAAAGAGTCTAAGCTTTACAACGGCATACGTGTTATAGCCCCGCACCTTGAATCAATGTCAGATAAAAGCAATAATTTAAGACAGTGTTATTGTTAGATGCCGTCGTCTAATTTCACGGCCATTGGGCTAAGGATTTAAAATGAATGCCTACTATTTAAAATGTGAACAAGGGGTGAAGAGATGGTGATGTTCATACCATAATTAAAACAATTTGTGGAATGGCAAGGGTGAGGTCAAAAGCGCCCATTATTTTGATTGATGACAGACAAAGTGACCCTGCGCTGATCAGTGCCAGAAGAGGACCGGCCATCGATAAACGTCCTCTCCAGGAAGCTGTTCGCTCGGCTGTGAAGGTGCCCCTGTAGCGGCTCTCTCAATCTGTTCAGCTCAGGACGACGCTGAAGAATGAGCGCATCAATCATCGGCCTTCTTTCTCATAACAGACGGCTTATTTCTCCGTCCCTGAATGGCAGGAGTGATTCTCTCTTATCACTGTAGGGCGCACTTGAAAAGGTTTGATATTTATACCCCGACTGTCGTCGGTGAAAAGACCTGGCAGCACCATTCTTGTTTTCTGTTCGGGTGGAAGAAGGTGAATCTTTGGGATGGGCCTAAACAGAAGGCCGTTTTCTCTGCAGTAACAGTGGATTTCAGCGCTGTAGAATTACGCTTTTCAGCGCTAATGTCCCCCCGTGGGTTTGATTGCAGTTTCTCACTCGCAATTTATATTGATGGGGACTAAACCCTGGTGCTCCCAGAAAAAGGCAGTACAGTGCTTGCATGTTCTGAGAGATCAGAGGTAGCTTTACTGATTTCTGTTCAGTTGTGTTATTAGTATTTCCATGTGTACAGAATGTATATATGTGTAGACCGTATGATCAGGTCTGTTTTCATGGCAACTCTCTTTAAACAGGAAGTTGTTATCTGTCTGCTTGTGAACACTGCCTCACACTTACGCAAGCAGTTCTTTCAAGCCGTTTTCTCCATGGTCAACTTTTTTCACCACAGCGCCGGTAAATAAAGACACCTATAGAAGTGTGTGATCTCTCAATCATCTATAAGCAAGCAGCAAGAACCAAATCCAACCAGTCAAAAAGAACTTTATTGCACACTGTTTTTTTTCAATGTGCAATAAAGTATTGGATTGCCCACTGTTGCACAGCAGAAAGGAAATGCAACAGAACACATCTCCAGTGGTGTTGCTGCACTTGTTGTAGATTGGTTTCTAGCTGGTTTTGGGGTTGTCTTCATTCCTCAGAGTAGCTAAATTGTGCTTTGCCTGTCGTGCTGTAGCTCATGTGTTTGCAAGCATATTTGAAGGTGAGCATCACTTCGGAAATCTTTTAGTTCTGAAAGCTTTTAAAAATATTACCATTCTCAGTCACCAGAAGATTTGCACAAATAAAATTGAAGGGATTTCCTTTGTGTGAGGTGATTTCCACTGATAATATTGTAATCATTTTTCATCAGCGTTGTAGCAATGGGATATGATTAAATAATGCTTATTATTGTCTACTGTATGCGTGCTATAAACCTTGCCTACTATAAATCTGACCCATCTTCA
Organism: Anguilla anguilla; assembly: GCF_013347855.1. Classification (NCBI taxonomy): domain Eukaryota; kingdom Metazoa; phylum Chordata; class Actinopteri; order Anguilliformes; family Anguillidae; genus Anguilla; species Anguilla anguilla. The sequence goes on from NC_049213.1 coordinate 17,539,747, forward strand.
TGGAAAAAATCACAAGTAGAATTCAAACAGGAGCATTTTTTTAATATTAGATTATACAAAACACAAAATTAAAGCATTTTGAGGAAAGAAATCCTTTCAAAACTGGTCATACGAATTATATCACCACTGCTGTCTCAATGTCAGTCTTTCTCGATTTTACATTTTTGTACTTTTAGTAGCCTTTCTCTGGAGGGACAGATGCAGTCGTGATTGTACTTGTGCTTGTGTCCTTGTGACTGAAACCATAGCTCAGAGGTTCTCAAACATGTCTGTCTCAGGGACCCCTAAACTGACCTTCCTGTGGCTGAGGATAAATAAAATGGTTCATGTTTCACACCTTTTGCACCCATCCAACTCCTACTGCATTCAGTGCTGTAGCTGTTTAACACAGCAGTACTTGGAAATAAGTCTAAATTGTGATTTTAACTTGGGTCTGTATAAGACAACCTGCTATTTAAAACTAAGTATTGCACTGCCACAATGATCAGTTTGTCCACGGATCTGCAAAGAAGACTAGATTTAAATCTTCTGACAATCTGAAATATGCAAATTATTCAATCTGCACAAAGTGTTATTAAAATGTGCAGTATTTTTTTCATTGTGCTAAGGCCTCTGTGGGACTTCTGTCATGCTGAGAGGGTCCTCAAGGAATCCCAGTTTGGGAAGGGCTGAGAGAACAGGACGGCCTGTGAGGTGCTTAATGCATTCAGCTATTTGCTCTGTACTGGAGCAGTGTGGGAACTTGGAGGACATGGTTGCAGTTTCTGCAAGATCGTTGCTTAGGACCGATCTTGCGATTGTGTCTTCATGATTGGACTATAAAAGTGTTTTATTGTAGGAGTTATGGCTGCAGGGGTGTAATTACAGTGCCCCGTCAGGGGGGGTTTGGGAACCTTTGCAGTGGGAGGGGTTAATGAGAAAAGCTGAACTCTGTCATCTGCAACACTCTTCATGATGACATTCATTAGCTTGTCTACTCGACGCATATGATCGTATAATTAGCAAGTGCTCCCACAAACAAAATATATCCAGGTCTATTTGCGGACCTGGTGAGTTTGGAGACTTCCCATTGCTCTCTCATAAGCCTGCATGTAGGGTGACTGAACCTGTTCCAGAATGCGCCCTATATTCTTCATCATGTTGTGATATGCAGCTAGAGATGGCTCAGGGTGTAAAAATTGTGTATAGACTGTGACCCCTGACTCCTAACAACTATGTGAGGTATTGTTAAAATCAAGGGAGGATTTTTCAGGGGTGTGGTTGTTTTGTGACAGACCTGCAGCTGTGACTAGCCTGCAATTGTAATTGAATCAAACTTGGAATCCAACGAACTTGGAATCCAACCTCTCTATGCATTGCGGTGGTCTCTTGAACACCAGAACTTAACATTCTAAATGTAGCTGAATATATGGAGACGTGTCGAGTTGACAGTGGTGGTAAAGCCGCACCGACCGCAGTCGCTGTCACACAAAGTCACCACCGAAGCCCTGTTCTGAGTCAGGAAAAACCCTGGTTCACGCTCCACGTCCTCGTCCCGAGGGACTCGAGAGGGAACGTAGAGCCATAGTTCGGTGTCTGCAGACGATAATCTCCAGGCAAAGTGATTTTCACGGCCTCTTTCGTCTGTAGAATTGAGTAAGGGCTCTGTGGGCATTACAGGAGCAGATTATCGGCTAATTCCCCCGGGAACCCTTTACTCAGGAGCCTAATACCCGTCAGTGGCCGTAATACCCGGGAGGGTGCGGACGTGGCGCTCCAGCAGGCCGTGGGGGGTGTTTCGGTGAATCGCGGGCCAGAGTGCCGATCGCAGGGCCGAGAGACGGATGACTCGCACTGTCGGCTGTGTAAGACAGCAGTGTGGCGCAGCAGGTAATGAATCAGGTTTGGGTCGCAGGCTGAATTCCCAGGTCTTTTAACCCTGGTCTACTCTTGAGCTGGATTTCATCAGCAAATATCTGTGTAACTGGACAGTGTGTAAAATGGTAGTGTAAACGTCGCGGATCTCAGAAGTAATGCAAAGCCAATCTCCTTGAGTATTCACTACTCCGCCTTCAAGAGTCCGCTGAGATTTGATGAGTTCTCTAGATAAACGCTGAAGTTCACCCTGGTAAAGCAAAACTCACTGGGACCAACGTTTGTGGTGCTCAATGCGTCAAAAATTTATAAAAATATAAATATAAATATAATGCCATGGTTACTCATGAACATCCACAGACCTTCTTGTGTCTCATCGAAAACTACTTTCTACCAAAGTACGCTAGCTGTGGAAATCCACGCAAACAAAGTCTCAAACAAAGCCAGTATTTCTGGAGCTCAGTGTCAATATTGTTTAAACAATGTTGAATCGATTTTATTTGGAAAGAGATGTTGCTGTTTAGTTTTTCAAATGTAAATTTTGGGCTCTGAGGGCAACAAATGCCAAGATAGCACTCCAACTTAAGTGGAAATAGAGCTTTATCTTTGGGTGAACTGCCTCTTTAAGGCTTTATACAGGTCTTACCAATCATGTTTTAACTGTACTGCATAGGTGCTTTATTGGCCAGGTCTCCCTCGGACAAGAGATCTTCAGTCTCAAGGGAGGGATTGCCCGGTTAAATAAATGCTTAATCAAAATGTGTGTGTATTTTGTGAAACATGACTGGAATTTCTGAGAAGTTGATTAAGATCCCGCATTAGTTTTGGGATATGTTTTCTGGGAAATTTAAGGGAGTGCTTTCTGTGGACATGGGACATTGGGTATGCTTAGCCTTATTTTTCTTGATGATGGTTGGCTAGCTGTGACTTTGGTCGTTTTGTAAGACATCTATCTAATAACCCAGGCCCAGTCATGGGCCAATAACATAACAGTTTGTTTTGTTGGGCGGAATATTGTACTTGTCCCAAGGATTGTATTAAGTGGTGTTATTTCAAGTAAACGTGCACCCCATCCACAGTCTCTCTGGGCTACCTTTACTGCCTTAATTAGGCTCATAAGTCAATTCCCACTGAATCCTGGAGTATAATGGAAAACCCATATTGTTGCCATAGGTATCCATCTGAGTAAATGGATAATACCGTATATAAAGTTTTATTGATCATTATCTTGGCAGGTTCACTTATTGAGGGCTGGCTTGAGTAAAGCAGCATTACAAACTGCAGAGTAGAATAAAATGTAGGCTAAACCATACTGGTCATACTTGGGAAATGTTACATGTAATTGTGAGGGGGGCTTTGGCCTTTATTTAGGTCCCTTCTCCTGCTGATTCTGAGATTCCCCCCACCACCATAGGGTCCTGCATTGCCTGCATCACCCCCAGCAGCATCCTTACTGTACAGCTCTCCTCTTTTTAACGGGCCGATCCCGGGTTTTTCCGTCTAACTCTGCAGAATTGCCGTGACGCAAATCCCGGCAGCCAAACCTGCAGCGTCAGGCTGAAGACTTTTGTTTTGGTGCTGCAGTAATTCCGTATGGTCTCCCGCTCTCTAGAGCCACTCTCCCCGCTGGAGCCTGGCCAGGGAGACGCTGAAAAGGGACCAGCTGGCTCTCCCCCCCCCTCTTTTTCCATTTCATTAAAACCGGAGGAACGTCTAGCCGTCAGTTCCTCTGTCTTACCTCACTCTATCGTCAGCTTTCTCTCCCTCTGATTCTGCCCCCTCTCCTGCTGTCTCCCTCCCTCCGTCTCTCTACCCCTCTCTCGTTTCTCTCCCCCTTCTCTCTCTACCTCTACCTCCCTCTCTCTCCTTTCTCTCACCCTCTCCTTTCTCTCCCCCTTCTCTCTCTACCTCTGCCTCTCTCTCTTCCTCTCTCTTCCTCTCTCTCTCTCTCTCTCTCTCTCTCTCTCTCTTTCTCTCCCCCTCTCTGTATTCCCTATCTAGATTACTATAGGTCTGACGGTGCAGTGTAGAGGTGTGTGTGTGAGTGAGTGAGCGTGTGTGACTGTGTGGGGTGTGGGGGGTGCGTTTTGGTTTTTATCGCTCTGTATCGTTCCCCTGCTTTCACTCTCAGGGCTCGTTCATCTCACCCTAACCGCAGAACGCATCGTCTGTGCCTCTCTTTCACACGCACGCACGCACGCACACGCATGTTCATCCCCACGCAGGAGAACAAGAACGCTGCAAGAGGAGGCTGGGCACCCCCCCTCTTCTCCCTCTCTCCTCTTCTCCCCTCTCTCCTGGCCTCTTGTGAATCTGCTTTCCTCTCCGACTGTATCTGGCTGGGACAATCCTGCTGAAGGCTGATAGAGGTGGGTACTGCAGTGTGAGTGTGAGTGTGTGTGTGTGTGTGTGTTATGTGTTGTGTGTGTGTGTGTGCACGCGTTTGCGTGTTACGCATGTGTGTGAGCGTGTATGTATGTGCATGCGTGTGTGTGTATGTGTATGTGTGTGTGTTGGCACCAGTAGTGTGTAGCTCTAACATTTCTTTGCTTCGCTCTGTATCTCTCATCTCCGTTCGGGAGGAATGTTCCTTCTGCCTCCCTTTATGCCTCTCTGTGTCTGTCATGCTTCATGCACAGCAGCTCCTGTCAGACTGGCCTCTGTGTCTCAGCGCATGACAGCGCAGGGGAACGGGGAGCCCCTTCAGGTGTGTGTGTGTGTTACACATTGTGTGTGTGTGCGCGTATGTGTGTTTTACACATAGTGTGTGTGCGTGTGTGTATGTGTGTTTTACACATAGTGTGTGTGTGTGTGTGTGTTTTACACATAGTGTGTGTGTGGGCACGTGTGTATGTGTGTTTTACATGTAGTGTGTGTGTGTGTGTGTGTGTGTGTGTTTTACACATAGTGTGTGTGTGTGTCTACGCTCACCTGCTGCCGCTCGGCCCCTCTGTTAAAGCTGACGCCGGTGTAGCGCCGCTCTCCTCCGCTCGGCGGCTCCCCGCTCTCGCCCCGCCGTCGTCCTGTAGGGCTCCGTGGCGACCGCCGCGCGGCGGACTGGGGCTCCAGAACTGGGCCGGGGGCCAAGCCTGGAGCGAGGCGGTCGGTGGGGGGTGGGGGGTGGGGGGTGCGCCGGCGGTTTGGTGCAGTAAGCTGTTGAACGCAGCGGCAGCAGAACGGTCCGGAGCACAGGGGCCTGCTTGCGCATGTGCATTTGCCTTTTTAGCAATGCACCATGGGAATTTTCAACCCCGGGCCCTCGGCTCATCAGCTGAATGATAATTAATGCCATGTTCGACATTTAGTATTTTTATAGTGTGGTGTTTCTCATCTTTAAAAAAATAATTAGCGGTAATGAATAAGCTGTTTCTTCGTTTGGCGGCGTGCCCTGACCCCTCGTGCTGTTGTGTCTAGCTCGTCTGACTCTGGGCTATATATCCTACGCTGGTCACACTGTTCACTGCCCAGCAGGATGTGGATCTGCAAAATTCAGACTGCAGGAGATGACTGTGCTGAGCTGAGCTCTGCTTCACTGCGGTTCCCTTTGCACTGTCACTGTGGGTCTGCACAGAGTGCCCCCTGCAGGCCGTGCTGAAGACTGCATTTTTCTGCGTATGTGTGTCTATGACCGATCTCCGTTGTACGAATATTTGTCAGTGCATATTGTAGCCGATCTTTACTCGCAGTTTATGGTCATGTTATGATAGACATAGTTCTTCACAGTGACAAAATGAGGGGGTGGGGGGTGGGGGGGAGAAACCTATGTGGATCCTGTGGGGAAAAATACCCTGTGGAGTAAAATTTATTCGCTCAGCCTTTGAAAGGAAATGGAGCAGGAGTGTGAGGAGCCTGGAGCTCGTCTGTGGTTGGGTGTTTCTGGGGCGCAGTTGAGGGCCACAGCGATGTTCCTGCACCGGTTTCAGTTCACTCTGCACCACCTGCATCTCTCTCCTCCGCTTCGCGGTGATGAGAGCATGCCGAAGACGTTTCACCCGGCTCATTTTTTCCAGCTGCCTACGATAACAGCAGCCCAGTTTGTGGCCAGTTTCAGATCAGTTTTGTGTCATCAGCATCATAGGAGAGACTCCAGAAGGTGTTCGTGATTCTTTACGAAGGCAGCCGTGGCTTGGCGTGTTTGGCAGCAGAATGGGACAGTCAGCATCGTGATGGTCATGAGTAAATCTCCTGTTTCTATGTACATGCGCTCTGTGTGCTGTGATCCAACTGCATCTCAGATTTATTTGTTGCTTGCTGTTGCAGTGGTTAGGGAGTTGATATCATATTGTTTCTCTTTTTGCCATTGTTCTTTGTCTGTGCAGAAGACTGCTGGTCCTTGAAAAAGCTCACTGGAGATAAGTGCGCTCACAGCATGCAGTTCAGCATTCAGTTCAGCGCTCTTCTATATTTGGGCGCTGAAACACCTTCGCGTTTGGGTGGCACCTTGTTTTGAGCCGGGACGCCTACAGTCTGCACTTCTGCACTTTACACGTACTCTGGCCTATTTATAAATTCGATGTAAGTTTTGTTAAAGTGCTCTGAGATTGCTTTTTTTTCTTTCATAACAGCGGAGTTAAATGAGCAGGCCTCACAAAGCTTTCATGCAGTAACAGGATTTCACTTACTTTTATAGGCTGTCAAATCCTCTTTGAACATGATGGCCTGTTTACCACAGTAATGCAGTCCCGGCCTTCCTCTGGCACTGTAAAGGCTGTTAGCCAAGAGCTTCATTTCTTCAGTCCTGTTGAAATAAAAGCGTGTTTTTTTTCTGCTTTTATGTTGGTGTTCCCTTGGAGCAGAGGAGTATCTTTCATTTACCTTCTGCTGTCTTTGTGCTCTGTGCTGAGAGCGCAGGCTCAGTCTTGCTGTGCAATGAGAGCACAGGCTCAGTCTCGCTGTGCAGAGAGAGCACAGGCTCAGTCTCTGTGCAGAGAGAGCACAGGCTCAGTCTTACTGTGCTGAGAGAGCACAGGCTCAGTCTCTCTGTGCTGAGAGAGCACAGGCTCAGTCTTGCGGTGCTGAGAGAGCACAGGCTCAGTCTCTCTGTGCTGAGAGAGCACAGGCTCAGTCTTGCGGTGCTGAGAGAGCACAGGCTCAGTCTTACTGTGCTGAGAGAGCACAGGCTCAGTCTCTCTGTGCTGAGAGAGCACAGGCTCAGTCTTACTGTGCTGAGAGAGCACAGGCTCAGTCTTGCGGTGCTGAGAGAGCACAGGCTCAGTCTTACTGCGCTGAGAGAGCACAGGCTCAGTCTCTCTGCGCTGAGAGAGCACAGGCTCAGTCTCTCTGTGCTGAGAGAGCACAGGCTCAGTCTCGCTGTGCTAAGAGCACAGGCTCAGTCTCGCTGTGCTGAGAGCACAGGCTCAGTTTTGCTGTGATTTCTTAGAAGATGAGTTAACATAACATAAAAACCCATGAGTTGGGTTTTTGACCATCGCAGGTAGCCTATTCCACCACCAGAGGCCCAACGGGAGCTGGGGAAGTTAGCAACTCAGTTTTTTTAGTTTTAGTTTTTAGTTTTAAGTTGAACTTCAGGTGGTCCTTTGCCATTCAGTTTGAGAGGTCTAGTAGGCAAGTTGAAATGCACATTGAGTCCAGAGTATCAGCGGTAGAGAAGTTGTATCAGCAGTGTAGCAGTGATAAGACAGACTGTGTTAGAACATGACAGAAGCAAGGAACTTGGTAGGGAAGAGGAGAGGACCAAGGACTGATCCCTGGGGAACACCTGTAGAGAGGAATTTAGGTTTCAAAACTGCTTTGCCCCCATTTGAGAGCTGAGCTGCAGATCCCCAAGGTAATGAAGGAAGACAACAGGATGTGGCCAACTATGTCTGCAAATGCTACAGAGAGAATGAGGAGGATTAGAATGAGAGAGAGGAGAGAGAACCTACATTTGCAGAGAGGAGCTTGCTGACTCATCCCAGAAGCTAGATTGGTGAGGGACTAGGAGGTCATTGTGAGTGAGAAAGGGAGAGAGTTGGTTGAAAACAGCACATTCTCCTGGACAGAAGGAGAAGAAGGCTGCAGGTACACATCTAGTGGACAGGGATGAGTGCATCAGAGAGGAGATGTATGGCAGGATGTAAGCAGGGATGGAATGAAGGAGCGAGGGATCGGATCCAGGGAGGGGGTGGAAGAAAAGACCAAAAAATAAATAGGTAGTTACCAGTTCACCATTTTTAACAATAAGGAGTGCCTTTAGAGAACATTTCATTTGAGAGGCTGAAGTAAGAGTTCTTTCCCATGTAACCATGTATGGGGTGGGGTTATGTCAGCTGGAAATAATGTTGGTTGGCCACCAGGTGGCACAATTTTCATTGAACCAAGTTTTAAGGGCCCCAGAACAGGGACAACCTTGCTTTCTTTCACAAGATATTTAAATTGAGGTCCTGACTGGTAATAGTCTTTTAAAGATCCTGGGGCACTTACTGAAAGTTGTGGGTATTAAACCCTGTATCCTCATCAAATTCCTAAACTCAGACCAGCTCAGTCTTGCAACATTCATCCCCATATGTTTGAAAAGGCTACACAATTGACTTGGCTGCTTATCTTGTTCCCCAGGTTTTCACTGTAAATGAGAAATTAGCTCTTATTTCACTTTGCTAATAAAATAGCTTCCTAATTAGAATGTGCATCACTTACTGTTCATGCAGTTTCTCTACACCTTCATAAATGCCACACGTCCCAGTTTTAGCCTCTGAACATCTGCTCACACATTCAGATACTGTCATCCCACAACCCTTTCTATGGATTCATAGGCCTCTAAACTGTTCTGAAACTCCAGTGCAAGTGAGGGTGTGTGAAATTTGGTGGGAGTGGCACATTTCTTTGAATAAGAAAACCAACTACTTTTTAAGTTTCATGCGAAATCTTATACTTGTAGCATAAAAATATTAACAAGTACTAACAAGTGTCCATGTTAAATATAGTCCTGGCTGACTAATGTTATGTAATGTCATTACCACTCTTGGTCAAGAAGGTAACTGTTTCAGATGTATTTGTTACACATGAAAATGGCTCAGAGCAACAACAGAAGAGCACGGATAAATGTTTGAACTGTATTACTTTAAGCACAGTATTTCCATAATTTGTGCAAGGACTGTACATGCATATATTCCTACATATAAATGCATAAATATCTGAAGTGAAGTTCTGCAGATGAACACAGTGAAACTGCAATGGCTGGGACTGGTGTTCAGTGTTTGTGAAGGTTCTAATGGCTGGCTGCAGCATAGTGATGCCACTTCCTCTGTGTACCAGGGCACAGGAAGGGTGCTGCAAGCAGCACAGGGGTGGAACATCAGCAGTATGGAACCACTGAAAAGGACGTCCTAGAAAACGCAGCGCATCCCCAGTAGTGGGAGGAGCCGTCTCCATGGCGACGGCACCTCCACATTCTGTCCATGCGCATGCGTTTTATACAGGGACATTTGGTGCTGACGATTGCAATGTACTCTTGCAATAAACTTTGCATTGCAGTTTTACTTCAGATACAAAAAAAAAATGTTGAACATTGAGACTTGTGTGCAGGTGCCAGCAGTTGCTCGTTTGAATTAGGATGAGATACACCACAGTATTTTAGGCAGAACCGAAAAGTCTATTGTATATAGTGAATAAGCTGTTCACAGTGGTTAGGTTTGAATCGAGTTGTTGTAGGAAGTGTGTTATTGAACTACTGACAGGATATTGTTACTTCCCCCTTTTCATTTTGCACACTGTGTGTGCTGTATGCTGGGGTGACGGGGGTTCTACTACCGCAGTCAGCCGAGTGAGGCACCCTGTTTCCTGTGTTCTGTGCCTCCGTCCTTCCCCCTGTGTAGCCAACACAGTCTGTCCTGCCATCCCATCCACCGTTCCCATCCTCACCCTCCCTCACCCTTCAAGACACATCCAGGGCCTGGAACAGGAGAAGGGGCGAGAGGGCAGACGACTGCACCTCAGAAACTTGATGCTAACACAGCCAGGAAGCACAATCAATATCTCTGCGATCTGTATTTATGAATGGGTTTATGAGTCTACGTGGTGCTTTTTCCTTGCTGTTTTTATACCTGGAGAGCTGTGACTGGGGCCCTCCAGGACCCACCTCGTCTGCTTGTGGTGACCAGGTGTCCTCTGCGTTTCAGGCCCCACTGCCCTCTTGGCCCATGGCATCGCCTACGGCAGTACAGTTACGACCCACCCCGGCGCCAAGGACAAGATGATGACCGGAGGTAAGGAACGCCTCCAGGTATCACCCCCCTGGGAGTAGCATCATGCTGGAGGCCCACCCACAGCCAATCGGCACTCGCCATTGTTTCAGCTCACACAGCTGAGGCCTGCTTGAGTCATACCAATTCTGTTTGGGGGCGTGGTCATTTTGCTTCATAAAGGAAACCCAGTGAGGCACCCAGTGTCTCATTGTAAGCCAGCACCCCGCAGAATGTACTGCATTGTGCTCCAGCAGGCTTCAGTGTACATTTTGCACTGCATTTACCATGCGCAGATGCTGTTATGTAGAGTGAGCTGCAGAAGCGACGTATGAAAGTCACCGCACACGGTGTTGGTTTCTCTCTCGTCCGCTCCAGGTCACTACACGTACTCTGAGGCCCGTGTGCAGAAGGACGGTAAGCTCATAACCAGCCGCGGCCCCGGAACCAGCTTCGAGTTCGCCCTGGCCATAGTGGAGGAGCTCATGGGAGCCGAGGTCGCCGCCCAAGTCAAAGCCCCGCTTATCCTGAAAGACTGAGCCACGCCCACATGCACCCAAGACCACACCCACTGTCATTCAGAAAGGGCACATTAGCCACATCCAGAAAGATGGTAGAATAGGCAACATTATACCTGTCGTATCAGTGATGTGGGACTCGGGTAAAAGGTGTCTCATGACAGGATGTTGCTCAGCACTTGCTGCCCTTTCTGATCGAACAGTCCCTTATTTTAGGAAATGCTGGACAAATTGAAATTAGCCCAGTGTTTTGCGCATGTCACTTGCTCAAAATAAACATGCCCTCCTTACTCTTACTGATCTGCTGCAATAAGGGGTGTTGTGTGCTGTGGAATTTTGCACTTAAACGTGGCTGGAAAACTTTCTATGCTCATGTTAAAAAAATTATTTGAATTTTATTTTTGCAAGAGCAATTTTGATTGGGTGTTGAGTGTTAAAACATTTTTCACATTAAATTTGCAGTTACTGCAGTACTCTTGGATGAATGACTGAATTCCAAAACATTGCATTTGGGGTACTTGCCCAAATCATGTAATCTATTGATGCAGATTTAAACAATGAAATTACAAAAATATCACTGTCAATAAACTTTGAAGAAATGCCAACCTGCCAGTCTGATCTTAATTTCCAACCCCTTGATTATAGCTCACATACGCACAGGCTCTGATTTTTAAAAATTCCTATTTATAACGTAGTTATACAAAAAATATCAAGTTTAAATCATAAATCGTTTTATATGTTTACATATTTACATTTCATTTCATTCCAAGTCTGGCAATGCTTGTCTTAAATCTTTGTATTTCTGAGATGGTTTTTGAATCATTTTAGACAGACCAGGGATGAACTCCGAGCGAGCTCCTCTTGATGTTGGTTTTTGTTCCAACCATTCTTTTAAGGTTACTGAAAATATGGGCAACGGACCATGTTGGGGTTGCAGCCCTGTTTTGATTAATGCCTTTTAATGCAGCATCCACCCCAATGTCACCTAAATGTAATAATTTTGCACCGATGTCCGGCAAAAAAACTCGAAACCACCAGTTGCCCACATGCAATTGTGTAATTGATTGTGTTTTCAACCAATGGAAAAACTGTCTCTGGTCTTAAATTGTAAAGTCGGGTATGGCTCTTCTTCAGTGGACCGCAGTGTGTTACAGGAAGTGAAACCAGTGATTCTACGGGTGCACATGAAGGAAATTACCCAATGGCAGCAGTTGCGGTAACAAAAGGGCGGGTGTAAAAAGTAGCGCTGGGTGGGCATGTTAAAGCGGTAAAAACAAGAAGAGGATCTGGCGTGGACCGGGTAGTTCGTTGCTGGGATACAGAAAGGTACCAGTATTTGGTGCTCTGGAGAAAACGCATTTCAGGTAAGAGCAATTCATTGTTACGGACTCATTTAAAAATGTATTCACTATTACAGAAAGGTAGATCACATTTTCCATGTCTTCACAGACCGGCAACCAGCTAGATGGCCAGATGTTGTTTGCATAGACAGACATTAACTGACTAACCAGGTAGCATAGCGTTAGAAAAATAAAAGAAACCCACCAAACTGTCAAGCTGACTTCACTGACACATGGTTCAGCAGCTTTAGCCAAGTAATACAGCGATAGCTAGCTAAACCTAACGTGTTAACTGGCATTACTTAACTAACGTGAAGTATAGAACTAGCACAACTCACAACATTAGCTGGCATGTTCCATGTTTTAAATGAACGTTGGATAGTTAACTAGAACGTTATGTCTTCGCCATCGACACAGTGCGCTGCAGCGGTTCCTTTTGTTCTCTATTGCTTGGTTGCTGGCCGGCCAGGTCGTGGTTCGGCAGCCAATTGTATGCAGTTGGCCATATTATACCTACAGTAACGCAATGTCAAAATAACTATCAAATATAGACGTAAAAAAACATTGCATTAAAGTGTTGTGGTTGTCTGATCAAGGAAGTTTCACTTACATTTGAGCAGCGCAGCCAATGTTCAGTGAGCTGAAGCAGAGGTAGCCTGCTACATTACTACGTCTACACTGTAAATTAGGCAGAATCTGCATTTTCTGGTGAGCTCGACCTAGGTATGATCAGTGTCGTAACGTTAACAGTTACTAGCTAAGTCAGTGATTTGTCTTGGTTCTGACAGTCTTGGGTCAGTCAGTTGGGATTTATTTCTTATATTGTGTTAGAGTTGACGTTCACATGGCTGCTGTAATATATATATATAAAAGTTACACTGCAGTCAAAGTTTAGCTTGCAGACCCTGTGAAATATTCTGCCGTAGGATACAGCTAACGCAGTGCAGCTGCAGTCAGCTACGATCGTTTGTAACATTACTCTGCCTTTCGGTATGCTTCGTACCCTAGGGAGCAGTATTGAAATGCAATCGCATATTTTTCCAACCCCAAATGCTATTACTCGGCATGGTGCAGTGCAACGCGGTGGGATGGGCTGCTGTTTCTTCTGCCTTGCTGTAGTTCGCAGTCTGGTCGCGGTCTCATGGAAGATCGACCGAACCAAGGACGATTCCCTTGTTCATGCAATATTGGGAAGGTGTAATTTTTTTGGTGTTCTGTAAGGACCGAGCCATATTTGCGCTGCTAGTTATATGAATGTACAACTTAATTTTACGGAGCACAGGATGATGATTGATGAGAGGCCAGGGACTATATAAAATTGTATACAATACTGCTACCCGTGAATGCCCAGTAATGGAATTAAGGTGAACTAATCTAGGGATGGAAATTAAAGCCTGAGACAGATAAATGTATTTGTAGAAAACAGCAGCCTTTTATGTTTGGTTTGCTAGTGCACACACCTGAGGTTTCTTTCTATGAAGAGTATATTTTTCAGTGTACTGTAAACAAACACCTGCTTCCCCACCCTATAATGAGATTTTAAATTGTATTTGAAAAATACATATCTTATGAAGAGACATGTACAACTCATTCCTCCCATATAATATGCATTGCATGGAGCAATTGGAGCTGGGGTGTTTAACAAAAAAAAAAATGCACACACATTTGTGACCGAGAGCCCTCAGGCGGTATTACTTAACCCCTTAAAACTCTATTAAAACTCAGGGCGTTTTGTAACAATGCCCCCGTCTTAAACCACATTTATCTTCAAAACTACATACAGTACAGACATGGTTCAAACTTGAAATAAAGAGCTCCTGCCGGAGTCTCACTCTGTAAACATACAGGACATATTTATTCTCAAAAATGACAAATAAATCCAAAAAATGTTTAGTATTTTCTTTATTCTATAGTAATTGCATGTACTTCTGATACTGGACAAAACCAGATTTCTTTTTCCAATCGTGTCCCAGGATTTGTACAACACCAGGATGAAAGTTTGAAGTGAACTGGACAAAGCTGTCAAATTTGACATGCATTTTCCCAAAGGTGGGCCCAAGTGTCCCCACAGCATCTCCAAATGGCACCAAACCTCTAAAAATTGGAATATTGTGCATATCTTGTTTTTCCCAGCCATATTCCACTTCCAGAAGCTAATTCATCAAAGTGCAAAGAGTCTAAGCTTTACAACGGCATACGTGTTATAGCCCCGCACCTTGAATCAATGTCAGATAAAAGCAATAATTTAAGACAGTGTTATTGTTAGATGCCGTCGTCTAATTTCACGGCCATTGGGCTAAGGATTTAAAATGAATGCCTACTATTTAAAATGTGAACAAGGGGTGAAGAGATGGTGATGTTCATACCATAATTAAAACAATTTGTGGAATGGCAAGGGTGAGGTCAAAAGCGCCCATTATTTTGATTGATGACAGACAAAGTGACCCTGCGCTGATCAGTGCCAGAAGAGGACCGGCCATCGATAAACGTCCTCTCCAGGAAGCTGTTCGCTCGGCTGTGAAGGTGCCCCTGTAGCGGCTCTCTCAATCTGTTCAGCTCAGGACGACGCTGAAGAATGAGCGCATCAATCATCGGCCTTCTTTCTCATAACAGACGGCTTATTTCTCCGTCCCTGAATGGCAGGAGTGATTCTCTCTTATCACTGTAGGGCGCACTTGAAAAGGTTTGATATTTATACCCCGACTGTCGTCGGTGAAAAGACCTGGCAGCACCATTCTTGTTTTCTGTTCGGGTGGAAGAAGGTGAATCTTTGGGATGGGCCTAAACAGAAGGCCGTTTTCTCTGCAGTAACAGTGGATTTCAGCGCTGTAGAATTACGCTTTTCAGCGCTAATGTCCCCCCGTGGGTTTGATTGCAGTTTCTCACTCGCAATTTATATTGATGGGGACTAAACCCTGGTGCTCCCAGAAAAAGGCAGTACAGTGCTTGCATGTTCTGAGAGATCAGAGGTAGCTTTACTGATTTCTGTTCAGTTGTGTTATTAGTATTTCCATGTGTACAGAATGTATATATGTGTAGACCGTATGATCAGGTCTGTTTTCATGGCAACTCTCTTTAAACAGGAAGTTGTTATCTGTCTGCTTGTGAACACTGCCTCACACTTACGCAAGCAGTTCTTTCAAGCCGTTTTCTCCATGGTCAACTTTTTTCACCACAGCGCCGGTAAATAAAGACACCTATAGAAGTGTGTGATCTCTCAATCATCTATAAGCAAGCAGCAAGAACCAAATCCAACCAGTCAAAAAGAACTTTATTGCACACTGTTTTTTTTCAATGTGCAATAAAGTATTGGATTGCCCACTGTTGCACAGCAGAAAGGAAATGCAACAGAACACATCTCCAGTGGTGTTGCTGCACTTGTTGTAGATTGGTTTCTAGCTGGTTTTGGGGTTGTCTTCATTCCTCAGAGTAGCTAAATTGTGCTTTGCCTGTCGTGCTGTAGCTCATGTGTTTGCAAGCATATTTGAAGGTGAGCATCACTTCGGAAATCTTTTAGTTCTGAAAGCTTTTAAAAATATTACCATTCTCAGTCACCAGAAGATTTGCACAAATAAAATTGAAGGGATTTCCTTTGTGTGAGGTGATTTCCACTGATAATATTGTAATCATTTTTCATCAGCGTTGTAGCAATGGGATATGATTAAATAATGCTTATTATTGTCTACTGTATGCGTGCTATAAACCTTGCCTACTATAAATCTGACCCATCTTCATGGAAAAAATCACAAGTAGAATTCAAACAGGAGCATTTTTTTAATATTAGATTATACAAAACACAAAATTAAAGCATTTTGAGGAAAGAAATCCTTTCAAAACTGGTCATACGAATTATATCACCACTGCTGTCTCAATGTCAGTCTTTCTCGATTTTACATTTTTGTACTTTTAGTAGCCTTTCTCTGGAGGGACAGATGCAGTCGTGATTGTACTTGTGCTTGTGTCCTTGTGACTGAAACCATAGCTCAGAGGTTCTCAAACATGTCTGTCTCAGGGACCCCTAAACTGACCTTCCTGTGGCTGAGGATAAATAAAATGGTTCATGTTTCACACCTTTTGCACCCATCCAACTCCTACTGCATTCAGTGCTGTAGCTGTTTAACACAGCAGTACTTGGAAATAAGTCTAAATTGTGATTTTAACTTGGGTCTGTATAAGACAACCTGCTATTTAAAACTAAGTATTGCACTGCCACAATGATCAGTTTGTCCACGGATCTGCAAAGAAGACTAGATTTAAATCTTCTGACAATCTGAAATATGCAAATTATTCAATCTGCACAAAGTGTTATTAAAATGTGCAGTATTTTTTTCATTGTGCTAAGGCCTCTGTGGGACTTCTGTCATGCTGAGAGGGTCCTCAAGGAATCCCAGTTTGGGAAGGGCTGAGAGAACAGGACGGCCTGTGAGGTGCTTAATGCATTCAGCTATTTGCTCTGTACTGGAGCAGTGTGGGAACTTGGAGGACATGGTTGCAGTTTCTGCAAGATCGTTGCTTAGGACCGATCTTGCGATTGTGTCTTCATGATTGGACTATAAAAGTGTTTTATTGTAGGAGTTATGGCTGCAGGGGTGTAATTACAGTGCCCCGTCAGGGGGGGTTTGGGAACCTTTGCAGTGGGAGGGGTTAATGAGAAAAGCTGAACTCTGTCATCTGCAACACTCTTCATGATGACATTCATTAGCTTGTCTACTCGACGCATATGATCGTATAATTAGCAAGTGCTCCCACAAACAAAATATATCCAGGTCTATTTGCGGACCTGGTGAGTTTGGAGACTTCCCATTGCTCTCTCATAAGCCTGCATGTAGGGTGACTGAACCTGTTCCAGAATGCGCCCTATATTCTTCATCATGTTGTGATATGCAGCTAGAGATGGCTCAGGGTGTAAAAATTGTGTATAGACTGTGACCCCTGACTCCTAACAACTATGTGAGGTATTGTTAAAATCAAGGGAGGATTTTTCAGGGGTGTGGTTGTTTTGTGACAGACCTGCAGCTGTGACTAGCCTGCAATTGTAATTGAATCAAACTTGGAATCCAACGAACTTGGAATCCAACCTCTCTATGCATTGCGGTGGTCTCTTGAACACCAGAACTTAACATTCTAAATGTAGCTGAATATATGGAGACGTGTCGAGTTGACAGTGGTGGTAAAGCCGCACCGACCGCAGTCGCTGTCACACAAAGTCACCACCGAAGCCCTGTTCTGAGTCAGGAAAAACCCTGGTTCACGCTCCACGTCCTCGTCCCGAGGGACTCGAGAGGGAACGTAGAGCCATAGTTCGGTGTCTGCAGACGATAATCTCCAGGCAAAGTGATTTTCACGGCCTCTTTCGTCTGTAGAATTGAGTAAGGGCTCTGTGGGCATTACAGGAGCAGATTATCGGCTAATTCCCCCGGGAACCCTTTACTCAGGAGCCTAATACCCGTCAGTGGCCGTAATACCCGGGAGGGTGCGGACGTGGCGCTCCAGCAGGCCGTGGGGGGTGTTTCGGTGAATCGCGGGCCAGAGTGCCGATCGCAGGGCCGAGAGACGGATGACTCGCACTGTCGGCTGTGTAAGACAGCAGTGTGGCGCAGCAGGTAATGAATCAGGTTTGGGTCGCAGGCTGAATTCCCAGGTCTTTTAACCCTGGTCTACTCTTGAGCTGGATTTCATCAGCAAATATCTGTGTAACTGGACAGTGTGTAAAATGGTAGTGTAAACGTCGCGGATCTCAGAAGTAATGCAAAGCCAATCTCCTTGAGTATTCACTACTCCGCCTTCAAGAGTCCGCTGAGATTTGATGAGTTCTCTAGATAAACGCTGAAGTTCACCCTGGTAAAGCAAAACTCACTGGGACCAACGTTTGTGGTGCTCAATGCGTCAAAAATTTATAAAAATATAAATATAAATATAATGCCATGGTTACTCATGAACATCCACAGACCTTCTTGTGTCTCATCGAAAACTACTTTCTACCAAAGTACGCTAGCTGTGGAAATCCACGCAAACAAAGTCTCAAACAAAGCCAGTATTTCTGGAGCTCAGTGTCAATATTGTTTAAACAATGTTGAATCGATTTTATTTGGAAAGAGATGTTGCTGTTTAGTTTTTCAAATGTAAATTTTGGGCTCTGAGGGCAACAAATGCCAAGATAGCACTCCAACTTAAGTGGAAATAGAGCTTTATCTTTGGGTGAACTGCCTCTTTAAGGCTTTATACAGGTCTTACCAATCATGTTTTAACTGTACTGCATAGGTGCTTTATTGGCCAGGTCTCCCTCGGACAAGAGATCTTCAGTCTCAAGGGAGGGATTGCCCGGTTAAATAAATGCTTAATCAAAATGTGTGTGTATTTTGTGAAACATGACTGGAATTTCTGAGAAGTTGATTAAGATCCCGCATTAGTTTTGGGATATGTTTTCTGGGAAATTTAAGGGAGTGCTTTCTGTGGACATGGGACATTGGGTATGCTTAGCCTTATTTTTCTTGATGATGGTTGGCTAGCTGTGACTTTGGTCGTTTTGTAAGACATCTATCTAATAACCCAGGCCCAGTCATGGGCCAATAACATAACAGTTTGTTTTGTTGGGCGGAATATTGTACTTGTCCCAAGGATTGTATTAAGTGGTGTTATTTCAAGTAAACGTGCACCCCATCCACAGTCTCTCTGGGCTACCTTTACTGCCTTAATTAGGCTCATAAGTCAATTCCCACTGAATCCTGGAGTATAATGGAAAACCCATATTGTTGCCATAGGTATCCATCTGAGTAAATGGATAATACCGTATATAAAGTTTTATTGATCATTATCTTGGCAGGTTCACTTATTGAGGGCTGGCTTGAGTAAAGCAGCATTACAAACTGCAGAGTAGAATAAAATGTAGGCTAAACCATACTGGTCATACTTGGGAAATGTTACATGTAATTGTGAGGGGGGCTTTGGCCTTTATTTAGGTCCCTTCTCCTGCTGATTCTGAGATTCCCCCCACCACCATAGGGTCCTGCATTGCCTGCATCACCCCCAGCAGCATCCTTACTGTACAGCTCTCCTCTTTTTAACGGGCCGATCCCGGGTTTTTCCGTCTAACTCTGCAGAATTGCCGTGACGCAAATCCCGGCAGCCAAACCTGCAGCGTCAGGCTGAAGACTTTTGTTTTGGTGCTGCAGTAATTCCGTATGGTCTCCCGCTCTCTAGAGCCACTCTCCCCGCTGGAGCCTGGCCAGGGAGACGCTGAAAAGGGACCAGCTGGCTCTCCCCCCCCCTCTTTTTCCATTTCATTAAAACCGGAGGAACGTCTAGCCGTCAGTTCCTCTGTCTTACCTCACTCTATCGTCAGCTTTCTCTCCCTCTGATTCTGCCCCCTCTCCTGCTGTCTCCCTCCCTCCGTCTCTCTACCCCTCTCTCGTTTCTCTCCCCCTTCTCTCTCTACCTCTACCTCCCTCTCTCTCCTTTCTCTCACCCTCTCCTTTCTCTCCCCCTTCTCTCTCTACCTCTGCCTCTCTCTCTTCCTCTCTCTTCCTCTCTCTCTCTCTCTCTCTCTCTCTCTCTCTCTTTCTCTCCCCCTCTCTGTATTCCCTATCTAGATTACTATAGGTCTGACGGTGCAGTGTAGAGGTGTGTGTGTGAGTGAGTGAGCGTGTGTGACTGTGTGGGGTGTGGGGGGTGCGTTTTGGTTTTTATCGCTCTGTATCGTTCCCCTGCTTTCACTCTCAGGGCTCGTTCATCTCACCCTAACCGCAGAACGCATCGTCTGTGCCTCTCTTTCACACGCACGCACGCACGCACACGCATGTTCATCCCCACGCAGGAGAACAAGAACGCTGCAAGAGGAGGCTGGGCACCCCCCCTCTTCTCCCTCTCTCCTCTTCTCCCCTCTCTCCTGGCCTCTTGTGAATCTGCTTTCCTCTCCGACTGTATCTGGCTGGGACAATCCTGCTGAAGGCTGATAGAGGTGGGTACTGCAGTGTGAGTGTGTGTGTGTGTGTGTGTTATGTGTTGTGTGTGTGTGTGCACACGTTTGCGTGTTACGCATGTGTGTGAGCGTGTATGTATGTGCATGCGTGTGTGTGTATGTGTATGTGTGTGTGTTGGCACCAGTAGTGTGTAGCTCTAACATTTCTTTGCTTCGCTCTGTATCTCTCATCTCCGTTCGGGAGGAATGTTCCTTCTGCCTCCCTTTATGCCTCTCTGTGTCTGTCATGCTTCATGCACAGCAGCTCCTGTCAGACTGGCCTCTGTGTCTCAGCGCATGACAGCGCAGGGGAACGGGGAGCCCCTTCAGGTGTGTGTGTGTGTTACACATTGTGTGTGTGTGCGCGTATGTGTGTTTTACACATAGTGTGTGTGCGTGTGTGTATGTGTGTTTTACACATAGTGTGTGTGTGTGTGTGTGTTTTACACATAGTGTGTGTGGGCACGTGTGTATGTGTGTTTTACATGTAGTGTGTGTGTGTGTGTGTGTGTGTGTGTTTTACACATAGTGTGTGTGTGTGTCTACGCTCACCTGCTGCCGCTCGGCCCCTCTGTTAAAGCTGACGCCGGTGTAGCGCCGCTCTCCTCCGCTCGGCGGCTCCCCGCTCTCGCCCCGCCGTCGTCCTGTAGGGCTCCGTGGCGACCGCCGCGCGGCGGACTGGGGCTCCAGAACTGGGCCGGGGGCCAAGCCTGGAGCGAGGCGGTCGGTGGGGGGTGGGGGGTGGGGGGTGCGCCGGCGGTTTGGTGCAGTAAGCTGTTGAACGCAGCGGCAGCAGAACGGTCCGGAGCACAGGGGCCTGCTTGCGCATGTGCATTTGCCTTTTTAGCAATGCACCATGGGAATTTTCAACCCCGGGCCCTCGGCTCATCAGCTGAATGATAATTAATGCCATGTTCGACATTTAGTATTTTTATAGTGTGGTGTTTCTCATCTTTAAAAAAATAATTAGCGGTAATGAATAAGCTGTTTCTTCGTTTGGCGGCGTGCCCTGACCCCTCGTGCTGTTGTGTCTAGCTCGTCTGACTCTGGGCTATATATCCTACGCTGGTCACACTGTTCACTGCCCAGCAGGATGTGGATCTGCAAAATTCAGACTGCAGGAGATGACTGTGCTGAGCTGAGCTCTGCTTCACTGCGGTTCCCTTTGCACTGTCACTGTGGGTCTGCACAGAGTGCCCCCTGCAGGCCGTGCTGAAGACTGCATTTTTCTGCGTATGTGTGTCTATGACCGATCTCCGTTGTACGAATATTTGTCAGTGCATATTGTAGCCGATCTTTACTCGCAGTTTATGGTCATGTTATGATAGACATAGTTCTTCACAGTGACAAAATGAGGGGGTGGGGGGTGGGGGGGAGAAACCTATGTGGATCCTGTGGGGAAAAATACCCTGTGGAGTAAAATTTATTCGCTCAGCCTTTGAAAGGAAATGGAGCAGGAGTGTGAGGAGCCTGGAGCTCGTCTGTGGTTGGGTGTTTCTGGGGCGCAGTTGAGGGCCACAGCGATGTTCCTGCACCGGTTTCAGTTCACTCTGCACCACCTGCATCTCTCTCCTCCGCTTCGCGGTGATGAGAGCATGCCGAAGACGTTTCACCCGGCTCATTTTTTCCAGCTGCCTACGATAACAGCAGCCCAGTTTGTGGCCAGTTTCAGATCAGTTTTGTGTCATCAGCATCATAGGAGAGACTCCAGAAGGTGTTCGTGATTCTTTACGAAGGCAGCCGTGGCTTGGCGTGTTTGGCAGCAGAATGGGACAGTCAGCATCGTGATGGTCATGAGTAAATCTCCTGTTTCTATGTACATGCGCTCTGTGTGCTGTGATCCAACTGCATCTCAGATTTATTTGTTGCTTGCTGTTGCAGTGGTTAGGGAGTTGATATCATATTGTTTCTCTTTTTGCCATTGTTCTTTGTCTGTGCAGAAGACTGCTGGTCCTTGAAAAAGCTCACTGGAGATAAGTGCGCTCACAGCATGCAGTTCAGCATTCAGTTCAGCGCTCTTCTATATTTGGGCGCTGAAACACCTTCGCGTTTGGGTGGCACCTTGTTTTGAGCCGGGACGCCTACAGTCTGCACTTCTGCACTTTACACGTACTCTGGCCTATTTATAAATTCGATGTAAGTTTTGTTAAAGTGCTCTGAGATTGCTTTTTTTTCTTTCATAACAGCGGAGTTAAATGAGCAGGCCTCACAAAGCTTTCATGCAGTAACAGGATTTCACTTACTTTTATAGGCTGTCAAATCCTCTTTGAACATGATGGCCTGTTTACCACAGTAATGCAGTCCCGGCCTTCCTCTGGCACTGTAAAGGCTGTTAGCCAAGAGCTTCATTTCTTCAGTCCTGTTGAAATAAAAGCGTGTTTTTTTTCTGCTTTTATGTTGGTGTTCCCTTGGAGCAGAGGAGTATCTTTCATTTACCTTCTGCTGTCTTTGTGCTCTGTGCTGAGAGCGCAGGCTCAGTCTTGCTGTGCAATGAGAGCACAGGCTCAGTCTCGCTGTGCAGAGAGAGCACAGGCTCAGTCTCTGTGCAGAGAGAGCACAGGCTCAGTCTTACTGTGCTGAGAGAGCACAGGCTCAGTCTCTCTGTGCTGAGAGAGCACAGGCTCAGTCTTGCGGTGCTGAGAGAGCACAGGCTCAGTCTCTCTGTGCTGAGAGAGCACAGGCTCAGTCTTGCGGTGCTGAGAGAGCACAGGCTCAGTCTTACTGTGCTGAGAGAGCACAGGCTCAGTCTCTCTGTGCTGAGAGAGCACAGGCTCAGTCTTACTGTGCTGAGAGAGCACAGGCTCAGTCTTGCGGTGCTGAGAGAGCACAGGCTCAGTCTTACTGCGCTGAGAGAGCACAGGCTCAGTCTCTCTGCGCTGAGAGAGCACAGGCTCAGTCTCTCTGTGCTGAGAGAGCACAGGCTCAGTCTCGCTGTGCTAAGAGCACAGGCTCAGTCTCGCTGTGCTGAGAGCACAGGCTCAGTTTTGCTGTGATTTCTTAGAAGATGAGTTAACATAACATAAAAACCCATGAGTTGGGTTTTTGACCATCGCAGGTAGCCTATTCCACCACCAGAGGCCCAACGGGAGCTGGGGAAGTTAGCAACTCAGTTTTTTTAGTTTTAGTTTTTAGTTTTAAGTTGAACTTCAGGTGGTCCTTTGCCATTCAGTTTGAGAGGTCTAGTAGGCAAGTTGAAATGCACATTGAGTCCAGAGTATCAGCGGTAGAGAAGTTGTATCAGCAGTGTAGCAGTGATAAGACAGACTGTGTTAGAACATGACAGAAGCAAGGAACTTGGTAGGGAAGAGGAGAGGACCAAGGACTGATCCCTGGGGAACACCTGTAGAGAGGAATTTAGGTTTCAAAACTGCTTTGCCCCCATTTGAGAGCTGAGCTGCAGATCCCCAAGGTAATGAAGGAAGACAACAGGATGTGGCCAACTATGTCTGCAAATGCTACAGAGAGAATGAGGAGGATTAGAATGAGAGAGAGGAGAGAGAACCTACATTTGCAGAGAGGAGCTTGCTGACTCATCCCAGAAGCTAGATTGGTGAGGGACTAGGAGGTCATTGTGAGTGAGAAAGGGAGAGAGTTGGTTGAAAACAGCACATTCTCCTGGACAGAAGGAGAAGAAGGCTGCAGGTACACATCTAGTGGACAGGGATGAGTGCATCAGAGAGGAGATGTATGGCAGGATGTAAGCAGGGATGGAATGAAGGAGCGAGGGATCGGATCCAGGGAGGGGGTGGAAGAAAAGACCAAAAAATAAATAGGTAGTTACCAGTTCACCATTTTTAACAATAAGGAGTGCCTTTAGAGAACATTTCATTTGAGAGGCTGAAGTAAGAGTTCTTTCCCATGTAACCATGTATGGGGTGGGGTTATGTGCTATGTGTTTTTTTTTTTTCTTATTATGTGTCTTGACTGTTTTGCTGTGATTGTTTGCTGTTCTGTCATGAGCACACTGAGGAAAATTCCTAACAGCTAAGTTGTATGGCAATAAAGTATTGAATCTTGAATCTCTAATCTTTGTTGTACGTCGCTCTGGATAAGAGCGTCTGCCAAATGCCTGTAATGTAATGTAATGTAATCTTGAACCTCATACACGGTACATGTCTTTGTAATGTTAGGTTTTGTCCATTGGGGGGAGCTAGAGAGTGTGACCCGTGGAACTTAAAGACCCCCCCCACTAACTGACAGCAGTGAAGAGCAGTAAGTCTATGTGGGTTACGTGCCCTCTGTTCCAGCGGACCCCTCCCAGACGATGAGGATGCCGGTGCTTTAATTACAGTCCCGTGTTTTACGTGCGCAACATGCTTCCTCATCACAGGACGTTTAGCTCCCGCACGTGATGCATGTAGGCAGAGGCCCCGGGCTTCTCAGCTGAAACGCACAGGCTGCCTGTCCTTCACTGTTATTTCCCCACAGATTGGGCTGTCGTCCAAGAAAAATGGCGCGTTAAAATTTGTGTATTATTTTGTAAAAACCAAATAGGAATAGTTACAGCGTGGAATGTGACAGTTTCTAACAGCTCTCAGAATCCGTTTGTAGCTGTTAAAACCCTGATATTTTTGTGAAACGGATGATTTGGCAGCGGACAGCTTTTGAGCTATGCAAATGCATGATTGGTGCGCCGTATTTTTGATGGAGTGAAATCGAGAGAGTGGGAGCTGGGAGAGGGGGAGGCCGAGCAGAAATGTGTAGCTAACCTCTCTGCAGCAGGTCTTTGACCAATGGCGATGCAGCTGCATGGATGAGCTGACCAATCTGATGCCCTCGGTCTGTTGCTGTGTGTGTGGGGGGTGTGACCCTCGTTTTTGTGGAGCCTCGCGCACATTGACAGCGTATTGATGCTCGTATTGATAGCAGTATCACGTGTGCACTGGCAGTCCACTGACGGCACGCTGCCATGTTGTAGACTGGTACAGTACGGTAGCGATGCCCTTGCTAACAGTCCACAGACACACAGCCAACACACTGACTCATATGCTGACAGCTTACTGATGCATGTGGCATACAGCACACTGACAGAGAAATGGTATTTATACATGAGAGCAGACTGATACAAGCACTGATACACTGACAGCACACTGACAGCGCAATGGTATACACTGAGAGCAGACTGATACAAGCACTGATACACTGACAGCACACTGACAGCGCAATGGTATACACTGAGAGCAGACTGATACAAGCACTGATACACTGACAGTGCAATATTTATACACTGACAGCACACTGATACTCATATTTATACACTGAGAGCAGACTGATACAGGCACTGATACACTGACAGCACAATGATATTCATACACTGACAGCACAATGATATTTATACACTGACTGCACACTGATACTCATATTTATACACTGAGAGCGGACTGATACAAGCACTGATACACTGACAGCACACTGATACACATATTTATACACTGACAGCATACTGAAGGCCAGTTCACAGTTAGGCGATGTATGATCGTTGCCTCCGGCAACACATCTGATCTGTATACAGTACATATATTTGGACACTGACAGCAGACTGATGCAAGCATTGACACACAGACAGCGCTCTGAGATACACAGTTATACCCTGGGAACAGACTGATACCAGTACTGACACACAGACAGCACACTGACACACATGGCATTTACACACAGACAGTACAGTGATACTGGTGTACTGATACATGCTGATAGACATTTATATACATGCTTTCTCAGGAGTAGGGTTAACGGTGTTAATATTTAATATTTTATTGTGTATTTTTCTGGTGGGTTTATTGATAAGTGACCCTGTGGCTGAGATCTAACCTTAGGATAGTGTGTGATGAGGCCTCTGTCCACTCTGTTGCATGATGCATTAGCTGTGTACCCAAATCTGTATGAGTGGATGTAGCTATAGCGCCCCCTGTGCTCCAGAATGGTGCGGTAAAGCTGGCTCTTAAGCTACAAGTTTCTATGCTGTCTGCCTGCTCCCTCTGTGTGCTATATGCTCGTGCTGTGCGTGTATGTTTGCATGCGTGCATACATGTGTGTCTGTATCTGTGTGTTTTGAGTGTGTGCATTTGTGTGCGAGTGTGTACATGCGTGTGTTGTGTGTCGTGTGTTATGTGTATGTATACGTGTCTGTGCGTCCGTGCATGTGTGTGTGTATGTTTGTTTTTGTGTGTGTATGTGTGTGTGTGTGTGTGTGTGTGTGTGCGCCTGTGTGTATGTGTGTGTTTTTTTTCGTGTGTGTGTGCGCATATCTGTGTGTGTGTGTGTGTGTGCACCTGTGTGTGTGTGTATGTATGTGCGTGTGTGCATGTGAGTGCGTGTGTGCATGTGAGTGCGTGTGTGTGTGTGTGTGTGTGTTTGGTCTGTGGTTGTGAGCAGGCTCAGTGTGGGGAAAGGCTTGTTGCTCCTGCAGCAGTGTGCTTTCATTAGGAATTCTGGTCCAGTCTCCCTCCTGGCTCCTCTCCCCTGGCGTAACTGCAGAGCCAAGCTTCAGAGAGCTGGAGGAGGGGGTCCAGAGCGCTTCCTCTCCGGCTGCTACGGCAACTGCTACAGAACCGTACCCCTAAAATACGAATCATCAGAGGAAGGACGGGAGCCTGCATTATTCAGCAGCCTGTGCTCTGTCGGAATGCGACCGCGTTAATGCAGCGATGGCGTTAATGCAGCGCTGGCGCGGAGCGCGCTCCTGCCGCAGCAGCTCTCCCCCGTCCCCAGGCTGCGGGGGAGCCCCCCGGCGCATTCTCCTGCAGTCTTCCGATCGGGCGCAGCTCGCGTCTCCCGTCGTCACGGTTACTGCTGCATTGGCGCTGCAGAGGGGCTGGAAGTGGTTTCCCTGGCGATGGCGCGAGTCGCTGCACGGCAGCTGTCGGTGTTAATGGCCGCGGTCGCTCCGCTGGCCCCGGGGCTCCCCGATCGCACAGCCGGCCACGCGTGTCACATGACTGTGACACCATGAGGGGCTCTCTGCATGGGGCCATTGAAATGAAGCTCTCTCTCTCTCTCTTTCTCTCTCCTTCTCACCCCTCTCCCTCTTTCTTTCTTTTTTTTCTCTCTCTCTCTCTCCCTCCCTCTCCTTCTCCCTACCTACTCACCCCTACCTACCACCGTTGTGTGTATGCATATAAATCTCCACACACTAATGATGGCAGACCCTAACACACGTGTGTGTATATATTTGCATTAGTATGTGTCATTAGGGCAGGATTATGTGCTCCTCCGGGTGTCTTTGTCAGGCAGTGGTGTGCAGGATCTCTGCTGCAGGTGACAGCCAGTGGGCGGGATGCCAGTGTGAGGTGATTAAACGGGGGGGTGGGGGGGCTGGGCCCCATGCCGTTGCCCTCCACCGGCGGTGACTCTGCTCTCTTATCTCTGTCCCCGAATGCTATAGTGTTTCGTTATCTTTGGGCACAATCGATGGAGTCACCTCCCCGTGTCCTCGCCGCGTTCCTGTGTGGAGTCCTGCGCCCCTGCCGCCGCGTGACTGGGCTGCAGGGTGCGAAACCCGACACGCCTGCAGAGAGGGTGTGGCTCCCAGCGCGGTGACCCCACCTCTGTGGCCCCAAGGGGACGGTCCCGCCTCTGCGGCCCTGAGGGGAGGGTCCCCCCCTGCCCAGGCACTGGTTTTTTAACACTTTGTTAGTGTTGTGCTGGGTACAGCGTGTTGGGATATTGCCGGTGTTTCGCCAGGGTTGAAGCATGCGCCCTTTTCAGGCGCCTGCCTCTTCGACCTGACCAGAGACGCAGTGGCTCACACAGACCTGGGGCCTGTGATGCTGCAGTGCTGAGATACTGGGGCCATGAAACTGCAATTCAGATTAAACTGAGAGACTGGAATTCAGACTGGCACTTATATTTATACTGTTAGTTAAACCGAGAGAGTGGCATTCAGACTAGCGGTATTAATATAAGTGCCAGTATCTCGGTTTAACTCTCTAGCAGTATTAATAGAAGTGTCAGTATCTCGGTTTAACACTCTAGCAGTAGGCTATTAATAGAAGTGCCAGAGAGTTAAACTGAGAGACTGGCACTTATATTAATACTGTTATAGAGTTAAACTGAGAGACTGGCATTCAGACTTGCGCTGTTGTACTGGCTCTGTCGATCTCCTCTGGTTGACCCCTGTTTGATGGCATGTTTATAATCCAGCTGCACCAGCTGTGCGTGAAGTGCAGTGATCCAGTGCAGCGACGTCTCAGCTGTGGGCCGCAGCGAGGAGCGAAGGCTGGCACATGATAGGCTGCTATCACTGTGACACGTTATGCAGCGACAGGATAGGCTCAAAAATAATGCTGGGCATTTTGGGAAATAATAATAGCACATAAGAACTGGTTGGAAATAAATGCAGGGCTAGGCTTCTGAGCAGATTTGGGGTCCTTCCCTGTGCTGTGGACTACATACTCACCACACACTAAAATGTTTTTCCTTTCATGAGGAATTTTTGAGGGAAAATGGGCACATTTGAAATGCCTGTGTCATGTCTGAGGGGGACTGTACTTTCCCAAAGCTCTATGGAGCCCTGGAGCTGTCCTACAGGACGCTGCATCGATGTGTCTGCGCCTCCGACTTCTGCATTGCAGTGCACTAACCTAGTAGAACCTGGGCTAGCTCAAACTGATGTTCACCGTTTCAGTCCCTGCCTTAGCGTTAGCGCTGCTACATCATGCCGCGGCCTGTCCAGCCCGTGGGTGACCTGCGTTAACCTCTGGCAGCCCTGGGTAATGTCTCCCTTCACCACCAGAGGGGGCACGATCTCCACCTGTGCCCTGCTCAGGAATGACAGCCGCCATCAGCACATGGGTGAAGCGGAGGTCCTGTCTTCTGTCCTTTTGTGTACTAATTGTGTTTACAGCTGTTCGCTGTTTGGGAGCCGTACTGTTGTCGAGTTTAGTGATGCCTGCAGGGGTTTTTGACTTTACATTACAGGCATTCAGCAGACGCTCTTATCCAGAGTGACTTACACAAGTTTTTACATCGCATTTACATTGCATCCATTTATACAGCTGGATATGTACTGAAGCAATGCAGGTTAAATACCTTGCTCAAGGGTACAACGGTAGTGTCCTACCCAGGAATCTAACCTGTAGGCTTTGACTTCCAAATTTGTTTTTGGGCTGGTGTGCATTTTTCATACGGACACATAATATATATATTTTTTTTTTCAATTTTCGCCCCATTTTCACCCCAATTTAGTCGTTATACCAATTCCCCGTGTGTGTCACACAGTCCTGGTCAATGCGCTGTCCTCTGTTGGTCTGGGGAGGGTGTAGACTGCCACATGCCTCCTCCGATACATGTGGAGTCACCAGCCGCTTCTTTTCACCTGACAGCGAGGAGTTTCACTGGGAGAGCGTAACACCTGCAGAGGTTCACGCTATCTCCCCCAGATCCCCTCCCCACTGAACAGGTGCCCCGACCAACCAGTAGGAGTCGCTATGGCAGCGATCAGGACTCATACCCTCACTGGCTTCCCACCCGCGAACACTGCCAATTGCGTTCGTAGGAACGTCTGACCAAGCCGGAAGTACCGCAGACACATCATCTTGTTTGATACCAGATAGAGGGATTCTTTCTATTTCGTACTGGTGTTTATCTCCATGGCTGTGTGCTGGCAGTGGATGATGAATGCCCTCCACAGAGCACCGCTGTGTCACTGAGTGATATCTTTACCCGACGTTTAGGATGTACTGAAGTATACTGAAGGAAGCGCACTTAAAATGTAGCCTTATAAAAAGCTCCCTCCGCTTTGCTAAAATGTGCTTAGATGTGAAAAGCCTGGTGTTCTGCCTCCAAAGGGAAAAGGCGATGAGATTCAATCTCGTGTCATGCCAGTGTCCCAGAAAAAAGCAGTTGGCTTCATAATAGTGTTACCGGTTTCTTTACTAGCACTGCACAGCCAGACATTTCAGGTCTGATGGGGAGCTTGTTTCTGTCATAATGTACATCTGTACTACACTGTGTGTACATGGTGGGTGAAGAATGCCTAAGCCAAGACAGTGGCACCATCTAATGGCCAATTTTTTCGAATTGCTGTAACATTTGATTTTATTCAGTTTCACATTTTACGGTCTATGGCATCACTGCGTGAATATTTTGCCATTTGTTTTTCGATCTCCATTACCTACATATGTAGGCAGCTTATAATTTCTTGTACCACTTGGCTTTTCCAATGCCTAACCAGTTTATGGATATTAAAGAACAAGGGAGAGGTAATATTTGTCATCCTTGATAGTGCAGTAAATGTTTTTGTTTGAATAGTTTTATTACTGGCCTGAATGAATAGAAGCCAGTGATAATCAGATGAGCTATAAGTGCAGTCTTCTCTTTTCTCACAGCCCTGCTTGCTGCGGGGCTTCTGACTGTAACTGAGAGGTCAGGTCGACCTTGTTGTTGTTGTTTTTGTCTCTCACAGAGGCGCTGGAAGCGGCAGAGAGAGAGAGAGTGAGAGAGAGACCTCACAGCTGCACTGTGAGAGACTTTGGTGCTGTGAGTGAGACCCCCCTCACCTCCACCCCCGTGACCCCATGTATCCCGAATCTACCGCTGACTCGCCTGCTCGCCTCTCGCTCCGCCAGACTGGCTCCCCCGGCATGATCTACAGGTGAGTCCTCGCTCGCCCGCGCACTCGCTCACTCGCGCACGCACACACTCACTCATGCACACACACGCACGCATGCACTCACGCGCACACTTACCTGCCATGCCCTTTGGAAAACTGGATTGTAGTAGAAGATGGATAATCTCAGGTGGAGATAGATTAACTCAGGGGTCCTCAATCCTATCCAGAAAGGGCTGGTGTGGGTTCAGGTTTTTGTTTCAACCAAGCAATTACACACCTGATTCTACTAATTAACCACTAGCGCCTTGCTAAAGACCTTGATGTTCCAGAGATGATCTGTTATTAGTAGGGTATGTAATACTGCAAAACGAGAAACCAAAAAAAAAAAGGTTTGTCTCCCACATTAACCATGACATGTGAAAGGACCTGACGCTATCAGTTCCCATGCTACCTTAGCTAGATAACTAGAAGAGTTAGGCAATTAGTTTACATATAAAAAACCCCAGGTATACCAAATGAACCATTCTGAAACTTTCATTGCTGTTAGCCAGTAAGTAACCTTGCCCGATAGCCATTTAAAACCATTTTATTTAAAGCTCTGTTAGTAATGTTCATTTGCTCACTGATTGTGAATATAATTACCAAATGATACAACAGCTTTGCAGATCGTATTCTTGTTTCCCAGTTGTTCCTAATGTGAATTATCATTGGCGTTTTATAACAATGGATCACATGCCTTGAGCAGTAGATTATCTTTACTTAAGCCGCTTAGAGGTTGTCTAGGGTTAACTGTAATGTCTTCCGCCAAAGGTAGAGATGCTTGTGTCTTTTTTGTGAATGTGATGTGGTGTCCTGCATGCAGTAGCATGTCAAAACATGGCTGAATGTGATGTATACTATGTGTAGGTGGAATGCCAATTGAAGACTACTTGTTTTTGGTTTTGCAAATAATTGTGACACAGACAATGCAGATATTCCACAGTTGTTTTTAGGATTGCAAGAAGTGATGAACTTGAACCACAACAAAGTAATTACTCCTGTTTCTTTATGCCAGTTGTCTTGTGGTGTCTGACATTTGTGTACTTTATTGATCATATTTACACAGCCGTTAGTAGCATTGTGAGATTCAAAGGGAAAGCGCTTAATTTGAATGAACAGTCGAAAACAAGATGTCTCTCTTAAGGTTTTTAAAATATATTATTAGCCTGTGTGGCAAAAATTAGTTTTGATCAGAAAGCCAATAGCTTATTTCATCCAGCTAACCTTGCTGTTTCATCCTGAATTTGTTACAAATGTCATAGTAAAACTATGAATGCCATTCATTTATTGTACTGTTATTGTGAGTTGGCATATTATGACAAAGTAGTTATTATTTATCAGAGCGCAAGGAAATTAGTGCAAAACACAGATTTTGAAATGTCCTGCAATCCAAATATGCAGTATTCCGTGGGCTAGCACAACCAATGGGCTGTGTCATGCAGAAGTGCAAGCCATTTGCACCACTGCAGATCTTCAGACCTGCTGAAGTGGCACCTGCATGTGCAGTAAGTGTAGCTCTTGCTGAAACACTGCAGAGGGAGCTCTTTTCACTGCTTGCAAAGATCCTCATGCCATTTCCCAAAGAACCAGCAGGTGGTGCCAGAAAGCAGTGAAACGCATCAGTTGTTTGTTGTTGAATAAGTTTTGCTCTGAAAAATGAATTTGTGGTTTGGCGCATTTACCAACATCTCTCAAATCCCTCTTATATTTCTTGCGTGCACCTTGTGGACTCTGTGAGAACCATAAAATGTAGGGATGTCTTACTGCCCTGAATATGCGTGTAATAATCTTTTTTTGAAGGATCATCGCAAGATTTAAATGCTAAAATGTGACAGTACATTAGTGTGTCTTTCTCCTTTCAGTTTGAATAATGCATGGTCTCCATGGGTTTGCACGTTGCAGCCAAATTAAAAAGCTTTTTATTTTCAACTGTAATTACTATCAAAGCCCATGTAATTAGTATCATCGTAGCTCTCATCCAACACATTAGTAATTCATCATTAAGATGCATCACTACTGTTTGTGTGCTTCTCTCTCTGTATCTGACATATCCCTGTATCCCTTTCCCTCCTTCCCTCTCTCTCACTCTCCCTTTTTCTCTCTCTCCCTCTCTCTCCTGTCTGCCTCAGTGCGCGCTATGGAAGCCCCAAGCGACAGCTGCAGTTCTACAGGTACCTGTGCTCGCGCTCTTTGGACTCCTGCTCTGCTCTGCTCTGCTCTGCTCTGCTGTGTCTCTGCCTTTCTCCCTTTATTCTAGACGCCCTGTTGTATTGGGCTCCTGCCCCGCCTCCCTCTCTCTCCTGGTGCAGGTCTGGGGTGTGGGTGGGGCGGTGGGGTCATGAAGGGCATGTTTATTTATTTGTTTATTTTTATGGTCTTCACAATGGCTCGCCGTTGTCAAAGTGACTGCTGAGTGTATAGTAAAATAACTGTCTGATCAATAAATGAATCGATCAATTTTGTTTTTACCATCAACAAAAATGGTTGTCACATAGGTTGTGCTGTTTTAGAAATGGAAACACTGTTGGCAAATGCAAGACTCAATAGCCTGGTTCTGACTAAGAGATATTTTCTAAATCAGTTGGTACTTTCAGTTTGTTTTTAATAATGATATATCACTGAATAATAAAGAGTCACACTGAACAGAAAGAGTGACAAAGGTCTGAATGCCCTGGCCAATTGGCCTTGAAGCAAGTGTTTGTAGTTCTGCTGACACCCAAACTGTTCAATGAGGAGTGCAGCTTGGGTCGCACGTGTGAATTATCACAGGGTGTGCTGCTTGTCGTACCGTCTGGAAGAAAAGTTTGTAAAATGGAGGGTTTCCAGACCTGCCCTGAAAGTATAACTGTTATCCCAGAACCACATGGCCAGGGTTGGGCCTGGAACGTTCCAGCCTTTTTTCCCCAAACCTGCGGTAGAAAGACACCCATCAGAACAGCACAGTGTTCGCCATTTTCAAAATGCACACTGGTAGCTTCTCAGCTGATGCGTGTCTTCCAGCAAGAAACCCGGAGGTGTGTGGAGATATCACAGAGGCATATTAGAGCTCAGAGAGTGAGCGCAGGTAAACGGGGAGGTGCTGGTCAGTCCTGCCGCCCGTGACCTGATGGGGGCGCCGTTTGGGTTCCCGCGGTCCGTTCGAGGAGAAAGAGCTCCTTTTTGTTTTGCTGATGGTTCTGTAAAAGCCCTGACTGTGTGAGAGTGCGGTAATGAGCTGGAGACTTTCCTTCTTGTTTGTTCAGCTCATCGCCTTTCGCCCCTTGTAAGTGCAAAGGGAGCAGTTAACCCTCCGAGTTCAGCCAGGTATCGATCTCACGGCGCCGCGTCCGGCTTCCTCTCTTAATCCCTCTCTAATTTTTTCACCGTTAATGGAGACCGCGAGGCAGTATGGAACGGTGAATAACACCCTGGACTGTAGTTACAGGATATGGCGTGAGCCTGCAGTTCGTTTACTGTGGAAACTTTTTAGGAAAAGGCTGATACCGCTGTGCGCAGACGAGGTGGGTTAGAGAAAACTCCGTGAGTGTAAATGTGTCTGCGTCTGTTGAAAAGGTGACTAAGTTGGCGGTTGTGCGCGTAGCGCCTTGTTGCCGTGTTCTCAGGTGAGTGTGAAGTTGGCGGGGCGGCGGTGTCTCCTGCATAATGCATGCCTGCCTGGCCGCCGTTCGATACGGCAGAGGAAATGGAGTCTTTGCTGGGGGAGGGGTCTCCCTGCCGCGCGTACCGTCAGCAGTATCGCCGTCGCTCGGGCGAGGTGCGTGCGTCTCTCTCTTCCTCCCTCTGTTTTTACGGACTGCAGTGTGTGAGCGCTGCCCCACTTACAGGCCACTTGCGCCCGCCCCCCCCCCCCCCCCCCCGTGGTTCTGTTTGACCCTGTTCATGGGACGGCTAAAACTGAGCTATAGTGTCATTTAATGTTAATGGTACAGTCTGCTGTACATAGCTTAGTGTTCTAGCGCTAATGGTACAGTCTGCCGTACATAGCTTAGTGTTCTAGCGCTAATGGTACAGTCTGCCGTACATAGCCTAGTGTCCAAGCACTAATAATTCAGTCTGCTGTACATAGCCTAGTGTTCTAGCGCTAATGGTATGGTCTGCTGTACATAGCCTAGTGTCCGTAGCGCTAATGGTAGTCTCTGTCTCTGTTGTACATAGCCTAGTGTCATTGCACAAGTGGTACAGTCTCTGCTGTGTATAGCTTATAGTGTAATTGCGCTAATGGTACAATCAGATGTACATAGCCTAGTGTCATAGCGCTAATGGTACAGTCTGCTCTGTATAGCCTATAGTGTCATTGCGCTAATGGTACAGTCTGTTGTGCATAGTGCTAATGGTACAATCAGATGTACATAGCCTAGTGTCATAGCGCTAATGGTACAGTCTGCTACGTATAGCCTAGTGTCATTGCGCTAATGGTACAGTCTGCTGTGCACAGCCTATGGTGGCTTAGCCTGGTGTTATTTAGCATAGGTTCCAGGCTCACAGTCTCTTATGTGGAGCCTGGTGCTGTACAGCTCATGGTATTTACCCTGCCCAGCTCTCTGTCTCTCTGCTCTGGAGTCTGTGATCAGTCTCATCACACTGAAATGGCAATCAGTCACATCACATGTATCATTAGCGGTCTAGCACACGGTCACAGAGCTCTTCACAGGGTGGACTACAAAGAAGAACAGAACATCCAACATGAAGTGTCTGAAGGAAAAATGAAAACTAGTGGAGTTATTACAAAACTAAACGAACCAATAACCCAGAGCAGGGGTCCACACACTCTGTATTTTATGTTTTAGTTCCATCCATATTTGTAACCCTTGAATTATAACAAGCTGTTTGTTTGTGATTAGACACTTGTGCTGTTTATAGAGGAATGCCCTCTTCAAGCTGTGTTTGCTCTGAAACAGAAATAGAAATGTATACCATAGAAGAATAAAGGTCCAGTATTCACATCCCAAGACTCAACCAGTCAGATCAAATATCAAATTGCTTTCTTCACTTTTTCTAATGTGCTGCATGGCAAATGGTTACTTTAGAAAGAAATCACATTTTAATTGATTCAGTTTCAGAATTATATGTTAAATCAGTGGTGTTCTGATCAGTGGTGTGGACACTTTCAAAGATGAAGCCAGTGGTAAGAAGCAAAAGCTGCATCATGTTACAATGCATTTAATGAGAAAAAACTAGAAATGAATGAAACATGTTTTCCAGAGCCTTAATCGAACTAGAGATTAGTGGTAACAAAAACCAGCATACATAGGGGTCCCCAAGGACTAAGTTTGAGGGCCCCTCACCTGGAGTGACATCATCTCCACCAGCTGACTGCCAGTCATTCAGTGAAGAAGCCCTTTCCCTGTTCTGAACTTTTGAACTTGAAAGCAGTTCCTGTGTGTGTGTGTGTGTGGTTGGGAGGTTTATTAAGAATTACACAGCCATAACTGAAAATACTGAAGGAGTCTGTGAGATCCTGTGGTGTACAGTCCCTGGATTGTGTTGCATATTTTTTTTACATTGCAAAAGCAAGCTTGGTTTTTTAAATGGTGTAGCATTGTAACAAGTTGGCTTTGATGGAGTAGCAAGTAAGAGATGAACTGTGGGATTAATTTCAGGAGGTCTGTTGTGGTCTGACACAATCTGCTATTCTTTGTGCGTGTGGTTGCTTGTATGCGTGCGTGCACGCCTGTATGTAGCTTTGTACTCTGTATGTGCTTTATGTATGCACATATTTCTGTATGCAGACGTGGTACTGATTACATGCTAAAAAGTCATAGGATCCTCTCCTTTGGAAGAGTGATCAAAACCTTTTAGCACAAAAGCGGCTGTGAATAATTTAGGGCTGATAATATTTTGCTGTCGTTCGCAAAACTTGCCAGGTCCTAAATCTTGTAAATGGATGAAACCTACCAGGGTGAAGGGGGGAGGGAGGGTGTGTGTGCGTGTGTGTGGGTGGGTTGGGGGGGGAGGGTGCGCTCTCTCTCATTCACTAATTGGTTTAGACGCTTCCCAGTCAGACACTCCCAGTTTGGGTGGATCGCTGCATTGCTGTCAGCAGTCAGCGTTTATAAGCATGGCCTCACACCAGGAGCTCTTGTTCATGAGCAGACCCCCCAAGACAGCAGGTGAGCTAGAACCTTGACGGTGTAGGTGTGTGTGTACGTGTGTGTGCACGTGTGTGGGTGTGTGTGTGTATGCATACTATATGTCAGACATGTTTTTATTTATTTATTTATTTATTTATTTATTTTATTTTATTTTTTATGTGTGTGTGTGTGTGTGTGAGAGAGAGAGAGAGAGAGAGAGAGAGAGAGAGCTGAGATGACTGCAGCTGATTACTTGTCTTACAGTAAAAGTGTGTGTTCCGTTTGGGACAGCGAGGATGCTGTGCCTGTGCTACCTCTGGGTCTGGGAGCAGTGTGTGTTTCGTAGCAGCCGGGCGAGACAGTGAGATGTGACCACGCTATTTGTATCGTGTGGGTGTGTGGGTAATGCCTCAGCCTCTTGTATCCTCTGATAAGTGGGAAGCCACTACCTGCAGGAGTATTGGACATGTCTGACAGTCGATAAAGTCGATAATGGTAATGAAGAGACTTTTATTGTTTTCTGTTTATTTGGCAGCTGTACTTATGCAGGGCGACCGGCAGAACATTAGCGAACGGTCAGGAGCACAAATAGGAAGTGAGCGCGTGCAGTAGCAACCTGCGGCGTACACTTAAAGACAGCAGAGAGCCTTCTTGGAGCCCTTCAGTTAATTGCATTTGAATTCTAAACCCATCGCCTTCTACCCTGTCATTTATGTGGAAAACAGGGTGAAGTTTTTTTCTTTTCTTCGTTTCACACTGGTGGCATCACCGGTTTTCTGCCATCCAAACAAGCAACAGATTCCCTTTTGTACAAGTGTTCCAAAAAAACGAAAATGAGCTGTAATTCCTGTAAGCCCAGCTGCTGAAAAGGAGACGGCCGGAACGTAGCAATCGCAGATGGAGATGGATCGTACTTTCTGAACGCGCTTTAAGATGTGTTGAACTGTGTCCTGCTGTTGGTTTAACTTCACCATCTGCGTGTTAGACCAGTTAGCATGTGCTTACTAATGCTTGAAGCCTTTTCAGTGATTTCTGAACAGAATTAAATAAGAACATATATAAAAGTAAAATATTAGAAGTAAGAAATACATAATATATGCCCCAGCAATTCATTTTTGTTCCCTGGTCATAATTCTTATATTGTACTGTGCTGAATCCTACACAATGGGGGCCATTCAATAAAATAAATCATATTTTTATAATATTTTGCCATCCAAGAAATTTGTATTATGCCAAAAAATTTCATAGATTTCTTTTCTGTCTCGGGAGGATTACAAAAGGTTTATTGGTAATCTTTTGCATTTGTAACCCGCTGATTGAAGTCACAGGTCTGTACCGACATTAAGCGTCTTTGTCTTTTTAATTGGCTGGACCAGATGAAGTGATCAGCTGCCTGAGGAGGGCGGAGCTGAGCGTTTCCCGACCGTTGGCTGTGGGATGTGTTTGCGAATCCGCCGGTCTGGGAGGAGGGCAAGAGTTCAGAAGCCTGCGATTCTCTCTGCCTCCGCATTAGCCCGAGTAATCGCATCCTGAGTGCAGGGGGGCGGCCGTCGGAATGCTGACGCTTGGCGTGAAAGCTCTCTGTTCCGGCGAAGCCCCTGGAGCCCAGTGCGGATGGTGATCACGCTCGTTATTACAGGCTGTCGGATATCTATGGCTGAAAGGGGAAAAGCCGCAGTCAGAAGAGCTCTGGCTCTCGGTTTAAGCATGGGTTTGGACAGATGGTCAGGCGAGCATATTTAGACTGAAGAAACTTCAATTGTAGCATCTTCATAACATAGACATTTACAAAAAAATAAAAAAATGTATAGTACTGGATATAGGAATACTGTATTATCAATACATTATCATTACACAGCAGATCTAGTATTGAGCATATCTAGTATACAGTAGTATGTAAAATAGAATATTATAATTCTTTAATCGTAGTGTACCTGAATATAAACAGAATATAGAAATGCTATGAATAGAGCAGGTCTTTGTTTGAACGTTATGTAGTTGGTCTTCATATGAACAGTGGATTTAGTACATTTTTTTACATAATGTATCTAAATATTCTGTTGCCATAATATTTACTCTTCGCATTATGGGTTGGTTTCATGATTTTGTCCTGATAGTAACCCACCCTGTACCCATGATGTACCACTTTTTCCCAGCCTTTTCCAGTGTGTGTGTCAACTTTGTGAATCTTAAAGCTAATTGGGGAGTTTAAGCACACGATATCCACACACAGAAAGATGGGAATTGAATCCTAACTGAGATTGAAATTGGGGGATGGAGAGAGAGAGGGCACGCTTGCAGTTTTGATTTGGAGATTGCATACTTCTTAACAGCTCCAGGTTAGCGGGTAGCTGCAGAGTTTCCAGCGTCCCAGCATTGCCGATGAGACCCTTTACACCTACAGTCCTCAGAAGTGCTAGAAACACACACTGTTCCCCCAAGAGAGGTCCTCACCTTTTCTCCATTGTATCTAGTCTTCTGATTTGTGTATGTGGTGAGCTGCATCATTTTTCCGATGCGGTGTGTGTGCATGCATGTATTTGTGTGTACGAGCGTGTGTGTGTTTGTGCTTTTGAGTGTGTGCGATTTTATCACGTATGTACAGTTCACAAGTCTTTATGTGATTAGTGTAATGTTGTATGTGTGTGTGTGTGAGCCTCTGCATATACAGTTAATGCAAAAGTATTGGGACAGTGACACACTGTGTTTTTTGGCTCTGTATTCCAGCACATTGGATTTGAAATAAAACAATGAGTATGCGGTCAAACTGCAGACTGTCAGCTTTTGTTTGAGGGTATGTTCATCCTTATCCGGTGATCCATGTACGAATTACAGCCCTTTTCATAGCCCCCTGTTTTGGGGGAGTAATAGTGATCGGACAGATTTCCATAATCTTAAGTATTCATTTAGGACTTGGTTGCAAATCCTTTGCATTTGATAACTGCCTGAGTCTACGACCCACAGACATCACCAGGCGCTGGGTATGTTCCCTGCTGATTCTCTGTAAGGCCTGTACTGCAGCCGCCTTTGGCTCCTCTTTTAGCAGTGCGTCTGGGGTCATTGTCCTGCTGCAAAGTGAATTGCCATCCAATTAGTTTTGAGACATTTGGTTGGATCTGAGCAGGTAAGATGTTTCTGTACACTTAAGACTTCATCTGGCTGCAGCTGTCAGTAGTCACATCAATGAAGACAAGTGAGCTTGTTCCACTGGCAGCCATACATGCACAACCCATAACACTACCTCCACCATGTTTCACAGATGAGGGAGGTGCTTTGTATAATGAGCAGTTACTTTCTCCATATTTTTGTTTTTCCATCACTTTGTTGTTAACCTGTTACAGTCTCATCTGTTCCACTCAACAGTTCTGGCCTGCTTTACTGGGATTTACATTACACTTATTTGGTCCTCATGTTAAGAGACAATTATCAACAGACTCCAAATGCAAATTCCACACCTAGAATCAACTAGACCTGTTAGCTTTTTTGTGCCTGAAATAATGATACAAAGATTCACAGCTGGCCAGGGAAAGCCAACTGTCCAATTACTTTTGCTCCTTAGGGGACTAAGTACAGTATAAAAAGGGCTGTAAAAATAAAAATTCCTACACAGATCTCTCGATATGGATGTACATACCCTCACTTCGACCTCATATCCGTTGTTTCATTTCAAAGCCAATATGCTGGAGTACAGTGCCAAAATGACAAACTGTGTCCCTGTCCCAATACTTTTTCACTCAGCTGTGTGCGTGTGCTTGTGTGTGTGTGCGTGTGCATGTGTTTGTGTGTGCGTGCGTGCATGTGTGTATGTGCGCGCATGTGTGCGTGTGTGTAGAAGTGGGTACAGAGTAGCTCCAGTTACTGTAAGCATAGCCTGGTTGCGGGAGAGCAGGTGCTATTTAAGGAGGTGCCCTGCCTGCCCGTCTCAGACTCCCAGCTCTCCTGCTGCACGGTGGCCACAGTGCCAGTAGGTTGGGCCGGGCCAGCCGTGAGGGGGTAGGATGTTCGCGGGGGGGTACGCCGGGAGGCCCCTCAGCCTCAGACCCAATGTCCATGCCGAAAATCCGCAGATCCCCGAGCCGGGCGTGGGCGTGAGAAAGAGCAGCAGCGCGGGTAGCAGGATGTTGTCCATGTCGTATAGCGAGAGCATCCGGAGCGGGATCAACCGCTACCACTCGGACCAGGGCCTGAGTGGGCCGCGCCCCCCCGACCAGGCCCAGCTCCAGCGCCAGCGCGAGCAGCGGGCCGCCGCCCAGGTGCGCAACATGGAGGACTTCCTCAGAATGAACTGTCTGGTGCTGGAGGATTGCGTCTCCTACCAGACCGGTATGAAGTACAGGTAAGGGAGCTGTTTGACCACACTGAAGTATAGAAGGTAATGAATCGGGTGACCACGGTTACCTGTGTGGGATGTCTTACCAGACCAGACTGAAGTATAGAAGGTAATGAATCGGGTGACCACGGTTACCTGTGTGGGATGTCTTTGCAGACCAAACTGAAGTATATAAGCTAATAAATTGGGTGACCAGTTACCTGTGTGTGGACTCACTATACAGGAACCGCAGGTACTGTGTAATAGACAAGAGACCAGCTGTCATAAAGGCACTGTAGAAGTGGTGGTCTCGTCTGTAGATCGGTCCGCTTGATGAGGCTAGAGCACAGCGATTGTCTGGTTGATCGTGCCGGTTGGGTTGGGTTCATCTCTGCTCAGCTAGACCGCTGTACGTGGGTTCTTTTGCTTGAGATTGTAGGTCACAGCGCTTTTTTTTGCTCACAGTGGTTGAAGGTCTCTGGGAATTTTTTAAGCAAGCTGCTACCTCCCCAGTTCTTCTCAAAAGTGGGTTGTACTGAGGGACATTGTGAATGACCCATGTGCTATATGTGCTTTAGCGCAATTGATGGCTTAGAACAGTGATGAGAAATGAAGGGGGGGGGGGTAGATTGTAAAAACTGCCCAACTTCTACCCCAGACTGAAAACACGCCTGGTTAAACCTTGGCTCACCTGATGCTGACATTTTAATGTTGTATGGGTTTAGTAGCCATGACCAGACCAAATCTAAAACCATGTCCACTAAACCATTTGCTTCCTAATAATACTATTCTCAATTTCCCTCTTGCAGCTACTATGGCATCTAACTTCATGTTGTCAGATGATGTATTGACTATTGTTATCGGTTGTGGGCCTGATGACGTAACATCAGCACTGTTCATTATCTAAACGTAGATCTGTGCACTTCGGCAAGTCACTCTGGAGAAGAGTGTTAAATGGCTAACTGTTAATGTAAAATGGCTGATTTGTTTATGTCTGAGTCTAATAGGTCTGTGGCGATAACCACCGCGTAGCTCTGTTGGCTGTGGTTTTCAGTTGCTGCAGAACCGGAGGTAAATTGGACCCGTGCCATTGGTGGAGAATCGGTCTGTGGTTCTGAGCCACCGCAGGCGGTCTGAAAAGAGCGCCCGCGAGTTCTGGGATTAGACGTGTCGTTTCGCAGACGTCGGCCCGTCTGAGGAGAACGCGAGTTCGGCTTTCGTGAGCCATCGGCAGGACGTTCCGTTTGGTCATGCAGCATTGAGACGCTGCGATGAGCTGGAGGAGGAAGAACGGCCCTGTCCTCGCCGTCAGGCTCCGCCGCGGTGTTTCCGCCATCGATCTGAGCAGTCGCTCACTCCCAAAAAGAATGTGTATTTCATATGTGTTGTACATCCCAGAACCTCTGTGTGTCACGGAGGCTGGTGGGGTGGGCCAAGGGATGGGGTTATTATGGGTGGGGTTCAGTGTGAGGGGGATGGTAGCGAGGCGGGTGGGGGGCTGGGTGTGGTTTTGACAGAGCGCATGGTTGTATGTCAAGCAAGCGGTGGCGGCTATACCTTTCCTGCAAAGTGCAGTCACCCTTGCACGAATAGCCATTGGATCACCTCGGGTTGGCCGAGAGTTGGGCTACTCCCGGGGCGGTGGGGCGCGGCTCGCTGTGTACATTCAAGCAGAGAGATGTAAGGAAGCCCCACCCCCCCCTGCCCGGCCCCGCCCAGCTGTCGGTGGTTCGCATTTACAGATCTGCGAGTCGTTAGAAGGGACCACTTGAGAAGTGGAGGCGGCCGCGGTCACGCCATTGTCAGCGGCTGCTTTTAATCTGCAGCGAAGGGCAGCGGGTATAGCACGCGGCTTTGCATGATTGCATGCCGGTGTTGGTTTCTCATGGAAACATTACCTGCTTTACCTGAATGGAGTCCAGAGGAGGCTCTCAGCTCTAATTGAGTTGCTGTATCTTGATCAGGCCTCGTGTTTAATGAGAGTGGAATCAGGTCAGAGACGGAGCCCCTGCCCCACAGCCGTAACACACCTGTGATACGGCTGGGCAACAGAAACACGCCCTTGCTAAGGTCCCCGTAGCTGTTGGCAGTCGCCGTAGCTGGCATCTGTCAGTGTGACATGCACAGAGCTGCATTGTGACCTTTACACACCTGTAACAATTTTAACTAACATGCATCACCTGCTGATACAGCTGTAACTTAACTGCACCCAACTGCAGTGCACACTTGTAACATACATCTGTAACATTTCAGGGGGCAACTTAACCCTTTATTAATGCACCTGAAACTGTTCCACACCTTCCACTGTATTTTGCGTCTAACGTCAGTACTTTTTTGAGCAGTACCGTTGCAGATATTGCAGTACAGCTGTGACCGTAGGAAGGTACGTGTTGGGAACGGCTGGTGTCAATGCTGGCTGAATGGAACACAAAACTGACAGGCAGTAGCGCTCCCTCCCAGTGATCTTAACCCGACAGCCTCTCATTGACATTAAGAGGCTCATGTAGCCAGCTTGGAACTATGGGGTAAACAGATCTGGGTATTTACAAAATGGTATCGCAGTTCCTGTGTTACCTGGAGGTCTTCATTTACATTGGCTGCATACCTAATAGTTTGCCAGGGAAGGAAACATTGAGAATGGGGAGAACTGAAATACAGCTGAAATACAGGATCGGTCTGGGTAATTTGGACACTTCTGTTCTAATAGGAAATCAT
This sequence comes from Anguilla anguilla, assembly GCF_013347855.1. NCBI lineage: Eukaryota > Metazoa > Chordata > Actinopteri > Anguilliformes > Anguillidae > Anguilla > Anguilla anguilla. The sequence continues at coordinate 17,583,282 of NC_049213.1, forward strand.
TTTTCTACCGAGAGAACATTGTCCACAACGTCTTTGCTGAGTGGTGCCTTTTAATGCTGTGGGCAGTCTTCACTGAGGCCGAGTTATTGATTTTTCCAGAGTGGCCGTGCCTGGTTTCATCGTATCGGGCCAGCGCTAATGGACGCTAAGCACGCCCTGCCTTTACACTCATTGAATACAGCTCTCCTCCCTGTCTGCAGGTCTCGGTGCCAGGCCTCTGATCCAGGCGGTTCCTCTCAGAAAAGTTCTCTCCGCACTAAGTCTCCCTCTACGATGGTAATCCCTGAAGCGTTCTCATAGTCAGAGTGAGGAGATTTAGATGCCTATTTTAATTCCGCTGGATTTGCGAGGCTCCATTCTCACTCATTCGCCATAAGCGAGTTTTGAGCGCACATGCCAAAACGCGTTTGGGAGTGCGGCGTGCGTGGTCGTCTCTGTGAGACTCACCCCACGTAGACACCGCTTTGTCGGTGTCGGGTGAGAAGTTAACAGGTTTAAGCCTCTTTTACATGGCGATAATAGTAGGTGGTCTGCGACAAGATGTTTCTGACACTACAGCAAAAAAATAAAATCGAAAAATATATTTTTAAAAATTCCCTGGCAGAAATGCGACCCTGTCCAGCCCAGAATTAATGGAGGAAGCTGAGCGATGAGACGGACCTTGAAATACGACTGCGCATTTCAGACAGACAAAAGGAAACTCATTTTAAAATGAATTTCTTAGTCTTCAAAGAAGCACGTTGACAACAGTGAAGAGGATTTAGTCGGCTAAGCCAGTTGAATCCCGTTCTCGCAAACTCACGCGCCGCCCGTGTCTGAAATGAATTTCAGTGTGTTCTGATAGTAATTATTTTAGAACGGTCCTAATTCTCGTTTTAAACATTACGCATAAACCGATTTGGTGGCTGTAACAGAACGTTTGTTCGATGTTCAGTGCTGACAGTGGCACCTGCAACCCTTTGTAATTTTGTGCTGCAGTCAGAGATGGCATTTCGTCTTTACTGCTCGATTTATGGCTTGTGTGGTTCATTTAATTTTTTTTCATCGAGTTCTCCATTGTTAGCGCATTTTCTCACTGCGTAGCTGCCGGCAATCGTCGAGCAGGTCTTCCGTGTTGCTTGTTCACACACACAAGCGCCTTCCTGGTGTGCTAACTGGAATTAATAACTTTTTGCTGCCTTCTTCCGAAAAGACGCTGTTTTGGTGCTACCTGCTGAGTGCTTAGGGGAACTCGCACCCCTATTGTGTCAGTTTATCTGTGGTGTGAACAGAGTCTGATTTATTTTTCAGTTCCCTCTATTCTGTAGTGCACGTGCCAAATTATTTCTGCTGCTTCGGTTTGGTAATAAAACTTTCTGTTAATAAAGGTTAAAATGATAAAAGCAGAGCGAACGTTATTCCATTCAGTTTACCTTTTAGGTCTGAAAGGAAACAAACCAGGAGTGTAAAATATTTATTTAACAAATATGTAGAATGATGATAAAAATCACTGAAAAGGAAAACCCCACACTGTCCTTAAGAACGCCTTGAGAAGTGGTGATGCAGTGTGCATATTTCTTGCCGCTTGTTTGAATGCAGTTACAAAATGTGTGGTCCAGAGAAAAAATAAGTCTCGTCTGAACTTTTTTTATGAGGAGGCTTTTAAATGTGGACGTTTGAATGCATACCTAAACTCTGCACACTGCAGTAACATGAAAAATGGATATCCACAAGAAATCACAAGCAACCAGCCCAATGAGTGTTATGCTGCTGGTGTGGTGCTAAATTATGCTGTGTAAATAAGGAAAGCTAAATGTGCCTTACCTTAGCTGTGTACACCACACGTGAGCTACCTCTACTAAAGATGTAGGCTACTAAACTACTTTTATTTATTATTTTTTGTTTTGTCTTTTATTTATCTATGTGAGCCCCATTAAGACAGCACCCTTTTCACTAGACCCCTGGCTATTGTTTAATATATGATGAATATTAATATATTGCTCCCACAAACATTGTTCCTGTCTGCTGTAACCCCAAATTATACTGAACTGCCCTCCTTGCTTATTCAGAATAGAGATCTGGCACCACCTAGTGGAATCTGCATCTAGTCCAATTCCTTCTTCATGTTGTGAAAGCTGAACCCTTTAAACTTTAATTCACAAGACTCATATTCTAGTTACTCCATGCAAACACAGGGCTTAAAGGCTTAAGCCTTTGTGTTATTGGCCAGGGTAGCGGTTAAATGGGAGAAGTGGTGCCTGTCTCTGTATCCAGTATGGACTCTGTTGGGTCCTGTGATGGTGGAGGTGGTATTGATTGCAGCTGGGATTTTAACCCTCAGTTCCGGTGCTTTCATCCTTTAGGATCCGTTAGCTTGGCCCTTAATGTTTACAGTCAATTGCTTCTGAAAACATTAGTAGCTGAACAGTTTTCCTTGCGCTACCCGTTACTGACAATTTTGTGGATGCACAATATTGACATTAAAAGCTCATTAAAGGCCAGCGCTGTAAACCGTCAGTATAAAGCCAGTGCTCTACACTGGTACTGTATGGAGTCGGAACCAGTTCCTTTCTAGGTAGTAAGTGATGTGCTGATTGCATCAGATGACAGCAGAATTTAGTTTCAATGCCTTTTTGCACCACTAGGTGGCATAGAATGTCCATGTTATCACATTAATGTACAATGAGTGATTTGGATACACGTACTGTACAGAGAGTGTGCAAACATGAACCCGGGTCTCAAGTGTTCATACTATCTGCTTTTTTGCAACCAGAACCCTTAACATTTATTTGGTATTGTTCTGATTAAGTGGTAATGTTCTGATTTGCAATGCTTTGGCAGAGCTTGCTGTAAATTCATACCTACTTTCAAGGGAAAACGAGCTGGTCTGAATAACTAATAATTTATCAAGATCACCTTTCTGTTTTCAATTCCCATGTCTCAGATACCAGAACCCTAAGGCTGTTGACTGTGTTTTCCATATCACAGGTTCTCTTGCACTACACCAGTAGCGTCAGTCGTTACTGGCATGGTGCCTGCCTGGGACCCAAGAGGTCGTCGGCATGTTCAGAGTCCAGTATTCCAGAAATTAATCTACCCAGTGCTTTATAATTACATTAACAACCTTTTTGTGGAATTTGGCTGGCTGTTCCACACTAAATTTTAACAGAAATATTCAACCTATCGTATTTTGTGCATTGTTCCATGTTGGCGTGTGACTGCCTGTCATAAATTTGAGTACCGATTCACTCAACCACCTTAATACCGCCACTGGTTCCTGACTCTCCCGTCTCTCCTCTTTGTGTGCGTGTGTGTGTGTGTGTGTGTGTGCGCGCGCGTATGCATGTGTTGTTGTATCAGTTATATGAGTGAAAATACACCTAAGAGTTTACGTAGGTGTGCGTGTTTGTTTGTGTGTGGTGTTGTGCATTTGGGGTTTCAGGGATCTGAGAGTATAAGGTTACTTTTTCTGCCAATGTGATTTTGTCATACTGGCACAGTGCCGATTGGCTCAGATAATGGTTCATGTCTCTTATTGTACCTCCACCAATCAAGCATCTTTATTTGTTAGGTTTTTTATTGAATAGGTGATATCCCTGTCCCATGTCCCAGATACAAAGCCAGATATAAATTAAGCATAGACCCTAAATTACTGCCTAGACACAACCCGATCTAATATAGATCAGCCTTGTATGTGCCCCTAAAATATGAATGTCTGTTTTTCTCCTCTACTGAGCCTGCCCTCACTCTCCTGTGTGGGAGGGGACAAGGGGTAGTCCAGAGCTTGTTGATCTGCTGACGAATGAGAGGCCTAATAGGTACTGTTATGACCTGCCTCTTTTCCGCTGGTGTAGGAGGGGTTGGTTAAACTCATATGAAAAGACACATATAATCTTTGCATGTTCATGTGTGTCGAAAACAAAAAAGAAACCCAGAGTTGAGGCTGTTCCTCACCCCAGTCCCCACAATGCAATGGAGGGGGAAAAGCAGACTCACCCATCCTGTCAATAACCGCATTCATCCCACAGTCCACCTGACCTTAGTCTCAGCCACAGGGTCTGGGTTCCTTTCCTTTTGTTAGTTTGTTAAACACAGTCACAGTGAAAGGTGCTGTGCAGTGCCCGTAGACTGCGCTCAGGTTGTCTGAACCCCCAGACGGCACAGGACACAGGGAAAAGGGCGAGACATCTGCAGCATGCCTCCAGATCTTCTTTTTTCATTGCACACTTCGTTCCAAACTCTGTCAGTCTGCTAATGGTGTTCAGAGTAAGGCACAGAAGACAACTACACAATGGAATGTCACACTGATAAGTGTTCCCTTCAAAGCCATTCATCCTCAGAATGGAGTTGCTCCCAACAGATAGTCACCTGAAACAGTTTATAGAAAGAATTCTCACTCATCCTTATCTTAACTCTTAAGACTCCTTATTTTTCCTCTTATGGTGACTTAAGACACCGTTATGCCTCTGGTCATGACAATGGTATTCTTGCAAAAGTAAAGAAGGGAGTGTGTCAGATAGTGTACAGGGCCCTAATCCTGACCGTATATACACGCTGTGTAGAGCTACTGAGTAATTACAATACTTCTAGTACTGCAAGGCAGTTGTAAACTTTGGACAGCAACTTGCACATTGAGAAACATCTGGAAAGGGCTTTCACAGAAACGATTCTATAGGATAAAGACCATTAATAGTACAGTACGCTTTATGACAGGCTTTTAGGACAACGAAAGATGTACATTGGCGCACTCTGACCTGTGAAATGAGGTGCTGTATATTGGCATCGGAAGTCGATTTAAGAAAGATCTGAGTTGGCAGCCAGTTATCAGGGTACAGCATGCACATTGGCTGAGCATTACCAGTGACTCGAGCTTCATACCACTCAGTACCAGACTGTAAGGGCACTCATCGTTTGCCCCCCCCCCCCATCGCAACCCCCTTTTCCTTTCCATCCTCGTCTCTACCCCCTCTTTGCCCTTTGTGCCTCTCTCTCTCTTCTCTTTCCTCTCTCTCCATAGTGTCTTCACGTCCGCTCTTGCGTTTCTGCTCTACTTCCTCCACAGAAGATTTGTCTCTTTTTTTTCCTCCCTGTGTTTTCTCTTTGCTGTATTATTCATGCGTCTCTCCCTCCAGGGGAGGCATAGTGTATGAAACCTGGCAGCGGCCGCTCTCCAGGCCTTGCGTAACGCTGCGGAAGAGAGAGAGCGGCGAGAGAGGCGCCCACTCGCCCGGTCTTACCGAAGGCCCGCGCTATGGAGAGCCGTCCGCCCTCCTCCTCCTCTTCCGCCTCCTACAGGGGACCGTATCAGCGTGCTGGGAGCTGGCAGGCGAGGGGAGCTTCGTACCGTGTTGGAAAACTTGGTATCAGATGTCATTTGAGCGAATCTCCTTCGGTTATTTTCCGTTGTTTCGGTTTGTTTGGCAGGAGGGGGAGGGGCGGGATTTTTGGCAAACGTCGAGGTGGGTTGTTCGTTGTTTTGGGCCGGTAACCGTATACTCCAGTGCCATTCGATACGGATGGCTTTGTGGCTGTGATTGGCCTGGGGGGGTCAGGTGTCGCCTGTCCTCTAGTGACTCAGTGCTTCAGAGCCGCGCCAGCGTTTGCACTAAGCAATGGGGAGGGAGGCAGGGCGGTTCCTCAACGGGGAACTACGTATCCCAGTACCCACGGACTGCTGCTCATGGTTCATTGAGTGCATATCTGACCGTTTGGCTTAGTCTGTTAGACAGTGTCATGCTGGGTGGGTAATTGGTGTCAATACACATGCTGGTGATCTTGAACACACAGCACATGCACAGCATTCAGAGTTTCAATGAACATAGTTGAATATTCATGGCTTATTTACAGAGATTAAAAGCTTGTGTTATTTTGGGGAAGGAGTATCTGGATTGACGGCAAGCTTCAGAAATGTCACTCTTACCTGAAGGTCTGTTGAGAGTCATGGGACGTCCCAGGTGGTTTTTGTCATAGATTCTCCTCTGCTGCGGTCTGGTACCTAGGTGCCATACACATGCCTTTTTCCCCCTCGTCTCAACCCCAGACTCTATCTCTAGAGCATCCAGGAATGGAAGTTAGTTTGTGAGATTGCACATATATTTGGGAGAAACCCATATGTTTAGCTCTAGCCAGCTTTGAGTTGGCTTGGGTCACCACGAACGATTAGTTCCGTCTACAGGAGGTCGTGCTTGCTGACCATTGGTTTATTAGCGGAATATGTTCCTGGAAGTCAGACCGGCTTCCCTAACACTGGTGGGTCAACCTGGTCAGTCTCAGAGTCAGCTTCATTCTTGCAGAACTCCTCGTAGGTTTCTATGGTGATTAACGTTGGTGTATTTCTTTGGCAATTAAATAATGTAGGTTTTTGTTTCTGTGGCAAATAAAGAGGAGTGCTTCGGTCCTGGTGATGTGGGATGAAGGAGGAGCGAGAATGCAGCAGTACACCCTGGGAAAGAATTGAGCGTTTGGGGGAGATATGATTCAGGCTCAGAAAAAAAGCCCCATCTGAGCTGTCCATCTGGACAGTGTGCGTATTAAATCATCATCCTCAGAGCCTTGTTTCAGATGCACCCTTTTACTGAAACGACCTTTGACCCCTGTGGACCTTTGACCTCTTGGACCATGTGGTCTCTGACCTCTGTTGTCCCATCCTCCGCCCGCTGTTGTCACTGCCACCCAACACAGCTCAGCACTTTTGACTCCACATCTGTGGGTGTGGACCTGCGGGCGAGGTATATTCCGTGACCAGAAGCTTGGTATTTGTGTAAATTTCTGGTAGAAAACGCCTGCTTGGAACACGATTCAGTGTTTTTCTGTGGGTAAAGAGAGAGGGGCCATTTCCATGCCTAACATTTACTGCGTGACTGAGTTTATTCTGAGCGTGATCTGCCTGGCATCTTGCTCAGTTAATGACTTAGGAATGACTAAGAGGCAAATTATTTCTGCACGGAATGTCTCTACCATGACATATTTTAACATTTTAATGTAGGCAGTATGTTGTTAGCCTCTCTGTTTGTAGCGAGGTTGCAGATGGTAGATTATCTGCACCCCTTACGGCGGTAAAGGATCATACACACACAGTGAGGAGGGGGGTGGCTGTTTACGGTATACTCTAATAGTTTAGTGGGGACATACACAGACGCAGGTCCCCAGGATGCAGGAGCTGACCTGCATTGTGTGAACGTGCCCTGGATGGATTACAGGGGTGATATGCAATACGAATGAGCGTTCCCCCGCCCGGCCCGAGCGGCAGGTCCCATTGTGAGCCCCGTTTCCCAGCCCCCTCCACTGGAACGTGTCCCTGTGTTCTTTTGGCCGGCTAGTACAGGCAATACAGCGAACGCAATGGGGCCGTGTAGGGCCGAGAGAGAGGGAGAGAAAGAGAGAGATTTCTGTGAGGGCAGCACAGCTATATCAAGTAGCGAGAAACGTTTCTGTGAGTGTGGCGCAGGTATCTTGGATTGTGTGAGGGACATCTCTGTGAGCGCGGTGGGACTATGTCTGACTGTGACAGAGAAGGAGACATCTCTGTGAGCACAGCACCACTGTCAGGCAGTCTCTGTGAGCTCTGTCAGGACTGTGAACATCGCATGATGATGTTGTCAGACATGGCATCTGGGCACAGTTCAACTGTCAAATCATCAGAGAGAATGCGTATGTGTGTGCACAGTGTGACTGTGCTCAGTTTGCAGGGAGAATGTGTTTCTGTGCTCAGTGTGACTGTGCTGAGTTAGCAGTGAGATGGATCTCTGTGCTGTGCTCCCTTGTGAGCAGGGATGAGACAGGAGTCAGATTCCGTTCTGCAGTCTCTTAATCAGCCTTCGGCGCCCATAGGAAAGGACCTTCTGCCCCCTTTCTTCTTCATGTCTGCGATGCGTATTTTAACTTCTATTTTTGTTTCTGTTTGAACTCGGAGGTTCATTGTCTAAATTTAGCCCCGTCAGTACGGTGCAGCCTGTCGGGATTCAGCCTGTCCTCTGATGGACTGGCTTCCGTGTGGCCAAGTGCGTTTGCAGGTGTGTGTGTACACTGCACGTGTGCTCACGACTCTATGCGGATGCATTTGTGTGTTGTGTGTTTCTTAGTTTTTTTTTAAAGCATCTATTTGTGGATTGTTAAGGAAAATATAACTTTCTAAGCATAATTCTGTGCTTATCTGCTTACTCCTGTGTCACCAGTTATTCTTTTGGTTTTGATAAGAATGAGGATTCTCCCTTTTTCAGTAGCACTTTAGAAGTAGGCGGTGAATGACCATTCAGATGCACACACCAGGACAGATGGGGTTACATAATAAATATTTCACACCCTCAAGCACAAAGACATGTTCATGCAGACGCACGCACACACGCACAAACACATACTCACACACACACACACACACGCACACACACGCAGTATGGGGACTCCTGCTCTGCCTGGTTTTTGTCGGTGCCAGTAATGGTGGTCAGTATTGTACCCCTCCGAAGTCCACCGCTCCTCTGATTGGCCGAGGAACTCTTGTGGAGAATGAGGTGAACTGACAAAAACCCTCCGGCCAGCTGAGAGACAACTGAGCACTTCTCTCTCTTTCTGTCTCTCCCTCTCTTCCTTCCTCTTGGTAAGCTCTGCTCATTCCACCCACCCTCTCTCCATCTCTCTCCTCCCTCTCTCCATCTCTCCCTGCCTCTCGCTCTGTCTTGTGAGTGGCAGGCACGTGTAGGATTAATCTGTGGGAAGGAGGAGGGATTTGTGTGTGTGTGTGTGTGTGTGTGTGTGTGTGTGTGTGTGTGCCGCGCGTTTGCGTTTTGTGATCGCTGGAGCGCTGAAGCAGCCGGGCATCTCTCCTCCTCCTCCCCGTGTGTGTGTGCGCGCGCGTGTGTGTGCGTTTACGCAGACGCGCACACACGGGTCCTCCTCAGTGCCGCGCGGACGCAGGGCTGAGCTCGCATCGGCAGCTGGGACCCCGTCCCTCAGAGAGGCAGGGGGGAATACCGCCGGGAGGTGAGCGGGGCGCTCCGAGGAGATGCTGCACGTAGAGGGAGAAGCTGAGGGAGAAGCAGGAGAGCGCGGATAGTGTGCCTCTGTGCGCGTGCAGAAGCTTTTTACAGGGGGTATCACTGTCTCCAAACGCTCGAGATCCACAGTGCGTCTCGCCCTAATCGGACGAGGGGAGCGACAGACTGCAGAGGGGAAGTTGAGCCCCATCACTCCCGACTCCAGGGGGGTGTCCCGGCCTCGGACTTGTGGGGATTAGGAATTCTGCTGTGTGGGGACTTGGAATTCCGTCGTGTGGGGACTAGGAATTTGGGCTGTGAGGAACACCGCTTTCTCTCCGTCCCGAGGGCTCTCCCCGCCTCAGATCGGAGGGCGCCACCTTTCCCGGCGGCCTCTCCCGTGCTTCTTCCCACGCGCGGCCGGCCGTAGCGGCCCCAGACCAGGATGCAGGTCTCGTTCGTGTGCACGGACCACCGGGCCGTGAGCCGGAGCACGGAGGACCGGCTGAACAGGCAGAACGCCAACAGCCCCGGCACCGGCACGCGCAGCAAGTTCCGCACGGTCGCCATGGTGGCCCGCAGCCTCGGCCAGCTGTCGCTCCAGAGCCAGCCCTCCTCCAGCGACCAGAGCATTCGCACCGGCATGAAGTATCGGTAGGGCAGAGCATTTAATACACCACTGGAGAGGTCCTCATTAAGTAGCACAGTAGGTTTGGGCATAGAGAGGTCTTCATTAAGTACCACAGTAGGTATGGGCTTAGAGAGGTCTTCTTAAAATACCACAGTAGGTTTGGGCTTAGAGAGGTCTTCATTAAGTACCACAGTAGGTATGGGCTTAGAGAGGTCTTCTTTAAGTACCTCAGTAGGTTTGGGCTTAGAGAGGTCTTCTTTAAGTACCTCACTAGGTTTGGGCTTAGAGAGGTCTTCTTTAAGTACCTCAGTAGGTTTGGACTTAGAGAGGTCTTCTTTAAGTACCTCACTAGGTTTGGGCTTAGAGAGGTCTTTAAGTACCTCAGTTGGTTTGGGCTTGGGTCTTTCTTGTGTTGTACAGTCTGAAAAAGGAGGTCTTCATTGTGTAGTGAAGGAGTGGTTTTAACTTCTCATCATTTAATGTGTCGAGATATTGGAAAGACAGAATTGTACTTTGTTTGATCCAAAAAAAAGTATACTACAAATAGGAGAGAGGTCATTGTTAAATACCACATGAGCTATAGATAAGAGTGAGGTCTTTATAATTAAGTACAGCATGAGATATTGGAGCGAGCTCTTTTATAGTTTAATACTGTATGAGGTATATAGGAAGGAGTATGATGCAGTATGATGTGAGACATAAGTGGACACACTGTAGGTCTTCGTTGTTTATATGTTTAGCTATTATTGGGAGAGCAGGCTCTGATCGATTGATCAGCTTGAGGAATGGATCAGATGGATGACCCCATTGATCGACAGACTTCATTGTTTGATACAGCTTGACAAATAGGTAGGCAGAAGTCTTCATTGATTGATACAACATAAGGTATGGGGGTGGAGAGGTCTTTATAGTTTAATAAAAACCAACCGATTAGATAGGAGATAAGACTGCATTTTGCAATGCAGGACAGGATATTTGTAGGAAATACTGGATGTGGACATGATACTGTATCTTTTATTTCCGTTGACACACACACACACACACACATCTACCTACGTCCGTCTTCAGTTCCTCATAAGGAATGGAGTGCTGTGGGATGGAGTCTAACAGTAAAATGTGCTTTCTCTTGGCTTAGTGATCATTTGGATCGAGCGCTGTGCGATTTTCACTGGAAAATAGGCTGACTCCCAGTGTGGAGCGTATCGGTAACATGTGAAGGTTTGCCTGTGTGTGGGCATTTCTGCATGGGAGTGCACAGGGTGTGATGCACAGACTTGGTGTTTGTGTAAATCTCCCGCCCTGGGACAGTTCCGGTCTGTTGCTGAGGGCAGGAGGAGGTGAGCGGGCAGACTGCCCCTGTGCCGGGGAGAGGCGGAGGTGCAGAGAGGGCGGCTGCCTGAGGCTCTGCTCACTGGGGAATCTCTGCAGAGGCCATCCCTGCGGTGTGGGGCTTCCCCCCTTACTGTCAGGAGATCCAGCTCTGTTTGCTCATATAAATGCACCCTCCCCCTCCCTCCCCATGAGGCTCAGTTCTGACTTCACTAAACGAGCTCCGTGTGAACGCGCGACTCGGTTCCGCAGTGTGAGCGCGGCTGACCCTGTGAGCTCTGTGAATCTCAGTCTGGGAGGCGCAGGCTGTATCTCAGACCGTCCCATCTGCGGTCATGAATAGTCAGTGTGTTAGTGCAGACCTGCTTCAGTACGGCATCTAGTGAGCCCCTGCAGCACTGCACTGCACTGCACACTGTCCTTTACAATAAGGGAGAGTCAGTACTGCAATGCAGACCTGTACACTACAGCAGAATGTCTTTGCTGGGAAGAGTAAGTACTGCAGTAGTGAGCCCTTTGCAGTGAAACTCAGTCCTGCACTACAGACTTAATCCTTTATAGTAAGGGTAAGTCAGTGCTGCACTACAGACCCACTCCATTTATAGAGAGTCAATACTACAATACAGACCCACTCCTTTATATTGAGTCAGTGATGCTCTACAGACACATTCCTTTATGGTGAGACAGTGCTTTACCACAGACCCAGTCCTTTATAGTGTGAGGGTTTGTGCTGCACTACAGACCCACCCCTTTATAGTGAGTCAGTGCTGCACTACAGACCCACTCTTGCAGCGTAACAGAGTTGGTGTTGTTCTGCAGACTTGCTCTGGGCCGTTCCTGGTTTGGCCCCGCTGTGGATAAGGCCCGTGGGCTTTTCAGTCTGAGCTAGCAGAGGGAGGCTCGAGCAGCGGTTGCCATGTTCTGTTCTCACCTGAGTGAATTCCTCCCTTACATCATTCTTTTCTGTAGGAGCGCCAGGCATTGCTTCAGAGCTGCAGCTCGGGCCTGTTCAGAGGAGCCTCGTCAAAGACTGGCGGCTTGATTCCGTTCGCCTCTCCCCGTGTGATTACAGAACAGCTTTACGGTGCTAATGGTTCTGGGGATTACGCTGAGCGCATGATGTAGTTTCAGCTTCGGCTCTAATTCATAACAGCTGTTCAGCCGAGACAGATGGCGTTTACTGTACATTCGAGCATCAGCAAGGCCGTGATCTACTGACAGGAAAACTAGTATTGATGGCTCTCTATCAGGATTTTATGCGAGTTCCCTATACACTTCCTGTGCAGGAACCAGCGACTGCAGAATTTGGATGGGGGGGATTGCGAAATGGGTCACCTTAAAAAAGGTGCAGTTTTTTTGGTCCGCCAAATGACATGACCACTCGCGCACACACACACACACACACTTGCACAGGGGTCACCTGTAAAATTGCTCTCAAATCCTCAATGACAGGAGGGGATGTGAGGTAAGGTTGAACTAAGGACGGTTAAGGGCTTTGCAGTAGGTTATGGTTAAGTCAGCTCTGCAGTCGTGCTCTGATGTTGGGTGAGCCTCTGGTAGTAGATTGTGGGTGGTATCTTGAGAGCTCCTCAGTGATGTGCCTTTAGATCTGTCAGTGTGTTTATGTAATAAAGACTCTGTGCCTGCTGTATGCATCTTTCTGTCACACACAGCCACAATTGCACAGGCTCTGATTCTATTGCATAAAAATACTGGTCTTCTCAAAGGCTGTTTTCTGTGTGCAATGTGTACTTAAGATCTTTTTGGTGTCACTTTTCACAACCAGAGATCAAGCTCCTATCTCTCTTTAGTGCATTAATTTAATTCTTTACACGTAGTTTCCTTATGTTTCCGCCTGGCGTTCCGTGAGTGTTAGCGTTACAGTACGTTTATTAATCCTTCACATTTCCTCTCCAGTAGCTGTGAGCAAGCAGCTGGTCATCAGCCTTTGCCGTATTAACTTGGCGGAATGATCTGTAATTATGTCCAGTGACTTTACAGCACATTCGTTTCCAGTGGCGGTCGATGAGCTGATAATTGGTCGGGCGAAAAACTGATTATGGGTCTCGACTTCATCCCTTTCCGTGACTATCAATTCAATGATTAATTCACAAAGCAGGCCTACTCGGTGCCATCAGATGTAGGCATCTCTCCCCAGTTAGGCTATCCGGTTAATAAAATTATTTTTACTTTTTTTTGCAAAACTTTCCCCATTTATCAACATTATTTGTGGGCACATGAAGACCTCTTCCTTCGCCGCACTAACAAAATATTCAGGGCAAAGACCTGCAATGCGACGTGCAGGTTTTGTTATTGTTGGTTATACGGAAAGCCAACGCGGAAAGAGTGTTATGCATCTTTTAGTTAAGTGTACATGGTGATTTAAACATATTTTTCAATTGTGAATTTGTCATTTAATCTCCCTAAGACGACGTGAAGAAGCTGTGTGTTACTTGCCAATTTATTAAATCGTGTGCACGCTTGTTAATCAAAGAAAATGAATAAAAACCAGTTGAGACAAATGGTCAATGAGTTTAAAGGACAGTTTTCCGCCCCACCAATTTTCAGCTCACCGACTGCCGTTGTTCGTTTCATATTTTAAATGAATCTGATGCGACTGCAAGTAGACACTTATTTTAATGCGGAGGTTGTGAAAGTCCTTTGTTTCAGCGTGTTTATTTTAGCGAATGCAGCAAATAAACACATTAATTAAGCCGGGTCCTGCCGGAAATAGACAGTCGGCTTTCGTCCTGCCTCAGACCGAAGCTTCCCAGAACACTGATGCGAAGCCTTGATTTATTTATAGACCCTTATGCCTCCAATGCTGTCCTATCCGCATTCGGCTTCTCCACCGTTTCTGCTCTGCCTTTCAAAATGAAATGCGTCAGTCCAATATCCACCCCGACGGTCAATCTACCATCCCGCGTCTGTAAAACCCGGCCGTCCCGCTGGCAATAAGGAGAATCGGTCGTGCCGCTGAAGGCTCCCGACTAAGTCGGCTGAAGTGAGTTCAGCAGTAGCCTACAGCTTTCTGCTGTCTTTTTAGTTGTGTTTGTGGCCAGCATTTAATTTTTTACCAGGATATATGTATGGATACCACAGAGCTTTGTTGAATAATTAAGCCGAGTGCTGCATTTTAGGCTGTTTTGTATGGTACATGTTACTGTATATTAAATATGCTTTTTATGCATTGTCATTTCTATGTCAGTGAATAAATGTATCTGTCATGTAAATGAATAACAACATTAAGAATGTATTATTATTTAATCCTTCTTAACCCTACTTCATTCATAATGGCTATACATAATTTATCTAAGGACTGTAGTTAGTTCTGACAAGGATGGAATGGGGGAAGCAAGATATTACTACTTTTTATACAGTCAGTGTCATCGGCCACATTTAGAAATGCAAGCATAGACCTAGAAACATTTCAGTGGGAAATGCCCGAAGCCAATTTGCTGTCTTTTTTGGTGCTTGAATTTAGTTTCATTACAGACTTATAAAAAATCTAAATTATGATTAAAGGCTTTGAGTGCTCTAAGACAATGTGTACAGTGTGTCTTCCTTGGCTTTAAAGTCAAAAGTAAAGAATGCATTTTTAATGATGTATAATGCTTTCCTTAATAATTTATGGAGCATTTATAAGTTCACCATAGTCTAATGTTACCCAGCGGCTCCAAAACGTAGAATTTTCCCCCATAATGCTTTGCCACGCATTCACGGTAGAACTTCTAATTTTGGCTTGCTGAGCTGGGCAGTTGCTCAGATTGCCTGACTTCGGGTAAAATAGCTCTTCAATAAATTATGCAGCGTAGTCCTAGCGTGGAAGTAACTTCAGGGCCATACTGCTAAGCTATATGTCTGAGAATAAAAAATGAGGCAGCTATCTCTCCTCAACCACACATAACAGATTGATAGATCAGAATGAACAAGTGGCCAGATGAGAGTTTGGAATTGATGTGTAACCATTTAAACATTTTGCATGAGGGCTGCAATGAGAAGTCAGAATGGTTCTGGAAAAGCTGGCTTGCAAATGTCTTAGCAATAACTGACATAAGCCTAAAGTATGTAGCAAGGCTGCCTTCCTATCCATTTGCCATCACGGTAGTTCGTCCTCCAGCCTTGCGGTAGCCCTGGAACAACATGTCGAACAACATGTTGCTGGGTGTTAGTTGCTCTCATCTCCATTGGCAAGGTAGCATTATGCGCTAGGTAAGACTGTTAAATAATGTTATTTTAAATTGGGTAGTCTGGTTCAAATTAATTGCAGTCCCGGGTGTCAAGACTGGCGGTTTGTCCCACAAGCTCCCCCTCCCGCCCGCCCCCGCCCTGTGTCCTGTGTTCATATCACAAGCTGGTTTTTAATCAAAGCAGATGTCACTGGTGCATCAAAATTACACGCGCTACTATGCAGCGTATTCGTCCTCCAATCAGCACCTGTCTGAGCTTGACAGGGCCTCTCCCTCTCCCTACTGAAAGCGGTGGCTTCAGTGCCCTCATCCGTGCTCTGAAATGCCGTGTCTTCTGGCGGTCAGCCATCCGCTCTCCGGAGAGAACGGGGCTGGCTAACCTCCCCCATGATCAATCGATTTTGGGGGTCAGTACGAGAGGCGCTGCTCACAGTTCCGCGGAATCCCATTGGAATGATTTAGAAATCACTCCTGGAAGGGTCAGTCACCGCCAGAGAGGGTAACGGGCTGCGTTTGACCCCTGCCCCGCCCGCCTCCGTAAGGAGAGCCGGTCCTGAGCGGCGGGGCGATCGGCTCCCCATGCAGTATTCATCCCGTGGGTGAAGCGTCCAGCGCCGCGCCGTGTCGACAGCCGGTTTTACAAGCACGCGAAATGGAGCCTCTCAGAGCCGCGTTCAGCAGCCGCACGCGGGAGTCAACAGCGCGCGGCTCGGGTTCCGCCGCGGCTGGACCGCGTCACGCGCCGAGTGCCTAAACCTATTTAGCGCGCCGGGCTGACTCGTCACACAGAGGGGAGAGGAAGTGATGCGCGTATCTGGAGACTCGCGCGTGAAACTGTTTACCGGAGGAGATTTGATCCGTGTCTGTAGTCCTCGCTTCAGTGCGGAGACGCGTGGCTGAATCCGGGCGTCGCCTCTGCTGACGAGGGACGCGGTTGAGCCCCCCCGGTCCGGCTACTCGGCGGGAGTTGGTGGGGTGGGTTTGGGGAAAGGCACCGTTGCCCGAGTCAGTTTTCCCATAATTTCCCGGTTTCTCGCCTTCATTTCTGCATTGCCTTAACTTCTAATCGCCATAATTCTCTGTTGAACATTGGGAACTGGACTCGGCTCAGCGTTCTCTTGTGCTTCACGGGGATTTGCTCGTGTGGAGACGGGGTGATGCTGTACGGTACAGCGGGGCTTTTTAACCGGTGAAGCCGTCCCTGAGGGCCCCCCAGGACTGGCCCCCCAGGACTGGCCGCACGCAGTGGGGGTGGCTGCGGAGAGCAGAACAGCTGAACCATCTGGAAATTATATTCTGCGATGATCTCTGTGCAGGGAGCTTTCAGGGGCTTTTGTGGCCTTTTTGAAAAAAAAAATACAATGGCTTCTGAGGAAGGACGCATGGTGTTTGGAGAGGGAGAGCTCTGAAATAAAGACGTGTTTGATGGCTGAGTAGGGACATGCAGGGTTGGTGTTAAGCGCTGATTCTCAGTGTAGGAGGTGCGTTGGTGTGCTGATACCGGGCTGCCTGGTATTGTGTTGCTGAATGCATTTGTCAGCCAGCCTCAGCGATGAACAGGACTCTACTCTCAGAGCCCAGAATGCTTTGCTCCTTCAGTCTGAGCGCTCCACCAAGGCAGCCATCCGGGCTGTGGGTCGGCAGCCACTGGAACCAACCAGCACTACACCTTAGATGTGCTTTCTGTACACACACATACACAGGCACACACGCACACATGCATGTTTTCCTTCTGTCCGTTCAGTGGAATGTTGCATCTCCAATGTCTGTGCTGAGTTCAGTATGAAGGAAAGTACAGTGGTTGTCTGGTCTGTGGCTGTCTATCTTCCTCTGAGATTAAGACCGTAGCGGAGGGGATTATTTGTTCCCTGTAATCCAGTGTGATTGTATATCCCTTCAAATGACTACACTAGTGCTTCCCTCCCCACAAATTTGTACACATGCACACGTGTTTTTCTAACTACTGTGCTAGGTACATTCGGCTAGAAATCTGCCATTTTCTCTCATTGACATAACTTCAGGTGCAAACCTCGCCCTCTTCTGATGTTCTGTTGAATAGAAGCCGATAGTGTTGTTTGTTGAACAGGTCCAGATGGTGTCCTCTCTGCACGCCCCTAGTCTTGGAGTTTGGCTGTCTGCGCAGTGCTGAGACTTCAGCTGTGGGGATGGTGATTTGCTCATGAATTCTTCAGAGGACAATGATTGGCTCCTAGGAGCTGTGCAGTCCAGTGATTTGCTCATTCTGGCCTGACCAAATACAGGCGTTACCTCCTGGTGTGTCACACTTTCTCTCCCTCCTCCTGCTCATTTCACCAGACGCCAGTCCAGGTCCCCTCAGATGCACTGGGTTCCTTTTCAGGAGGGGGGGGGGGGTGTGTAATTCATGAATTCCACAGCCAGTGACTGGAGCCGATAGCTACATGCTAGCCACTTTTCTCAGGCCCTGGCTGTTCCCCAGAGCTTAGAGACTCCTGTCCTTGGAGAACAGGCATTTGAGCAGCAAACCTCTGAACCTCTCACTGGAAAAAACCACCGTTAATGAACGACACTACGATCATGAATTAAACAGGGTCCCCACGACCCAGTGCACCGAAATGACGGTGAATGGAGTCTGCAGCGCTGACAGAGCACACGACACAGAGCTAATGCCCGTTCTGTATGTTCTTTTCACAGAAACCTCGGGAAATCTGGGCTGAGGGTATCATGTCTCGGACTGGGTGAGTAAATTATGGATGCGAGGAATGGCAGCAAATCGCATTCTGCTTTATTCTTGGGGGCCATGATTATTGTATGGAAGGCGAGGAGACCTGGAGCCAGAGGGATTTGCAGAGACGTCTGCCGCTTAGCATGCAGTTGAACGCTCGGTGCTGAAGCTCAGAGTTAATGTTCTGTGTGAGTGTTAAGCGTTGAGTCACACAGCGGTCCTCTCCGGTCTGTCTCCGCAGGGACGTGGGTGACCTTCGGTGGGCAGATCACAGACGAGGTAAGGGAGGCAGGCTGTGTGTTCACCATATCCTCCCCCCCCCCCCTTCTTCCGCTTCTTTACACAGCACTCGCTCATTTATATAACCGCAAATGCTGCAGTGATTAAAACAATCTCACTTTCTTTGCTCGGTCTTCTAGTTTTCTCTCCTCTTTCGTGTTTACTCATCTTCCTGTGATCTCACACATTCTCTATGGGCGAGAGTTTGCCGAGCTTTTGAGAGTGAGGGTTAAAGCCACGTTCGTAATTCGCTTAAATCCTTCGAATGAGAGAATGAGCCGATTGAGTCGATAAATTAACATTGTTTTTCATCTGATGCCTCGGTGAAGGCCTGAACCGCCAAATTGAAGGTTTGCTGAAGCTCCCCCTCTCTCCCCCCTCCCCCCTGCGTCTGTTCCAGATGGCGGAGCAGTTGTTGACTCTGGCCTATGAGAACGGGATCAATCTGTTTGACACGGCCGAGGTCTACGCGGCAGGGAAGTGAGTGCCCCCCCCCCCCCACCCCGGCAGCCGCACCAGCCTGCACGTTACCGGCTCCCCGACCGCACACGCACTTTCACAGCATCACAGACGTTTGTGGCTGAGCTTGGCGGTGACCTCTCGTCCACTGGTGAGCTCTCACGAGCAGGCAGGCACGGAGGGCAGGCTGATGTTTAGACGTCGTTCCAGAAGCTTAACCCCTGTGAGGGGAAATGAATGAATCACGTCATTACACTGTTTACAAGCAAAGATTAAGTACCCCTCGCAGATTGAGGATTCCCACATACAATCTGAGGGGTAATCCCTTAATGACAATAGGCCAGATTGACAGTAAGGAAAACCACTTTCACCATGCAAGTGTGGTATAATTGGGAAACACTAAACGCTTTGGATTACTTTTTGTCTATAAAAAACAGACACGCCACATTAAAGCTTAAGACCACTTCAGTTCCCAACTGATTCAAAGGATATTTGAACTCATATTTTTTGCCATTTTAGTTTTAAGTATTTGAACATGTAACGACTTCAGCTTTTAACAGAAACCTCATGAACAGTTAAGTGCAGTACAGTGTG